>NC_136067.1:2026908747-2027514001 GCF_964261635.1 Lissotriton helveticus
TCAGGCACAACGTCTTGTTCTGGATACAAATTTGACAGTAATCGTGCATGTAAAGCTTCTTTCCCATGCTCGGTCACTTTTCCGATTCTAACATCTTGTAGAATATTCTTGTAATCTTCATCCTTCGCCTGACGCATATTTTCACGCAGTTCAGCATAATTGAAGTTTAACCATATATTAACGTTGCCAATGCTCCCTAGGCACTTCCTGGTATCTTCATGCGTGAGCATTTTGAACACAGGTTGTCCTTTCACTGGGGTCAGCTGCAGAAGATCACCGAAAACAATGATGTGTTTGCCACCAAATAACACATCATACTCTGTTTTGAGAACTTCTTGCATTCTCAAATGCACAAAGGTAAGCATGACATTGGAAACCATGCTTACTTCGTCAATGATAAGAAGTTTCATTTTCTTCAAGACTCTTAAAACTTCACAACAAGCATCTCCAGATAACTTGTGGTATTGTAATTTGTTATCATGCTCCACTGGCAGCATCAGTAGACGATGCAAAGTAATACCTTTAATGTTATGTGCTGCCAATCCAGTTGGAGTGGTGACAACACAAGACAGCGATGACTCAGTCCTTTTCTGCAAATAACATGAAATTGCTTTAATGAGGAAACTTTTTCCAGTTCCCGCTTCTCCACTCACGTACAGTCGGACAGGCTTCAACGACGTACATGAGCACTCTTTCTTCTCATGACTTAATCCATGATCAATTTGGTTGGTAATTTCGTCATATATTTTCCTCTGCTCAACGTTGAGTTGTCTTTCCAAGTCTTCTAAGTTAACCGCATCCTCATGAGCATGTGCCATGGCTCTTTCCACTTCAATCATGGCAGTGGCAGCTTCATTTTCTGACTTAATGAAACAGAACTCTGACTGTCCTGAGAACTGTCTCTAGCAATCTCAGCTGCAATCGTTGCTTCCTGCTCGATTTCCGCATTCAACATTTCTAGATATTTGGGAAAAACAGGACATTCTATGGTCTCCTTGGCGGCATTGAAAGAGTCTTCGTAACAGAGGAAATCTCCAAGCAGTTCCTCTTCTGCACGCCAAGGCTTGAAAAGTTGCAAAAGTGCTAAATAGAAAAACTCTTTTTTTTCAGGAGATTCGCCACTCAATTTTCGATGGTTTACCAAGTGGCATTTTCTTTGCTTGACCAGACATCCCTCAATTTCAATTACAGCATACACTCCTTTATCAATATCTTCTTTGATGTTCCTCTTGAATATGTAATTTTGTAGAACCTCATACAGACAAACATTCTCGAGGTGACTGCTTCTATTTGGATAATATGTATCCAACATGTTGGTCTTCAAAATATCGGTACTGTTTGGCTCCTTTTCCGCCAAATACTCAATTTCCCGCACAGGTTTCAGAACTTGATTACGCGTTGCAGCAAGACCAAGACTCGCCCAAACGATACTCCTGGATTTGGCATAGAGACTAGCTGAAGACAACCGGTCAGAACATTCGTAAGCTCCGATTTCTCGATGTGACAACATCTTCAGACTGAAACTGTACAACTTCTTACTGAGGCTCTTTTCATGGGAAATGTCCTCCCACATATCCTTCAATTCTGTCTTTTCTTTTTTGGTGTTGTAAGATGTCACATACCGAGCCACAGCCATACAGTTATCAGCTACAAACTGTATATCCATGTTAGCATTCCACATGGACAAAATCATTGGGTTGTAGTTGTTGATGTACTTGGACTCTTCGTTCCTTTTCAAATTGTATGTGTTTTTAGGTGATTTCTTCATCACATTATGTCGCAGCGAAGACATCAAACTGTTCACTCTTCCTTTAGAAATCACCGGTCGTGGAAAGGCGAAACGACATTTGGTGTAGAACTTGTCCTTGTTTCTGAATTTACGACGACAGTACTTTCCACAACGAGGGCTTTGGAAGCGTAAAACTTGTTCTCTTAGGCTTTTGTCTTCCTTTGCGTTTGGAACAGCACATGTAGAATACTGTTCTATGAAACTCATCACTAAGTCTTCTGGATCTGTTCCAAATTTAGGTGCATCCTTGATCCACAGCAGCATATGTATATGAGGAGCACCTCTTGCTTGGTACTCCTTTCTCCAGAAGAAATCCAACACCTCTCCAAGAGGTGGATTTTTCTTGTTCATGATGAAAGACATCATAGCTTCAAATCTATGATTGAAGTACCTGCATACATTCACTGGATCCAAAGAGCACAGTTCTCGGGGTGTCTTGAATTCGATATTTTCAATGTTTCCATTTGCCTCTCGTAGAAATTCAAGTAAGTCTTCCCAGCCATACTCGGCACAGCTGAGAGTGAGGAACCATGTGGGAGTTCCTAAGTTCCTCAGCATACATTTTAAATCACCATGACGACGGTACCACTACTCATTAGTACCACGCTGACACGCCATGAGATTAATCAGGTGAGAATCCAAAATACTGTCTTGCACATTGACTTTATCCATAAAGTCACTTGCCGAGATGTTTTGCATCTGTATACCACTTTTCAAGATGTGGTTCACTGCATATGACAGTCCAGACAGATCGCTTTCAAACAGGAGATGAAACAAATACAGAATGCATTGTCGAAACCTAGGATCTTCTGCATACAATCGTAAAGTCCGGTATTCAGAAGCAGGAATTTGATGAGGTCACTCATCATATCTTCCTCCTTGACCTGTTGGAAATAGCTGTGGGAAACACCGAGCTTCCAAACTTTCCTCCCAAACACTAATGGGACTCCCTTTGGCTTGTTTCATTTGAAACAACTCAATAGCATTCCCCATGACTTCCTTGGAATGCAAAGGATGAACACTATAATGTTCATATATTTCTTCACTTTTAGAGGGTTCTACTTTCTCAATTTGATCACCACACAAATCACTATCCTCTTCTTCACTTACTTCCTCTTCTGCAACATATACATTCTTATAGTACTTATTGCTTTTTTTCAAATACAATGTTGCCTTTTTGACTTTCCTAACATCCACTAAATCTTGCCATATTTTCTTACTCTTTGTCGGAACCCCATTAACTAAGATAACCAGAGGTTCCTCTTCCACTTTTTCCACTCCAATTGTATTAATGTTTTTCTTCAAATCTAGAGGCAAATAAACAACTCTTCCCTTTAATCCTCTCTGTAAATCTGATGGAGGCAATTTCCCTGTCTTTGGCTCCATTCTTACAATAGCCTGAAAGGGATGGATACTTTGAATCAAAATAGATTCATAAGTATTTAAAACCTTCAATTCAGAAGGAATCTCAACCAATTCCAGATTATTATGAACCGCTCTAGCAGGCATCCGGTTTTGATTTAATTTGTTACAACAATAAGTACACACACGTTGATCCAATCACAAATCAAAACAATTTTCTACCATCAAGTATGTTGCGAAATCCTTCCCTTCAGTATTATTTTCCCTTTCACTTTTCGCATATAAATCCACTAACTTAGTCTGATTCTTATAATAAGTACGTCGACAACACACACAAGTGAAATTAGGCCTCTCACTTGATTTCACCTGAAACGTGGCAATTTCCTTCTGAAAATTATCTGTACTGGAAACCTGTACACTATCTTCCACATTACCCTCTTCTTCTGGGTCAATTTCAACATTCTCCTCTTTACTTCCAATGTAACAAAACTCAATTTCTTCACAAATATTCTTCACATCTATTTCAGAACCATGCAAAAGAGCAGTGCATAATTGTTTAAGCATAACTGCTGGACTCTTAGCATAATACAACATTCTAACTAATTTCTTCACTTTATTATGATGCACTGCTAGCATCCTGAAATGATGAAAAACACTCTGGCATACTCCCCTGGAAAGATAAGCCAGTGAATGACCATGCAAACCTGTCACTTCTCTCACTCTGCAAGGATCTAATTCTTGCAACAACATCATTTTCTGCTTCAAACTTTTCTTATTAAATGTCCGTACAAAATCACAAAGCAAATTGATGGAATCCTGTCGCACACTGCAAATACTACTACACTTCCAGGTGTACACAGGTCCCTTAGGACGTCTTCCTAAAACCTCATTACCTAACACCTCTTCTGCCTCTGTTGTCACAATTTTTTCTTTTTCAACTGGACAACCATCTTTTACCTCATAAGCTCGACCACTGGTGTCAACTGCATGCACCAAATCATTATCCTGGAAATAACTCTCCTCATTAAAAAATGCCTCACAACTTGAACTATGCATCCATTCTCCTGAAAAAACTTCACAAAAATTACTACGATTAACTGTTCTCTTCCATCTACTATTTCTTTTGAAATCATAAATTGCCTTGTTTAGCTTCCTAATTCTATTGATTATCAAAATAAATAACTTTCGCTTAATTTCAAATGCCTGATCAATAACTTTCTCAAATTTTTTTTTCTCTTATAAAAAACCACTTTCTGCTGACCATTCTTAATATTTTTTAACAAATTGCCAATTATCCTGTTGCGGAACATTCGTCTGCGAATGTCCCTAAACTGATTTTTCCTTCTACTACCATGCACAGAGTTATCTCCTGCTCTAGCAGTAACATTTTTGATTGGCCTTCCCTTTCCGTTTAAATTGCTTCTCTTTTTCTGGACTAAAACATTTTCTGTAGTACTACTTTTTTTTCTACAAATGTTTCTTATGAATGATTTTGTTGTCTTACCCGGAGCTTTCTTGGTGACTTGACAAGTTTTTATTGTAGAGGACTGCTGCAAGAATTTATTAAGCTGCTGTCTTTGACGTTTTGTAGCCTTTCGGTTTCGTTGTTTAGATGGCATTCTCTCCTTTTGAAATGATCTGCAGTTGAATCTGTGGTAAAATATAATTAAAAATGCTATTAACCACTATTAGCAAACAGTAAATTAATAACAGTCGTCAAAAATTTAACACACTACTTGTCATTTTTACATAGAATAATTTTTAGTGCATTGGCAAATTTAGTATTTACAAATAGTAGCAACAGTTAACGTGCGCCGCTGCTCTGCCACCCATGATGTGCCGCATTTACAATGTGGAGCACCATTGAGCAAAAATAGCACAGATGCGTCATGCATCTGTGCCGCAAAAGCGGCGCATTGCAGGAATCACGTCGTAAGCGCGACATGTCTACTGCAATGCACAGGGGCAAGCCACACATTGCATGGTGCATCACTCCTTATGCCTGTTTCAAACAGGCGTAAGGATTTGATTCAGCAATGCCATAAAGCTGACTCAGTGAAATCTTCTAAATTTCACCGTGTTAGTTTTACAGGGCTTTCATGCAAATGAATGCCCACCCTGCAACAAAACGCCTATATGAAACCTAAAGCAGGTTTCATGTGGCACAGGACTTTACAGCATGAAACATCTGCCTAGATGCATCAAGTTGTAAATATGTCGCAACATAGCGCATCTTTTGCGCCGCCGCTACGTCACAAAAGTGACGCACAGGGCCGCAAAAGAGGCACACAGCTATCATAAATCTGTCCCTAACATTTTAAATGATTGATTCAGGATGACGATAAGGTGTGGCCTATCCAGAGGTTTGTTTGAGGTGAGGCCTACTCAGGGTTGCAGATGAAATTTAGGCTTGTTGAAGAATACAGAGGAGATAATACATGTGCAGACCTACCAATGAAGTGAGTCATGTCCACTGCACTCTTGAACAAAGGTCAGACCTCTTCTGTGTCCGTGAACAGGCCTAAACCTCATCTGCACAATGTGATTCGTAAAGTTAGGAAACACAGGTGATGTAATTGAAAAATGTGGAATTTCTTTTCCTCATTTCACAATCACCTGTGTTTCCTTTGCTTAGGTATCTCATTGTGCAGATGGAGTCTAGCATATCAAAGAGTACACAGAAGTTCAGCACTGTATACAACAATTTTGACATTTACAGAAGATTCAGCTTCTCCATGCCCCCTACACATTCCTAAATGTTTACAGTTTAAACAGACGGTATGTTGTTGGAGATGAAGTGAGGCCTGTCTTGCAACATGGTGCATCTTTTGCATCACTGCTGCATTGGTTTCATGTGGCACAGGACTTTACAGCATGACACATCTGCCTAGATGCATCAAGTTGTAAATATGTCGCAACATAGCAAATCTTTTGCACCGCCGCTGCGTCACAAAAGTGACGCACAGCGGCGCAAAAGAAGCACACACCTATCATAAATCTGTCCCTAACATTTTAAATGATTGATTCAGGATGACGATAAGGTGTGCCCTATCCAGAGGTTTGTTTGAGGTGAGGCCTACTCAGGGTTGCAGATGAAATTTACGCTTGTTGAAGAATACAGAGGAGATAATACATGTGCAGGCCTACCAATGAAGTGAGTCATGTCCACTGCTCTCTTAAACAAAGGTCAGACCTCTTCTGTGTCCGTGAACAGGCCTAAACCTCATCTGCACTATGTGATTCGTAAAGTTAGGAAACACAGGTGATGTAATTGAAAAATGTGGAATTTCTTTTCCTCATTTCACAATCACATCACCTGTGTTTCCTTTGCTTAGGTATCTCATTGTGCAGATGGAGTCTAGCATATCAAAGAGTACACAGAAGTTGAGCACTGTATACAACAATTTTGACATTTACAGAAGATTCAGCTTCTCCATGCCCCCTACACATTCCTAAATGTTTACAGTTTAAACGGACGGTATGTTGTTGGAGATGAAGTGAGGCCTGTCTTGCAACATGTTGCATCTTTTGCATCACTGCTGCATTGGTTTCATGTGGCACAGGACTTTACAGCATGACACATCTGCCTAGATGCATCAAGTTGTAAATATGTCGCAACATAGCAAATCTTTTGCACCGCCGCTGCATCACAAAAGTGACGCACAGCGGCGCAAAAGAGGCACACACCTATCATAAATCTGTACCTAACATTTTAAATGATTGATTCAGGATGACGATAAGGTGTGCCCTATCCAGAGGTTTGTTTGAGGTGAGGCCTACTCAGGGTTGCAGATGAAATTTACGCTTGTTGAAGAGTACAGAGGAGATAATACATGTGCAGGCCTACCAATGAAATGAGTCATGTCCACTTCACCCTTGAACAAAGGCCAGACCTCTTCTGTGTCCGTGGACAGGCCTAAACCTCATCTGCACAATGTCATTCGTAAAGTTAGGAAACACAGGTGATGTAATTGAAAAATGTGGAATTTCTTTTCCTCATTTCACAATCACATCACCTGTCTTTCCTTTGCTTAGGTATCTCATAGTGCTGATGGAGTCTAGCATATCAAAGAGTACACAGAAGTTGAGCACTGTATACAACAATTTTGACATTTACAGAAGATTCAGCTTCTTATCTTGTTGGAGATGAAGTAAGGCCTGTCTTGCAACATGGTGCATCTTTTGCATCACTGCTGCATCGGTTTCATGTGGCACGGGACTTTACAGCATGACACATCTGCCTAGATGCATCAAGTTGTAAATATGTTGCCACATAGCAAATCTTTTGCACCGCCGCTGCGTCACAAAAGTGATGCACAGTGGCGCAAAAGAGGCATACACCTATCATAAATCTGTCCCTAACATTTTAAATGATTGATTCAGGATGACGATAAGGTGTGCCCTATCCAGAGGTTTGTTTGAGGTGAGGCCTACTCAGGGTTGCAGATTAAATTTACGCTTGTTGAAGAGTACAGAGGAGATAATACATGTGCAGGCCTACCAATGAAGTGAGTCATGTCCACTTCACTCTTGAACAAAGGCCAGACCTCTTCTGTGTCCGTGGACAGGCCTAAACCTCATCTGCACAATGTCATTCGTAAAGTTAGGAAACACAGGTGATGTAATTGAAAAATGTGGAATTTCTTTTCCTCATTTCACAATCACATCACCTGTATTTCCTTTGCTTAGGTATCTCATTGTGCAGATGGAGTCTAGCATATCAAAGACTACGCAGAAGGTGAGCACTGTATGGAACATGGCTATGTAACTCAAAGAATCAAAATCTAAATTTGCCAAGCACACATGGGGGTGTATTTACAAGGACCTTCCACCACGCGCAAATGTCTTTAATTAAAATGGGAAAAATAACATCAAAGGGACTCAAATGCCTTTTAAATATACCCCAAGCAACCTATGAAACTCTAGCACTACATATCAAGAAACCTAATTGATTTCAAAAATCATTTTTAAACACATCATCTAAATCAATTATATACCTACATTCAAGGGGAAATGACTTAAAATGCCCTAAGACACATGAAAGCGTTTTTTTAAGGCCCTTGCACCATTTTTGGGTCACTTTTAACACGGCTATGTAACTCAAAGAATCAAAATCTAAATTTGCCAAGCACAGATGGGGGCATATTTACAAGGACCTTGCACCACGGGGAAAGGTCTTAAATTAAAATGGGAAAAATAACATCAGAGAGATTCAAAGGCCTTATAAATATGCCCCAAGCAACCTATGAAACTCTAGCACTACATATCAAGAAACCTAATTGATTTCAAAAATCGTTTTTAAACACATCATCTAAATCAATTATATACCTACATTCAAGGGGAAATGACTTAAAATGCCGTAAGACACATGAAAGCGTTTTTTAAGGCCCTTGCACCATTTTTGGGTCATTTTTAACATGGCTATGTGACTCAAAGAATCAAAATCTAAATTTGCCAAGCACAGATGGGGGCGTATTTACAAGGACCTTGCACCACAGGGAAAGGTCTTAAATTAAAATGGGAAAAATAACATCAGAGAGACTCAAAGGCCTTATAAATATGCCCCAAGCAACCTATGAAACTCTAGCACTACATATCAAGAAACCTAATTGATTTCAAAAATCGTTTTTAAACACATCATCTAAATCAATTATATACCTACATTCAAGGGGAAATGACTTAAAATGCCCTAAGACACATGCAAGCGTTTTTTTAAGGCCCTTGCACCATTTTTGGGTCACTTTTAACATGGCTATGTGACTCAAAGAATCAAAATCTAAATTTGCCAAGCACACATGGGGGCATATTTACAAGGACCTTGCACCACAAGGAAATGTCTTAAAATAAAATGGGAAAAATTACATCAAATGAACTCAAAAGCCTTGTAAATATGCCCCAATCAACCTATGAAACTCTACCAGTACATATCAAGAAACCTAATTGATTTAAAAAAACGTTTTTAAACACATCTTGTAAAGCAATTATATTCCTACGTTCATGGGGAAGTGAGTTAAAATGCCCTAAGACACATGAAAGCATTTTTGTAAGACCCTTGCACTATTTTTGCGTCACTTTTAACATGGCTATGTAACTCAAAGAAACAAAATCTATTTCTAAAACACTTGACACAAAGCAACATTTTAAATACACAACTTTCTTCATAATTTTCTCCTTAAAGCATACTATTCTCTATTTAAATTAAATGAATCTTTTCTCACCTTAGCAAATACTTTTTGAGTTTCAAAACAGTCTCAGACACACACCAATTTGTCTTCAGCAGAGCAAAAGGTATGCACTCCAGAGCCTGCAACCATCAATGGCACAGAAATGCTGTAATTCATCACACATATCTCTCATGTCACCCAATCAAAACTCTTCCCTCACTTTTTTCAAATCAACACCCTTCCCCCCTCTGCCCTTTCTGCCTTTTTTGCATAGCAACCACCTCCTGAAAGACCTCTCATGTTTGCAAGTTCACACAACAATGTTTCAATTGAACTCTGAACTCTCAGTACACCTGCGTATCCAGTGCAATCTTTCATAAAATGATTTTTTCTTGACCTTTCAAATTACATCTTTCAAAGAACTCATCCATGCACCCTAACTTTCTGTTTTCAGCAATCAAAATCCACCAATCACTGCTACTGATTAATTACCACAGAAACTCCACAGTTTTTTCCATTATACACACTTATTTTTTCAACTGCCATTTCATTACCACACTTCATCTGACTGCAGCAGAACCTTCTCTCACCATGTTTTCTGTCTGGATTGTTGGACATAGTTATATCCACTGGGCTCAAAGGTTTGCTGATAACAGAAATTTACACAACCTCAATTTACAAAATGTGGAAATCAAGTGGTTTGGCCACAGAGGATTAAAATGTCACCAATTGATACCATTGGTGAAAACCTTTTTGCATTTGCCAAAACCTGACCTGTTAATTGTGCACTGTGGAGGAAATGACTTGGGCACTTTGACTGGGGTAGGTCTGGAAATGCTTTTAAAGGACACTTTTGAGCAATTGATGGCACTATTTCCTCAAACTGCCTTGGTATATTCAAATATATGCCAAAGACAGAAATGGAAGTGGTCCAACCAATTTTGTCCAGAAATTGAGAAATCGAGGAAGCATGTAAATAAGTCTGTTTCAGCTTACATGAGAGACCATGGAATGGGCTCCATCTACAACAATAACTTGCGTTACTACATGCAAGATATCTACAGAGCAGATGGAGTTCACTTCTCAGATAAGGGGAACAGAATTTTCATCCTCAATTTAAGACTGTGCATTGGTACCTACTTGTAGGTACCTACATCAGCCACAGGACCCAAAAGCTCTTTTCAGAGCTACCCTACATCTTATGACTCACAATTATTATTTTACTCTAACTTTTTTCACTAATTTTCACCAAAGTACGCTCCCCGGAGCGCTACCCAGTACGCGCATCGGATGCTAACTGCGCGAAAATTTGAAAAAAAATGGGGTTTTTTCGCACATATGGTCCTCCTCAGCCACCCTCAGAAAACCTAGGGGGTCAGGATACGTCTACCGTGCCCCCTTCTACCCATTCTGAACATTATTTGCCCTCCATCTTGTATCTCAATTCTACCGAAACACAAAATGGAGGACTCCCGTAACGCTGCCGGTTCGCGTACCGGGGCGCGCTTCGGGAAGCGCTCGCTCAAAAAAAGGTGGGAAAGTAATTCACAGAAAACTGCTTTTTGAAAGGTAAGTTGTTATTTTGAAAACTGAAGTATATTGTGCACTTAAAGTTAATTTGGAAAACTTTTTCTGATAGTTTTATACTATCACTCTGTAATAGTTATAGATTTAGATAGAATTCTCTGTTATAGTTATGGATGGATTTACGCTTCTCTTGTATAATTATGAATTTACTTAGGCTTCATCACATACACTTTTTTATATTTCTACTTCCAGTCTGATACCATACACTACCCAAAGATAAATTCACTGTTAAAAAATCCAAACTAACTGTCTGAACTTAAACCCAACAGTGCCCTAACTCTTCTGATATAGTTATTTTTTATGCAATTTACAGCAAAAAAATGGAAGGGGAGCAAGAAAATATCAATGTTTCCTTCGACATTACATCTGAGGAGATTTTAAACAAAGAATTTTTAGATGAAAATTTTATGGATCAGTCTTTGGATGAACAATTTATTGAATGCTTACAAGACATAGAAACATGCATGCTTGAGGAGATTCCAGATGATGTAATGCTGGAAGTTTTATTGAACTGTGAAAATTCTGACCAATAAATTTTTATTTAATAATAAAAAAATTTGAGACAATATTCATTTTTATATCTAATTCATGAAGTACAACCAAAATAAATAAATAAATAAAAAAACACAACAAAAAGAACAATCAATAAACATACAATATTTCAAAATATCATAGTCTATCATACTTTTTTCCTTATAGTACGCTCCCCAGACCGCTTCCCGGTGCGCGTACCGAGCGCTCCCCCAAAAAAAAAAAAAAAAAAAATTATTTTTTTTGCGCCGTGGGGCCCTTTTAAAGCCTCCACATCAAACCTAGAGGGTCAGGGAGGATCTTCTATGCCCCCTTATGGTCATTTCCCCCTTTGTTTTGGCCTCCTCTTGTCTCTCGAGAGCAAATCAGCTTCGCTTCGCGAAGTTCCGTTACGCGTCAGGTACGCGAACCGGGGCGCTGCCCGGAGCGCGCTTACAGATATATATTTTTTTAACGTTAATTTCTCAAAATCCACTGGAGCACATATATTGAGACCTAGCAAAGGCACATCGGGCTACCAGTCCCTACAATTTTGCCAAGTTTCGTGCAAATCCATTCAGCCGTTCGAGCTAAAAGTGAGGCCAACCGCCCTATTGAAATTAACATGGGAAAAACGCGTGTCTGTGAGGTATTTGTGTGCGCGTGTGTGTGTGTTGGGGGGTGAGGTGTGTGTGTGTGTGAGTGAGTGTGTGTGGGATGTGGGGGTGTGGATGTGTAAGGTGTCGGTGTGGGGGTGTGGGGTGTTTGGGTGTGGGTGGAGGTGGGCGTGTGTGAGGTGTGTGTGGGGAGTGTGTGGGTGTGGAGGTGTGGGGGTTGTGTGCGTGTGGGTGTGTGTGGGACGTACTTGTAGGTACCTAAAACAGCCACAGAACCAAAAGCTCTTTTCAGAGCTACCCTACCTGTAATCACTCAAAATGATTATTTTATTATTTATTATTATGATTATATAATTTTTTTCACTATTTTTCCCCATGGTACGCTCCCCGGTACGCTCCCCGGTGCGCGTACCTGGCGTCCCCCCCCCCCCCCCCGCAAAAAACGAAAAAAATATATATTATTTTTTTTGCCCCGCGGGACCCTTTAATGGCCCCCACATCAAACCTAGGAGGTCAGGGGGGGTCTACCCTGCCCCCTTTTGGTAATTTCCCCCTTTGATTTTTGCCACCTCTTGTGTCTCAATCCTACCGAGACACAAGATGGCGGCCGCTGCGGACTGTTTAGAATGTTTACAGACACCCGAGAACCAATCAGCTTCCCGCGCGCAAGTTGCGTGGCGCGCCCGGAGCGCTCCCCGGTGCGCGTACCGGGGCGCGGCCATAGATATATACATTTTTTTGAACCTAAATTACTCAAAATCCTCTGGAGCACATATCTTGAGACATAGCAAAGGCACATCGGGCTACCAGTCCCTACAATTTTGCCAAGTTTGGTGAAAATCCATTCAGCCGTTCGAGCTAAAAGTGTGACAGACCGCCCTATGATAATTAACATGGGGAAAACACGTTTTGGGACCCCCCTTTTATCTTGGCCCCCACTTGACGAATCCCCGTCAAACTTTCAGGGAAGGACCGGAGCGCCGCGAGGCAAAGTTGCTGAAAAATTCAGGCAGATTCCTCAACCGGCACCAAAGTTATTCCCAATAGAATGTTGCCAGTAGGTAATATATATATATTACCTACTGGCGGTCGCCAGTAGGTATATATAGTTAGGATTTTTTCTCTATGGGATTTTTGAAAATTCTATGTCTAATAACTTTGGCGTTTGTGGACGGAATTGGCTGAAACTTTCAGGAAAATGGAACATTTTGTTTCTGAGCAGCCACTGAAATTTTGGGGGGGGGTCGTCAAGGGGGGGCCGAGAAAAAAGGGGGTCCCAAAACGCGTTTTTCCCATGTTAATTTCCATAGGGCGGTTGGCCTCACTTTTAGCTCGAACGGCTGAATGGATTTGCACGAAACTTGGTAAAATTGTAGGGACTGGTAGCCCGAAGGTCTCAATATATGTGCTCCAGTGGATTTTGAGAAATTAACGTTAAAAAAAAAATATATATCTGTAAGCGCGCTCCGGGCAGCACCCCGGTTTGCGTACCTGACTCGTAACGGAACTTCGCGAAGCGAAGCTGATTGGCTCTCCGGTGTCTGTCAACATTCTAAACAGTCCGGAGCGGCCGCCATCTTGTCTCTCGGTATGATCGAGAGACAAGAGGAGGCCAAAACAAAGGGGGAAATGACCATAAGGGGGCATAGTAGATCCTCCCTGACCCCCTAGGTTTGATGTGGAGGCTTTAAAAGGGCCCAGGGGGCAAAAAAAAAGAAATCATTTTTTTGGTTTTTTTGCGTGGGGAGCGCCCGGTACGCGCACCGGGAAGCGGTCCGGGGAGCGTACTATAAGGAAAAAAGAATGATAGACTATGATATTTTGAAATATTGTATGTTTATTGATTGTTCTTTTAATTTTTTTATTTTTTATTTTATTTAAGTAGCAGTATTAATGATTATTAAATATAAATGTATTTTTGGAATTGTGCACAGTATACTATAAGTATGAATTTACATTATAATCAATTTGGTACTAGTTTATGAATTACATATAAAAATGATTAAAGACTGAAACAATTTTTTAATATTAAATATAATTTTAGTTTTCGGATTGTTTTTCAAAATTTAATAGAACGTCTAACATTTGACTGTCCGATATGTCCTCTTGTTGAGTGAACATAACTTCCCACATTTGACCGTCATCATAATGAAGTAAACAATCCACAGATTCTACACATTGTAGAAGTTCATGGTCTCGTGATTCATCCATGAATTCCAAGTCAATGGGTTCAATTATTTCCTCATTGTTCATGTCTAGGACAATTTCAAAGGAAACGTTCTGTTCTCCTTGCATTTTTGTGTTGAAATTTGAATAAAAAATAAATATATCAGTAGAGATAGGGCACTGTTGGGTTTAAGTTCAGACAGGTACTTTTGAGGCATGAAGTAGTACTATTAAAAAGTGCCTGTGAAAAAGCCTATGTAAATTCATAATTATACCACAGAAATCTAAATCAATCCATAATTATAATAAACAAGCCTTTCTCAATGTCTAACTGTTACAGAGGGATAGTATATAACTATCTGAAAATGTTTTCAAATTTATAAAATAAGATCTTACCTTTTAAAAACAAGTTTAAGTTGTGAGTGAAAATGATCTTGCAATGTAGTTCAGGAAGTAGTAGTCAAAATGGCTGTGTTTTTCTCTCTTTTTTATATATATTCAGGTACATAACCAATCAAATGTCAGGTAAAAAAAGTAGAAAATGAAAGTAACATTTTAATTGGTTGTCAATTCCAACACTTCAGATGTGTTTTGTGAAGTAATTTACCTCAGGGTATTTAGAGAGGTCTACAGGCTAAATGGCTAAATGGAATTCCAATCAAATTTGTGAAAATGGTAGGGATTGGTATGTAGTATGAGCTAATCTATATTTGGTGAAAGTGTCTCCAGTGGTTTTTCTGTGAATTACTTTCCCACCTTTTTTTGAGCGAGCGCTTCCCGGTGCGCGCTCCGGTACGCGAACCGGCAGCGTTATGGGAGTCCACCATTTTGTGTTTTGGTAGAATTGAGATACAAGATGGAGGGCAAACAATGTTCAGAATGCTTAGAAGGGGGCACGGTAGACGTATCTTGACCCCCTAGGTTTTCTGAGGGTGGCTGAGGAGGCCCATATGTGCGAAAAAAAACAATTTTTTTTAAAAATTTCGCACGGTTAGCGTCCGGTGCGCGTACCGGGTAGCGCTCCGGGGAGCGTACTTTGGTGAAAATTAGTGAAAAAAGTTAGAGTAAAATAATAATTGTGAGTGATCAGATGTAGGGTAGCTCTGAAAAGAGCTTTTGGGTCCTGTGGCTGATGTAGGTACCTACAAGTAGGTACCAATGCACAGTCTTAAATTGAGGATGAAAATTCTGTTCCCCTCATCTGAGAAGTGAACTCCATCTCCTCTGTAGATATCTTGCATGTAGTAACGCAAGTTATTGTTGTAGATGGAGCCCATTCCATGGTCTCTCATGTAAGTTGAAACAGACTTATTTACATGCTTCCTCGATTTCTCAATTTGTGGACAAAATTGGTTCGACCACCTCCATTTCTGTCTTTGGCATATATTTGAATATACCAAGGCAGTTTGAGGAAAAAGTGCCATCAATTGCTCAAAGGTGTCCTTTAAAAGCATTTCCAGACCTACCCCAGTCAAAGTGCCCAAGTCATTACCTCCACAGTGCACAATTAACAGGTCAGGTTTTGGCAAATGCAAAAAGGTTTTCACCAATGGTATCAATTGGTGACATTTTAATCCTCTGTCGGCAATCCACTTGATTTCCACATTTTGTAAATTGGATTAGGTAAATTTCTGTTATCAGCAAACCTTTGAGCCCAGTGGATATAACTATGTCCAACAATCCAGACAGAAAACATGGTGAGAGGAGGTTCTGCTGCAGTCAGATGAAGTGTGGCAATGAAATGGGAGTTGAAAAAATAAGAGTTTAAAATGAAAAAAACTGTGGAGTTTCGGTGTTAATGAAGCAGTAGCAGTGATTGGTGGATTTTGATTGCTGAAAACAGAAAGTTAGGGTGCATAGATGAGTTCTTTGAAAGATGTAATTTGAATGGACAAAAAAAATAATTTTATGAAAGAATGCACTGGATATGCAGGTGTACTGAGAGTTCAGAGTTCAATTGAAACATTGTTGTGTGAACTTGCAAACATGAGAGGTCTTTCAGGAGGTGGTTGCTATGCAAAAAAGGCAGAAAGGGCAGAGGGGGGAAGGGTGTTGATTTGAAAAAAGTGAGGGAAGAGTTTTGATTGGGTGACATGAGAGATATGTGTGATGAATTACAGCTTTTCTGTGCTTTTTATAGGTGCAGACTCTGGAGTGCATACCTTTTGCTCTGCTAAAGACAATTTGGTGTGTTTCTGAGACTGTTTTGAAACTCATAAAGTATTTGCTAAGGTGAGAAAAGGTTCATTTAATTTAGATAGAGAATAGTATGGTTTAGGGAGAAAATTATGAAGAAAGTTGTGTATTTAAAATGTTGCTTTGTGTCAAGTGTTTTACAAATAGATTTTGTTTCTTTGTGTTACATAGCCATGTTAAAAGTGACGCAAAAAAAGTGCAAGGGTCTTCCAAAAATGCTTTCATGTGTCTTAGGGTATTTTAACTCACTTCCCCATGAATGTATGAATATAATTGCTTTACAAGATGTGTTTAAAAACGTTTTTTTAAATCAATTAGGTTTCTTGATATGTACTGCTAGAGTTTCATAGGTTGCTTGGGGCATATTTTCAAGGCTTTTGAGTTCCTTTGATGTAATTTTTCCCATTTTAATTTAAGACCTTTCCCCGTGGTGCAAGGTCCTTGTAAATATGCCCCCATCTGTGCTTGGCAAATTTAGATTTTAATTCTTTGACTAACATAGCCATGTTAAAAGTGACCCAAAAATGTTGCAAGGGCCTTAAAAAAAACGCTTTCATGTGTCTTAGGCCATTTTAAGTCATTTCCCCTTGAATGTAGGTATATAATTGATTTAGATGATGTGTTTAAAAACGATTTTTGAAAACAATTAGGTTTCTTGATATGTACTGCTAGAGCTTCATAGGTTGCTTGGGGCATATTTATAAGGCCTTTGAGTCTCTCTGATGTTATTTTTCCCATTTTAATTTAAGACCTTTCCCTGTGGTGCAAGGTCCTTGTAAATACGCCCCCATCTGTGCTTGGCAAATTTAGATCTTGATTATTTGACTTACATAGCCATGTTAAAAGTGATCCAAAAATGGAGCAAGGGCTTAAAAAAAACGCTTTCATGTGTCTTAGGGCATTTTAAGTCACTTCCCGATGAATGTAGGTATATAATTGATTTAGATGATGTGTTTTAAAACGTTTTTTGACATCAATTAGGTTTCTGGATATGTAGTGCTAGAGTTTCATAGGTTGCTTGGGGCATATTTATAAGGCCTTTGAGTCTCTCTGATGTTATTTTTCCCATTTTAATTTAAGACCTTTCCCCGTGGTGCAAGTTCCTTGTAAATATGCCCCCATCTGTGCTTGGCAAATTTAGATTTTAATTCTTTGACTAACATAGCCATGTTAAAAGCGACCCAAAAATGGTGCAAGGGCCTTAAAAAAACGCTTTCATGTGTCTTAGGCCATTTTAAGTCATTTCCCCTTGAATGTAGGTATATATTTGATTTAGATGATGTGTTTAAAAACGATTTTTGAAATCAATTAGGTTTCTTGATATGTAGTGCTAGAGTTTCATAGGTTGCTTGGGGTATATTTAAAAGGCATTTGAGTCCCTTTGATGTTATTTTTCCCATTTTAATTAAAGACATTTCCCCGTGGTGGAAGGTCCTTGTAAATACACCCCCATGTGTGCTTGGCAAATTTAGATTTTGATTATTTGACTTATATAGCCATGTTCCATACAGTTCTCACCTTCTGCGTAGTCTTTCATATGCTAGACTCCATCTGCACTATGAGATTCCTAAGCAAAGGAAACACAGGTGATGTGATTGTGAAATGAGGAAAAGAAACTCCACATTTTTCAATTACATCACCTGTGTTTCCTAAGTTTACGAATGACATTGTGCAGATGAGGTTTAGGCCTGTCCACAGACACAGAAGAGGTCTGGCCTTTGTTCAAGAGTGAAGTGGACATGACTTACTTCATTGGTAGGCCTTCAGGTGTATTATCTCCTCTGTACTCTTCAACAAGCGTAAATTTCATCTGCAACCCTGAGTAGGCCTCACCTTAAACAAACCTCTGGATAGGCCACACCTTATCGTCATCCTGAATCAATCATTTAAAATGTTAGGGACAGATTTATGATAGGTGTATGCCTCTTTTGCGTCACTGTGCGTCACTTTTGTGACGCAGCGGCGGTGCAAAAGATTTGCTATGTGGCGACATATTTACAACTTGATGCATCTAGGCAGATGTGTCATGCTGTAAAGTCCCGTGCCACATGAAACCGATGCAGCAGTGATGCAAAAGATGCACCATGTTGCAAGACAGGCCTCACTTCATCTCCAACAAGATAAGAAGCTGAATCTTCTGTAAATGTCAAAATTGTTGTATACACTGCTGAACTTCTGTGTACTCTTTCATATGCTAGACTCCATCTGCACTATGAGATACCTAACCAAAGGAAACACAGGTGATGTGATTGTGAAATGAGGAAAAGAAACTCCACATTTTTCAATTACATCACCTGTGTTTTCTAACTTTACGAATGACATTGTGCAGATGAGCTTTAGGCCTGTCCACGGACACAGAAGAGGTCTGGCCTTTGTTCAAGAGTGAAGTGGACATGACTTACTTCATTGGTAGGCCTTCACATGTATTATCTCCTCTGTACTCTTCAACAAGCGTAAATTTCATCTGCAACCCTGAGTAGAGCTCACCTTAAACAAACCTCTGGATAGGCCACACCTTATCGTCATCCTGAATTAATCATTTAAAATGTTAGGGACAGATTTATGATAGGTGTATGCCTCTTTTGCGTCACTGTGCGTCACTTTTGTGACGCAGCGGCGGTGCAAAAGATTTGCTATGTGGTGACATATTTACAACTTGATGCATCTAGGCAGATGTGTCATGCTGTAAAGTCCAGTGCCACATGAAACCGATGCAGCAGTGATGCAAAAGATGCACCATGTTGCAAGACAGGCCTCACTTCATCTCCAACAAGATAAGAAGCTGAATCTTCTGTAAATGTCAAAATTGTTGTATACACTGCTGAACTTCTGTGTACTCTTTCATATGCTACACTCCATCTGCACTATGAGATACCTAACCAAAGGAAACACAGGTGATGTGATTGTGAAATGAGGAAAAGAAACTCCACATTTTTCAATTACATCACCTGTGTTTCCTAAGTTTACGAATGACATTGTGGAGATGAGGTTTAGGCCTGTCCACGGACACAGAAGAGGTCTGGCCTTTGTTCAAGAGTGAAGTGGACATTACTTACTTCATTGGTAGGCCTTCACATGTATTATCTCCTCTGTACTCTTCAACAAGCGTAAATTTCATCTGCAACCCTGAGTAGGCCTCACCTTAAACAAACCTCTGGATAGGCCACACCTTATCGTCATCCTGAATCAATCATTTAAAATGTTAGGGACAGATTTATGATAGGTGTATGCCTCTTTTGCGTCACTGTGCGTCACTTTTGTGACGCAGCGGCGGTGCAAAAGATTTGCTATGTGGCGACATATTTACAACTTGATGCATCTAGGCAGATGTGTCATGCTGTGAAGTTCCGTGCCACATGAAACCGATGCAGCAGTGATGCAAAAGATGCACCATGTTGCAAGACAGGCCTCACTTCATCTCCAACAAGATAAGAAGCTGAATCTTCTGTAAATGTCAAAATTGTTGTATACACTGCTGAACTTCTGTGTACTCTTTGATATGCTAGACTCCATCTGCACTATGAGATACCTAAGCAAAGGAAACACAGGTGATGTGATTGTGAAACGAGGAAAAGAAACTCCACATTTTTCAATTACATCACCTGTGTTTCCTAAGTTTACGAATGACATTGTGCAGATGAGGTTTAGGCCTGTCCACAGACACAGAAGAGGTCTGGCTTTTGTTCAAGAGTGAAGTGGACATGACTTACTTCATTGGTAGGCCTTCACGTGTATTATCTCCTCTGTACTCTTCAACAAGCGTAAATTTCATCTGCAACCCTGAGTAGGCCTCACCTTAAACAAACCTCTGAATAGGCCACACCTTATCGTCATCCTGAATCAATCATTTAAAATGTTAGGGACAGATTTATGATAGGTGTATGCCTCTTTTGCGTCACTGTGCGTCACTTTTGTGACGCAGCGGCGGTGCAAAAGATTTGCTATGTGGCGACATATTTACAACTTGATGCATCTAGGCAGATGTGTCATGCTGTAAAGTCCCTTGCCACATGAAACCGATGCAGCAGTGATGCAAAAGATGCACCATGTTGCAAGACAGGCCTCACTTCATCTCCAACAAGATAAGAAGCTGAATCTTCTGTAAATGTCAAAATTGTTGTATACACTGCTGAACTTCTGTGTACTCTTTCATATGCTAGACTCCATCTGCACTATGAGATACCTAACCAAAGGAAACACAGGTGATGTGATTGTGAAATGAGGAAAAGAAACTCCACATTTTTCAATTACATCACCTGTGTTTTCTAACTTTACGAATGACATTGTGCAGATGAGCTTTAGGCCTGTCCACGGACACAGAAGAGGTCTGGCCTTTGTTCAAGAGTGAAGTGGACATGACTTACTTCATTGGTAGGCCTTCACATGTATTATCTCCTCTGTACTCTTCAACAAGTGTAAATTTCATCTGCAACCCTGAGTAGAGCTCACCTTAAACAAACCTCTGGATAGGCCACACCTTATCGTCATCCTGAATTAATCATTTAAAATGTTAGGGACAGATTTATGATAGGTGTATGCCTCTTTTGCGTCACTGTGCGTCACTTTTGTGACGCAGCGGCGGTGCAAAAGATTTGCTATGTGGTGACATATTTACAACTTGATGCATCTAGGCAGATGTGTCATGCTGTAAAGTCCAGTGCCACATGAAACCGATGCAGCAGTGATGCAAAAGATGCACCATGTTGCAAGACAGGCCTCACTTCATCTCCAACAAGATAAGAAGCTGAATCTTCTGTAAATGTCAAAATTGTTGTATACACTGCTGAACTTCTGTGTACTCTTTCATATGCTACACTCCATCTGCACTATGAGATACCTAACCAAAGGAAACACAGGTGATGTGATTGTGAAATGAGGAAAAGAAACTCCACATTTTTCAATTACATCACCTGTATTTTCTAACTTTACGAATGACATTGTGCAGATGAGCTTTAGGCCTGTCCACGGACACAGAAGAGGTCTGGCCTTTGTTCAAGAGTGAAGTGGACATGACTCACTTCATTGGTAGGCCTGGACATGTATTATCTCCTCTGTATTCTTCAACAAACCTAAATTTCATCTGCAACCCTGAGTAGGCCTCACCTCAAACAAACCTCTGGATAGGCCACACCTTATCGTCATCCTGAATCAATCATTTAAAATGTTAGGGACAGATTTATGATAGGTGTGTGCCTCTTTTCCGCTGCTGTGCGTCACTTTTGTGACACAGCCGCGGTGCAAAAGATTTGCTATGTTGTGACATATTTACAACTTGATGCATCTAGGCAGATGTGTCATGCTGTAAAGTCCTGTGCCACATGAAACCTGCGTCAGATTTCATATAGGTGTTTTGTTGCAGGGTATGCATTTATTTGCATGAAAGCCCTGTAAAACTAACACAGTGAAATTTAGAAGATTTCACTGAGTCAGCTTTATAGCATTGCTGAATCAAATCCTTACGCCTGTTTGAAACAGGCATAAGGAGTGATGCACCATGCAATGTGAGGCTTCCTCCTGTGCATTGCAGTAGACATGTTGCGCTTACGACGTGATTCCTGCAATGTGCTGCTTTTGCAGCACAGATGCGTGACGCATCTGTGCTGTTTTTGCTCAATGGTGCTCCACATTGTAAATGCGGCACACCATGGGTGGCAGAGCAGCGGTGCACATTAACTGGTGCATCCGTGGGGATGCGCCAGTTAACATAAATCTGCCCCTTTACATTTAAGTATGAGCAGGGGACACAGAGTCGGTGAGGCTTATCCAAGGTTAAGAAGAGATGAGTCCTGTTCACTGAAAACTTGGACATAGGCCTCACCTCCTCAGCATCACTGGACATGGCTAAATAATAGCTGCAAAATGTTACTCTTGTTAAACAATTTTACTAGTATGTTCTCTGAGATTTGTCTCTTACTCTGCAACATCTCATTGTTGTTCTCTTTCTTTAAAGATAACGACAACATCAACCATGAGTGATAATGAGCAATCAGTTGATCTCGACCTTATCATTGAACTTGTAATTGAAACGTCAGTGGAATTAGATCCCTTGGATGATTTAAATCCTGAGGATGATGAAGAACATGATGAGGATGCCGATTTGTCAGAATTGTATGACATAGGGTGGGAAGCTGACCTGCTTGAGCCTATGGAACTATAAACATTTATTTTTAAAATGTACTTGAAATGAAAAGTAAAAATGTAAACCGTTTCATTTCAAATTAAACACAACTTCAAAAACAGGTTATGTGTAGTGTCTTTAATGAAATAGTAAAATATGCTCATAAAATTAGATCAGATTCACAAATAAAACAGCACAGGTAAAATGTAGAAGCATTCCATTTCTTTGCTACTATTTGTGATTTCTAAATTTGCCAATGCACTAAAAATTATTCTATGTAAAAATAACAAGTAGTGTGTTAAATTTTTGATGACTGTTATTGATTTACTGTTTGCTAATAGTGGTTAATAACATTTTTTATTATATTTTACCACAGATTCAACTGCAGATCATTTCAAAATTAAAGAATGCCTTCGAAGGACAGAAGGCGAAAGGCTACCAAACATCAAAGACAGCAGCTCCAAAAATTATTGCAGCAGACCTCTACAATAAAAACTTGTCAAGTCACCAAGAAAGGTCCGGGTAAGATAAAGAAATCATTCATAAGAAACATTTGTAGAAAAAAAAGTAGTACTACAGAAAATGTTATAGTCACGAAAAAGAGAAGCAATTTAAACGGAAAGGGAAGGCCAATCAAAAATGTTACTGCTAGAGCAGGAGATAACTCTGTGTATGGTAGTAGAAGGAAAAATCAGTTTAGGGACATTCGTAGACGAATGTTCCGCAACAGGATAATTGGCAATTTGTTAAAAAATATTAAGAAAGGTCAGCAGAAAGTGGTTTTTTATAAGAGAAAAAAAAATTGAGAAAGTTATTGATCAGGCACTTGAAATTAAGCGAAAGTTATTTATTTTGATAATCAATAGAATTAGGAAGCTAAACAAGGCAATTTATGATTTCAAAAGAAATAGTAGATGGAAGAGAACAGTTAATCGTAGTAATTTTTGTGAAATTTTTTCAGGACAATAGATGCATAGTTCAAGTTGTGAGGCATTTTTTAATGAGGAGAGTTATTTCCAGGATAATGATTTGGTGCGTGCAGTTGACACCAGTGGTCGAGCTTATGAGGTGAAAGATGGTTATCCAGTTGAAAAAGAAAAACTTGTGACAACAGATGCAGAAGAGGTGTTAGGTAATGAGGTTTTAGGAAGACGTCCTAAGGGGCCTGTGTACACCTGGAAGTGTAGTAGTATTTGCATTGTGCGACAGGATTCCATCAATTTGCTTTGTGATTTTGTACGGACATTTAATAAGAAAAGTTTGAAGCAGAAAATGAAGTTGTTGCAAGAATTAGATCCTCGCAGAGTGAGAGAAGTGACAGGTTTGCATGGTCATTCACTGGTTTGTCTTTCCAGGAGATTATGCCAGAGTGTTTTTCATCATTTCAGGATGCTAGCAGTGCATCATAATAAAGTGAGGAAATTAGTTAGAATGTTGTATTATGCTAAGAGTCCAGCAGTTATGCTTAACCAATTATGCACTGCTCTTTTGCATGGTTCTGAAATAGATGTGAAGAATATTTGTGAAGAAATTGAGTTTTGTTACTTTGGAAGTAAAGAGGAGAATGTTGAAATTGACCCAGAAGAAGAGGGTAATGTGGAAGATAGTGTACAGGTTTCCAGTACAGATAATTTTCAGAAGGAAATTGCCACGTTTCAGGTGAAATCAAGTGAGAGGCCTAATTTCACTTGTGTGTGTTGTCGACGCACTTATTATAAGAATCAGACTAAGTTAGTGGATTTATATGCAAAAAGTGAAAGGGAAAATAATAGTGAATGGAAGGATTTAGCAACATACTTGATGGTAGAAAATTGTTTTGATTTGGGATTGGATCAACGTGTGTGTACTTATTGTTGTAATAAATTAAATCAAAACCAGATGCCTGCTAGAGCGGTTCATAATAATCTGGAATTGGTTGAGATTCCTTCTGAATTGAAGGATTTAAATACTTATGAATCTATTTTGATTCAAAGTATCCATCCCTTTCAGGCTATTGTAAGAATGGAGCCAAAGACAGGGAAATTGCCTCCATCAGATTTACAGAGAGGATTAAAGGGAAGAGTTGTTTATTTGCCTCTAGATTTGAAGAAAAACATTAATACAATTGGAGTAGAAAAAGTGGAAGAGGAACCTCTGGTTATCTTAGTTAATGGGGTTCCGACAAAGAGTAAGAAAATATGGCAAGATTTAGTGGATGTTAGGAAAGTCAAAAATGCAACATTGTATTTGAAAAAAAACAATAAGTACTATAAGAATGTATATGTTGCACAAGAGGAAGTAAGTGAAGAAGAGGATAGCGATTTGTGTGCTGGTCAAATTGAGAAAGTAGAACCCTAAAGTGAAGAAATATATGAACATTATAGTGTTCATCCTTTGCATTCCAAGGAAGTCATGGGGAATGCTATTGAGTTGTTTCAAATGAAACAAGCCAAAGGGAGTCCCATTAGTGTTTGGGAGGAAAGTTTGGAAGCTCGGTGTTTCCCACAGCTATTTCCAACAGGTCAAGGAGGAAGATATGATGAGCGACCTCATCAAATTCCTGCTTCTGAATACCGGACTTTACGATTGTATGCAGAAGATCCTAGGTTTCGACAATGCATTCCCTATTTGTTTCATCTCCTGTTTGAAAGCGATCTGTCTGGACTGTCATATGCAGTGAACCACATCTTGAAAAGTGGTATACAGATGCAAAACATCTCGGCAAGTGACTTTATGGATAAAGTCAATGTGCAAGACAGTATTTTGGATTCTCACCTGATTAATCTCATGGCGTGTCAGCGTGGTACTAATGAGTACTGCTACCGTCGTCATGGTGATTTAAAATGTATGCTGAGGAACTTAGGAACTCCCACATGGTTCCTCACTCTCAGCTGTGCCGAGTATGGCTGGGAAGACTTACTTGAATTTCTACGAGAGGCAAATGGAAACATTGAAAATATCGAATTCAAGACACCCGGAGAACTGTGCTCTTTGGATCCAGTGAATGTATGCAGGTACTTCAATCATAGATTTGAAGCTATGATGTCTTTCATCATGAACAAGAGAAATCCACCTCTTGGAGAGGTGTTGGATTTCTTCTGGAGAAAGGAGTACCAAGCAAGAGGTGCCCCTCATATACATATGCTGCTGTGGATCAAGGATGCACCTACATTTGGAACAGATCCAGAAGACTTAGTGATGAGTTTCATAGAACAGTATTCTACATGTGCTGTTCCAAATGCAAAGGAGGACAAAAGCCTAGGAGAACAAGTTCTACGCTTCCAAAGCCATCGTTGAGGAAAGTACTGTCGTCGTAAATTCAGAAACAAGGACAAGTTCTACACCAAATGTCGTTTCGCCTTTCCACGACCGGTGATTTCTAAAGGAAGAGTGAACAGTTTGATGTCTTCGCTGCGACATAATGTGATGAAGAAATCACCTAAAAACACATACAATTTGAAAAGGAACGAAGAGTCCAAGTATATCAACGACTACAACCCAGTGATTTTGTCCATGTGGAATGCTAACATGGATATACAGTTCGTGGCTGATAATTGTATGGCTGTGGCTCGGTATGTGACATCTTACATCACCAAAAAAGAAAAGACAGAATTGAAGGATATGTGGGAGGACATTTCCCATGAAAAGAGCCTCAGTAAGTAGTTGTACAGTTTCAGTCTGAACATGTTGTCACATCGAGAAATCGGAGCTTACGAATGTTCTGACCGGTTGTCTTCAGCAAGTCTCTATGCCAAATCCAGGAGTATCGTTTGGGCGAGTCTTGGTCTTGCTGCAACGCGTAATCGAGTTCTGAAACCTGTGTGGGAAATTGAGTATTTGGCGGAAAAGGAGCCAAACAGTACTGATATTTTGAAGACCTGTATGAGGTTCTACAAAATTACATATTCAAGAGGAACATCAAAGAAGATATTGATAAAGGAGTATATGCTGTAATTGGAAGTGAGGGATGTCTCGTCAAGCAAAGAAAATGCCACTTGGTAAACCATCGAAAATTGAGTGGCGAATTCCTGAAAAAAAAGAGTTTTTCTATTTAGCACTTTTGCAACTTTTCAAGCCTTGGCGTGCAGAAGAGGAACTGCTTGGAGATTTCCTCTGTAACGAAGACTCTTTCAATGCCGCCAATGAGACCATAGAATGTCCTGTTTTTCTCAAATATCTAGAAATGTTGAATGCGGAAATCGAGCAGGAAGCAACGATTGCAGCCGAGATTGCTAGAGACAGTTCTCAGGACAGTCAGAGTTCTGTTTCATTGAGTCAGGATCCACTAGGAGGACCAGTTATCGAAAATGAAGCTGCCACTGCCATGATTGAAGTGGAAAGAGCCATGGCACATGCTCAGGAGGATGCGGTTAACTTAGAAGACTTGGAAAGACAACTCAACGTTGAGCAGAGGAAAATATATGACGAAGTTACCAACCAAATTGATCATGGATTAAGTCATGAGAAGAAGGAGTGCTCATGTACGTCGTTGAAACCTGTCCGACTGTACGTGAGTGGAGAAGCGGGAACTGGAAAAAGTTTCCTCATTAAAGCAATTTCATGTTATTTGCAGAAAAGGACTGAGTCATCGCTGACTTGTGTTGTCACCGCTCCAACTGGACTGGCAGCTCATAACATTAAAGGTATTACTTTGCATCGTCTACTGATGCTGCCAGTGGAGCATGATAACAAATTGCAATACCACAAGTTATCTGGAGATGCTTGTTGTGAAGTTTCAAGAGTCTTGAAGAAAATGAAACTTCTTATCATTGACGAAGTAAGCATGGTTTCCAATGTCATGCTTGCCTTTGTGCATTTGAGAATGCAAGAAGTTCTCAAAACAGAGTATGATGTGTTATTTGGTGGCAAACACATCATTGTTTTCGGTGATCTTCTGCAGCTGACACCAGTGAAAGGACAACCTGTGTTCAAAATGCTCACACATGAAGATACCAGGAAGTGCCTAGGGAGCATTGGCAACGTTAATATATGGTTAAACTTCAATTATGCTGAACTGCATGAAAATATGCGTCAGGCGAAGGATGAAGATTACAAGAATATTCTACAAGATGTTAGAATCGGAAAAGTGACCGAGCATGGGAAAGAAGCTTTACATGCACGATTACTGTCAAATTTGTATCCAGAACAAGACGTTGTGCCTGAGAATATTTTTCAGAAAATTACTGAGAAGAAATCTGGAATATGTTTGATGCCAACTCTTGCAGAATGTGCCATCTTCAACAACAAAATGTTGTATTTAGAAAACCAAGATATTGTGAAACTGGAAGCTATTGACAGAGTAGAGCATATGGGATCAACAATTATTTTGTCTGAGAATTCACTATTATTTTCCCTTTCACTTTTTGCATATAAATCCACTAACTTAGTCTGATTCTTATAATAAGTGCGTCGACAACACACACAAGTGAAATTAGGCCTCTCACTTGATTTCACCTGAAACGTGGCAATTTCCTTCTGAAAATTATCTGTACTGGAAACCTGTACACTATCTTCCACATTACCCTCTTCTTCTGGGTCAATTTCAACATTCTCCTCTTTACTTCCAAAGTAACAAAACTCAATTTCTTCACATATATTCTTCACATCTATTTCAGAACCATGCAAAAGAACAGCGCATAATTGTTTAAGCATAACTGCTGGACTCTTAGCATAATACAACATTCTAACTAATTTCCTCACTTTATTATGATGCACTGCTAGCATCCAGAAATGATGAAAAACACTCCGGCATACTCTCCTGGAAAGACAAGCCAGTGAATGACCATGCAAACCTGTCACTTCTCTCACTCTGCAAGGATCTAATTCTTGCAACAACTTCATTTTCTGCTTCAAACTTTTCTTATTAAATGTCCGTACAAAATCACAAAGCAAATTGATGGAATCCTGTCGCACACTGCAATACTACTACACTTCCAGGTGTACACAGGTCCCTTAGGACGTCTTCCTAAAACCTCATTTCCTAACACCTCTTCTGTCTCTGTTGTCACAAGTTTTTCTTTTTCAACTGGACAACCATCTTTCACCTCATAAGCTCGAACATTGGTGTCAACTGCATGCACCAAATCATTATCCTGGAAATAACTCTCCTCATTAAAAATGCCTCACAACTTGAACTATGCATCCATTCTCCTGAAAAAACTTCACAAAAGTTACTACGATTAACTGTTCTCTTCCATCTACTATTTGTTTTGAAATCATAAATTGCCTTGTTTAGCTTCCTAATTCTATTGATTATAAAAATAAATAACTTTCGTTTAATTTCGAATGCCTGATCAATAACTTTCTCAACTTTTTTTTTTCTCCTATAAAAAACCACTTTCTGTTGACCTTTCTTAATATTTTTTAACAAATTGCCAATTATCCTGTTGCGGAACATTCGTTTACAAATGTCCCTAAACTGTTGTTTCCTTCTACTATAATGCACAGAGTTATCTCTTGCTCTAGCAGTAACATTTTTGAGTGGCCTTTCCTTTCCGTTTAATTTGCTTCTCTTTTTCTGGACTAAAACATTTTCTGTAGTACTACTTTTTTTTTTACAAATGTTTCTTATGAATAATTTCGTGGTCTTACCCGGTGCTTTCTTGGTGACTTGACGATTTTTTATTGTAGAGGACTGCTGCATTAATTGATGAACCTGCTGTCTTTGACGTTTTGTAGCCTTTCTGATTCTATCCTTAGACGGCATTCTCAAAATGTGAAATGATCTGCAGTTGAATCTGTTGTAAAATATAATAAAAAATGTTATTAACCACTATTACCAAACAGTAAATCAATAACAGTCATCAAAAACTTAACACACTAATTGACATTTTTACATAGAATATTTTTTAGTGCTTTGGCAAATTTAGAATACACAAATAGCAGAAAAGAAATGGAATGTTTCTACATTTACCTTTGCTGTTTTATATGTGAATCTGATCTAATTTTATGAGCATATTTTAATATTTTATTGAAGACACTACACATAACCTGTTTTTGAAGGTGTGTTTAATTTTAAATGAAACGGTTTACATTTTTACTTTTCATTTATTGTAAATTTTAAAAATAAATGTTTATAGTTCCATAGGCTCAAGCAGGTCAGCTTCCCACCCTATGTCATACAATTCTGACAAATCGGCATTCTCATCATGTTCTTCATCATCCTCAGGATTTAAATCATCCAAGGGATCTACTTCCACTGATGTTTCAATCACAATTTCAATGATAATGTCGAGATCAACAGATTGATCATTATCACTCATGCTTGATGTTGTCGTTATCTTTAAAGAAAGAGAACAACAATGAGATGTTGCAGAGTAAGAGACAAATCTCAGAGACTATAATAGTAAAATTGTTTAACAAGAGTAACATTTTGCAGCTATTATTTAGCCATGTCCAGTGATGCTGAGGAGGTGAGGCCTATGTCCAAGTTTTCAGTGAACAGGACTCATCTCTTCTTAACCTTGGATAACCCTCACCGACTCTGTGTCCCCTGCTCATACTTAAATGTAAAGGGGCAGATTTATGATAACTGGCGCATCCCCACGCAGTACATATCCAGAAACCTAATTGTTTTCTTAAATCGTTTTTAAACACAACATTTAAATCAATTATATACCTACATTCATGAGGAAGTGAGTTAAAATACCCTAAGACACATGAAAGCATTTTTGTAAGACCCTTGCACTATTTTAGCGTAACTTTTAACATTGCTATGTAACACAAAGAAACAAAATCTATTTGTAAAACACTTGACACAAATCAAAATTTTAAATACATAACTTTCTTCATAATGTTCTCCCTAAACCATACTATTCTCTATCTAAATTAAATGAATCTTTTCTCACCTTAGCAAATACTTTATGAGTTTCAAAACAGTCTCAGAAACACACCAAATTGTCTTTAGCAGAGCAAAAGGTATGCACTCCAGAGTCTGCAGCTATAAAAAGCACAGAAAAGCTGTAATTCATCACACATATCTCTCATGTCACCCAATCAAAACTTTTCCCTCACTTTTTTCAAATCAACACCCTTCCCCCCTCTGCCCTTTCTGCCTTTTTTCCATAGCAACCACCTCCTAAAAGACCTCTCATGTTTGCAAGTTCACACAACAATGTTTCAATTGAACTCTGAACTCTCAGTACACCTGCATATCCAGTGCAATCTTTCATAAAATGATTTTTTTTTTACCATTCAAATTACATCTTTCAAAGAACTCATCCATGCACCCTAACTTTCTGTTTTCAGCAATCAAAATCCACCAATCACTGCTACTGCTTCATTAACACAGAAACTCCACAGTTTTTTTCATTTTAAACTCTTATTTTTTCAACTCCCATTTCATTGCCACACTTCATCTGACTGCAGCAGAACCTCCTCTCACCATGTTTTCTGTCTGGATTGTTGGACATAGTTACATCTACTGGGCTCAGAGGTATGCTGATAACAGAAATTTACCTAACCTCAATTTACAAGATGTGGAAATTAAGTGGTTTGGCCACAGAGGATTAAAATGTCACCAATTGATACCATTGGTGAAAACCTTTATGCATTTGCCTAAACCTGACCTGTTAATTGTGCACTGTGGAGGAAATGACTTGGGCACTTTGACTGGGGTAGGTCTGGAAATGCTTTTAAAGGACACCTTTGAGCAATTGATGGCACTTTTTCCTCAAACTGCCTTGGTATATTCAAATATATGCCAAAGACAGAAATGGAGGTGGTCGAACCAATTTTGTCCACAAATTGAGAAATCGAGGAAGCATGTAAACAAATCTGTTTCAGCTTACATGAGAGACCATGGAATGGGCTCCATCTACAACAATAACTTACGTTACTACATGCAAGATATCTACAGAGGAGATGGAGTTCACTTCTCAGATGAAGGGAACAGAATTTTCATTCTGAATTTAAAAATGTGCATTGGTACCTTCTTATAAGTACCTAAATGTTCCATAAACCCAAAAGCTCTTCTCAGAGCTACCCTACATCTGATCACTCACAATTATTATTTTACTCTAACTTTTTTCACTAATTTTCAACAAAGTACGCTCCCCGGAGCGCTACCCGGTACGCGAACCGGAAGCTAACCGCGCGAAATTTAAAAAAAAAAAGATTTTTTTCACACATATGGGCCTCCTCAGCCACCCTCAGAAAACCTAGGGGGTCAAAATACGTCTACCGTGCCCCCTTCTACCCATTCTGAACATTATTTGCCCTCCATCTTGTATCTTGATTCGACCGAAACACAAAATGGTGGACTCCCGTAACGCTGCCGGTTCGCGTACCGGGGCGCTCACCGGGAAGCGCTCCATTAAAAAAGGTGGGAAAGTAATTTACAGAAGAAACCCTGGAGACACTTTCACCAAATATAGATTAGCTCATACTACATACCAATCCCTACCATTTTCACACATTTGTTTGGAATTCCATTTAGCCATTTAGCCTGTAGACCTCTCTAAATACCCTGAGGTAAATTACTTCACAAAACACATCTGAAGTGTTGGAATTGACAACCAATTAAAATGTTACTTTCATTTTCTACTTTTTTTACCTGACATTTGATTGGTTATGTACCTGAATATATATAAAAAAAGAGAGAAAAACACAGCCATTTTGACTACTACTTCCTGAACTACATTGCAAGATCATTTTCACTCACAACTTAAACTTGTTTTTAAAAGGTAAGATATTATTTTATAAATTTGAAAACATTTTCAGATAGTTATATACTATCCCTCTGTAAGAGTTAGACATTGAGAAAGGCTTGTTTATTATAATTATGGATTGATTTAGGTTTCTGTGGTATTAATATGAATTTACATAGGCTTTCTCACAGGCACTTTTTAATAGTACTACTTCATGCCTCAAAAGTACCTGTCTGATCTTAAACCCAACAGTGCCCTATCTCTACTGATATATATATATTTTTTTTTATTTCAGCACAAAAATGCAAGGAGAACAGAACGTTTCCTTTGAAATTGTCCTAGACATGAACAATGAGGAAATAATTGAACCCATTGACTTAGAATTCATGGATGAATCACGAGACCATGAACTTCTACAATGTGTAGAATCTGTGGATCATTTACTTCATTATGATGACGGTCAAATGTGGGAAGTTATGTTGACTCATCAAGAGGACATATCGGACAGTCAAATGTTAGACGTTCTATTAAATTTTGAAAAAGAATCAGAAAAATAAAATTATATTTAATATTAAAAAATTGTTTGAGTCTTTAATCATTTTTATATGTAATTCATAAACTAGTACCAAATTGATTATAATGTAAAGTCAGACTTATAGTATACTGTGCACAATTCCAAAAATAAATTTATATTTAATAATCATTAATACTGCTACTTAAATTAAAAAAAAAAAAAAAAAAAAAGAACAATCAATAAACATACAATATTTCAAAATATCACAGTCTATCATTCTTTTTTCCCTATAGTACGCTCCCTGGACCGCTTCCCGGTGCGCGAACCGGGCGCTACCCACGCAAAAAAAACAATTTTTTTTTACTTTTTTTTTGCCCCGCGGGGCCCTTTTAAAGCCTCCACATCAAACCTAGGGGGTCAGGGAGGATCTACTATGCCCCCTTATGGTCATTTCCCCCTTTGTTTTGGCCTCCTCTTGTCTCTCGATCCTACCGAGAGACAAGATGGCGGCCGCTCCAGACTGTTTAGAATGTTGACAGACACCGGAGAGCCAATCAGCTTCGCTTCGCGAAGTTCCGTTACGCATCAAGTACGCGAACCGGGGCGCTGCCTGGAGCGCGCTTACAGATATATATATTTTTTTTAACGTTAATTTCTCAAAATTTACTGGAGCACATATATTGAGACCTAGCAAAGGCACATCGGGCTAACAGTCCCTACAATTTTGCCAAGTTTGGTGGAAATCCATTCAGCCGTTCGGGCTAAAAGTGAGGCCAACCGCCCTATGGAAATTAACATGGGAAAAACGCGTTTTGGGACCCCCCTTTTTTCTCGGCCCCCCCTTGACGAAACCCCCCCAAATTTTCTGGGGCTGCTCAGAAACAAAATGTTCCATTTTCCTGAAAATGTCAGCCAATTCCATCCACAAACGCCAAAGTTTTCAAAAATCCCATAGAGAAAAAATCCTAACTATATATACCTACTGGCGACCGCCAGTAGGTAATATATATATATTACCTACTGGCAACATTCTATTGGGAATAACTTTGGCGCCGGTTGAGGAATCTGCCTGAATTTTTCAGCAACTTTGCCTCACGGCGCTCCGGTCCTTCCCTGAAAGTTTGACGGGGATTCGTCAAGTGGGGGCCGAGATAAAAGGGGGGTCCTAAAACGTGTTTTCCCCATGTTAATTATCATAGGGCGGTCTGTCACACTTTTAGCTCGAACGGCTGAATGGATTTTCACCAAACTTGGCAAAATTGTAGGGACTGGTAGCCCGATGTGCCTTTGCTATGTCTCAAGATATGTGCTCCAGAGGATTTTGAGTAATTTAGGTTCAAAAAAATTTATATATCTATGGGAGCGCTCCGGGCGCGCCACGCGACTTGCGAGCGGGAAGCTGATTGGTTATCGGGTGTCTGTAAACATTCTAAACAGTCCGCAGCGGCCGCCATCTTGTGTCTCGGTAGGATTGAGACACAAGAGGTGGCAAAAATCAAAGGGGGAAATTACCAAAAGGGGGCAGGGTAGACCCCCCTGACCTTCTAGGTTTGATGTGGGGGCCATTAAAGGGTCCTGCGGGGCAAAAAAAATAATATTTATTTTTTTTGTTTTTTGCGGGGGGGGGAGCGCCAGGTACGTGCACCGGGGAGCGTACCGGGGAGCGTACCATGGGGAAAAATAGTGAAAAAAATTATATAATCATAATAATAAATAATAAAATAATCATTTTGAGTGATTACAGGTAGGGTAGCTCTGAAAAGAGCTTTTGGTTCTGTGGCTGTTTTAGGTACCTACAAGTACGTCCCACACACACCCACACGCACTCAACCTCACACCTCCACACCCACACACTCCCCACACACACCTCACACACGCACACCTCCACCCACACCCAAACACCCCACACCCCCACACCGACACCTTACACATCCACACCCACACATCCCACACACACTCACTCACACACACACCTCACCCCCCAACACACACACATGCGCACACAAATACCTCACAGACACACCTCACACATCCCACACACACACCTCCCCCCCCACACACACACACATGCACACCTCACAGACACACCCACACATACACACACATCCTACACACATACCACCCACACACACCCCACACACACCTCACACACCCACACCCCCACCTACACCCAAACACCCCACACACCCACACCCACACACACACATTACACATCCACATCCCCACCCACACCCACTTACCCCACACACCTACACACACCTATACACCTCATCCCCCCTCAGACACACACACACACACACCTCAGAGACACACCCCACACACACCTCACCCCTTCCCCACACACACACACCTCTGACACACACCTCACACACACACACACACACACACACACCACACACACCTCACACACACACACACACACACACACACTCCTCTCACACACACACCCCCCCACACACACACCCACACACACACCCCACACACACACCCACACACCCTACACACACACACACCCCACACACATACCCCCCCACACACACACCCCACACTCACCCCCCCCACACACACCACACACACACTCATTATTTTTTTATTTTTTGAGGGGGTGCCCCACACACATACCCTGACACACACACACCCCACACCCACCCCTCCACACACACCCCCACCATACCTCATACACCCACACCTCCACCCACACCCAAACACCCCACACACACACACACACCATACACCCCCACACCCCCACCTACACCCACACACCCCACACACCCCCACCCACACACACCTCACTCCCCCCCACACACACACACACCTCACAGACACACCCCACACATCCCCCACACACACCTCACCCCCCCCACTCACACACCTCTGACACACACCCCACACACACACACACGCACCCCACACACACACCTCACACCCACACACACATTCCTCACCCCCACACACACCCACACACACCCCAACACACACACACACCCACACACACACACCCCACACACACACCCACACATCCTACACACACACACCCCACACACATACCCCCCACACACGCACCCCACACCCACATCCCCCACACACACACACCACTCACACACACACTCATTATTATTTTTTATTTTTTTGAGGGGGTGCGCGCCCCGGTACACGTATCGGTACACGTACCGGTACGCGTACCGTGGAGAAAAAAAGAAAGACAGAGTTTTTTAAAAATGTAGCATTTTTATATAAATTGGAGGTAGTTCTGAAAAGAACTGTTATTTATTCTTATTGTTGTTTTATTTTTTTTATTTTATTTTTGTACCCCGCGATTTAAAAAATATATATATATTATTTTTTTTGCCTTGGGGGTCCTTGTGGGACCCCCTGAGCAGGCCTAGGGGGTCAGGGTGTTTCTACTCTGGCCCCTTTGCGAGTTTCACACCTTTGTTTCACTGCTTTCTTGTGCCTTGGTTCGAACAAGGCACAAGATGGCTGCCAGGGACACCCAGTATGCAAGGGGAATTAGTTCCCCCTCTTCAAACATGCACGGGGGCTGCGTTGCAGAGAGGTGTAAAAAAGGGTGTGGCCTCATTACACCTCTATGCAATGCAGCCATCTGGTGCATACTGGAGGCTCCTGGTGGGCTAGTTGGCCCCCAGGGACCCCATTATGCAAGGGGAATTAGTTCCCCCTCTGCAAACGCGCCAGGCGGCTGCGTTGCAGAGAGGTGTAACAAGGGGCATAGCCTCATTACACCTCTGCAATGCAGCCCCCTGGCGCATACTGGAGGTTCCAGGTGGGCTAGTTGGCCCCCAGGGGCCCCCAGTATGCAGGGGAAATGAGTTCCCCCTCTTCAAACATGCACGGAGGCTGCGTTGCAGAGAGGTGTAAAAAGGTCCGTGGCTTAATTACACCTCTCTGCAATGCAGTCCCCTGGTGCATACTGGAGATTCCTGGTGGGCTTTCAGGTCTTATATAGTTAGGAATTAGCATTAAAAAAAACTTTGAAATTCACTGAAAAAAACATAGGGTTCAGGCCTTATATAGTTAGGAATTAGCATTTAAAAAACCTTTGAAATTCACTGAAAAAACCATAGGTTTCAGGCCTTATATAGTTAGGAATTAGCATTTAAAAAAGAGTGATGAAAAATTGTAATAGTGTATGAAAAGGTGTATGTGATTGTCACGTGGATGATGTCATCAGTGATGTCATCAGTGATGTCATTTGAGATGTCATCAGTGATGTCACTGACCATGTCATGAATGATGTAATATGTGACATCATCAGCAGTGGATTGCGGGTGCGCGATATATACTTAGTACAACTAACTATATAGGAGCGATTTCAATGGTTTTGTATGTGTAAAATTGTCAGCTAACTATAACACCACTAAAACTTATAGTTTTTTGAGTGAATTTCAAAGGTTTTGTAAAAGCTAATTCCTAACTATATAACTCCTGAAACCTATGGTTTTTTCAGTGAATTTCAAAGGTTTTTTTAAATGCTAATTCCTAACTATATAAGGCCTGAAACCGATGGTTTTTTCAGTGAATATATATATATATATATATATATATATATATTACCTGCTGGCGGTCGCCAGTAGGTATATATAGTTAGGATTTTTTTCCTATGGGATTTTTGAAAATTCTATGTTGAATAACTTTGGCGTTTGAGGACGGAATTGGCTGAAATTTTCAGGAAAATTGGAAATTTTGTTTCTGAGCAGCCCCTGAAAATGTGGGGGGGTTTCGTCAAGGGGGGGCCGAGAAAAAAGGGGGGTCCCAAAACGCGTTTTTCTCATGCAATTTTCCATAGGGCGGTTGGACTCACTTTTAGCTCGAACGGCTGAATGGATTTACACGAAACTTGGCAAAATTTTAGATATTGTTTGGCAGATGTGCCTTTGCTAGGTCTCAATATATGTGCTCCAGTGGATTTTGATAAATTAATGTTAAAAAAATATATATATCTGTAACAGCGCTCCGGTTAGCGCCCCGGTTCACGTACCTGACGCGTAACGGAACTTCGCGAAGCGAAGCTGATTGGCTCTCCGGTGTCTGTCAACATTCTAAACAGTCCGGAGCGGCCGCCATCTTGTCTCTCGGTAGGATCGAGAGACAAGAGGTGAAGAAAAACGAAGGGGGAAATTAATGAAAGGGGGCAAGGTAGACCCCTCCTGACCCCCTAGGATTGATAAAGGGTTTATTAAAGGGTCCCGCGGGGCAAAAAATAAAAAAATTAAAATTTTAGTTTTTTCGCGGTAGAGGCGCTACCCGGTACGCGAACCAGGTAGCTAACCGGTTAGGTTAACGGGAGTCCGCCATCTTGTGTTTTGGTGAAATTTAATCACAAGATGGAGGAAAAACAATGTGGGAAATGGGTATAAGGGGGCACGGGAGACGTATCCTGACCCCCTAGGTTTTCTGAGGGTGGCTGAGGAGGCCCATATGTGCGAAAAAACCCACATTTTTTTTTTAAATTCGCGCGGTTAGCGTCCGGTGCGCGAACCGGGTAGCGTTCCGGAAAGCGTAAATCGTGAAAATTAGTAAAAAAAAAGTTACATTTAAAATTTGTTTAGAGTGATCATAGTTAGGGTAGCTCTGAGAAGAGCTTTTGGGTTTGTGGTAGATTTAGGTACTTATAAGTAGGTACCAATACATAGTCTTAAATTCAGGATAAAAACTCTGTTCCCCTCATCTGAGAAGTGAACTCCATCTCCTCTGTAGATATCTTGCATGTAGTAACGCAAGTTATTGTTGTAGATGGAGCCCATTCCATGGTCTCTTATGTAAGCTGAAACAGACTTATTTACATGCTTCCTCGATTTCTCAATTTGTGGACAAAATTGGTTGGACCACCTCCATTTCTGTCTTTGGCATATATTTGAATATACCAAGGCAGTTTGAGGAAAAAGTGCCATCAATTGCTCAAAGGTGTCCTTTAAAAGCATTTCCAGACCTACCCCAGTCAAAGTGCCCAAGTCATTTCCTCCACAGTGCACAATTAACAGGTCAGGTTTTGGCAAATGCAAAAAGGTTTTCACCAATGGTATCAATTGGTGACATCTTAATCCTCTGTGGCCAATCCAGTTGATTTCCACATTTTGTAAATTGAGGTTGTGTAAATTTCTGTTATCAGCATACCTTTGAGCCCAGTGGATGTAACTATGTCCAACAATCCAGACAGAAAACATGGTGAGAGGAGGTTATGCTGCAGTCAGATGAAGTGTGGGTATGAAATGACAGTTGAAACAGTAGGAGTTTATAATGAAAAAAACTGTGGAGTTTCTGTGCTAATGATTCAGTAGCAGTGATTGGTGGATTTTGATTGCTGAAAACAGAAAGTTAGGGTGCATGGATGAGTTCTTTGAAAGATGTAATTTGAATGGTCAAGAAAAAATCATTTTATGAAAGATTGCACTGGATACGCAGGTGTACTGAGAGTTCAGAGTTCAATTGAAACATTGTTGTGTGCACTTGTAAACATGAGAGGTCTTTCAGGAGGTGGTTGCTATGGAAAAAAGGCAGAAAGGGCAGAGGGGGGAAGGGTGTTAATTTGAAAAAAGTGAGGGAAGAGTTTTGATTGGGTGACATGAGAGAAATGTGTGATGAATTGCAGCATTTCTGTGCCATTGTTGGTTGCAGCCTCTGGAGTGCATACCCTTTGCTCTGCTAAAGAAAAATTGGTGTGTGTCTGAGACTGTTTTGAAACTCAAAAAGTATTTGCTAAGGTGAGAAAAGATTCATTTAATTTAGATAGAGAATAGTATGCTTTAGGGAGAAAATTATGAAGAAAGTTGTGTATTTAAAATGTTGCTTTGTGTCAAGTGTTTTACAAATAGATTTTGTTTCTTTGAGTTACATAGCCATGTTAAAAGTGACGCAAAAATGGTGCAAGGGCCTTAAAAATACGCTTTCATGTGTGTTAGGGCATTTTAAGTCACTTCCCCAGGAATGTGGGTGAATAATTGGTTTACTTGATGTGTTTAAAAACGCTTCTTGAAGTCAATTAGGTTTCTTGATATGTACTGCTAGAGTTTCATAGGCTGCTTGGGGCATATTTACAAGGCCTTTGAGTTACTTTGATGTTATTTTCCCCATTTTAATTTAAGTCATTTCCCCATGGTGCAAGGTCCTTGTAAATACGCCCCCATGTGTGCTTGGCAAATTTAAGTACTGACAGGGTGTGCTTCTACATAGGAGCTGTGTTGTGTTTTCAAATTATGACCAGAGAATCGTTTTTTTAAAAAAAGAAATGATTTTCACATTTATGAGAAGGTTATAATGGTGTCTGCTTCTTTAAATAAATATTTTACTTTCCACCATGCATATGTGACAATAATTTTCCTTGTTTGCCGGTTTAAAAACACGTTTCTTGAAGTCATTAAGGTTTCACAATATGTTCTGCAAGAATTTCATAGTCACTATGATGATAATGATATACATTTAGAACTGTGTAGGAGGCATGGAGTAACTGAGGCTTCTGTAAGTGTCAAGGGAGGTGAGTAATGTACATTGCTCTGTTGCATACAGTCCTCATCTTCTGCGTACTCTTGGATATGCTAGACTACATCTGTACAATGAGATACCTAAGCTGAGGAAACACAGGTGATGTGATTGTGAATTGAGCATAATTATTTGCACGTTTTTCAATTATATCACCTGTGTTTCCTAACATTACTAATCACATTGTGCAGATGAGGTTTAGGCCTGTCCAGGGAGACAGAGGAGGTCTGGCCTTTGTTCAAGAGTGCAGTGGACATGACTTACTTCATTGGTAGGCCTGCACATGTATTATCTCCTCTTTACTCTTCAACAAGCCTAAATTTCATATGTAACCCTGAGTAGGCCTCACCTCAAACAAACCTCTGGGTAGGCCACACCTTATCGGCATCCTGAATCATTCATTTAAAATGTTAGGGGCAGATTTATGATGGCCGTGCATCTCTTTTGCGCCGCTGTTGCGTCACTTTTGTGACGCAGCAGTGGTGCAAAAGATGCACCATGTTGCAAGATAGGCCTCACTTCATCTGCAACAAGATACCGTCAGTTTAAACTGTATACATTTAGGACTGTGTAGGGGGCATGGAGAAGCTGAATCTTCTGTAAGTGTCAAAATTGTTGCATACAGTGCTCACCTTCTGCGTACTCTTTGATATGCTAGACTACATCTGCACAATGAGATACCTAAGCAAAGGAAACACAAGTGATGTGATTGTGAAATGAGCAAAAGAAATTGCACGTTTTTCAATTACATCACCTGTGTTTCCTAACATTACGAATCACATTGTGCAGATGAGGTTTAGGCCTGTCCAGAGAGACAGAGGAGGTCTGGCCTTTGTTCAAGCGTGCAGTGGACATGACTCACTTAATTGGTAGGCCTGCACATGTACTATCTCCTCTGTACTCTTCAACAAGCCTAAATTTCATCTGTAACCCTGAGTAGGCCTCACCTCAAACAAACCTCTGGATAGGCCACACCTTATCGGCATCCTGAATCATTCATTTAAAATGTTAGGGGCAGATTTATAATGGCCGTGCATCTCTTGCACCGCTGTTGCATCACTTTTGTGACGCAGCAGTGGTGCAAAAGATGCACCATGTTGCAAGATAGGCCTCACTTCATCTGCAACAAGATACCGTCAGTTTAAACTGTATACATTTAGGACTGTGTAGGGGGCATGGAGAAGCTGAGGTTTCTGTAAGTGTCAAAGTTGTTGCATACAGTGCTCACCTTCTACGTACTCTTTCATATGCTAGACTACATCTGCACAATGAGATACCTAAGCAAAGGAAACACAGATGATGTGATTGTGAAATGAGCAAAAAAAATTGCACGTTTTTCAATTACATCACCAGTGTTTCCTAACGTTACAAATCACATAGTGCAGATCAGGTTTAGGCCTGTCCAGGGAGACAGAGGAGGTCTGGCCTTTGTTCAAGAGTGCAGTGGACATGACTCACTTCATTGGTAGGCCTGCACATGTACTATCTCCTCTGTACTCTTCAACAAGCCTAAATTTCATCTGTAACCCTGAGTAGGCCTCACCTCAAACAAACCTCTGGATAGGCCACACCTTATCGGCATCCTGAATCATTCATTTAAAATGTTAGGGGCAGATTTATGATGGCCGTGCATCTCTTTTGCGCCGCTGTGCGTCACTTTTGTGGCGCAAAAGATGCGCTATGTTGCGACATATTTACAACTTGATGCATCTAGGCAGATGTGTCACGGTGTAAAGTCCTGTGCCACATGAAACCTGCGTCAGGTTTCATGTGGGCGTTTTGTTGCAGGGTGGGCATTCATTTGCATGAAAGCCCTGTAAAACTAACACAGTGAAATTTAGAAGATTTCACTGAGTCAGCTTTATGGCATTGCTGAATCAAATCATTACGCCTGTTTGAAACAGGCATAAGGAGTGATGCACCATGCAATGTGTGGCTTGCCCCTGTGCATTGCAGTAGACATGTCGCGCTTACGACGTGATTCCTGCAATGCGCCGCTTTTGCGGCACAGATGCGTGACGCATCTGTGCTGTTTTTGCTCAATGGGGCTCCACATTGTAAATGCGGCACATCATGGGTGGCAGAGCAGCGGCGCACGTTAACTGGTGCATCCCTGGGGATGCGCCAGTTAACATAAATCTGCCCCTTTACATTTAAGTATGAGCAGGGGACACAGAGTTGGTGAGGCTTATCCAAGGTTAAGAAGAGATGAGTCCTGTTCACTGAAAATTTGGACATAGGCCTCACCTCCTCAGCATCTCTGGACATGGTTAAATAATATCTGCAAAATGTTACTCTTGTTAAACAATTTTACTATTATAGTCTCTGAGATTTGTCTCTTACTCTGCAACATCTCATTGTTGTTCTCTTTCTTTAAAGATAACGACAACATCAAGCATGAGTGATAATGAGCAATCTGTTGATCTCGATCTTATCATTGAACTTGTCATTGAAACGTCAGTGGAAGTAGATCCCTTGGATGATTTATATCCTGTGGATGATGAAGAATATGATGAGGATGCCGATTTGTCAGAATTGTATGACATAGGGTGGGAAGCTGACCTGCTCGAGCCTATGGAACTATAAAGACTTATTTTTAAAAGTTACTGGAAATGAAAAGTAACCATGTTAACCGTTTTATTTAAAATTAAATACAACTTCAAAAACAGCTTGTGTGAAGTGTCTTTAATAAAATAGTGAAATATGCTAATAAAATTAGTTAGGATTCACATATAAAAGAGCACAGGTCAAATGTAGAAGCATTCCATTTCTTTGCTACTATTTGTGAGTTTTAAATTTGCCAATGCACTAAAAATTATTGTATGTAGAATTGACAAGTAGTGTGTTAATTTTTTGACGACTGTTATTGATTTACTGTTTGGTAATAGTGGTTAATAAAAATTTTTATTATATTTTACCACAGATTCAACTACAGATCATTTCAAAATTACACAATGCCTTTGAAGCAAAGAAGAAGAAAGGCTACAAAACGTCAAACACAGCAGCTTACTACATGCTTGCAGCAGTCTTCTACAATAAAAACTTGTCAAGTCACCAAAAAAGCTCCGGGTAAGAGAACGAAATCTTTCCTAAGAAACATTTCCAGAAAAAAAAGTATCACTACAGAACATGTTTTAGTCCAGAAAAAGAGAGCCAATTTAAACGGAAAGGAAAGGCCACTCTAAAATGTTACTGCTAGACCAAGAGATAACTCTGTGCATGGTAGTAGAAGGAAAAATCAGTTTAGGGACATTCGTAGACGAATGTTCCGCAACAGGATAATTGGCAATTTGTTAAAAAATATTAAGAAACGTCAACAGAAAGTGGCTTTTTATAAGAGAAAGAGAAACATTGAGAAAATTATTGATCAGGCATTCGAAATTAAGCGAAAGTTATTTATTTTGATAATCAATAGAATTAGGAAACTAAACAAGGTAATTTATGATTTCAAAACAAATAGTAGATGGAAGAGAACAGTTAATCGTAGTAAATTTTGTGAAGTTTTTTCAGGAGAATGGATGCATAGTTCAAGTTGTGAGGCATTTTTAAATGAGGAGAGTTATTTCCAGGATAATGATTTGGTGCATGCAGTTGACACCAGTGGTCGAGCATATGAGGTGAAAGATGGTTGTCCGGTTGAAAAAGAAAAACTTGTGTCAACAGAGGCAGAAGAGGTGTTAGGTAATGAGGTTTTAGGAAGACGTCCTAAGGGACCAGTGTACACCTGGAAGTGTAGTAGTATTTGCAGTGTGCGACAGGATTCCTTCAATTTGCTTTGTGATTTTGTACGGACATTTAATAAGAAAACTTTAAAACAGAAAATGAAGTTGTTGCAAGAATTAGATCCTTGCAGAGTGAGAGAAGTGACAGGTTTGCATGGTCATTCACTGGCTTGTCTTTCCAGGAGAGTATGCCAGAGTGTTTTTCATCATTTCAGGATGCTAGCAGTGCATCATAATAAAGTGAGGAAATTAGTTAGAATGTTGTATTATGCTAAGAGTCCAGCAATTATGCTTAAACAATTATGCACTGCTCTTTTGCATGGTTCTGAAGTAGATGTGAAGAATATTTGTGAAGAAATTGAGTTTTGTTACTTTGCAAGTAAAGAGAAGAATGTTGAAATTGACCCAGAAGAAGAGGGTAATGTGGAAGAGAGTGTACAGGTTTCCAGTATAGATAATTTTCAGAAGGAAATTGCCACGTTTCAGGTGAAATCAAGTGAGAGGCCTAATTTCACTTGTGTGTGTTGTCGACGCACTTATTATAAGAATCAGACTAAGTTAGTGGATTTATATGCAAAAAGTGAAAGGGAAAATAATAGTGAATGGAAGGATTTCGCAACATACTTGATGGTAGAAAATTGTTTTGATTTGGGATCGGATCAACGTGTGTGTACTTATTGTTGTAACAAATTAAATCAAAACCAGATGCCTGCTAGAGCGGTTCATAATAATCTGGAATTGGTTGACATTCCTTCTGAATTGAAGGATTTAAATACCTATGAATCTATTTTGATTCAAAGTGTCCATCCCTTTCAGGCTATTGTACGAATGGAGCCAAAGACAGAGAAATCGCCTCCATCAGATTTACAGAGAGGATTAAAGGGAAGAGTTGTTTATTTGAATCTAGATTTGAAGAAAAACATTAATACAATTGGAGTAGAGAAAGTGGAAGAGGAACCTCTGGTTATCTTAGTTAATGGGGTTCCAACAAAGAGTAAGAAAATCTGGCAAGATGTAGTGGATGTTAGGAAAGTCAAAAAGGCAACATTGTATTTGATGAAAAACAATAAGTACTACAAGAATGTATATGTTGCAGAAGAGGAAGTAAGTGAAGAAGAGGACAGCGATTTGTGTGCTGGACAAATTGAGAAAGTAGAAGCCTCTAAAAATGAAGAAATATATGTACATTATAGTGTTCATCCTTTGCATTCCAAGGAAGTCATGGGGAATGCTATTGAGTTGTTTCAAATGAAACAAGCCAAAGGGAGTCCCATTAGTGTTTGGGAGGAAAGTTTGGAAGCTCGGTGTTTCCCACAACTATTTCCAACAGGTCAAGGAGGAAGATATGATGAGAGACCTGATCAAATTCCTGCTTCTGAATACCGGACTTTACAATTGTATGCAGAAGATCCTAGGTTTCGTCAATGCATTCCCTATTTGTTTCATCTACTGTTTGAAAGCGATCTGTCTGGACTGTCATATGCAGTGAACCACATCTTGAAAAGTGGTATACAGATGCAAAATATCTCAGCAAGGGACTTTATGGATAAAGTCAATGTGCAAGACAGTATTTTGGATTCTCACCTGATTAATCTCATGGCATGTCAGCGTGGTACTAATGAGTACTGGTACCGTCGACATGGAGATTTAAAATGTATGCTGAGGAATTTAGGAACTCCCACATGGTTCCTCACTCCCAGCTGTGCAGAGTATGGCTGGGAAGACTTACTTGAATTTCTACGAGAGGCAAATGGAAACATTGAAAATATCGAATTCAAGACACCCGGAGAACTGTGCTCTTTGGATCCAGTGAATGTATGCAGGTACTTCAATCATAGATTTGAAGCTATGATGTCTTTCATCATGAACAAGAAAAATCCACCTCTTGGAGAGGTGTTGGATTTCTTCTGGAGAAAGGAGTATCAAGCAAGAGGTGCTCCTCATATACATATGCTGCTATGGATCAAAGATGCACCCAAATTTGGAACAGATCCGGATGACTTAGTGATGAGTTTCATAGAACAGTATTCTACATGTGCTGTTCCAAAGACAAAGGAAGACAAAAGCCTAAGAGAACAAGTTTTACGCTTTCAATGCCATCGTTGTGGAAAGTACTGTCGTCGTAAATTCAGAAACAAGGACAAGTTCTACACAAAATGTCGCTTAAGCTTTCCACGACCGGTGATTTCTAAAGGAAGAGTGAACAGTTTGATGTCTTCGCTGTGACATAATGTGACGAGGAAATCACCCAAAAATACATACAATTTGAAAAGAAACGAAGAGTCCAAGTACATCAACGATTACAACCCAGTGATTTTGTCCATGTGGAATGCTAACATGGATATACAGTTTGTGGCTGATAACTGTATGGCTGTGGCTCGGTATGTGACATCTTACATCACAAAAAAAGAAAAGACAGAATTGAAGGATATGTGGGAGGACATTTCCCATGAAAAGAGCCTCAGTAAGAAGTTGTACAGTTTCAGTTTGAAGATGTTGTCGCATCGAGAAATCGGAGCTTACGAATGTTCTGACCGGTTATCTTCAGCAAGTCTCTATGCCAAATCTAGGAGTATCATTTGGGCGAGTCTTGGTCTTGCTGCAACACGTAATCGAGTTCTGAAACCTGTACGGGAAATTGAGTATTTGGCGGAAAAGGAGCCAAACAGTACAGATATTTTGAAGACCAACATGTTGGATAAATATTATCCAAATAGAAGCAGTCACCTCGAGAATGTTTGTCTTTATGAGGTTCTACAAAATTACATATTCAAGAGGAACATCAAAGAAGATATTGATAAAGGAGTGTATGCTGTAATTGGAAGTGAGGGATGTCTGGTCAAGCAAAGAAAATGCCAATTGGTAAATCATCGAAAATTGAGTGGCGAATATCCTGAAAGAAAAGAGTTTTTCTGTTTAGCTCTTTTGCAACTTTTCAAGCCTTGGCGAGCAGAAGAGGAACTGCTTGGAGATTTCCTCTGTTACGAAGACTCTTTCAATGCAGCCAAGGACACCATAGAATGTCCTGTTTTTCCAAAATATCTAGAAATGTTGAATGCGGAAATCGAGCAGGAAGCAACAATTGCAGCCGAGATTGCTAGAGACAGTTCTCAGGACAGTCAGAGTTCTGTTTCATTGAGTCAGGATCCACTAGGAGGACCAGTTATCGAAAATGAAGCTGCCACTGCCATGATTGAAGTGGAAAGAGCCATGGCACATGCTCAGGAGGATGCGGTTAACTTAGAAGATTTGGAAAGACAACTCAACGTTGAGCAGAGGAAAATATATGACGAAGTTACCAACCAAATTGATCATGGATTAAGTCATGAGAAGAAAGAGTGCTCATGTATGTCGTTGAAGCCTGTCTGACTGTACGTGAGTGGAGAAGCAGGAACTGGAAAAAGTTTCCTCATTAAAGCAATTTCATGTTATTTGCAGAAAAGGACTGAGTCATCGCTGTCTTGTGTTGTCACCGCTCCAACTGGACTGGCAGCACATAACATTAAAGGTATTACTTCGCATCGTCTACTGATGCTGCCAGTGGAGCATGATAACAAATTACAATACCACAAGTTATCTGGAGATGCTTGTTATGAAGTTTCAAGAGTCTTGAGGAAAATGAAACTTCTTATCATTGACGAAGTAAGCATGGTTTCCAATGTCATGCTTGCCTTTGTGCATTTGAGAATGCAAGAAGTTCTTAAAACAGAGTATGATGTGTTATTTGGTGGCAAACACATCATTGTTTTCGGTGATCTTCTGCAGCTGACACCAGTGAAAGGACAACCAGTGTTTAAACTACTTACACATGAAGATACCAGGAAGTGCCTAGGGAGCATTGGCAACGTTAATATATGGTTAAACTTTAATTATGCTGAACTGCATGAAAATATGCGTCAAGCGAAGGATGAAGATTATAAGAATATTCTACAAGATGTTAGAATCGGAAAAGTGACCGAGCATGGGAAAGAAGCTTTACATGCACGATTACTGTCAAGTTTGTATCCAGAAGAAGACGTTGTGCCAGAGAATATTTTTCGGAAAATTACTGAGAGGAAATCTGGAATATGTTTGATGCCAACTTTTGCAGAATGTGCCATCTTCAACAACAAAATGTTGAATTTAGAAAAGCAAGAGATTGTGAAACTGGAAGCTATTGACAGAATAGAGCATATGGGAGCAACAATTATTTTGTCTAAGAATTTGAAATCAAAATTGGATTCATTAGAGAAGACTATATCTAAAACTGCTGGTTTTGAAAAGACTCTGAATGTGTGCTTAAATTGTCGTATCATTTTGAGAAGGAATTTACATGTTGAAAGAGGTCTGGTAAATGGATCAATGGGTAATGTTGTTGATTTTGAGAAATACAAAAATAGAGATGGAATTGAATTTTTAAAAATTAAATTTGATGGCATTGAGGAAGTACAGTTAATTGGTCGTTGCTCTGCTAGATTTTTGCTTGTAAAAGACTTATATGTTCGCCGTAAGCAGTTTCCTGTTTGCTTGGCATATGCGGTGACAATCCATAAATCGCAAGGTTTAAGTGTAGACAGTGCATTGGTGAATATTGACAGTTCTGTGTTCAAGGAGGGAATGGCATATGTGGCATTGTCACGAGTCAGAACTTTATCGGGATTATACTTGATTGAGTGTGATGTCACAAACATTTGTGCGGATCTAGATTGTGTTAAGGAATACAATAGGTTAAGAAGAGAGTATGCGCCACATTTGCCTCCATGTCCTTTGTTTGAGAAACGTGTGGTAGGCCGGAACAGTAAATCAGTGTCCTTTAAAAAGCTAGTAAAAGCAGCCGATCACAACATGGAGTGTAGCCAATGTAAGTCTGCAATGCTGTCCACATTATTTATACGAACATATGGCCAGTATGTCATTTTAATGTTCCAACGATGTAGGCCTGATGGAACAAAATTGACAACTTTAATTAAACATTTTGTGGCTTCGCAGTTGTCAATATCAGGAAGGACTTTTGTAACTACAGCAATTATATATCATGACGGTCCTTCAACAACATCAGGACATTACACAGCTTATTTGAAGTCTAGAAATGGCTGGTCATTCTGCAATGATTCAGTTTTAACTTTAAAAAAGAAATTGCCTTTTGACCTTAAAAATTCTTACCTGGTGTTTTTACAACCAAAATTTTAGGGAAAGAATCTCGGGATTTGCTCTGAGGAATTTCAAGAGGTTCTAATGGCTCCTACACTATTTGGCCTTAAGGATAAGTGTAGTACAGAGTAAAAAGTTATTTTTGAGTTTTAAGTAGTTCCTGAAAAAAAAGAAGGTTTTCTTACAGAAAGTGGTGGGCACGGATTAGTTAAAGGACAACAGAGTATTTCCCAAAGCAAACGGTGTTCTTACCATAACACTTGACGTCATGGAAAAATAACTGCACTTTGAATGAGTTCAGAAAAACTGTTTCTTTTAATAAGCTAATTCAAGCAGCCAATCAAAACATGGAGTAGAGGTAATGTAAGTCTGCAATGCTGTCCACATTATTTGTACAAACTTTTGGTTATAATGTCATTTTAAAATTCCAACTATATAAACCTGATGAAAGTAAGTTTTCAACTTTAATTACAAATGTTGTGGCTACACAGTCGTTGATTTTAGGAAGAACATTTGTAACTGCAGCTATTATATGACATAATGGTCCTTTGACAACATCCGCTTATTACACAGCTTATTTAAAATGTAAAAAAAGCTGTTGTTTCGGAAATGATTCACATTTGACTATGAAACAATGTTGCCTTTTGACTTAAAAATATTCTTACTTTCTGTTTTCAGAAGAGAGAATTTTGGGTAGGTAACTGGCCTATAATGATTCTAGGAGTTAATATAATGTTATGTACTGTTTTAAATTGCTTTGTGATTAAAAGTGATGTAGAGAATTAAATAATTGTAGTAGTCATAGAGGTGGTGTAAGTGTGCCTCATAGTAAGCAGTATCAGTGTCATAGGAAATGTGGAACATGAGTGAGCAAGAAGGGTGAGATATTACTAGTACAGGATTGTGAAAGTGATCTTGAACATTTTCTTTCTGAAAGTTGCGGAAAAAGAAAATGACGGGATTTGCTTAGAAGAATTCCAAGAGTTATAAATGGCTCTTACACGATTTGGCCTTGAGGAGAAGTGCGGTAGAGAGCGAGAAGTCATTTATTGTATGTAACATATTTGTCAAAACTATGGAGCTTTTCTTTCAGAAAGTGGCGGGCTGAAAATAATAACAGCACAACAGAGTATTAGCTGTTCATAGGACATCCTTCGACGTCATGGAAAGTAAGTTACTTTTAAGGAGTTCTGATTTCTGATTGGTTCTGTTATATGGGTTTTTTAAACACAATCATTTTGATTGTGTTTTTTTTCCCCGCTGTTATATGATGAATACCTTCAACTCACTGTTTTTAGTGAAATTTGATATATTCTGAGAACAGCAAAAATAAACCATTTAACATGTATAATTAATTCTGTACTTTGTATAGTGAATTTTAATTTGTACTTGTCTTATCTCATGCTCACTCATCTTTTACTACCTTCTATCAATCCTCCTTACATACTCACATTGCCTTTTGTTTTATTCTCTTTCACCCTTGCTGTCTAACTCCACTTATCTTTCAACCTTTGTTTCCCTAATCCAACTCTGCTTTTTTCTTTTCTCCCTTGCACCATTTTCAGCTTTTAGACCTTCTGCTTCGCTTGTCTTTTCCATCTTTCCTCCCTTTGTTTTCTAAATTAAATATTTTTGGGTTCTCCTTTTTTGGTGCAATCAGTTAGTATAACTCACCCTCACTCATTTATCTTTCTTTGTTGCCTCACTCAGTCTGTATCTGACACTCTTTCCTTCACTTCCTCTGTCTCCTCTCTCCCTCACTCTCTTTTCCTTATTCACCCTTTCCTTATATAGTTTACCTTACTCACTTTCTTTTAGTAGCTTACACAACTTCAATTTAGTTTTCTCTTCTATCCTTCTTTTCTGTCACTGAAAGTATCTTCCTTTTTTTTCTCTTAGTAATTTACTCAATTACAATTTCTTTTTGTCTCTGACTGTCTATCACCGTTTCTTTCTCTTTTTTTCTGCATGTTTATCTCTAACTTTATTTCTTTGTAAAATTGGATGATTTTCAATCTTTTCCCTTGTCTTTTCTAATTTTTAAATACATGTTTTAATATTTTTCAAATTTTTGTTCTTTCTTTCACAGATTGAAAGTATAAAAATAACAAGTGACTAAGTTAACGACAATTATAAGGGAAGTGTTTTGTACTCTTTTCGTTACATTTCTATCACATTTAACTTCTATTAGTTCCACTGCTTCATTTCTTTAACCCTCAGTTTCCTGCCTTTGCTACTTCCCTCATTCCTTTCTCTATTACTTACTTACTCTACTCCTTCCACTCCTTTTCTCAGTCCCTCTGTTCTCATAGTTCCTCACTCCTGTTCACTCACTCCGTTGTGGTATATAAATAAATAATACCGGATCTATTTTTAAATGAATGAATGAATAACAGATAGCTCAATAAAATAAGAGTCAAGATTCGAGGTAGTAGGAGTATCTGCAGGTTTATTACAGCATAAGGACAGGATCAGGACAACCTGCATAGGAATAGAGGTAACAGGGCCCAGCAGGACAACTGGGGCCCAGCCGCTGCCGGGGCTTGGTCTGGGATGAGCGCGCTAACATTCAATAACAAAACATCGACTTATATACATAGTGCAAACACATAGCATTACATTGCAGTAGGCGTAGCAGTGGGTGGAGCAGAAGGCGTGACGCGTAGCAGTCGCGAAAGATAACAGTAAAAATGGGTGTAACTGGGAGTATACATAGACATGTGATGCAAACGTAACAGAATATGTCATGAATGGGCGGAAACATAGGAGGGGGCTACCTAAGGAGCCGGGACCTCTAACCTAATGGTGCGCGAAAACTAGCAATGACGTGTTACTAGGAGAAGCTGGGGGCTATGAACTCTGTGTTAGGAGCAGAGACTAGAGTCTGGAGGGTCGGAGCGACATGTACCTAAACCCTATCTGGTATCTGATGTTTAGGGAACACGTTGATATAAACTACAAGTCATGAGGGGAGAAACTAACTTGACTCTAAGACTGGACCATGCATTATTCTACATGTAGTGCGTGATGGAGAATATTAAATGACCATTAATACAGTATTTCTCTAACATGGAGACGAGAAGGCTAGACAATGACGGAAACTATTGATGCAGTTCAGTAGCTTAGGAATGCAGAAGAGGAGGACTGAACTGATAACTGGAACTATAACATACTTTTGGCAGACTCAGAGGCAGAGCCAAGCTGCACCGGGCACTGCGAGGCAGGAAGTAAGTGAAGGGTCGAGGATACAGGTGGGGGCTGTATCGCTCCTCAGCGAGGCTTTTAGGAGACAGGAGCTGAATCTGTGGTCCGGGCCCTGTTGAGGCCTGGAAACGGGGACTTTATAATGGAATAACGTGCACACTGGGAAACGTGGCAACATAACTTTACATAGGCCTGATATTCGTAGTATTCACGAGGACTGGAAACTAACATACCAGAGGTGGATACAACTGTAATTGCGTCATTAATCGGACATTGGGGAATAACATATGCATATTGGTCATGCACACATAACATATGATGGATGAAGCGTAGGGACACAGAACATGGCAAAATTTACTTTTCCACATTCCCTCCTTGTCACTACGTTTCCATCAGGAAACATCAATTTTCATGATACCGTCTATCATTTCATACAGTACCATTTGCTCGTCTCGAATTGTCTTGGAACGGGATTTAGAACGGGGCTTGGGACTAGGAATACAAGAGGTAGCACACATGCTGCAAATCGCAGGGCCACATTGTATACAGAGGCAGCAGCTAAATATAATCGCTACTGCTATACTTAGAAAGGACAGGACTTTCCATCCCCATGCGGAAATTATATTCCAGAACCAACCGGACCATGTCCAGGTGCCTGGATCTTGATGTAACAGATGGGCAATTTTATGGAGTCTGGTTATAGCTGAATAAACAGACGGCGCGTTATTTGGAATGAAAATGCAGCAACTAGATCCGATGACTCTACAGGCCCCGCCCCTATCGGCCAGTATGACGTCAAGGACGAGACGATTTTGCAAAACGACAAATCTCATAGCAGATTGTTCTTCGGTTAAGTTACCTAGAGCAGAGGCAGTCTCATTTACTACAGCTTCAAGGGTTCTTGTTAACCTACGGATCAGTTTACTATTCTGGACAGGTCCTACAAAGAAGAAGAAACCTTTATTGAAATCTGTATACTGTTCTAGAGTAGTTTCAGTATAATCGACAATTGGGGACTCCCTTCTATGTCTAATGTGTACTAGATGTGTGTTTCTGTGATAATCAGATGGGGCTAGGAAAACAGGTGGCAGTAGGAAGGCAATGTAACAGGTTCCCTCCCAATCGAGGGGCAGACGGACATATGCAATTTGACCACAAATAAAATAAGAATGACGTGAAGCTTTGAAAATAGATTTCCCACTGTCACTATACTGGATAACAGTAGTACATTCACTATGACCTACATGTATGGAACCATAACTACGGACACATAATTCGCCTTTGACAGGTAGTACTGAAATAGCAGGTAAGTCTGGAGTAGTATCAGACTGAACATTCAGGACCATGAAATTCGACGAATAATTACCTAAATTATATACTTCGTTTTCTAGATCTAAACCTGTTCTGTGGGGGAAACCTTGCTTGTCTGGAAAACATGTATTGTTAAGAAAAGACATATCTGTTGAGGATGACGTTAACGTGGACCATGCTCCACACGAACCATTGTGTGAGAATGGATAAGGAAAGAGTGGCAGAACTCCCTTCGAGGTCTGGAAAGGGGGGAGTCGACCACACACCCAACAATTAGTGGCATTGCTGGTCTGGTGTGAATAATGTAACATACGGATAAATGTGTTGTTGCGCATAGCGAGGCGGTAAGAATATTCGTGAGGAGGCAGATCACTAAACGTGTGCTCTACTGTAGCATTAGTAGACATATTTACATGAGGAACTGGAAAACACAGGAAAAGTGCGTAACTAGTGCAGGAAATCATTATGCTGATGAATAATACGAAACTCAGAAAAACGATACATTGAAGTGAACTTCGACTGACTCTCTCACTATGGGGGTCTATTTTATACATGTCAGAAACAATCTAACCGTTTCACCTAGGGGAGGACTTATACAATCAAACTGACTGACTTATTTTACTAGACCTTAATTTGAGCTTATACTCCTGTTGCGGAGTTTTCTCTAACAAGGGAGGGGTTGTAATAATGTCTTGTGCGGGACAGTCCTTTAAAACAATGTTCTGGCAATCTTTCGAATCCTGGAAATCCTTGGAAATGTTCTTAGAGGCTGGTTTCAATCCATTGAAAAGTTTTACATGAGAAAGGTGGACCCACCCCTTCCTGCCTTCCAACTTGACGGCAGTTCGGGTGGTCAAGAGGACCTGACGTGGCTCCTTCCAACGTGGTTCCAGCGGACTTGATCTGTCGAAATTTCTGATCATCACCAAGGAGCCTGGAACGATCTCGTGCGGTGCCACCTCGGTATTGTCTGGAAATGCGGCGGCAACCTGTGAACGACATGAGTTGAGGGCAGACATCAAGGAAGCTAGGTAATCTGTCAGCATATTACATGAAACATCAGTAATACTTCGGGGTCTAGGAGTACCCCACATGTTAGGGGGGCGGCCGAATACGACCTCATACGGGGACAGACCTGATCTGGAATGTGCGACCATGCGCATATAAAATAAAGCGACTGGCAGAGCTATTAACCAGTCCACACCTTTTTCTTTACAAACTTTTGCAATGCGGATTTTCAGGGTCTGATTATGTCTCTCTACGAGACCGGCTGCTTCAGGATGGCGTACACAATGGAACTTCCACTGGTACCCTAACAAAAGGGAAACGTGCTTCATTAACTCTGAGGAGAATGGCTGACCGTTATCAGAATATACGACTCTAGGGAGTCCGTATCTAGGGAAAAATTCACGAACCAACTGCTTGGCAGTGGTCGCGGCTGTGTAATCTGGGACTGGATATGCTTCTGTCCACCTGGACAAAGCGCATACGACTACAAGGACATACTTGAAACCTCGACATCGCTCCATCTGAATATAATCCATCTGGAGGACCTCAAAAGGGTGGTCAGGGGGCTGGAAACCACCTTGTTCCACCGGGACACTTTTACCTGGATTAAACTGACAACATATCATACAGGTACGGACTTTCTGCTTGGCTGCAGCTCGTAAATGCTTGTTGAACCAAATGTTCTGGATACTGTCTAACATAGCTTTTTCTCCTAAATGTGCTGGACTATGTGCGGTATTGATAATGACTTGAACCATAGAATCGGGGAGAAACCATGTGGCTCTACCCTTCGTTAACCATCCTTGATCTGTCTGGACCCCTCCTTGTTCAGACCATTTCTTGATTTCATCGGGAGTAGCATGTAACTGTATATCTATGACATCTTGTGTAGGGTCCTTAACTGTCATGCATGTAATCGGATCTGGAGTACGTGTCTGATTAACTGGAATGTCTGGAGTCTGTGCTGTAAGCTTGGCTGTGCGGTCTGCTAGATCATTACCTTGGGAAATAATGTCAGTGACTTTCGTATGTGCTTTGCATTTCATGATAGCAATAGATGTCGGTAAATGTATGGCATCTAACAGGGCTTGAATAAGGAGACCATGCTGAATCTTGGTTCCATGAGAAGTCATGAAACCTCTCTCCTGCCAGAGCACTCCGAAGTCGTGTACAACTCCGAATGCGTAACGTGAATCTGTGTAAACATTAACCTTCAGGTTCTTGGCATGTATACAGGCTTGTGTCAGAGCGACTAGCTCTGCTGCTTGAGCGGACAAGGTATCAATACGGTGTGTTTCAATAACTTCAGTGTCAGTAGTCACTGCATACGCGGCGACTAGTTCTCCTGTACTAGTTCTCATACATGAACCATCCACATAAAGTGTCAGGTCAGGATCTGGTAACGGAATGTCTGTCAGGTCTTGTCTTGGCTTTGTCGTAATGTTAACTACTTCCACACAATCATGTGGGTCTGGATTTGAATTAACTGATGGTAACAGTGTAGCAGGATTCAGAACGTTGCAGCGTCTAATTTCTATGTGTGGCTGGAACAGTGTCAATTCATAACCTGTTAAACGTGCAATTGTCAAGTGCTGTGTTTGTGTTCGGTTTAAAAGAACTTCTACTGAATGTGGGACTTGTACTGTCAGGGAATGTCCTAAAACTATAGAATCACTTTGTCTGATAGCTAGAGCTGTGGCTGCAACTGACTTGAGGCACGCAGGCAACGCCTGGGCTACTGGATCTAATGTGCTCGAAAAGTAAGCACAGGGCTTGTATTGTCCTGCTTGATCTTGTGTGAGAACAGATAATGCTGTACCTTCCCGTTCAGTAACGAAAAGTGTAAAAGGCTTACTGTAGTTCGGTGTAGCTAGAACTGGAGCTTGACATAGGGCTTTCTTTAACTCGTTGAAACTAAGTGTATGTTCAGATGTCCAAGGGAGGACAGTCGATACGGCTGCCTCCTGTGTCGTTAACTGTATCAGTGGCTTGGCTAGAAATGCATACTGGGGAATCCATTGTCTACAATAAGAAGTAAGGCCGATAAAGGCACGTACCTCCTTCTGGGTTCTGGGCTGGGGAAGACTCGCTATTAACTGGATACGGTCGGGTGTCAACTGCCTACCCCTCTTGGACAGCAAGTGTCCTAAGTATACCACTTGCTGGACACAGAATTGAAGCTTCGAAGGTGACACCTTGTGCCCCATCTCGGCTAGAAAATACAGAACTGTAAGGGATGCTCGCTCGCAAGCACGTTCAGAACGGGCAGTGATCAGTAGATCATCGACATACTGGAGCAGGGCAGTGTCAGTTGGCATGTGAATATTGTCTAGCTGTCTCTTGAGTGCTTGACTGTAAATACTAGGGCTTTCTGTGAAACCTTGAGGAGCGCGTGTAAACATATAGCTCCTTCCATTTAAACAAAATCTGAAAAGAAACTGGCTGTCTGGATGAATTGGAACACTGAAAAATGCATTCTTGAGGTCGATAACAGTGAAAAACATGGCTTCGGAATCAATGGCTGTTAACAGGGAAGAAATGTCTGGGACAACTGGGTACTGAGGAATAATACATTTATTAAGCTCTCGTAAATCAATCACTAATCGATATACTGGGGGTGCATTTGGGTCAGTACGTTTCATGACTGGAATGATCGGGGAATTGCATACATTGGAGTCAGTTTCTACAACTACTCCTTGAGCCATGAGCTCGTCAATAATTTTGGATAAGGCTGCTACAGCCTCAGGTGGCAATCTGTACTGCCTGATTCGTGGTAAGACTACACCTGGCTTGAGAGTCACACGATGGGGTGTGATTTGCATGTAACCTACATCAGTTGGACCTTGCGCCCATAAATGCTGCGGAACATTAGACAATCTTGAATCAAAATCTCGTAATACATAGTGACCCTTAAAGTCACGTAGGAACAGACGTATTCCCTCTGGGGAACAGCAAATAACTGCACCTAACTCTTTCAGTGTCTTAATGCCTAATAGATTTTCTGGACATGACTTAGTAAGTAACAGATCAGTAGTACGGGACAATGGACCTACCTCTAGAGTGACTGGCTTAGATATCTCATTAACTATTGGTTTTCCTGAAAATCCAAGGGAAACATTTCTTGAGCCTGAGAGCGGAGCCCCTGGAACTTCGGCATGATTAATTGTGGTCCTACTTGCCCCTGTATCGATCAAAAACTTTCTGTCTTTCCCTAATACTTGACTGTGAACATAGGGACCTTCTTGATCTACAGGTATCTCGATGAGAGGCAAGCCTACCTCCCTCTCTAGGCTGTTTCATGAATATGACTGGTACTCTGGATACTCGGACTGTGCATACTGGTACATCTGCGATGTAACGTGCTGTGTTGCAGCAATAGGCTGCGGTGCGGAAACTGTCTGTTGTGCATTCTGTGACTGCGGAGTCTGTGAAACTTGTTCTTGTCTAGGCGGACGTGGTCTTTCTTTAGTTTTACCAGTAGCTATATTGTGTTTCAGAACTGCACACTCGTTTATAAAATGACCTGGCTGTTTACAATAATTGCAGTTCCCTCTAACGGGAGCTGCAGGATGACTGGCTTGATTGGCTTGATTTGGACCCCTCTTCTGACTGTCTTGAGGAACAGATTGTGCAACTAGCACTTTCATTTTCGTGTCTTTCATACGTTTTCTCTCGTGTTCTTGCTCTTCTCTGATTCTATTCTGGTGGTACTGGAGCATCTGGAGCATCTGGGACGGAGTATTTGCTTGCCAGGTGCTTTCGACTTTCAAAACTCGATTTTTAATTTGTGGGCTTGAATTCTCGACTAATTTGGTAACGAAAAGATGAGGGTATGACTCACTACTTGTCTTGAGACCACTGTTAATACTGAAACATTTCTCGAATCTAGAATAAAAATCACTAATATCTTCATCTTGTTTCTGTTTACAGGCTGAGATTGCATCCCAGTCTTCCTTCCTCGTTGTCAATAATCTGGGTAAAACTTGAATCAATAATTCTGGTAATTCTTTACATTTATCTCCAAGACCGGTACCTGGTACTCGTGCCTTGTCTTCAGCTTCTAGAGCTGTCCAATCGATCTTTTTCTCTCCCACCTCCCATTCTTTTTCCTTTAACTTTTCATATACCCCTGCGGGTAACAGGACCTTTAACATTTTAATGATATCTGGGTAAGTGTATTCTCCCATACGGAGCATGTCTTTTAATTCTCTATGGAACCCTGCTGGATCTTTATCATGACAGGGAATTAATTTCTTCATTTCAAGAAGTTCCATCTTTGATATCGGAGTGTATACAAACACTCGTTGCATTACGCCACCCGCCCCTTGGACTGGGTGGACTTCTCGTAACGGATTCTGTCTGTCTATGTAGAATGATTTACTTTCTGGGGGTGAGACATGAACAAAATGCGGGTTCAGAAACGTTCTATATTTGTGACGCTGTTCTAGAATGACACTAATTAAATCGGTACCTAGACCTCTCCATTTATACTGGAGTAACTCGTTCAGGATATCATGCAACGGGCCTGGATCAGAATGTTGACCCTCATACAGAGTAATGAGGTACTGGATCATATACATACCCACCAGTCGTTGCTCGGCTGGGGGCAGTTTCAGAAACATTTGTGCCACTATTTCGTCTGGAAAAGTGGTAGAATCAGTAATCCATCGGACTGCTGATCGGGCTAGTTCTTGTTCATGCATGGTACTTAATTCACTGTAACCGACTCGTGATTTCAGAATGTGATCGGTAGCTTGAAATACTTGTTCTAGAGAACCTTGTTCTGGTGCTGAATGATGAAAAATAGACTTGTGTTCTAGGCGTAAATGGCGATCTGGAAATCTGGATTTTCCTACATACGCTATTCTGGCGGAATTCTCGTCTTCCTCTTCAGGATCAGAGATACTTTCTTTCTCGCTTACTTGTGCTGCTTTACGCTGGTCGTGTAACCTTATTATTTCTTTACGAATTTTCTTGTACATACTCTCCATAGCACCGACGGTCTTGTGCTTACCCTCGGCTATATTATCACTCCACCTTGTCAGGATTCTCATTTCGGCGGGATCTTTAGACGGATAATCTTGTTCTCTTATTAGACAATTGATCAGGAACTTTAATATCATGAGCTGAATCTCGGCTTTCCTTTGAGACATAATCTCGCCAATACTTTCTGGATCATCCCCTGTACGGATGAAACGATATATTCTGTCTAGATCTTCTTTCATATTCGGTAAGGTGACTAGATACTCGGTCACTCTCCTTACACGTACGGAATATAAAACCATATTGTATTCGCCTGGGACTGGATCATAGACACATTCGCCAAGGGCTTGTCTGATTTCTGTGACAGACTTATTACTTTTAGGAGTACGCTGTGATGCTTGGGCATGTAATTCGAGTGCTGATAAACGCTTGTGTGGCGGCGGGGTTTGAGGAAGACCTCCTCCCGCGGCCCCTAAACTGGAATCGTCGACTGACATTCTTCGTCCTGGCAGGGTCGGTAATTGTAACGTGGGCTGGACTTGTATGGCGGACTGGACCGGGGGTACCGTAACAGGTACTCCGGTGTCTGGAGGAGCGGGAAGTGCCTGATTTACAGGGACTGGCGGAGCGCGAACAGGATTTGCATATTCTGGGACTGTGTCGTCCAAATAGGACGAAATAAAAATATCAGCTGCGGTCTGTTTGTGACGTAGCTTGGTCGGAACTAATGGCGGCGGGAAATTACTGGATGCCTCTGGGGTCGCTTTTGGCAAACCTTCGGCAAGGAGAGGATACATACCCTTAATGAGGGCATGCCTCTGTCTGTCTGACTGTTCGGTTTTGACTTGTTCACCTATCTCGATTAATTCTCTTTCTTGGGCTCGTTCCTGGGATTCTCTACTTAACTCTGACTTTCTGACTTCCTTTTCCGTTCTTCTGTGCGCTTCTTTCCGCCATAACTCGATGGCATCTTTCTGTGACTGTCTGGCTTTCTTTTTCCATAATGCTTCTTCTACTCGCATGATACATTCGGCATCCCATGTACCCGATACGGGCCATCTATACTTTTCTTCTAACTGTTTGGTATACTCTACCCATAAATCTAGATACATTATGGCGCTTATGCCATGTTTCTGATACATAAAATGACCTGGACTGTCCCTAGGCGGGACAGGAACTGCTTCCTCTAACAGACCCTTTCTAGTTTTTAACTGACGTAATCTTGAAAAGAGCGGCATTGTAAACTTGAATCGGAACACAATACAATACACGAAAAACAATAACAATTGGGGAAAACAATTCAGGCATACCACGACATTGGAATTACATTAAACAATATCATAACATAACAGTTCGAACAGAATATTACCTGAAAATACTGAAAACAGAAACAGAACAGATTTTCTCGAGAACGGAACAGACTAGAGTTACTGGATGCACTGCTGTAACAGTACGGAACATACCGGTCCCAAAAAGGGACGCATCAGGACCCGTATCCACCTAGGTGAACACTTCGTTTGTGAGTCTGGGCACCACCAACCCACGGACCAGGAGTCAATTTAGATTGGTCCTGTCTAGATACTACCCCAGCAATGGTACTCACCGGGCAGCACGGAACGGAAGGCCTCGAACGGGACTGGACGACGGACGACGAACTTCGGACTTCAGTTACGGGTGGGCCTCCGGATACCTCGGACCTTGGACTCTCGGCTTGGGCTCTGGTCGGGACTCGCCGCGTTCCTCCACCGTCTCGTTCGGATGCTGGACCGCCTCCTCCGTCTCCTCCGTGGGCCTGAGGGATACTTGAGCAGAAATATCTGCCACTGCGCAGAAGAGTTCCGTCACGACTGCAGAGGGTCAGGGGGTCGGCGTGGCTTCACCGACGCGTGGGGAAAGGGCAAGTCCCTATTCGGGCGCCATTATGTGGTATATAAATAAATAATACCGGATCTATTTTTAAATGAATGAATGAATAACAGATAGCTCAATAAAATAAGAGTCAAGATTCGAGGTAGTAGGAGTATCTGCAGGTTTATTACAGCATAAGGACAGGATCAGGACAACCTGCATAGGAATAGAGGTAACAGGGCCCAGCAGGACAACTGGGGCCCAGCCGCTGCCGGGGCTTGGTCTGGGATGAGCGCGCTAACATTCAATAACAAAACATCGACTTATATACATAGCGCAAACACATAGCATTACATTGCAGTAGGCGTAGCAGTGGGTGGAGCAGAAGGCGTGACGCGTAGCAGTCGCGAAAGATAACAGTAAAAATGGGTGTAACTGGGAGTATACATAGACATGTGATGCAAACGTAACAGAATATGTCATGAATGGGCGGAAACATAGGAGGGGGCTACCTAAGGAGCCGGGACCTCTAACCTAATGGTGCGCGAAAACTAGCAATGACGTGTTACTAGGAGAAGCTGGGGGCTATGAACTCTGTGTTAGGAGCAGAGACTAGAGTCTGGAGGGTCGGAGCGACATGTACCTAAACCCTATCTGGTATCTGATGTTTAGGGAACATGTTGATATAAACTACAAGTCATGAGGGGAGAAACTAACTTGACTCTAAGACTGGACCATGCATTATTCTACATGTAGTGCGTGATGGAGAATATTAAATGACCATTAATACAGTATTTCTCTAACATGGAGACGAGAAGGCTAGACAATGACGGAAACTATTGATGCAGTTCAGTAGCTTAGGAATGCAGAAGAGGAGGACTGAACTGATAACTGGAACTATAACATACTTTTGGCAGACTCAGAGGCAGAGCCAAGCTGCACCGGGCACTGCGAGGCAGGAAGTAAGTGAAGGGTCGAGGATACAGGTGGGGGCTGTATCGCTCCTCAGCGAGGCTTTTAGGAGACAGGAGCTGAATCTGTGGTCCGGGCCCTGTTGAGGCCTGGAAACGGGGACTTTATAATGGAATAACGTGCACACTGGGAAACGTGGCAACATAACTTTACATAGGCCTGATATTCGTAGTATTCACGAGGACTGGAAACTAACATACCAGAGGTGGATACAACTGTAATTGCGTCATTAATCGGACATTGGGGAATAACATATGCATATTGGTCATGCACACATAACATATGATGGATGAAGCGTAGGGACACAGAACATGGCAAAATTTACTTTTCCACACCGTCTCTATTACTCTTACTGTCTCTGATTGATCACTCTTTCACTACTTGTTCATTATGCTTTCTCCCTGTAGTTCAAGCACACTATGTTATTTACATTTCTTTGCTGTTTCAATTATTCCTTTTCTCTCACTTCTTCTTTTCTGCTTTCTGTTTTTTCTCTCTGTTATTCCACATGTTTTAACCTTAGTCACTGTCATACATCTTGTTTTATTCCTATTTACTTTCACTCACTCTTTTCTTAACACTTTCCCTCAGGGTTGTTCTTTTAGTCCGGTTCTATCCATACCTCTCATTCCACATCCTTTACTGTTTTTCTTCTTAATTTGAACATTCACTCATATTCTCCAAGAAACTCTTGTTTATTATTCTTCTACTCTCCTTTTTTTCTTTCACTTCCTTATCTATTTTGTGTTTCTCAATTATACCCTCTTACATCTTTTCTTTGGTAAATAGATGAATTAAACAGTATCTCTGTGTTACTCCCTCTAGCTGTCTTTCTTTTAACATTACTCTCTGTTTCATTCCCTTATACTCACTCTTCCTTTTTAAAAAAAAAAAATTTTGTTTCGCTTCCGGTTCGCGTACCGGCGGCCGAACCGGGAAGCGAATCAAAAGAAATAGAGGTTGCCAGAGTGCTAAACATTCTAGCAATTTTTTATAAAGGGGAGGTAGTTCTGAAAATAACTTTTTTTTTATTGTTTTTGTTGTTTTATATTTTTTTTATTATTTTTCTGAACATTTTTTTTACTTTTTTTGTATTTTTTGAACGGTTTATATATTTTTTTTGTTTTTTTTGGGGGGGGAACGAAAATCATTGATTATAACGGGCTCAACAGGAGCAACAAAAAAACAGATAATTTACTTTCTGGGGCGTTTTGGACATTTATGATTTTCAATTGCTACGTTGATCAAATTTATGCTACTCTCCCTGTAGCAAATTAATTTGCCGCAATAAATGCACACTTGATTCACTTCCCCGAACTTCAACTGGATGTTGGGGACCGTCTCCCTCGCCTCTGGTCCCGTCACTGCCTCTCCAGATGATGTACTGGCCACAGGAGGGGGGTTTTCCTGCAGGTGACGTACCTGCGCAGCACTATAATTTATAGGGTGCCACCTCTCCATATGCCGATGCATGGTGTAATTGTCATAGCTGTACTTCTTATCAGTCCCTCTGGACAGATTTTTTTTACAGATGAGACAGGTAACGTAGCGGGCATTAACTTTTTTTGGGCCCCGAAGAAATGAGTAAAATTGCCAGATGTAATCTTCTTTTACAATGGACCTCCTTGGTTCTTCAGGCAAAAACTGCCTCCTCTCTTGTTCCTCTTCCTCTTCTTCCTCTTCTTCCTCCTCTTGATTGAGGATTACCTGAGGAGGTGGTCCTCTCTTCCTAGGAGGTGGTGCTGGTGGTGGGGGTGCACCAGCTGCAGCTACTAATGAAGCCATTGCTTATTAGTCAAAATAGGTCTTCCTCTCACAAAGTTGAAAGTCAGAGTGAGAAAAAAGGTGGGGGCTTTCATCATTTGGGAAAAAAAATGTTTCTAAACCAATGAAAAGTGTTATTTTTAGGTCACATGACCTAGCCTTACATCATTAGGAAACCAAAAGTGAAATGAACCAATGAAAAGTTTTATTAACAAGTCACATGACCTGTTACGCATACGTTACGCGCTGCGCGCCGCACCCCGGATCGCTTCCGGGGAGCTGCGCTTCGCGCCTAGGTTCGCGCTCTGGAGCACTTCTGGGTGCGCTAACGCGGTGCGTCATAAGACGCATTACGCGAGAACGCCATACGTCGCGCTTACGCTACGCGTCACGATGTTGTTTTCTAACGCGGCAGTTACGCAAATGGAACGTTTACCGGTTCGCGGACTGGGCCGCGGCACCAAATTGAGCTAACGGGAAGCTTCCCGGTTCGCGGACCGGAAGCGAAACAAAAAAAAATAATTAAAAAAAGACATTAAAAAATTGTATTAAAAACATATAAAATATATTTTTCGATTTAAAGAAGAATACATTTTAAAGCTTTTGATATTTGCTATTAAAAAACCATTGAAATTCACTGAAAAAACCATAGGTTATAGACCATATATAGTTAGGAATTAGCATTTACAAAACCTTGAAAATTCACTGAAAAAACCATAGGTTATAGACCATATATAGTTAGGAATTAGCATTTACAAAACCTTTTTTTACTCACACAAAACCATTGAAATTCGCATATATAGTTAGTTGTACTAACTAAATATCGCGCACCCGCAATCCACTGCTGGATATGTCACATATTACATCATTCATGACATGGTCAGTGACATCACTGATGACATCTCAAATGACATCACTGATGACATCACTGATGACATCTCAAATGACATCACTGATGACTTCACTGATGACATTACTGAGCACATCACTGATGACATTATTCATGTGATAATACGATGAACCTCTTCAGACTCTAATATAACCTTAGATACACTCAGTGTAAACAGACACTCACAGACTGTCACTCATCCATGGAGTTACTCACACACCTACTCAGTCATGCAAAGAATCAATCACACCTCCATTTTCTCAACTATACAGTTATACACACCTTACTTATTCAAACATATACTAACACATATTTACTCTCTTATACAATCCCTGATACAAGTTCACAATGATCCATACAGCCACTCACACATACACTAGCTCTTATGCACAGTTATTTATATATGTCAATTCTCACATGTACTGTGTTTTACATATGTACTTACTTTGACATGTAGCACTGAGATATCCATTCACTCACCAATACACTCATGCACACAGTCAACCGCCCATACAGCTGTTTCCACATGCACTTTTGAACCCATACATCTAGTGAAGCAACTGCTCACACATGTATGCACAGAGTCATACACCTCCCAGCCACCCACACACACACTCAGTCTCCCATACAAATACTTGGGCAACCAATCAATAACCCATTTAGTTACTCATATAGCTACTGATCAACACATGCAGCAGTTTACAGAACAACAGACATAATGATGCACAAATTAAGACAGTTTAGTCACTAACCCATGCACTCAGTGAGACACATTTAATCACTCACTCATACAGTCAGTCATGCACCTACTAAATCCTTCATCCAGACACTTATACATCCACTCATTCTTCAATATGTAAGACATATTTTAACTTTACAGAAATACACAGTCACTGGATGTTGTCATCAGTGATGTCATCAGTGATGTCATTTGAGATGTCATCAGTGATGTCATCAGTGATGTCATTTGAGATGTCATCAGTGATGTCATCAGTGATGTCACTGACCATGTCATGAATGATGTAATATGTGACATGATCAGCAGTGGATTGCGGGTGCGCGATATATAGTTAGTACAACTAACTATATATGCGAATTTCAATGGTTTTGTGTGAGTAAAATAAGGTTTTGTAAATGCTAATTCCTAACTATATATGGTCTATAACCTATGTTTTTTTCAGTGAATATATATATATATATATATATTCACTGAAAAAACCATAGGTTATAGACCATATATAGTTAGGAATTAGCATTTACAAAACCTTGAAAATTCACTGAAAAAACCATAGGTTATAGACCATATATAGTGTAGTAGCCAGTAACTGTCCTACCTTCTCGCTGTACTCATAACACTTTTCTTTTTTGGCGAGGTAGTTCCCAGCCGTCTTTTCCATTAGGACTTCTCCTGTCTCTGCTTTCCTAATTACCATTTCTAGTAGTATATCCTCTATCTCTGTTGTATTTTGTCTAGAGACTGCTCTATTTAGTCGCTCTTCTAACCTACTAATTTCTTTTACCCACCTATCCATCCTTAGTCTCTCCATCTTACCCCTCTTGAGCGTGTGACTCAGGGTTTCCCCCCTTATCCCAGCCTTAAATGTATCCCAGACTATTTTTGGTGAGGCCGTTCCCCTATTAATCTCCCAGAACTGTTCTATCCAGTCATTCATCCTACTAATATAGCTTTCATCTTTTAACAGTCTTCTTTCAAAAGTCCATGTGTATGGTCTGCTACTCCCTCTATCTGCCCTTGACATGGTTACTATCAATATATTATGGTCCGAAATCATTCTGGGCATCCGTTCTATCTGAGCCTCACTTATTTTGTCGTTAGACAGCAGAATGTAGTCCAGCCTAGTGATTATTTTATGAGGGGCCGAGTAAAAGGTGCCCCCTGAGCCAAATGGATTATGATAAGACCACGGATCCCATAAAGCATTATTCTGCATTAAATTGTTTAAGGCATGACAAGTTTTCTTTTTCCGACCTCCATACCTCCCTCCGCTTGGTCCCCCCAACCCGAATAAACCGTTAATATTAAAATCACCGCAAAAAATGACAGTCTCTGACCATAGTGCTAACTCCTGATCTAGCCATTCAAATATCTAGGGATTGTCGTCATTAGGGCCATATACAGCTACAATTGTTAGATTCCCAGCTGTGGTTTCTACTTCGATTATAACCCATCTCCCCTCAGAGTCTTCTTTCTTCCTTCTAAGTTTTGTAACTCCTTTCCTTGCCAGTATAGCTACCCCCTTTGTCCTTGTATCTTGGTTTGTGTTAGCCAGTACCTCATAGCCCATCTGTTCCAGTCTGTATTTTTCCCTTCCCATTATGTGTGTCTCCTGTAAGCAAACCACATCTAGTTTTAATAACCTAAACATCGATTCCGCCTTTTGCCTTTTCCCTCCGTCATTTAAACCACATATATTCACTGTCGCAATTCTTAATGCCATATTTTATTTAATATAGTCCCTTCTGTTGCAAGTTTTATCTCATTAAAGTTCGCTCTTTTGTGTTGTTTTTCCATTTTTGTCATATCTTTTCCCACCCCCTCGCTCCCCCCCTTTCCCTCCCCGAGCTGCCCCCCCCCCTTATACAGGCAAATAGGTCAATCCTGACCTATGTGCTGACTGCTAGCATTGTAGCGTCGCTCTCCCTCTCCCTTCCAGCTACGCCAAAAGCTTAATCCATTGACCAAGATATATAAACCCTAGGCAGTGTCCATACTATTGTTCCTCATTTCCCCTTGCGTTGCTCTGTTAACTCTGCGAGGTACTCCCCTGCTTTTATCTCTGAAAAAAACATCCTAGTACGACCGCCCATAATGACCTTAAGCTTAGCCGGATACATCAGATACACTTCCGCCCCTTGCTGCTGTAGTGGGGTTATCAGTTGTCTTAATCGCCATCTCCTCTCAACCGTAACGTAGCAAAAGTCTGGTCTTGCAAAGAAGGTGGCCCCTTCTGCTTTTCTTTTGGAGTCTGGCCTTGCCTTTTCTATCACCTCCTGCCTTGCCAGAAAATTGCCAAAAAATACTAGCATTGCTCTAGGCATATTGTCCTGAGCCCCTCCTTGTCTTTTCTTAATTGTAAATGGGAATCTGTGGGCTCTTTGAACCTCGTCCTCCCATCGCCACCTAGCCTCTGTGAAGGCGCCCTGTAGTAGCCTGATTACATAGCCCCTGGCGTCTTCACCTTCCACTCCTTCCTCCAGTCCCAAAAGTCTTACGTTATTCCGTCTCTGACGGTTTTCGAAATCCTCGACCTTCCATTGCAAGTCTTCCACTATCTTAGTCTGTTCCTTTTTGAATTTATGCCAATCAGTGACTTCGTCCTCCAAGTTTCCTGTTCTTTCCTCTACTAACACCACTCTCCCCTCCACCTCCTCATATTTTTTATTCATCTTCCTGATAGAGGCTTGTATTTTTTTGTGTCGTGCCTAGCTCTGCGGCTCTCTATCCTTGCCTCTCCCTGGATTTGCTTCAACATATCCACTAGTAAATTCAGGGTGGCGTGATCTTCTCCGCTTTCCCCGTCCTTTTCTTGTCCCCCTTGTGTCTCCTGCAGGGGGTATAAATGCTAATTCCTAACTATATATGGTCTATAGCCTATGGTTTTTTCAGTGAATTTTCAAGGTTTTGTAAATGCTAATTCCTAACTATATATGGTCTATAACCTATGGTTTTTTCAGTGAATTTCAATGGTTTTTTAACAGCAAATATTAAAAGCTGTTAAATGTATTCTTCTTTTAAAAGAAAAATATATTTTATATGTATTTAATATAATTTTTTTATGTATATATATATATATTTTTTTTTTAGTTCCGCTACCGGTCCACCCACCGGGTAGCTTCCCGTTAGCTCATTTTTATGCGGCGACCCAGTCCGCGTACCGGGAAACGTAGCGTTTGCACAACTGCCGCGTTTGAGAACAACATCGCGACGCGTCGCGTAAGCGCGACGTATCGCGTTGCCGCTTAATGCGTCTTATGACGCGTCTCGTTCACGCACTCGGAAGTGCTCCAGTGCGCGAACGAGGCGCGAAGTGCAGCACACCGGAAGCGCTCCGGGTGCGGAGCGGGACGCGTAACGTAAGCGTAACAGGTCATGTGACCTGTAAATAACACTTTTCATTGGTTTAGAACTTTTTTTTTCCCAAATGATGAAAACCCCTCCTTCTTTCCTCACTCTGACTTTCATCTTTGTGAGAGGAAGACCTGTTCCTCCTTGTTGAAATAATGGCATCTGTAGTAGCTGCAGCTGGTGGACCCCCACCCCCACCACAACCACCTAGGAAGGAAGGACCACCTGCGCAGTTCCTTCCAAACCCAGAGGAAGAGGAAGAAGAAGAGGAAGAGGAAGTAGAGCAGAGGCAGTTCTTGCCTGAAGAGCCCCGGAAATCCCACCACAAAGACAGTTTTATTTGGCAATTTTATTCATACCCTCAAGGCCAAAAAAAGGTCAATGCCCGACATGTGACATGCCTCATTTGTAAAGATGTTTTGTCTAGAGGTACAGATAAAAAGTATAGTTATGGTAACTATACTATGCACCGCCATATGCAGAGGTGGCATCCACTCAATTACAGCGTTGCAGAGATGCGCCACCTCCGAGATAACCCACCAACTCCTGTGGCCAGTACATCGGCACAAGTAACTCTATCGGGACCAGAGGCGAGGGAGACGGTCCCAAATATCCAACAGAATTTTGTGCACATGAAGATAGTGTGCCTTTATTGTGGTGACCTACTTTCATGTGCGAATATGAGTATCAATTTGATAAATAGAGCATTTGAAAACCACAAGTGCTCAAAACGCCCCAAGAAATAAAAAAAATGTTTTGCTCCTGTTGAGCCCTTTCTAATGCCTGTTTTTCGTTGTTCACCCCAAAAAAACCAAAAAAAACATAAAATTGTTCAAAAAATTAAAAAAATAAAAAATATTCAGAAAAATAAAAAAATTATAAAACAACAAAAACATTTTTTTAAAAAGTTCTTTTCAGAACTACCTCCCATTTTAAAAAAATTACTAAAATTTTTAGCACTCTTGACTTCATTTTTCTCATGGGTGCGCTTCCTGGTACGCGCACCGGTGAGCGCCCCGTTAGCGCAACAAAAAAAAAAGAAAAAAAACAAGAGAAGGAGAGCATAAGAGAAAGAGAAAGAGAGAGTAATGTTAAGAGACAGACAGCAAGAGAGAGCAACACAGATGTACTGTGTAATACATAGTAAAACAGTGTAAAAGATATAACAAAGTGTAAGAGAGAAAATGAAATAAATATAAGGCTGTGAAACAAAGAAAGAGAGAAGAAGAATACTAAAGCAGAGGCACATGAAGAATGTGAGTGGCTGTAAAGAGTAAAAGGAAAGAGAAAAAATGATGTACAAATAAAAGGTAATAACGGAACCAGATTTAAATAACACTGGTAAGGGAGAGAGAGACATAAAAGTAGTGTGCATAACTAAAGAGGGATGAAATAAGATGGATAACATCGAATAAAGTTAAAACATGTGGATTGACAGAGAGAAAAACTAAAAGAAGAAAAGAAGAAGTAACAGAAAGGGAATAATTGAAGCAGCAAAGAAATGTAAATAACGTAGTGTGCTTGAACTTCAGGGAGAAAGCATAATGAACAAGTAGTGAAAGAGTGCAGAGACAGAGACAATTACAGTAAGATAGACGGACTGAGTGAACGGGAATGAAGGACTGTGAGAACAGAGGTACTGAGAAAAGGAGTGGAAGGAGTGCAGTAAGTAAATCACTCACACAACACAACAGCTACCCTACCTCAAAGCACTCTAAAATATTATTTTACTGTTTCTCTTTGTTTTCCCCTTGTTACGCTCCCCGGTGCGCTACCCATAGTAAAAGTAAAGAGGGGTGATAGAGGGAGAAATATTGAATTAGGATAACACATGGTGAGTGACAAAGAGAGAGGACAAAGAGAGTAAAGGGAACAGTACCTGAATGGGCTTGAGTACAACAGCAAAAAAAGATAAGTAATGCAGTGTGTGTGACTTACAGGGAGTTAGTGGGTGTAGGTCAAAGTGTGGGTGTGTAAGGTGTGTCTGTGGGTGTGGTTGTGTGGAGTGTTTTGGTGTGGGTAGAGATGAGGGTGTGTGAAATATGTGTGAGAAGTGTATGAGTGTGGGGTGTATATGTGTTCGATGTATGTGTGTGTATGGAATGTGTGTGTGTTTTTGAGGAGTGTGTGTGGGAGGTTTTTTTTGTGTGCATGATGTGTAGGTGTGGTGTGTGTGGGGGGTGTATGTTACAGGTGTGTGTATGTGTTGGGAGGGGGATGAGGTATATGTGTAGGAGTAAGGTAAATAATTAAGAAAAAGAGAATGAGTAAATAAGCAAAGGAAGGGAACAGAGGGTAAGTGAAGTAAAGAATAGGGATCAAAAGAAGTTGAATATGAGAGGGTAAATAATGAAAGGGGAGTAAACATGGAGAATAAAAATAAGTGAGAGAAGCAGAGTAAAAACAAAGGAGTGAGGTAGATTGAGAAAATGTTAGTGACCTTAAAGCAAAGGGTGATAACAAACTACATTTTTTTAGTCATACTTACCATATTATAAATGTAACTATAATTTTTTTTACTACAGTTGGTATCTGTGAAAGAGAGAAAAAAAATATAAGTTATAATTAGTAAAATATGTATTTTTAATTAAAAGATACAAATGAAGAGCTAAAAACATCATAACACTCTATTTAGAAATAAAGTGAGAGTGAAGAACACAGAAAGGGAAATAAACTAAGGTAGAAGGACAAAAAAAGGGAAAAAGAAATAGAAGGAGAGCAAATTACAATGAGTAAGGCATATAGATTCACTAAGAAAAAGAGAGAGAAGTACAGAGAAATGAACTGAATGTAAGAAAGATACTAAAACAATGTGAGTTAGCAAAACTAAATCAGGAAACACAAGTAAGTAAAAAGATAATGACTGAGACAGAAAACAGTCTAATTAATGATGCATTTAGAAGAATGAGGAATAGAAGATAACTGAGAGTAAGTGAAGAACAGTCATAGAGTGAAAGGATGAAGGGAGAAAGAATAATATACAACAAATGAAGGAAATGGACTGAGGAAGTTATAAGGTAGACACACTAAGAGAAAAACAGAGTGAGGTAGAGTACAATGAGTGAGAAAAGAAAAAAAGTAAGTGAGCAAAAAAAAGGAAAGAGAGGAGAACATGACTAAAACAGTGCTACTGAGAAAAAATAATTTGGTGATGAAAGTAAAGAGAAGGACATTGAAAGAAAGGAAATGATGGATAGTAACGGAACCAGCGTAAAAGAAATGGGATGAAGAACGACGAGAGAGGAGCAGTGAAGTTGTTGTAAAAGAAGTGATAGAAGGTAGATAAACACAAGTGAAAATAACACAAGAAGAGTGAGGCACTGAGCACAGAGAAGTAGTGAACGAAAAATAGAGAGAAGAGGTCAAAAGTAAGAAGCAAACAAAGATAAGCGAGGGAGAGTGGATGTCAGAGAATGGGAATGCAATTTAATTTACACAATCCAAAGTATAGAATAATTTCTACAACATGTTACATAGTTTATTTTTGCTGTTCTCAGAATATATTGAATTTCACTTAAAGCAGTGAGTTCAAATTACTCATCATATGACAGCGGGAAAAAAAAAACACAATCTAAAAGATTGTGTTTTAAAAAAAAACGTACATACTGACAAACGACAAATGTACGCTAATCTTTGATTGACTTACTTTTCCTTGAGGCCAAATAGTATATCATGGAGGTCCTTTTCTCGTTACATAGTATTTTGCTGTTCACTTAGAAATCCATTTCATCGACTTTCTACAAGAAAAGCTCCAAGAACATCTGAAATATTTTCAAAATTTTAATATACTCCTTTTTTTCAGTCATGACTCTTTACTCATTCTTGCACCTTTCCATTTGGCCAAATAGTGTCAGATGTATGAGTATATATGAGTACTCCTCCCGTCTTCATAGGCCAATTACCTTTACCTAAATTTTGGCTGTAAAAACACTAGATATGAATTTATAAAGCCAAAATGCAAAGTTTGTTTGAAAGTCAAATGATTGTCATTGGGTCCAACCTTTAGAAGTTTTTAAATAGCATGTGTAATGCCCTGATGTTGTAGAAGGACCGTCATGAAAAATAATAGCTACAGTTGCAAAGGTTCTTCCTGATATCGATAACAAAATTTTTAATAGAAGTTGTCAATTTAGTTCCATCAGGTCTACATCGTTGGAACATTAAAATAACATAGTGACCATAATTTTGTAGAAATAACGTGGACAGCATTGCAGACTTACATTGGGTACACACCATATTGTGATCCGCTGCTTTAACTAGATTATTGAAAGACACTGATTTGCAGTCTGGTAAAGTTAAATATATAAATCTTTCAGAGTCTATTCTAGTAGTACTTGATGAAGCACAGTTATCACAGTCATGTTGCCATTGATAAGAAAGGCCAAATAGATTTTTTATATCTACTCCTTCATCTTGTAATACATCAAACATATACATTAAAAATTCCTGACAATCCTGCTGAATATTCTGTGAAAATTGATTTTGACCTGAACATATATCTAGAAGATTTCTAATTTCTGAAACACTTTCAATTTTAGCTCTATCACTACTACATTTCTCTAACACAGAATTCAATAAACAGCACAATGTTTGTTCCCGATTTTCAACAATCTGTCTTTGTACATTTTGAAGAAAAAAAACAACATTAACTACTACATTAGCATAGCAGTTGACACCAGAACTGTTTTCAAACTGAAATCCAACAACATCTTCAACAGAATCCTTTTTGTTTCTCTTTACAATTACACTTTTATCTACGTTATGCCTTTTTGCTGATACCTCACTGCAATTACTCTCATTTCTTCTTTTTCGGCCTACCACACGTTTTTCAATCAGAGGATATTGAGGCAAATGTGGAGCATACTCTCTTCTTAACCTATTGTATTCTTTTACACAATCTAAATCTGCACACATCTTTGTTTCATCACACTCAATCAAGTACAATCCTGCTAAAGTTCTGACTCGTGATAATGCCACATATGCCATACCCTCTTTAAACACAGAACTTCCAATGTTCACCAAAGCGCTATCTACACTTAAACCTTGAGACTTATGAATTGTCACCGCATATGCCAAACAAATATGAAACTGTTTTCGGCGAACATATAAGTCTTTCACGAGCAAAAATCTAGCTGAACAACGACAAATTTGTTCTATTTCATCAATGTCATCAAATTTAATTTTTAAAATTTCAATTCCATCTCTATTTTTGTAATTCAGAAAACCAACAACATAACCCATTGCTCCATTTACTAGACCTCTTTCAACATTTAAATTCCTTCTTAAAATGACACGACAATTCAAACACACATTCAGAGTCTTTTCAAAACCAGCAGTTTTAGATATAGTCTTCTCTAATGAATCCAATTTTGATTTCAAATTTTCAGACAAAATAATTGTTGCTCCCATATGCTCTATTTTATCAATAGCTTCCATTTTCACTATCTCTTCATTTTCTAACTGTAACATTTTGTTGTTGAACATGGAACATTCTTTCAGAGTTAGAAACAAACATATGCCAGATTTCTTCTCGTTAATTTTCTTAAATATGTTCTCTGGAAGAATGTTTTCATTTGGGTACAAATTTGAAATTAATCGTGCATGTAAAGCTTCTTTCCCTTGCTGACTTACTTTTCCGATCCTTACATCTTGTAGAATATTTTTATAATCTTCATCATTTGCCTGCCGCATATTTTGAAGCAGTTCTGCATATTTAAAGTTTAACCATATATTAACGTTTCCGATGCTCCCTAAGCACTTCCTGGTATCTTCATGTGTGAGCATTTTGAACACAGGTTGTCCATTCACTGAATTCAACTGCAGAAGATCTCCAAAAACAATAATATGTTTTCCACCAAATAAGACATCATAGTCTGTTCTAAGAATTTCTTGCATTCTCAAATGCACAAAAGCAAGCATGATATTGACACCATGCTTACTTCATCAATGATAAGAAGTTTCATTTTCTTCAGGACTCTCGAAACTTCGGAACACGCATCTCCTGATAGCTTGTGATACTCCAATTTGTTATCATGCTCCACTGGCAGCATCAGTAAACAATGTAAAGTAATCCCTTTAATGTTATGTGCTGCCAGCCCAGTTGGAGCAGTAACAACACAAGGCAGCGGTGATTCAGTCCTTTTCTGCAGATAAGTTGCAATGGCTTTAATCAGAAAACTTTTCCCAGTTCCCGCTTCTCCACTCACGTACAGTTGGACAGGCTTAAATGATGTACATGAGCACTCTTTTTTCTCATGACTGAATCCATGTTCAATCTGTTCTGTGACTTCGTCATATATCTGTTTCTGCTCAAGGTTTAGTTGTTTCACCAAATCTTCTAAGTTAACTTCATCATCTTGACCTTGTTCCGTAGCTCTTTCCACCTCATCCATGGCAGTAGCAACTTCATTTTGGATAATTGGTCCTCCTAGTGGATCCTGACTCAATGAAGCAGAACTCTGACTTCCTTGAGAACTGTCTCTCGCAATCTCTGCAGCAATTGTGGCTTCTTGCTCTATGTCTTCATTCAACATTTGCAGATAATTTGGAAAAACAGGAAATTCTATGGTATCCTTCGTTGCATTAAAGGAGACTTCATAACAGAGAAAATCTCCAAGAAGTTCCTCTTCTTCACGCCATGGTTTAAACAGTTGCAAAAGAGCCAAATAATAAAATTCTCTTTTATCTGGATTATCACAACTCAATTTGCGATGATTAATCAAATGACCTTTTTTCTGTTTCACTAGACATCCTTCACATCCAATGACTCCATATATTCCATTATTGATATCTTCTGTGATGTTCCTCTTATAAATATATCTCTGCAGAACTTCATAGAGACAAGCGTTCTCAAGGTGATGACTTCTATTTGGATAGTATGTATCCAACATGTTTGTCTTCAAAATATCTGTACTTTCTGGTTATTTCTCCGCCAAATACTCTATCTCTTGTACAGATTTCAAAACTCGATTTCGTGTTGCAGCAAGACCTAGACTCACCCAAATGATGGTTCTAGATTTGGCATAGAGACTTGCTGACGACAATCGATCAGAACATTCATACGCTCCAATTTCTCGATGCGACAACATCTTCAGACTGTAACTGTATAATTTCTTGCTTAGACTCTTTTCATGTGAAATGTCCTCCCACATTTCCTTTAGTTCTGTCTTTTCTTTTTTTGTGATGTAAGACGTCACATATCGATCCACAGCAATAGAGTTGTCCGCAACGAATTGAATATCCATGTTAGCATTCCACATGGACAAAATCACTGGGTTTTAGTCGTTGATGTACTTGGACTCTTCGTCTCTTTTTAAATTGTATGTATTTTTGGGTGATTTCCTCGTCACAGTATGTCGCAGAGAAGACATCAAATTATTTACTCTTCCTTTAGAAATCACTGGTCGTGGAAAGCTAAAACGACATTTTGTGTATAACTTGTCCTTGTTTCTGAATTTTCGACGACAGTACTTTCCACAACGATGGGATTGAAAGCGTAACACTTGTTGCCTTAAACTGTTTTCTTCCGTAGTTTTCGGAACACCACATGTTGAATACTCTTCAATGAAACTCATCACTGTCTCATCCGAATCTGTTCCAAATTTGGGTGCATCTTTAATCCACAACAACATATGTATGTGAGGAGCACCTCTCGCTTGATACTCCTTTCTCCAAAAGAAATCCAAAACCTCTCCAAGGGGAGGATTTTTTGTGTTTGTAATAAAAGACATCATAGCTTCAAATCTATGATTAAAATATCTGCATACATTCACTGGATCCAAAGAGCACAGTTCTCCAGGTGTTTTGAATTCTATATTTTGTATATTTGCATTGGCCTCTCGTAGAAATTGAAGTAAGTCCTCCCATGCATACTCGGCACAGCTAAGAGTGAGGAACCATGTAAGAGTTCCTAAGTTTCTTAGCATACATTTCAATTCCCCATGTCGACGGTACCAATACTCATTTGTACCACGCTGACATGCCATGAGATTGATTAGATGAGATTCTAAAATATTATCTTGCAGATTCACTTTCTCCATAAAGTCCCTCGCCGAAACATTTTGTAGATGTGCTCCACTTTTCAGAATATGGTTTACTGCATAAGAAAGCCCAGACAAGTCACTTTCATACAGTAGATGAAATAAATAGGGAATGCATTGACGAAACCTTGCATCTTCAGCATATAATCTTACAGTTCGATATTCAGATGCAGGAATTTGAAGTGGTCGATCGTCATATCTTCCACCTCGACCTGTTGGAAATAGCTGCGGAAAACAACGAGCTTCCAAACTTTCTTCCCATACACTAATGGGACTTCCTTTTGCTGTTTTCATTTGAAACAATTCAATTGCATTCCCCATTACTTCTTTGGAATGCAAAGGATGAACAGTATAATGTTCATATATTTCTTCACTTCTAGACACATCAACTTTTTCAATTTGGCCGCCTGAACAATCACTGTCTTCATCTGCAGCTGTTTCCTCTGCTGCAACACATACATCTTTGTAGTACTCATTGTTTTTGACTAAATACAACGTTGCCTTTTTGACTTTCCTAACATCCACTAAATCTTGCCAGATTTTTTTACTCTTTGTTGGAACCCAATTAACTAGAATAACTAAAGGTTCCTCTTCTACTTTTTCTATACCAATTGTATCAATATTTTTTTTCAAATCTAGGGGCAAATAAACAACTCTTCCCTTTAATCCTCTCTGCAAATCTGTAGGAGGCAATTTCCCTATCTTAGTCTCCATGCGAACAATTGCCTGAAAAGGATGGACACATTGAATCAAAATAGACTCATATGTATTTAAATCTATCAATTCACGGGGAATGTCTATCAACTCCAGATTATTATGAACAGCTCTAGCAGGCATTCTGTTTTGATTTAATTTGTCATAACAATATTTACAAATACGCTGATCAGAACTCAAATCAAAAGAATTCTCCACCCACAAATAAGTTGCTAAATCTTTCCACTCATAAGTATCCATCTTTTCACTTTTTGCATATAAATCAACTAACCTAGTCTGAATCTTATAATGAGTCCGTCAACAACACACACAAGTAAAATTCGGCCTTTCACTTGATTTCACCTTAAACCTGGTAATTTCCTTCTCAAACTTTTCTGTATTTAAAATCTGTACATTGTCTTCCACATTCCCTTGAATTGCTGTCTCAATTTCTACACTGTCCTCTTGCTCACGAAAATTACAAATCTCAATTTCTTCACAAATCTTCTTCACATCTAATTCTGTTCCATGCAAAAGAGCACTGTTTAATTGTTTAAGCTTAAGTGCTGGACTTTTTGCATAATACAACATTCTCACTAATTTCCTCATTTTGGTATGATGCACTGCTAACATCCTAAAATGATGAAAGACACTCTGACATACTTTTCTAGAAAGACAAGCCAGTGAATGGCCTTGCAAACCTGTGATTCCTCTCACTCTGCAAGGATCTAAGGGGTATATTACCAACAACTAGCGATCATTTTTGTCTCTAACTTGTTTAGAGACAAAAATTATCGCCGCACATCGGCGATTTTTATCGCAGATAAACCTTGCTATTAGCAAGGTTTATCGCAAATGCGATAAAAAACGGCCGCAATGCATGAATATCGCTGAAAAGTCAGCGATATTCATGCATTATCGAGCAAATGCTCTTAGCCATGTTATCCACCTCCCATTGGATAACATGGTGAAGAACTGCTCAGGGCAGGTGTTAGCTTTTGGAGATATTCGCGCTTAGCGCGAATATCTCCAAAAGTTGGTAATAGGAGATAGCGATGTTAGCGACTGTTTCCAGTCGCTAACATCTTGGCACGCCCACTTTGCATGTCATTAGTGATAAATATCACTGACATGCAAAGCGGGGCCCAAGATGGTCGCTATCTCCTATTAGCTGTCACTAATTGGTGTTAGCGACAGCTTGGTAATAGGGAGATCATTTTATCTCCGCTTTCTTGGCTTTTAAAGCCAAAAAAGCAGAGATAAACCCCTTGATAATATACCCCTAAGTCTTGCAACAACTTCATTTTCTGCTTTAGACTTTTCTTACTATACGTAAGAAATTACAAAACAAATCAATTGATTCCTGTTGCACACTACAAATACTACTACACTTCCAAGTGTACACTGGACCCTTAGTACGTCTCCCTAAAACTCCATCAGATAACACCTCTTCTGGTTCTCTAGGCACACGTTTCTCTTTTTCAATCGGACAACCGTCTTTCACTTCATACGCTCGACCACTGGTGTCAACTGCATGCACTAAATCATTCTCCTGGAAGTAACTCTCCTCATTAAAAAATGGCTCACAACTTGAACTGTGCATCCATTCTCCAGAAAAAACTTTACAAAAATGAGTCCGATTAATTACTCTTTTCCATCTACTGTTTGATTTGAAAACATCAATTGTCTTGTTAAGTGTCCTAATTCTATTGATTATTAAAATAAATAATTTTTTCTTAACTTCAAAAGCCTGATCAACAATCTTCTCTACACTTTTCTTTTTCTTATAAAAAGCAGCTCTCTGTTTACCTTTCCTAATGTTTTTTAACAAATTTAAAACCACCCTATTGCGAAACATTCATCTACGAATGTTTAAAACTGAATCTGCCTTCTATTCCTATACATATTATTCTCTCCTGCTCCAGTTTTAGGATTCTTTGAAGTTCTCTCCTTCCTTTTCAATTTTACTCTCTCATTTTCTTTTTCTACATGGTGTCCATTATTTTTTCTGAATGTACATATGTTGCGTAAAAAAGACTTAGTTGTCTTACCAGGAGCTTTGTTCCTGTTTTTTGAAGTATCTGTTGTGGAAGAATGCTGTAATTCCGTTGCTGTTTTTGATTTTTCCCGGTTACGTTGTTTCTTTGTCCTTTCCTTTGTGGGCATCTTTGCTTTTTCTTCAAATAACGATTTCAATCTGTGTTAAAGAAAAACAGTAGCACATTATAGACCACTATTACCAAACAACAAAGCAATGACAAAAAGCAAACAATCAATACAGGGTTTCAGATCAGGTGAGGATTCTCCAGTGGTGCACAAAAGGTGAGGACTGTATTGAAAAATATAGTGGAAGACAGCTCTGTCCACAACTACAAAGAAGATCAGACCTATGTCTAACTCCACTGCACTCTTATACACAGGCTTCACCACCTATGCTTCCCAAGAAAATATTGAGTTATATAGTTATATAAAATTGTATTTTATAAAATTGTGAAGCTCATGAGAAAGTGTTTGCCCCAGTCTTATTCCTGTTGTGAGGCACGTGCAAGATTTTGCCTCAGTCTTATCCCTGCTGTGAGGCAGATGATTGTAAATAGGATCTGTGCTGTGTTTCCTAAATGTGATGTCAAAAACGATTTTGGAGAAAATGATTGGTTTTTACATTTTTGATTATAATGTGGCGCAGAGGTTTAAAAAGTGACGCATCTACCTACATGCATCAGTTTTTAAATATGGAGCAAAAAGGTACTTGTTTGGGTTTTCCTGGGGAGCGTAGTTGGTGAAGCTTGTGTCTAAGAGTGCAGTGGACTAGGCTTCATGAAGCATATACCTGTCTGCATTCTTAGACGCAGGTGTCAATTTGACTATTTACAGTGATGTTAGCTGTGTTTCAAATCAGTGTAGGAATCATATTGAGTTTGTTTGCATAGAGGAATTGTATTTTGTAAAATTGTGAAGCTCCATGTGAAAGCTTTTGCCTCAGTCGTATTCCTGTTGTGAGGCAGGTGCAAGATTTTGCCTCAGTCTTATCCCTGTTGTGAGGCAGATGATTGTAAATATGATCTGTGCTGTGTTTCCTAAATTTGATATCAAAAACGATTTTGGGGAAAATAAATGTATTTTACATTTTTGAGAATAATGTGGCACAAAGGTTTAAAAAATGATGCATACATGCGTCACTTTTTAAATATGGGGAAAAAAGGTACATGTTTGGGCTTTCCTGGGGAGCCTAGATGGTGAGGATTGTATCTAAGTGTGCAGTGGACTAGGCTTCATGAAGCATATCCCTGTCTGCATTCTTAGAGACAGGTGTCAATTTGACTCTTTACAATGATGTTACCTGTGTTTTAAATCAGTGTAGGAAGCATATTGAGTTTGTTTACATAGAGGAATAGTATTTTGTAAAATTGTGAAGCTCCATGAGAAAGCGTTCGTCTCAGTCTTATTCCTGTTGTGAGACAAGTGCAAGATTTTGCCTCAAAACACCTGTGTCTAAGAATGCAGCAGAGATAGGCTTCATAAAGCCTAATCCACTGCACTCTTAGACACAAGCCTCAACACCTATGCTCCCCAGGAAAGCCCAAACAAGTACCTTTTTTGCCCCATATTTAAAAAATGACGCATGTAGGTAGATGCGTCACTTTTTAAACCTCTGTGCCACATTATACTCAAAAATGTAAAAACCATTTATTTTCCCAAAATCGTTTTTGACATTACATTTAGGAAACACAGCACAGATCCTATTTACAATCATCTGCCTCACAGCAGGGATAAGACTGAGGCAAAATCTTGCACCTGCCTCACAACAGGAATAAGAGTGAGGCAAACGCTTTCTCATGGAGCTTCACAATTTTACAAAATACAATTCCTCTATGCAAACAAACTCAATAAGCTTCCTACACTGTTTTAAAACACAGCTAACATCATTGTAAAGAGTCAAATTGACACCTGTGTCTAAGAATGCAGACAGGGATATGCTTCATGAAGCCTAGTCCACTGCACACTTAGATACAATCCTCACCACCTAGGCTCCCCAGGAAAGCCCAAACATGTACCTTTTTTCCCCATATTTAAAAAGTGACGCATGTATGCGTCATTTTTTAAACCTTTGCGCCACTTTATACTCAAAAATGTAAAATCCATTTATTTTCCCCAAAATCGTTTTTGACATCACATTTAGGAAACACAGCACAGATCATATTTACAACCATCTGCCTCACAGCAGGGATAAGACTGAGGCAAAATCTTGCACATGAAGCTTCACAATTTTACAAAATACAATTCCTCTATGCAAACAAACTCAATATGCTTCCTACACTAAGTTAACACAGCTAACATCATTCTAAAGAGTCAAATGTATTTCTATTAAACATGCACACATTCTTTATTCCTTTTAAAAAATGTAAAAACTATTTTTATGCTTCATGAAGCCTAGTCCACTGCACTTTTAGACACAAGCCTCACTATCTACGCTCCCCACGAAAGCCCAAACATGTACCTTTTTGCACCATATTTAAAAAGTGAGACATGTAATTAGATGCGTCACGTCTTAAACCTCTATGCAAACAAACTCAATATGCTTCCTACACTGAGTTAACACATGTAACATCATTGTAAAGAGTCAAATTCACACCTGTGTCTAACAGTGCAGTCAGGGATAGGCTTCACGAAGTCTAGTCCACTGCACTCTTAGACACAAGCCTCACCACCTACGCTCCCCAGGAAAGCCCAAACATGTACTTTTTTGCACCATATTTAAAAAGAGACACATGTAATTAGATGCGTCACGTTTTAAACCTCTGCGTCACAATATACTCAAATATGTAAAAAACATTTATTTCCTCAAAATCGATTTTGAAATCACATTTAGGAAACACAGCACAGATCCTATGTACAACCATCTGCCTCACAGCAGGGATAAGACTAAGGCAAAAGCTTTCACATGAAGCTTCACAATTTTACAAAATGCAATTCCTCTATGCAAACAAACTCAATATGCTTCCTACACGGAGTTAACACAATGTAACATCATTGTAAAGAGTCAAATTCACACCTGTGTCTAACAGTGCAGTTAGGGATAGGCTTCATGAAGCCTAGTCCACTGCACTATTAGACACAAGCCTCACCACCTACGCTCCCCAAGAAAGCCCAAACATGTACCTTTTTGCACCATATTTAAAAAGAGACACATGTAATGAGATGCGTCACTTTTTAAACCTCTGTGCCACAATATACTCAAATATGTAAAAAACATTCATTTCCCCAAAATCGTTTTTAACATCACATTTAGGAAACACAGCACGGATCCTATGTACAACCATCTGCCTCACAGCAGGGATAAGATTAAGGCAAAAGCTTTCACATGAAGCTTCACAATTTTACAAATTACAATTCCTCTATGCAAACAAACTCAATATGTTTCCTACACTGAGTTAACACAGGTAACATCATTGTAAAGAGTCAAATGTATTTCTATTAAACATGCACACATTCTTTATTCCTTTTAAACAATGTAAAAACAATTTTTTCCCCCCAAAATCGTTTTTTACATCACATTTACAAAACACAGCACAAGTCCTATGTAGAAGCATTCCATGTCACGATTAAAAATTCACAATTTTACAAAATACAATTACTCTATGCAGTAAAAACTTTTTACCAAGCATTATCAATAAGCATGACACAAAGCAACATGTAAAGACCACAATTTTCTTCCAAATCTTCTCCATAGAGTATACAAGTCTCTATGTATATTAAATGAATCATAACTCAACTTTACAAATGCTTTAGGAGATTCACAACAGTGTCAGATACACACACCAATATTTCTTTAGCAGAGTAAAAGGTATGTTCTCCAGGCACTGCAAACCATAAAGGCACAGAAAACCTCTAATTCTACACAGATATCCCTTTTTGTTAACCAATTAAGACTCTTCCCTCTCTATTTTCAAACCAACACCCTTCCCCCCCTCAGCCCTTTCTACCTGTTACCATAGCAACTCCCTCCTCACTGAGCTCCCAGGGTTAAAAGTTTATTCTACAATGTTGCAAATCACCTCTGCAAGGATGCTTGACCTGCAAATACACCAGCTTATCTGGTGTAAGGTTTCTTTAAATAACTTTTTTTTAACCATTCAAATTACTTCTTACACAGAACACAACCATGCACCCTAACTTTCAGTTTTCACCTATCTCATTCTACCAATCATTGATTGTGATTCAAGAGCACTGAAACTCCACAGGTTTTTTTTTGCAAACTCCTATTATTCCAACTGCCATTTCTTTTCCACACTTCATCTAACTGCACCAGAATCTCCTCTGACCATGTATTCTTTATGGATTATTGGACATAGCTATATCCACTGGGCTCAAAGGTATGCTAGTACCAGAAATTTACACAACCTTGATTTATCAAACGTGAACATAAAATGGATTGGCCACAGAGGATTAAAATGTCACCAATTGATTCCATTGGTGAAAACCTTTTTGCATTTGCCACACCCTGACCTGTTAATTGTGCACTGTGGAGGAAATGACTTGGGCACTTTGACTGGGGTAGGTCTGGAAATGCTTTTAAAGGACACCTTTGAGCAATTGATGGCACTTTTTCCACAAACTGCCTTCGTATATTCCAATATATGCCAAAGGCAGAAATGGAAGTGGTCCAACCAATTTTGTCCACAATTTGAAAAAGCACGGAAACATGTGAATAAATCTGTTTCTGCTTACATCAGAGACTATGGAATGGGTTCAATATACAACAACAACTTGTGTTACAACATGCAAGATATTTACAGAGAAGATGGTGTGCACTTCTCAGATGAAGGGAATAGAATATTCCTCCTGAATTTAAGACTGTGCATTGGTACCTACTTGTAGGTACCTAAATCAGCCACAGAACCCAAAAGCCCTTTTCAGGGCTACCCTATCTCTGATCACTCCAAATGATTACCTTTTCCAACTTTTTTCACTATTTTTCACTATAGTACGCTCCCCGGTACGCCCCGGTGCGTGTATCGGGCGCTCCCCCCGCGAAAAATAAAAACTTTTTTTTTCTTGTTTGCCTATTTCGGCTTCCTAAGACCCCCTCAGAAAACCTAGAGGGTCAAGCAGTGCCTACGATGCCCCCTTATACCCATTCCCAACGTTGTTTGTCCTCCATTTTCTGTCTGAAATCTACCGAAACACAAAATGGAAGACTCCCGTAGCGCTGCCGGTACGCGTACCGGGGCGCGCACCGGTGAGCGCTCCCAACATTTTTTAAAAGTTAATTTACATAAAAACCTCTGTAGAAAAGTTCACCAAATATAAAATAGGCAATACTACATACCAGTCCCTACCATTTTCCCAAATTTGGTGGAATTCCATTCAGCCATTTGGCTTGTAGCCCTGTCTAAATACCCTGAGGTAAATTACATAACAAAAACACATCTGAAGTGTTAGAATTGACAACCAATTAAAATGTTACTTTCATTTTCTATTTTTTTTTCCTGACATTTGATTGGTTATGTACATGAATATAAATGAAAAATGAGAGGGAAACACGGCCATTTTGACTACAACTACCTGAGGTACATCTTGAAAGGATTTTCGCATTTTGTCTTCTTCACCTCTCTGTAAAGTAAGTTGATAATTTCTAAGGGGCACTCTAAGTTATTTTTTAAAAACATTTTCTGATAGTTATTTACTGTCCCTCTGCTATAGTTATAGATAGAGATAGGCTCCTCTGTTATATTTATAGATTGACTTAGGCTTCTCTGCTATAATTATGAATTTACTTACGCTTCTTCACATGCACTTTTTAATATTTCTACTTCCTGCCTGTTACCATACATTGCCCAAAGTTAACTTCACTATTAAAAAATCAAAACTACCTGTCTGAACTTAAACCCAACAGTGCCATATTTCTACAGATTTTTTTAATGCAAATTTCAGCACAAAAATGGAAGGAGAACAGAACGTTTCCTTTGAAATTGTCCTAGAGATGAACAATGAGGAAATCATTGAACCCATTGACTTGGAATTCATGGATGAATCACGGGACCATGAACTTCTACAATGTGTAGAATCTGTGGATTTGTTAATTCAATATGAGGACGTTTCTGACAGTCAAATGTTGGAAGTTATGTTCAGTCAAAAAGAAGACATTTCGGACAGTCAAATGTTAGACGTTCTATTAAATTTTGAAAAAGAATCAGAAAAATAAATTTATATTTAATAATCAAAAATTGTTCGAGACATTATTCATTATTATATGTAATTCATAAACTAGTACCAAATTGATTATAATATAAACTCAGACTTATAGTATACTGTGCAACGTATTTCTGTTACATAATAATTTTGCTCATAGTTACTTCCTTTCTCCCACTATATTATCTCCAATGTGTATTTGACATCTCTTTTTCATCTCCTGCCTCCATGTTGTTTCTGCTTCCCTGACAGACTATGGTATAGATTCCATATACCACAATAACTTCTGTAACAACATGCAAATTATCTACAGAGGAGACGGTGTACATTGACTTTAAGACTCAGCATTGGTACCTACATGTTGGTACTTAAAACACCCAAACAACACAACAACTCTATTCAGAGATACCCTACCTCTAAGCACTTTAAATTATTATTTTAGTGTTTCACTTAGTTTTCCCCATGTGTAGACGTGGTGGAGGTGTGTGTGGGGGATGTGCGGGGGGTGTCTGTGAGGTGTGTACGTGTGTGTTTGTGTGTCTAAGGGGGATGAGGTGTATAGGTGTGTGGGGTATATGGATGTGGGTGGGGATATGGGTATGTAAGGTGTGTGTGTGGGTGTGACTGTGTGGGGTGTTTGAGTGTAGGTGGGAGTGTGGGTGTGTGAGGTGTGTGTGGGGTATGTGTGGGTGTGGGAGGTATATGTGTAGGATGTGTATGTATGATTGAGATGTGTAGATGTGTCTGTGAGTTGTCTCTGTGTGTGTGGGGGGAGATGTGTGTGTGGGATGTGTCTGTGAGATATTTGTGTGTATGTGCATGTGTGTGTGTGTGGTGGACGGGGGGTGAGGTGTGTGTTTGAGTGTGGGTGTGTGGGATGTGGGTGTGTGTGTGGATATGTAAGGTGTCGATGTGGGGGTGTAGGGTGTTTCAGTGTGGGTGGAAGTGTGCGTGTGTGAACTGTGTGTGGGGAGAAATTATTATTTTAGTATTTCACTTAGTTGTCCCCATTTGTAGACGTGGGGGAGGTGTGTGTGGGGGATGTGCGGGGGTGTCTGTGAGATGTGTCTGTGTGTGTGTGTGTGTCTAGGGGGGATGAGGTGTATAGGTGTGTGGGGTATATGGATGTGGGTGGGGATATTGGTATGTAAGGTGTGTGTGTGGTTGTGAGTGTGTGGGGTGTTTGAGTATAGGTGGGAGTGTGGGTGTGTGAGGTGTGTGTGGGGTGTGTGTGGGTGTGGGAGGTATGTGTTTAGGATGTGTATGTATGTATGAGATGTGTGGATGTGTCTGTGAGTTGTCTCTGTGTGTGTGGGGGGGAGATGTGTGTGTGGGATGTGTGGGGTGTGTCTGTGAGGTATTTGTGTGTATGTGCATGTGTGTGTGTGTGTGGTGGAAGGGGGGTGAGGTGTGTGTTTGAGTGTGGGTGTGTGGGATGTGGGTGTGGCTGTGGATGTGTAAGGTGTCGATGTGGGGGTGTGGGGTGTTTGACTGTGGGTGGAAGTGTGCATGTGTGAAGTGTGTGTGGGGAGTGTGTGGGTGTGTGGTTGTGTGCATGTGGGTGTGTGTGGGACACACTTGTAGGTACCTAAAACAGCCACAGAACCCAAAAGCTCTTTTCAGAGCTACCCTACCTGTAATCACTCAAAATGATTATTTTACACTATTATTTTCACTATTTTTCACCTAAGTCCGCTCCCTGTTACGCTCCCCGGTGCGCGTACCGGGCACTCCCCCCGCGATAATCGAAAAAAAAAATGTTTGTCCCACGGGACCCTTTCATGGCCCCCACATCAAACCTAGGGGGTCAGGGGGGGTGTACCCTGCCCCCTTTTGCTCATTTCCCCCTTTGATTTTTGCCACCTCTTGTATCTCAATCCTACCGAGACACAAGATGGCGGCCGCTGCTGACTGTTTTGAATGTTTACAGACACCCGAGAACCAATCAGCTTGCCGTTCGCAAGTCACGTGGCGCGCCCGGAACGCTCCCCGGTACGCGTACCGGGGCGCGCTTAAAGATATATAAAACATTTTTTAACCTAAATTACTCAAAATCCACTGGAGCACATATCTTGAGACATAGCAAAGGTACATCGGGCTACCAGTCCCTACAATTTTGCCAAGTTTGGTGCAAATCCATTCAGCCGTTCGAGCTAAAACTGCGACAGACCGCCCTATGGAAATTAACATGGGGAAAACACGTTTTGGGACCCCCTTTTATCTCAGCCCCCGCTTGACAAATCCCCCCCAAACTTTCAGGGAAGCAGCGGAGAACCGCGAGGCAAAGTTGCTGAAAAATTCAGCCTGATTGCTCAACCGGCGCCAAAGTTATTCCAAATAGAATGTTGCAATTTCCCTATGGAAATCGATCCTAACTATCTATACCTACTGGCCAGTAGGTATATATAGTTAGGATTTTTTCTCTATGGGATTTTTGAAAATTCTATGTCGAATAACTTTGGCGTTTGAGGACGGAATTGGCTGAAATTGTCAGAAAAATGGAACATTTTGTTTCTGAGCAGCCCCTGAAAATGTGGGGGGGTTTCATCAAGGGGGGGCCAAGAAAAAAGGGGGGTCCACAAATGCGTTTTTCCCATGCAATTTTCCATAGGGCGGTTGGACTCACTTTTAGCTCGAACGGCTGAATGGATTTCCACGAAACTTGGCAAAATTGTAGGGACTGGTAGCCCGATGTGCCTTTGCTAGGTCTTAATATATGTGCTCCAGTGGATTTTGAGAAATTAACGCTCAAAATAATATATATATCTGTAAGCGCGCTCCAGGCAGCGCCCCGGTTCGCGTACCTGACGCGTAACGGAACTTCGCGAAGCGAAGCTGATTGGCTCTCCGGTGTCTGTCAACATTCTAAACAGTCCGGAGCGGCCGCCATCTTGTCTCTCGGTAGGATCGAGAGACAAGATGTGGTGAAAAACGAAGGGGGAAATGAAGGAAAGGGGGCAAGGTAGACCCCTCCTGACCCCCTAAGATTGATGAGGGGGATATTAAGTGCCCCGCGGAACAAAAAAAAAAAATTGTTTGCGATTTTTTGCCATAGAGGCGCGTACCGGTACGCAAACCGGGCAGCTAACCGGCCGCGTAACGGGAGTCCGCCATCTTGTGTTTTTGGAGCGTCCGGTTCGCGTACCGGGTAGCGTCCCGGTAAGCGTAACAAGAGAAACAGTAAAAGAAAAATTAAGGGAATAGATTTCCAGCAAACTTTGAAAAATTGTAGGGACTGTTTGTTTGATGTGCCTTTGCAAGGCCTCAAGATATGTGCACGTGTGGATTTTGTCTAATTAAGGTAAAAAAATATATATATATCTGTAAGCGTGCTCCGGCGCGCTTACGTTACGGGTTTTGTTTGCGCTGCAGAGCCGATACGTCACGGTTATGCGACGCGTCATGAGGCGTCTCACGTGGCTACGTGATACGTCACGTAATAAAGAATATATTTTACAGATATAGATATTAGCTTTTAAAAAACCAATTAAATTCACTGAAAAAACCATAGGTTATAGACCATATATAGTTAGGAATTTGCATTTACAAAACCTTGAAAATTCACTGAAAAAACCATAGGTTAGAGACCATATATAGTTAGCTGGACATTTTATTGACATAAAACCAATGAAATTCCATATATAGTTAGTTGCACTAACTATATATCGCGCACCCGCAATCCACTGCTGATGATGTCACATATTACATCATTCATGACATGGTCAGTGACATCACTGATGACATCACCGATGACATCATCTAGTGTCTGTGTGTTTTTGTAAAGTTTAAATATGTATGACTGTATGTATGAGTGATTGTATGGGTGAATGAGTGAATGAGTCAGTGAGTGCGTATGTAGTAACTGGTATTGGTGTGTCATGATGTCATCGGTGATGTCTTTTGAGATGTCATCAGCACCCGCAATCCACTGCTGATGATGTCACATATTACATCATTCATGACATGGTCAGTGACATCACTGATGACATCACTGATGACATCTCAAATGACATCACTGATGACATCACTGATGACATCTCAAATGACATCACCGATGACATCATGACACACCAATACCAGTTCCTACGTCTACACACACATTCACTCATTCACCCATACAATCACTCATACATACAGTCACTCATTATTACAACACTATCATATGCACTCATACACCTATGCAGACACTCACACACTGCCACTCATCCATGGAGTTACTCACACACCTAGTCAGTCCTGTAAAGAATCAATCACACTTCGATTTCCTCATCTATACAGCTAAACACAGAACACCATACTTCAGTGACATCACTGATGACATCACTGATGACATCTCAAATGACATCACTGATGACATCTCAAATGACATCACTGATGACATCATGACACACCAATACCAGTTACTACATACGCACTCACTGATTCCTACGTCTACACACACATTCACTCATTCACCCATACAATCACTCATACATACAGTCACTCATTATTACAACACTATCATATGCACTCATACACCTATGCAGACACTCACACACTGCCACTCATCCATGGAGTTACTCACACACCTAGTCAGTCCTGTAAAGAATCAATCACACTTCGATTTCCTCATCTATACAGTTAAACACAGAACACCATACTTTTTCACACATATACTAACACATACTTACTCTCTTATACAATCACTGATACAAGTACACATTGATATGCACAGAGTCACACACCTCCCAGCCAGCCACACACACACTCAGTCTTTCATACATCCACTCATTCTTCAATATGTAAAACATATTTAAACTTTACAAAAACACACAGACACTAGATGATGTCATCAGTGATGTCATCAGTGATGTCACTGACCATGTCATGAATGATGTAATATGTGACATCATCAGCAGTGGATTGCGGGTGCGCGATATATAGTTAGTGCAACTAACTATATATGGAATTTCATTGGTTTTATGTCAATAAAATGTCCAGCTAACTATATATGGTCTCTAACCTATGGTTTTTTCAGTGAATTTTCAAGGTTTTATAAATGCAAATTCCTAACTATATATGGTCTATAACCTATGGTTTTTTCAGTGAATATATATATATATAGATATATTCACTAAAAAACCATAGGTTTCACACCAATTATAGTTAGCTGGACATTTTACGCATACAAAACCCATGAAATTCCACCGTTATAGTAAGTTCAGGTAACTATAACTCACGCGCCCGCAATCATTGATGTCATTTAAGATGTCATCAGTGATGTCATGAGTGATGTCACTGACCATGTCATGAGTGATATAATATGTGATGTCATCAGCAGTGGATTGCGAGCGCGCGAGTTATAGTTACCTGAACTAACTATAACGGTGGAATTTCATGGGTTTTGTATGCTTAAAATGTCCCACTAACTATAACTGATGTGAAACCTATGGTTTTTTTAGTGAATTGCAAAGGTTTTTTAAATGCTAATTCCTAACTATAACGTGTGTGAAACCTATGGTTTTTCAGTGAATTTCGAAGGTTTTTTAAATGCTAATTCCTAACTATAACGTGTGTGAAACCTTTATTTTTTTAAGTGAATTTCAAAGGTTTTTTAAATGCTAATTTTAAAATGTATTAATTGATATATTTATTAATAATTTTAGTCTATTTATTTTTTCTTCTTTTTTTTAGGGTACGCGTACCATACGCGTGCATGTACGTGTGCGCTTACGCTTCGCGTACGCGCACCGTACGCGTACCTCGTGATTAAAAAAAATTTGTTTTTTTGGCCTTCAGGGTCCTTCTGGGACCACCTGAGAAGGCCTAGGGGTTCAGGGGGTTTCTACCCTGCCCCCTTTTCACGTTATCCGCTTTTGTTTTTGGGTTTCTTGTGCCTCTGTTCTACCGAGACACAAGATGGCTGCCAACACTTCCTGGTTTGGACGGTTTGGAATGTTGACAGACGGCTAACAGCCAATTAGAATTCCGCTCACGCACGGCAGGCACGGGTACGGTACGCGAACGGGTACGCGTACGGGTACGCGTACGGTGCGCGTATGGTGCACTCTCCTATATATACACATTTTTTTACTTTTGATTTTCCCAGGAACCACTGGAGGGATTTACACCATTTAACCAAAAGCGTGATCTGCGTACCAAACTCTACCATTTTGCCAAATTTCGTGTAATTCCGTTCGGGCTGTAGCCGTGTCTAATCGTCCTATGGAAAATTGCATGGGTAAAACACGTTTTGGGCCCCCCTTTTTTTTCAGCCCCCGCTTGATGAATGCCCCCGAAACTTTTCATATATTTAGGAATTAGCATTTAAAAAACCTTAGAAATTCACTGAAAAAATCATAGGTTTTAGGGGTGTAATAGCTGGACATTTTGCTCATACAAAACCATTGAAATTCCTCTGATATAGTTAGTTGTACTAACTATATCTCATGCGCCCGCAATCCACAGCTGCTGATGTCACATATTACATCATTCATGACATGGTATGTGACATCACTGATGACATCTCAAATGACATCACTGATGATATCACTGATGACATCATCCAGTGAATGTGGTTTGGTTCTTTATTTAAATATGTATTATATATATAGCAATCTGCATTGAAGAATGAGTGGATATATAAATATAAATATCTGGATGGAGGAGTTGGTAGCAGTGTGATTGACTGTTTACTTGACTAATTTATAATGTCTCACTAAATATATTGGATAGTGACTAAACTATGTGAATATCTGTATCACTTTGTCAGTTGTTGTGTAAACTGCTGCACCAGTTGGTTACTAGCTATGTAAAAGTCTATATTAGTTATCGATTAGTTAACGGAGTATTTGTATGGGAGAGTGAATGTGTGTGTGGTTCGTTGGGGGGGGGGTGACTGCCCAAAGATGTGTGAAGAGTTGATTTAGTAGGTATTTGAGGTTAAGACTACATGTTATAACAGTTGTTTGGGTGAGTGAATATCTTTTTGGGTGTGGTGATGAGCAAATATATCTCTCAATGGTACATGTACAACAAACTAGAAACATAAAAGCCAGTGTATGTGACAGTTGCTGTATATAAATAAGTATACATAAGACTCAGTGATTGTATGAGTGACTGTATGGATAACTGTATACTTGTAATAGTGATTTTATAACATACTAAGTATGAGTTACTATATATATGAATAAATGAGTGTGCTGGTGTGTATTGTCGATATAGGTGTATAAGTATATTTGATAGTGTTCTATTGATCATTGACTGCATGTATGAGTGAATGTATGAGTAAATCTATAGGTAAGTGATTAGATGTGTGTATAGATCTAGGAATCACTGAGTGGGTATTTAGAAACTTATATTGGTGTGTCAATGGATTCAAATATGGCACTCTGTATTTTACAGTGAGTGATGAAAGGATATACTAGTATATGAAGAGGTGTATCTGATTGTCACGTGGATGATGTTGGATGAGTTTCGGTTACTTGCTTGCTTCAAGAGTGTTCGAGTGTTTCGCCACAGTTGGTGTAGAAAGAGCTGATCTCTAGACACGTGTTTCTGGTTCTTTAACCATCATCAGTAGAGATTAGACTTCCTAATGCAGCGTTTGCTGAGTAGGCTGCCACCATCTTTCTCAGGTCAGGTACCTCTCACAAGCATGCGGGTGCTTCATCCACGAGCTCGTCAGCTCAATGACTCTGGGAGTACTATTGAGCAGGAACAGGGGTGGGAGCACACAGCTTCACCTCCCAGCAAGGTTTCCCCTGACATTGTGGTAAATGCAGTTGCAGTTACTTGCTTGCTTCAAGAGTGTTTGAGTGTTTCACCACAGTTGGAGCTAGATAGTGCTGATCTCTAGACACGTGTTTCTGGTTCTTTAACTGTCAGAAGTAGAGATTACAGTGTTTCAAATTTGGGGGTTGCTGAGTAGGCTGCAAACATCTTTCTCAGGTCAGGTACCTCTCACAGGCATGCGGGTGCTTCATCTACGAGCTCGTCAGCTCAATGACTCATGGGAGTATTATTAAACGGGAACAGGGGTGGGAGCACACCGCTTCACCTCCCAGCAAGGTTCGCCCCTGACATTGTGGTAAATGCACTTTCAGTTACTTGCTTGCTTCAAGAGTGTTGGAGTGTTTCGCCACAGTTGGCGCAGATAGTGCTGGTCTCTAGACACGTGTATCTGGTTCTTTAACCATCAGCAGTAGAGATTACAGTCTTTGAAATTTGGGGTTTGCTGAGTAGGCTGCCAACATCTTTCTCAGATCAGGTACCTCTCACAGGCATGCGGGTGCACATCCACGTGCTCGTCAGCTCAATGACTCACGGGAGTACTATTAAACAGGAACAGGGGTGGGAGCACACCGCTTCACCTCACAGCAAGGTTCGCCCCTGGTATTGTGGTAAATGCAGTTTCAGTTACTTGCTTGCTTCAAGAGTGTTCGAGTATTTTGCGACAGTTGGCGCAGATAGTGTTGAAATCTAGACATGTGTTTCTGGTTCTTTACCTGTCATCAGTAGAGATTACAGTCTTTCAAATGTGGGGTTTGCTGAGTAGGCTGCCAACAACTTTCTCAGGTGAGGTACCTCTCACAGGCATGCGGGTGATTCATTCACGAGCTTGTCAGCTCAATGACTCACGGGAGTGCTGTTAAAAAGAAACAGGGGTGGAGGCACAAAGCGTTACCTCCGAGCAAGGATCACCCCTGGCATTGTGGTAAATGCAGTTTCAGTTACTTGCTTGCTTCAAGAGTGTTTGAGTGTTTCGCCACAGTTGGCGCAGATAGAGCTGAGCTCTAGAAACGTGGTTCTGGTTCTTTAACTATCATCAGTAGAGATTACAGTCTTTCATAAGTGGGGTTTGCTGAGTAGGCTGCCAACATCTTTCTCAGGTCAGGTACCTCTCACAGGCAAGCAGGGGCTTCATCCACGAGCTCGTCAGCTCAATGACTCACTGGAGTACTATTAAGCAGGAACAGGGGATGGAGCACACTGCTTCACCTTCCAGTCCCAGCAGGGTTCGCCCCTGGCATTGTGATAAATGCAGATTCAGTTACTTGCTTGTTTTGAGAGTGTTCGAGGGTTTCGCCACAGTTGGCACAGATAGCATTGATCTCTAGACACGTGTTTCTGGTTATTTACCTGTCATCAGTAGAGATTACAGTCTTTCAAATGTTGGGTTTGCTGAGTAGGCTGCCAACATCTTTCTCAGGTCAGGTACCTCTCACAGGCATGCCTGTGCATCATCCACGAGCTCGTCAGCTCAAAGACTCACAGGAGTACTATTAAGCAGGAACAGGGGTGGGAGCACACTGCTTCACCTCCCAGTCCCAGCTGGGTTCGCCCCTGGCATTGTGGTAAATACAGTTTAAGTTACTTCCTTGGTTCAAGAGAGTTTGAGTGTTTCGCCACAGTTGGTGCAGATAGTGCTGATCTCTAGACACGTGGTTCTGGTTTTTTAACCGTCATCAGTAGAGATTACAGTGTTTCAAATGTGGGGTTTGCTGAGTAGGCTGCCAACATCTTTCTCAGGCATGAGGGTGGTTCATCCACGTGCTCGTCAGCTCAATGACTCATGGGAGTACTATTAAACAGGAACAGGGGTGGGAGCACACAGCTTTACCTCCCAGCAAGGATCGCCCATGGCATTGTGATAAATGCAGTTTCAGTTACTTGCTTGCTTCAAGATTGTTTGAGTGTTTCGCCACAGTTGGCGATAGATAGTGCTGATCTCTAGACACGTGCTTCTGGTTCTTTAACTGTCATCAATAGAGATTACAGTGATTCATATTTGGGGTTTGCTGAGTAGGCTGCAAACAACTTTCTCAGGTCAGGTAGCTCTCAAAGACATGCGGGTGCTTCATCTACGAGCTCGTCAGCTCAATGACTCACAGGAGAACTATTAAAAATAAACAGGGGTGGGAGCACACAGCATTACCTCCAAGCAAGGCTCGCCCCTGGCATAGGGGTAAATGCAGTTTCAGTTACTTGCTTGCTTGCTTCAAGAGTGTTTGAGTGTTTCGACACAGTTGGCGCAAGATAGTGCTGATCTCTAGACACGTGTTTCTGGTTCTTTAACTGTCATCAGTAGAGATTACAGTCTTTCAAATGTGGGGCTTGCTGAGTAGGCTGCCAACATCTTTCTCAACTGAGGTACCTCTCACAGGCCTACGGGTGATTCATGCACGAGCTAGTCAGCTCAATGACTCACGGGAGTACTGTTAAAAAGGAACAGGGGAGGGAGCACACAGCTTCACCTCCCAGCAAGGTTCGCCCCTGGCATTGGGGTAAATGCAGTTTCAGTTACTTGCTTGCTTCAAGAGTGTATGAGTGTTTCGCCACAGTTGGCGCAGATAGTGCTGATCTCTAGACACGTGGTTCTGGTTCTTTAATCATCATCAGTAGAGATTACAGTCTTTCATAAGTGGGGTTTGCTGAGTAGGCTGCCAACATCTTTCTCAGGTCAGGTACCTCTCAGAGGAATGCAGTGCTTCATCCATGAGCTAATCAGCTCAATGACTCACTGGAGTACTATTAAGCAGGAACAGGGGTGGGAGCACACCGCTTCACCTCCCAGCAAGGTTCGCCCCTGACATTGTGGTAAATGCAGTTTCACTTACTTCCTTCCTTCAAGAGTGTTTGAGTGTTTCACCACAGTTGGTGCAGATAGTGCTGATCTCTAGACACGTGGTTCTGGTTCTTTAACCGTCATCATTAGAGATTACAGTGTTCAAATGTGGGGTTTGCTGAGTAGGCTGCCAACATCTTTCTCATGTCAGGTACCTCTCACAGGCATGCGGGTGCATCATCCAAGAGTTTGTCAGCTCAATGAGTCGCGGGAGTACTAATAAACAGGTACAGGGGTGGAAGCACACTGCTTCACTTCCCAGCAAGGTTCGACCCTGGCATTGTGGTAAATGCAGTTTCAGTTACTTGCTTGCTTCAAGAGTGTTCGAGTGTTTCGCCACAGTTGGCGCAGATAGTGTTGATCTCTAGACACGTGTTTCTGGTTCTTTAACTGTCATCAGTAGAGATTACAGTCTTTCAAATGTGGGGTTTGCTAAGTAGGTTGCCAACATCTTTCTCAGGTCAGGTACCTCTCAGAGGCATGCGGGTGCTTCATCCACGAGCTCTTCAGCTCAAAGAGTCACAGGAGTACTATTAAGCAGGAACAGGGGTGGGAGCACACTGCTTCACCTCCCAGCAAGGATCGCCCCTGGCTTTGTGGTAAATGCAGTTTCAGTTACTCCCTTGGTTCAAGAGTGTTTGAGTGTTTCGCCACAGTTGGTGCAGATAGTGCTGATCTCTAGACACATGGTTCTGGTTCTTTAACCGTCATCAGTAGAGATTACAGTGTTTCAAATGTGGGGTTTGCTGAGTAGGTTTCCAACATCTTTCTCAGGTGAGGTAGCTCTCACAGGCATGCGGGTGCTTCATCCACGAGCTCTCCAGCTCAATGACTCACGGGAGTACTATTAAACAGGAACAGGGGTAGGAGCACACCGCTTCACCTCCCAGCAAGGTTCGCCCCTGGAATTGTGGTAAATGCAGTTTCAGTTACTTGCTTGCTTCAAGAGTGTTCAAGTGTTTCGCCACAGTTGGCGCAGATAGTGTTGAACTCTAGACATGTGTTTCTGGTTCTTTAACTGACATCAGTAGAGATTACAGTCTTTCAAATGTGGGGTTTGCTGAGTAGGCTGCCAACAACTTTCTCAGGTGAGGTACCTCCCACAGGCATGCGGGTGATTCATCCATGAGCTTGTCAGCTCAATGACTCATGGGAGTGCTGTTAAAAAGGAACAGGGTTGGGAGCACACCGCTTTACCTCCAACAAGGATCACCCCTGGCATTGTGGTAAATGCAGTTTCAGTTACTTACTTGCTTCAAGAATGTTTGAGTGTTTCGCCACAGTTGACGCAGATTGAGCTGAGCTCTAGACACGTGGTTCTGGTTCTTTAACCATCATCAGTAGAGATTACAGTCTTTCATAAGTGGGGTTTGCTGAGTAGGCTGCCAACATATTTCTCAGGTCATGTACCTCTCACAGGCAAGCAGGTGCTTCATCCACAAGCTCGTCAGCTCAATGACTCACTGGAGTACTATTAAACAGGAACAGGGGTGGGAGCACACCGCTTCACCTCCCAGCAAGGTTCGCCCCTGGCATTGTGGTAAATGCAGATTCAGTTACTTGCTTGTTTCAAGAGTGTTCGAGGGTTTCGTCACAGTTGGCGCAGATAGCATTGATCTCTAGACACGTGTTTCTGGTTATTTACCTGTCATCAGTAGAGATTACAGTCTTTCAAATGTTGGGTTTGCTATGTAGGCTGCCAACATCTTTCTCAGGTCAGGTACCTCTCACAGGCATGCCTGTGCATCATCCACGAGTGCGTCAGCTCAAAGACTCACAGGAATACTATTAAGCAGGAACAGGGGTGGGAGCACACTGCTTCACCTCCCAGTCCCAGCAGGGTTCGCCCCTGGCATTGTGGTAAATGCAGTTTCAGTTACTTCCTTGGTTCAAGAGTGTTTGAGTGTTTCACCACCGTTGGTGCAGATAGTGCTGATCTCTAGACACGTGGTTCTGGTTCTTTAACCATCATCATTAGAGATTACATTGTTCAAATGTGGGGTTTGCTGAGTAGGCTGCCAACATCTGTCTCAGGTCAGGTACCTCTCAGAGGCATGCGGGTGCTTCATCCACGAGCTCGTCAGCTCAAAGAGTCACAGGAGTACTATTAAGCAGGAACAGGGGTGGGAGCACACTGCTTCACCTCCCAGCAAGGTTCGCCCCTGGCTTTGTGGTTAATGCAGTTTCAGTTACTCCCTTGGTTCAAGAGTGTTTGAGTGTTTCGCCACAGTTTGTGCAGATAGTGCTGATTTCTAGACACATGGTTCTGGTTCTTTAACCGTCATCAGTAGAGATTACAGTGTTTCAAATGTGGGTTTTGCTGAGTAGGCTTCCAACATCTTTCTCAGGTGAGGTAGCTCTCACAGGCAAGCAGGGGCTTCATCCACGAGCTCGTCAGCTCAATGACTCACTGGAGTACTATTAAGCAGGAACAGGGGATGGAGCACACTGCTTCACCTTCCAGTCCCAGCAGGGTTCGCCCCTGGCATTGTGATAAATGCAGATTCAGTTACTTGCTTGTTTTGAGAGTGTTCGAGGGTTTCGCCACAGTTGGCACAGATAGCATTGATCTCTAGACACGTGTTTCTGGTTATTTACCTGTCATCAGTAGAGATTACAGTCTTTCAAATGTTGGGTTTGCTGAGTAGGCTGCCAACATCTTTCTCAGGTCAGGTACCTCTCACAGGCATGCCTGTGCATCATCCACGAGCTCGTCAGCTCAAAGACTCACAGGAGTACTATTAAGCAGGAACAGGGGTGGGAGCACACTGCTTCACCTCCCAGTCCCAGCTGGGTTCGCCCCTGGCATTGTGGTAAATGCAGTTTAAGTTACTTCCTTGGTTCAAGAGAGTTTGAGTGTTTCGCCACAGTTGGTGCAGATAGTGCTGATCTCCAGACACGTGGTTCTGGTTTTTTAACCGTCATCAGTAGAGATTACAGTGTTTCAAATGTGGGGTTTGCTGAGTAGGCTGCCAACATCTTTCTCAGGCATGAGGGTGCTTCATCCACGTGCTCGTCAGCTCAATGACTCATGGGAGTACTATTAAAAAGGAACAGGGGTGGGAGCACACAGCTTTACCTCCCAGCAAGGATCGCCCATGGCATTGTGATACATGCAGTTTCAGTTACTTGCTTGCTTCAAGATTGTTTGAGTGTTTCGCCACAGTTGGCGATAGATAGTGCTGATCTCTAGACACGTGCTTCTGGTTCTTTAACTGTCATCAATAGAGATTACAGTGATTCATATTTGGGGTTTGCTGAGTAGGCTGCAAACAACTTTCTCAGGTCAGGTAGCTCTCAAAGACATGCGGGTGCTTCATCTACGAGCTCGTCAGCTCAATGACTCACAGGAGAACTATTAAAAATAAACAGGGGTGGGAGCACACAGCTTCACCTCCAAGCAAGGCTCGCCCCTGGCATAGGGGTAAATGCAGTTTCAGTTACTTGCTTGCTTGCTTCAAGAGTGTTTGAGTGTTTCGCCACAGTTGGCGCAAGATAGTGCTGATCTCTAGACACGTGTTTCTGGTTCTTTAACCGTCATCAGTAGAGATTACAGTCTTTCAAATGTGGGGCTTGCTGAGTAGGCTGCCAACATCTTTCTCAACTGAGGTACCTCTCACAGGCCTACGGGTGATTCATGCACGAGCTAGTCAGCTCAATGACTCACGGGAGTACTGTTAAAAAGGAACAGGGGAGGGAGCACACAGCTTCACCTCCCAGCAAGGTTCGCCCCTGGCATTGGGGTAAATGCAGTTTCAGTTACTTGCTTGCTTCAAGAGTGTATGAGTGTTTCGCCACAGTTGGCGCAGATAGTGCTGATCTCTAGACACGTGGTTCTGGTTCTTTAATCATCATCAGTAGAGATTACAGTCTTTCATAAGTGGGGTTTGCTGAGTAGGCTGCCAACATCTTTCTCAGGTCAGGTACCTCTCAGAGGAATGCAGTGCTTCATCCATGAGCTAATCAGCTCAATGACTCACTGGAGTACTATTAAGCAGGAACAGGGGTGGGAGCACACCGCTTCACCTCCCAGCAAGGTTCGCCCCTGACATTGTGGTAAATGCAGTTTCACTTACTTCCTTCCTTCAAGAGTGTTTGAGTGTTTCGCCACAGTTGGTGCAGATAGTGCTGATCTCTAGACACGTGGTTCTGGTTCTTTAACCGTCATCATTAGAGATTACAGTGTTCAAATGTGGGGTTTGCTGAGTAGGCTGCCAACATCTTTCTCATGTCAGGTACCTCTCACAGGCATGCGGGTGCATCATCCAAGAGTTTGTCAGCTCAATGAGTCGCGGGAGTACTAATAAACAGGTACAGGGGTGGAAGCACACTGCTTCACTTCCCAGCAAGGTTCGACCCTGGCATTGTGGTAAATGCAGTTTCAGTTACTTGCTTGCTTCAAGAGTGTTCGAGTGTTTCGCCACAGTTGGCGCAGATAGTGTTGATCTCTAGACACGTGTTTCTGGTTCTTTAACTGTCATCAGTAGAGATTACAGTCTTTCAAATGTGGGGTTTGCTAAGTAGGTTGCCAACATCTTTCTCAGGTCAGGTACCTCTCAGAGGCATGCGGGTGCTTCATCCACGAGCTCTTCAGCTCAAAGAGTCACAGGAGTACTATTAAGCAGGAACAGGGATGGGAGCACACTGCTTCACCTCCCAGCAAGGATCGCCCCTGGCTTTGTGGTAAATGCAGTTTCAGTTACTCCCTTGGTTCAAGAGTGTTTGAGTGTTTCGCCACAGTTGGTGCAGATAGTGCTGATCTCTAGACACATGGTTCTGGTTCTTTAACCGTTATCAGTAGAGATTACAGTGTTTCAAATGTGGGGTTTGCTGAGTAGGTTTCCAACATCTTTCTCAGGTGAGGTAGCTCTCACAGGCATGCGGGTGCTTCATCCACGAGCTCTCCAGCTCAATGACTCACGGGAGTACTATTAAACAGGAACAGGGGTAGGAGCACACCGCTTCACCTCCCAGCAAGGTTCGCCCCTGGAATTGTGGTAAATGCAGTTTCAGTTACTTGCTTGCTTCAAGAGTGTTCAAGTGTTTCGCCACAGTTGGCGCAGATAGTGTTGAACTCTAGACATGTGTTTCTGGTTCTTTAACTGACATCAGCAGAGATTACAGTCTTTCAAATGTGGGGTTTGCTGAGTAGGCTGCCAACAACTTTCTCAGGTGAGGTACCTCTCACAGGCATGCGGGTGATTCATCCATGAGCTTGTCAGCTCAATGACTCATGGGAGTGCTGTTAAAAAGGAACAGGGTTGGGAGCACACCGCTTTACCTCCAACAAGTATCACCCCTGGCATTGTGGTAAATGCAGTTTCAGTTACTTACTTGCTTCAAGAATGTTTGAGTGTTTCGCCACAGTTGGCGCAGATTGAGCTGAGCTCTAGACACGTGGTTCTGGTTCTTTAACCATCATCAGTAGAGATTACAGTCTTTCATAAGTGGGGTTTGCTGAGTAGGCTGCCAACATATTTCTCAGGTCATGTACCTCTCACAGGCAAGCAGGTGCTTCATCCACAAGCTCGTCAGCTCAATGACTCACTGGAGTACTATTAAACAGGAACAGGGGTGGGAGCACACCGCTTCACCTCCCAGCAAGGTTCGCCCCTGGCATTGTGGTAAATGCAGATTCAGTTACTTGCTTGTTTCAAGAGTGTTCGAGGATTTCGTCACAGTTGGCGCAGATAGCATTGATCTCTAGACACGTGTTTCTGGTTATTTACCTGTCATCAGTAGAGATTACAGTCTTTCAAATGTTGGGTTTGCTATGTAGGCTGCCAACATCTTTCTCAGGTCAGGTACCTCTCACAGGCATGCCTGTGCATCATCCACGAGTGCGTCAGCTCAAAGACTCACAGGAATACTATTAAGCAGGAACAGGGGTGGGAGCACACTGCTTCACCTCCCAGTCCCATCAGGGTTCGCCCCTGGCATTGTGGTAAATGCAGTTTCAGTTACTTCCTTGGTTCAAGAGTGTTTGAGTGTTTCACCACCGTTGGTGCAGATAGTGCTGATCTCTAGACACGTGGTTCTGGTTCTTTAACCATCATCATTAGAGATTACAGTGTTCAAATGTGGGGTTTGCTGAGTAGGCTGCCAACATCTTTCTCAGGTCAGGTACCTCTCAGAGGCATGCGGGTGCTTCATCCACGAGCTCGTCAGCTCAAAGAGTCACAGGAGTACTATTAAGCAGGAACAGGGGTGGGAGCACACTGCTTCACCTCCCAGCAAGGTTCGCCCCTGGCTTTGTGGTAAATGCAGTTTCAGTTACTCCCTTGGTTCAAGAGTGTTTGAGTGTTTCGCCACAGTTGGTGCAGATAGTGCTGATTTCTAGACACATGGTTCTGGTTCTTTAACCGTCATCAGTAGAGATTACAGTGTTTCAAATGTGGGTTTTGCTGAGTAGGCTTCCAACATCGTTCTCAGGTGAGGTAGCTCTCACAGGCATGCGGGTGCTTCATCCACGAGCTCTTCAGCTCAATGACTCACGGGAGTACTATTAAACAGGAACAGGGGTGGGAACACACCGCTTCACCTCCCAGCAAGGTTCGCCCCTGGAATTGTGGTAAATCCAGTTTCAGTTACTTTGAGGAAAATTGAATTTTGCCTTGTCATGTGTGCCTACGTGTTCCCCATCCTATGTTATATGTGCATGATCGATATGCATATATCCCCTTATGATCGATTAAAGACGCAATTATAGTTGTGTCCAACGTTAGTATGTCAGTTATCCGGTCCCCGTGAAAGCAACGTGAATTAGGCTTCTAGGCCTATGTTGCCAACGTTTTACATTATGCACGTTAATTCATCGAATTGTCCCCGTTTCTAGGCCTCAAAGGGCCTGAACACCAGATTCAAGCTCCAGTCTCCTGTAACCACTCCGAGGAGCGATGCAGCCCCTCCCGCATCCCTGACCTTTCGCTTACTTCTTGCCGCGCGGTGCCCGGCCTGGCCTGCCTGCCTGTCTGCCAAGAATATGTTATGCCTACAGTTATCAGTTCAGCTCCCCGTCTTCACATTCCTAAGCTAACGAACCGCATAAACATCTTCAGCTATAGTCTAGTCTTCCTGTCTCCATGCAAGTGAATTACTGTATTAATATCCATAGAAGATTCATAGCACACGCAATACATGAAGAATATATGCATGCACCAGCCTTAGTGTCAAGTAGCCTTTACCCTGATGACTATTAGATTCTATCAACATGTTCTCCAAACACCAGATACCAGATATGATATAGGTACATGTCGTCCTGACATCTTAGACTTTAGTCTCCTCTTCTAGTCCAGAAGTCATAGCCCCCAGCTCTCCCTAGTTACACGTCATGGCCCGTTTGCGCGCACCACTAGGTTAAAGGTACCAGCTGCCCAGGTAGCCCCCTCCATGTATCCACCCATTTATGACACTTCTGTGACGTTTTCATCACATGTCTACGTACACGCCTTCTTTGTACGCCCATTTGTTCTTATCTTACGTTTGTCACTTGTTACGCCTACTGTATTCAATGCAATTGTAATGTTTTCCTATATATACTATGTACTGTTGATGAGACGTTGCAGCTGCCATTCCATGCCATTCTATTTCAGGCTGTTCCGATCCTGTCCCTTCCGGTAATTAATTATTTATTTACCACATAATGGCGCCCGAACAGGGACGAGCCCCTTCCCCACGCGCCGGCGATGTAACGCAGGCCCCCTGACCCTTCTACAGCCGTGACGGAACCTCTACTGCGCACCGGCAGATATTTCTGCTCAAGTCTCCCTCAGGCCCACGGAGGAGACGGAGACTGCGGTCCGGCATCCAGACGAGGCGGTGAGGAATGCGGTTCGTCCCGACCAGAGCCCAAGCCGAGAGAGCAAGGTCCGAGGTATCCGGAGGCCCACCTGTTTCTGAAGCCCGAAGTTCGAAGCGCATGCGTAGTAACCAGACGTCGTAGCAGTCCAGTCCAGTCCGAGGCCTTCAAGTTTTGCTTCCCGGTGAGTACCGTTGCTGGGGGAGTATCTAGACGGGGTCATTAGTTTGTCTCCGGTCCGATGGGTTTGGGTACACAGATCCAGTCCGACGTGTCCATCTAGGTGGATACGGTATGACGTGTCTCTTTATGAGACCGGTATGTTCTGTACTGTTTTAGCAGTGCATCCAGTAATTCTAGTAAGTCCGTTTCTCGAGAAATTCAAGTGTTATGTTTTTCAGTGTATCAGGTAGTATTCTGTTCGAACTGTTATTAATGTATTTCTATGTCGTGGTATGAGTGATTTGTTTGTCATTTCATTACTGTGATTATTGTGTATTGTGTTTAATTCAAGTACGACTCAAATATGCCTCTGTTTTCAAAGTTATGTCAGAATTAAACCAGAAAAGGGTTACTCGAAGAAGCAGTTCCTGTCCCTCCTAGGGACAGTCCTGGACACTTTATGTATCACAAGCATGGCTTAGATGCCATATTATATCTAGACTTATGGGTGGATTATACAAAGAATCTTGAAGAGAAATATAGATGGCCTGTATCAGGTACATGGGATGCCGAGTGCATCATGCGAGTAGAAGAAGCATTATGGAAAAAGAAAGCCAGACAGTCCCAGAAAGATGCCATAGAATTATGGCGCAAAGAATCTCATAGAAGAACCGAAAAAGAATTTAGAAAAGCAGAATTAAGTAGAGAATCCTCAGAAAAAGCCCAAGAAAGGGAACTTCTAGAAGAAGGTGAACGAGTTAGAGCAGAACAGTCAGACAGACAGAGAAATGCCCTTATTAAAGGTATGTATCCTCTTCTTGCCGAGGGCTTGCCGAAGGCGACCCCGGAAGCACCCCATAATTTACCGCCACCATTAGTCCCGACTAAACTGCGTCATAAACCGACTGCAGCTGAAATTTTCCTTTCGTCCTATTTAGACGACACTGTCCCAGAATATGCTAATACAGATCCTTCTCCGCCAGTCCAAGTTCAAGTCCAGCCTCCTGTTAATGTAATTCCTGTGCCTCCAGTCGTTGGTCCTGTTCATGCGCCAGTCCCCCAGGATCAACCCACATTACGTACTCCTACTGTACCAGTCACTTTACCAGCACCCGCACATTCAGTATTAGTTAACGATTCCAGTTCAGGAGGAGCAAGGGGAGGTACTCCTATCACCCCGCCTCAAGTAAAACGACTGACGCTGAGAGACGCAGCGTTACAGCACACGCCAAAAGTGACTACATACGCAGACCTCAAGCGACACCTTACTGACTGCATATATGATTCAGTTCCAGGCGAAGATCACATGATATTATATTCAGTACGTTTAAGGCGAGTTGCCAACTTTTTGGCCACCCTGCCCGAGATGAAGGAACATCTAGACAGAATATATCATTTTATCCGTACAGGGGAGAATCCCGGAAGTATTCACGAAGCTATGGCACACAGGAAAGTCGAGATTCAAGGCATGATTTTGCAATTTCTGATAAATTGTTTAATAAGAGAACAGGATCATCCTGATAAAAATCCAGAAGAGATGAAAGCCCTGACTAGGTGGAGTGACAACATAGCCGAGGGAAAACACAAGACACAAGGTAGTATAGAAAGTATGTACAGGAAAATCCGTAAAGAAATAATAAGTATACACAAGAAGGAGGAAGCAAGAAGAGTAGCCGAGAAAGAGAATGACTCTTCAAGCGAAGAGGTAGACAGCGAGAATCCCGCCAGAATAGCGTATGTAGGTAGAACTAGATTTTCCGACAGACACACACGCCTAGATTACAAGAAAGCTTTTCCTCCTTCCGTACCAGAACAGTGTTCTCTTGAACAAGTATTCTAGGCTACAGATAAAATTCTGAAACTACGAATAGGTTATAGTGAACTTAGTACCATGCATGAACAAGAACTAGCCCGATCAGCAGTCCGATGGGTTAGTGATTCTGCCACGTTTCCAGACGAAGTAGTGGCTCAAATGTTTCTGAAACTACCGCCAGCCGAGCAGCGTCTGGTGGGTATGTATATGATCCAGCACCTCATTACACTGTATGAGGATCAGCATTCTGATCCAGGTCCTTTACATGATGTACTGAACGAGTTACTCCTAAACCGATGGAAAGGTCTAGGTACCGATTTAATTAGTGTCATTCTAGAACAGCGCCACAAATACAGAACGTTCCTGAATCCACATTTTGTTCCTGTTCCACCCCCAGTAAGAAAATCGTTCTACATAGACAGACAGAATCCGTTACGAGAAGTACATCCTGTTAAGGGAGCGGGAGGTAATCTCGAACAAGTATTTGTTTACACCCCTATAACGAAAATAGAGCTTCTAGAAATGAAAAAGTTAATACCCTGTCACGATAAAGATCCAGCAGGGTTCCATCGAGAATTAAAGGACATGCTCCGTATGGGAGAATACACGTATCCTGATATCATTAAAATGTTAAAGGTCCTGTTGCCTGCGGGCATATATGAAAAACTTAAAGAAAAAGAATGGGAGGTGGGAGAGAAAAAGATAGATTGGACCGCGTTAGAGACCGAAGATAATGCACGAGTCCCAGGTACTGGTCTTGGGGATAAAGCCAAAGAATTACCCGGAATGTTAATACAGGTCTTGCCAAGATTACTAGCCACGAAAAAGGAAGATTGGGATGCCATCTCAGCCTGTAAACAGAAACAAGATGAAGACACTAGTGATTTTTATTCTAGATTTGAGAAATGTTTCATTATAAATAGCGGTCTGAAAACAAGTAGTGAATCGTATCCGCATCTTTTTGTTACCAAATTAGTTGAGAATTCTTTACCGCAAGTTAAAAATAGAGTATTGAAAGTCGAAAGTACCTGGCAAGCTAATACTCCATCACAAATGCTCCAGATGCTACAGTATCACCAGAACAGAATCAGGGAAGAGCAGGAACACGAAAGAAGACGTATGAAAGACACGAAAATGAAAGTACTAATTGCACAGTCTGCTCCACAAGACAGTCAGAAGAGGGGTCCGAGTCAAACTAGTCATTCTACAGTTCCTGTTAAAGGGACCTGCAATTACTGTAAACAGCCAGGTCATTACATAAACGAATGTGCAGTTCTGAAACACAACATAGCTACAGGTAAGACGAAAGAGAGACCACGTCCTCCTAGACAAGAACATGCTCCGCAGAATTCCCAGCCACCGCAGAACGCACAACAGACAGTTACAGCACCGCAGCCTATAGCTGCCACACAACACGTTACACAACAGATGTACCAGTACGCACAGTCAGATTATCCAGAATATCAGCAGTATTCATGAAACAGCCTAGAGAGGGAGGTTGGCTTGCCTCTCATCGAGGTTCCTGTAGATCAAGAGGGTCCCTATGTACACAGTCAAGTATTAGGGAAAGACAGAAAGTTTCTGATTGATACAGGGGCAAGTAGGACTACCATCAGTCATGACGAGGTTCCAGGGGCTCCACTCTCAGGCTCTAGAAATGTTTCCCTTGGATTTTCAGGAAAGCCTATTGTTAATGAAATATCGAAACCAGTTTCCCTAGAAGTTGGTCCATTGTCCCGAACTACAGACTTGTTACTTACGAAATCATGTCCAGAAAATGTACTAGGTATTAAGACTCTGAAAGAATTAGGAGCAGTTATATGCTGTTCCCCAGAAGGTGTGAGATTGTTTTTACGTGATTTTAAAGGTCATTATGTATTGCGTGATTTTGATCCAAGATTACTGAATGTACCACAGCATTTATGGGCGCAAGGTCCAACTGATGTAGGTTGTATGCACATTACACCCTATCGTGTCACTCTGAAACAAGGTGTTGTATTGCCACGAATCCGACAGTACAAATTGCCATCTGAGGCTGTAGCAGCCTTATCCAAAATTATTGACGAGCTCCTTGCTCAAGGAGTGGTTGTAGAAACTGACTCCAATGTATGTAATTCTCCTATCATTCCGATTCTTAAACGTACTGATCCCAATGCACCTCCAGTTTATCGATTAGTGATCGACCTTCGAGAACTTAATAAATGTATCATACCCCAGTACCCAGTGGTTCCAGATATTTCTTCCCTATTAACTGCCATTGATTCCGAAGCTACGTTCTTTACTGTTATTGATCTCAAGAACGCATTCTTTAGTGTCCCCATTCATCCAGACAGCCAATTCCTTTTCGGTTTCTGTTTAAATGGAAGAAGCTATAAATTCACACGAGCTCCTCAAGGTTTCACAGAAAGTCCTAGCATTTACAGTCAAGCACTTAAAAGACAACTAGACAGTATTCACATGCCAACTGACACTGCCCTGCTCCAGTATGTCGATGATCTATTAATCACAGCCCGTTCTGAACGTGACTGCGAACGTGCGTCACTTACAGTCTTGTATTTCCTGGCCGAGATGGGGCACAAGGTGTCCCCTTCGAAACTACAATTTTGTGTCCAGCAAGTGGTGTACCTTGGACACTTACTGTCCAAGTGGGGTAGGCAGTTGACACCAGACCGTATCCAGTTAATAGCACATCTTCCACAGCCCAAGACTCAGAAGGAGGTACGAGCTTTTATCGGCCTCACTTCTTACTGCAGACAATGGATTCCTCAGTACGCATATCTAGCTAAGCCACTGATACAGTTAACGACACAGGAGGCAGCCACATTGACTGTCCTCCCCTGGACCCAAGAACATACACTTGTTTTCAATGAGTTAAAGAAAGCTTTATGCCAAGCACTTGTTCTAGCGACACCAAACTACAGTAAGCCTTTTACACTTTTTGTCACTGAACGTGATGGTACAGCATTATCTGTTCTTACACAAGATCAAGCAGGACAACACAAGCCTTGTGCTTATTTTTCTAGCACATTAGATCCAGTGGCCCAGGCTCTGCCTGCGTGCCTCAAGTCAGTTGCAGCCACAGCTCTAGCTATCAGACAAAGTGATTCCATAGTGTTAGGACACTCCCTGACAGTACAAGTTCCACACTCCGTGGAAGTTCTTTTGAACCGAACACAGACTCAGCACTTGACAATTGCACGTTTAACAGGTTATGAACTGACACTGTTTCAGCCACACATAGAAATCAGACGCTGCAACATTTTAAATCCCGCTACACTGTTACCCTCAGTTACTTCAAATCCTGCCACACATGACTGTGTGGAAGTTGTTAACACCATGACAAAGCCAAGACAAGACTTGACAGACATTGCATTATCTGACCCCGACCTGACACTTTATGTGGATGGTTCATGAATAAGGACAAGTACAGGAGAGTTAGTAGCCGCGTATGCAGTGACTACTGAAACTGAAGTTATAGAAACACATCGTATTGAAACCCTGTCTGCTCAAGCAGCAGAGCTCGTCGCTCTGACCCAAGCCTGCATACGAGCCAAGAACCTGAAAGTAAACATATACACAGATTCACGTTATGCATTCGGAGTCGTACACGACTTTGGAATACTCTGGCAAGAGAGAGGTTTCATGACTTCTCATGGAACCAAGATTCAGCATGGCCCCCTCATTCAAGCTCTGTTAGATGCAATACATTTACCGACAGCTATCGCTATCATGAAGTGCAAAGCACATACGAAAGTCACTGACATCATTTCCCAGGGTAACGACCTGGCAGATCGAACAGCCAAGCTTACAGCCCAGACTCCAGACATTCCAGTTAACACGACACAGACAGACGTTCCAGTTCAGACTACTTGTATGACAGTTAAGGACCCTACACAAGACGTACTAGATATACAGTCACATGCTACCCCAGATGAAATCAAGAAATGGTCTGAACAAGGAGGGGTCCAGACAGATCAGGGATGGTTGACGAAGGGAAAAGCCACATGGTTTCTCCCCGACTCTATGGTTCAAGTCATTATTAACACCGCACATAGTCCAGCACACTTAGGAGAAAAAGCCATGTTAGACAGTATTCAGAACCTCTGGTTTAACAAGCATTTACGAGCAGCAGCCAAACAGAAAGTACGTACCTGCATGATATGTTGTCAGTTCAATCCAGGTAAAGGTGTTCCGGTGGAACAAGGTGGATTCCATCCTCCTGACCACCCTTTTGAAGTCCTCCAGATGGATTATATTCAGATGGATCGATGTCGAGGTTTCAAGTATGTCCTCGTAGTTGTATGCGCTTTGTCCAGATGGACAGAAGCATATCCAGTCCCAGATTACACTGCCGCGACCACTGCCAGGCAGTTGGTTTGTGAGTATTTTCCTCGCTATGGATTACCGAGGGTCGTGTATTCAGATAACGGCCAGCCATTCTCATCCGAACTCATGAAACAAGTATCCCTTCTGTTAGGGTACCAGTGGAAGTTCCACTGCGTACGACACCCCGAGGCAGCTGGCCTCGTCGAGAGACATAATCAGACCCTGAAAATCCGCATTGCCAAGGTATGCGCAGAGAAAGGCGTAGATTGGATGGTAGCACTGCCAGTCGCCCTTTTTGACATGAGAATGGTTGCCCACTCCCGTTCAGGTCTGTCCCCTTTCGAGGTAGTTTTCGGTCGTCCCCCAAACATGTGGGGTACACCTAGGCCACGTACAATTACTGATGTTGACAGTAATATGCTGACAGATTACCTGGCTTCCTTGATGTCTGCACTACTCTCTTGTCGTTCACAGGTTGCCGCTGCTTTTCCTGACAACACTCAAGTGAAACCGCATGAGGTCATACCAGGCGACCTCGTTTTGATTAGGAACTTCGATCGTTCAAGTCCGCTGGAGCCCCGCTGGAAAGAACCAAAGCTCGTTCTGATGACAACAAGGACCGCGATCAAGGTGGAGGGCCGAAAAGGCTGGTTGCATTCCAGTCACGTTAAACGATTCCATGGACTCCGACCAAAGACTTTTTTCAAGGACTGCCCCGTTCTCAAGGACTGCCCAGACACTGACTCTAAACTTCCCCTGTTAGAGAAAACTCCACAGCAGGAGTATAAAGAAAAATTAAGTCAGCCAGTTTAATTGTCTAAGTCCCTCTCGGGTGAAACGGTTAGACAGGTTCCTGACATGTATGAGATAGACCCACATAGTGAGAGAGTTAGTCGAAACTCTAAGAGAACACGTTATCGAAAGAATCTTCGAAGTCGATGCATTGTTACTCTATTAATTATGTTATTTCTGAGTCTTACGATTACAGGCATAAGTTATGTTTTATATATATATTTTCCTCCTATCGTTTCACATGTACATTTTTCCTCTAATGTTACAGTAGAGCACACATTTAGTGAACTGCCTCCTCACGAGTTATCCTATCGTCTTGCCATGCGCAACAATACTTTTATCCGTATGTTACACTATTCACACCAGACTAGCAATGCCACTAATTGTTGGGTGTGTGGTCGACTCCCCCCTTTCCAGACACCGAAGGGAGTTCTGCCACTCTTTCCCTATCCGTTTTCACACAATGGTTCGTGTGGAGCATGGTCCACGTTAACGTCATCCTCAAACGATATGTCCCTTCTGAATAGAACATGTTTCCCAGACAAGGAAGGACTTTCCCATAGAACAGGGTTAGATCTAGAAAATGAAATATACGATCTAGGTAATTATTCCTCAAATTTCATGGTTTTGAATGTTCAGTCCGAGACTACTCCAGATTTGCCTGCTATTACAGTCCTACCAGTGAAAGGCGAATTATGCGTCAGAAAGAATGGTTCAGTACATCTAGGACACAGTGATTGTACTACTGTGGTCGAGTATAGTGACAGTGGGAAATCTATTTTCAAAGCCTCACGTCATTCTTATTTTGTGTGTGGTCAGACCGCATATGTACGTCTGCCTCTCGATTGGGATGGAACATGTTACATTGCCTTCCTACTGCCACCAGTTTTTCTAGCCCCATCCGATTATCACAGAAATACACATCTAGTACACATCAGACATAGAAGGGAGATCGAGTCCCCAATTGTCGATCAAACTGACACTGCCTTAGAACAGTATCAAGACTTCAATAAAGGTTTCTTTTTCTTCATAGGTCCTGTCCAGAATAGTAAGCTAATACGTAGGCTAACCAGAACCCTTGAAGCAGTAGTGAATGAGACTACTTCCGCTCTAGGTAACTTAACCGAAGAACAATCTGCTATGAGATTTGTCGTGCTCCAAAATCGTCTCGTTCTTGACGTCATACTGGCCGATAGGGGCGGAGCTTGTAGAGTCATCGGATCTAGTTGCTGCATTTTCATTCCTAATAACGCACCGTCTGTATATTCAGCTATAACCAGACTTCATAAAATAGCCCATCAGTTACACCAGAATCCAGGCACCTGGACATGGTCCGGTTGGCTCTGGAGTATAATATCTGCCTGGGGATGGAAAGTATTGTCATTCCTGGGTATAGTAGTAATGATCATATTCAGTTGTTGCCTATGTTTACAATGTGGCCCTGCGATTTGCGGCTTGTGCGCTACATCTTGTATTCCTAGTCCTAAGTCCCGTTCCAAGAAGATTCGAGACGAGCAAATGATGCTCTATGAACAGATAGATGGTATCATGAATATTGATGTTTCCTGATGGAAACGTAGGGCACAAGGAGGGAATGAGGAAAATTGAATTTTGCCTTGTCATGTGTGCCTACGTGTTCCCCATCCTATGTTATATGTGCATGATCGATATGCATATATCCCCTTATGATCGATTAAAGACACAATTATAGTTGTGTCCAACGTTAGTATGTCAGTTATCCGGTCCCCGTGAAAGCAACGTGAATTAGGCTTCTAGGCCTATGTTGCCAACGTTTTACATTATGCACGTTAATTCATCGAATTGTCCCCGTTTCTAGGCCTCAAAGGGCCTGAACACCAGATTCAAGCTCCAGTCTCCTGTAACCACTCCGAGGAGCGATGCAGCCCTTCCCGCATCCCTGACCTTTCGCTTACTTCTTGCCGCGCGGTGCCCGGCCTGGCCTGCCTGCCTGTCTGCCAAGAATATGTTATGCCTACAGTTATCAGTTCAGCTCCCCGTCTTCACATTCCCAAGCTAACGAACCGCATAAACATCTTCAGCTATAGTCTAGTCTTCCTGTCTCCATGCAAGTGAATTACTGTATTAATATCCATAGAAGATTCATAGCACACGCAATACATGAAGAATATATGCATGCACCAGCCTTAGTGTCAAGTAGCCTTTACCCTGATGACTATTAGATTCTATCAACATGTTCTCCAAACACCAGATACCAGATATGATATAGGTATATGTCGTCCTGACATCTTAGACTTTAGTCTCCTCTTCTAGTGCAGAAGTCATAGCCCCCAGCTCTCCCTAGTTACACGTCATGGCCCGTTTGCGCGCACCACTAGGTTAAAGGTTCCAGCTGCCCAGGTAGCCCCCTCCATGTATCCACCCATTTCTGACACTTCTGTGACGTTTTCATCACATGTCTACGTACACGCCTTCTTTGTACGCCCATTTGTTCTTATCTTACGTTTGTCACTTGTTACGCCTACTGTATTCAATGCAATTGTAATGTTTTCCTATATATACTATGTACTGTTAATGAGACGTTGCAGCTGCCATTCCATGCCATTCTATTTCAGGCTGTTCCGATCCTGTCCCTTCCCTTATGCCTGATTAAAGCCTGTTCGACTCAGATACCCCGGTTCCTGCCTCTTATTTATTGAGCTATCTGTTTTATTTAATGCATAGAAAAATAGTACCGGTAATTAATTATTTATTTACCACAACTTGCTTGCTTCAAGAGTGTTCAAGTGTTTCGCCACAGTTGGCGCAGATAGTGTTGAACTCTAGACATGTGTTTATGGTTCTTTAACTGACATCAGTAGAGATTACAGTTTTTCAAATGTGGGGTTTGCTGAGTAGGCTGCCAACAACTTTCTCAGGTGAGGTACCTCTCACAGGCATGCGGGTGATTCATCCAGGAGCTTGTCAGCTCAATGACTCACGGGAGTGCTGTTAAAAAGGAACAGGGTTGGGAGCACACCGCTTTACCTCCAACAAGGATCACCCCTGGCATTGTGGTAAATGCAGTTTCAGTTACTTACTTGCTTCAAGAATGTTTGAGTGTTTCGCCACAGTTGGCGCAGATTGAGCTGAGCCCTAGACACGTGGTTCTGGTTCTTTAACCATCATCAGTAGAGATTACAGTCTTTCATAAGTGGGGTTTGCTGAGTAGGCTGCCAACATCTTTCTCAGGTCAGGTACCTCTCACAGGCAAGCAGGTGCTTCATCCACGAGCTCGTCAGCTTAATGACTCACTGGAGTACTATTAAACAGGAACAGGGGTGGGAGCACACCGCTTCACCTCCCAGCAAGGTTCGCCCCTGGCATTGTGGTAAATGCAGATTCAGTTACTTGCTTGTTTCAAGAGTGTTCGAGGGTTTCGCCACAGTTGGCGCAGATAGCATTGATCTCTAGACACGCATTTCTGGTTATTTACCTGTCATCAGTAGAGATTACAGTCTTTCAAATGTTGGGTTTGCTATGTAGGCTGCCAACATCTTTCTCAGGTCAGGTACCTCTCACAGGCATGCCTGTGCATCATCCACGAGCGCGTCAGCTCAAAGACTCACAGGAGTACTATTAAGCAGGAACAGGGGTGGGAGCACACTGCTTCACCTCCCAGTCCCAGCAGGGTTCGCCCCTGGCATTGTGGTAAATACAGTTTCAGTTACTTCCTTGGTTCAAGAGTGTTTGAGTGTTTCACCACCGTTGGTGCAGATAGTGCTGATCTCTAGACACGTGGTTTTGGTTCTTTAACCGTCATCAGTAGAGATTACAGAGTTTCAAATGTGGGATTTGCTGAGTAGGCTGCCAACATCTTTCTCAGGTCAGGTACCTCTCACAGGCATGCAGGTGCTTCATCCACGAGCTCGTCAGCTCAATGGCTCAAAGAAGTACTATTAAACAGGAAGAGGGGTGGGAGCACACCGCTTTACCTCCCAGCAAGGATCGCCCTTGGCATTTTGGTAAATGTAGTTTCAGTTACTTGCTTGCTTCAAGAGTGTTCGAGTGTTTCGCCACAGTTGGCGCAGATAGTGTTTATCTCTAGACATGTGTTTCTGGTTCTTTAACTGTCATCAGTAGAGATTACATTCTTTCAAATGTGGGGTTTGCTGAGTAGGCTTCCAACATCTTTATCAGGTGAGGTAGCTCTCAAAGACATGCGGGTGCTTCATCTACGAGCTTGTCAGCTCAATGACTCATGGGAGTACTATTAAACAGGAACAGGGGTGGGAGCACACAGCTTTACCTCACAGCAAGGATCGCCCATGGCATTGTGATAAATGCAGTTTCAGTTACTTGCTTGCTTCAAGATTGTTTGAGTGTTTCGTCACAGTTGGCGCTAGATAGTGCTGATCTCTAGACACGTGCTTCTGGTTCTTTAACTGTCATCAATAGAGATTACAGTGCTTCAAATTTGGGGTTTACTGAGTAGGCTGCAAACATCTTTCTCAGGTCAGGTAGCTCTCAAAGACATGCGGGTGCTTCATCCACAAGCTCGTCAGCTCAATAACTCATAGGACTACTATTAAAAATAAAAAGGGATGGGAGCACACAGCTACACCTCCCAGCAAGGCTCGCCCCTGGCATAAGGGTAAATGCAGTTTCAGTTACTTGCTTGCTTCAAGAGTGTTTGAGTGTTTCGCCACAGTTGGCGCTAGATAGTGCTGATCTCTAGACACGTGTTTCTGGATCTTTAACCGTCATCAGTAGAGATTACAGTCTTTCAAATGTGGGGCTTGCTGAGTAGGCTGCCAACATCTTTCTCAACTGAGGTACCTCTCACAGGCCTACGGGTGATTCATGCACGAGCTAGTCAGCTCAATGACTCACGGGAGTATGGTTAAAAAGGAACAGGGGAGGGAGCACACAGCTTCACCTCCCAGCAAGGGTCGCACCTGACATTGGGGTAAATGCAGTTTCAGTTACTTGCTTGCTTCAAGAGTGTTTGAGTGTTTCGTCACAGTTGGCGCAGATAGTGCTGATCTCTAGACACGTGGTTCTGGTTCTTTAATCGTCATCAGTAGAGATTACAGTGTTTCAAATGTGGGATTTGCTGAGTAGGCTGCCAACATCTTTCTCAGGTCAGGTACCTCTCACAGGCATGCAGGTGCTTCATCAACGAGCTTGTCAGCTCAATGGCTCACAGGAGTACTATTAAACAGGAAGAGGGGTGGGAGCACACCGCATTACCTCCCAGCAAGGATCGCCCTTGGCATTTTGGTAAATGCAGTTTCAGTTACTTGCTTGCTTCAAGAGTGTTCGAGTGTTTCGCCACAGTTGGCACAGATAGTGCTGGTCTCTAGACACGTGTATCTGGTTCTTTAACCATCAGCAGTAGAGATTACAGTCTTTGAAATTTGGGGTTTGCTGAGTAGGCTGCCAACATCTTTCTCAGATCAGGTACCTCTCACAGGCATGCGGGTGCTTCATCCACGAGCTTGTCAGCTCAATGACTCATGGGAGTACTATTAAACAGGGACAGGGGTGGGAGCACACCGCTTCACCTCACAGCAAGGTTCGCCCCTGGCATTGTGGTAAATGCAGTTTCAGTTACTTGCTTTCTTCAAGAGTGTTCGAGTATTTTGCCACAGTTGGCGCAGATAGTGTTGAAATCTAGACATGTGTTTCTGATTCTTTACCTGTCATCAGTAGAGATTACAGTCTTTCAAATGTGGGGTTTACTGAGTAGGCTGCCAACAACTTTCTCAGGTGAGGTACCTCTCACAGGCATGCGGGTGATTCATCCACGAGCTTGTCAGCTCAATGACTCACGGGAGTGCTGTTAAAAAGGAACAGGGGTGGCAGCACAATGCTTTACCTCCGAGCAAGGATCACCCCTGGGATTGTGGTAAATACAGTTTCAGTTACTTGCTTGCTTCAAGAGTGTTTGAGTGTTTCGCCACAGTTGGCGCAGATAGAGCTGAGCTCTAGACACGTGGTTCTGGTTCTTTAACCATCATCAGTAGAGATTACAGTCTTTCATAAGTGGTGTTTGCTGAGTAGGCTGCTAACATCTTTCTAAGGTCAGGTACCTCTCACAGGCAAGCAGGTGCTTCATCCACGAGCTTGTCAGCTCAATGACTCATTTGAGTACTATTAAGCAGGAACAGGGGATGGAGCACACTGCTTCACCTCCCAGTCCCAGTTGGGTTCGCCCCTGGAATTGTGGTAAATGCAGTTTAAGTTACTTCCTTGGTTCAAGAGTGTTTGAGCGTTTTGCCACAATTGGTGCAGATAGTGCTGATCTCTAGACACGTGGTTCTGGTTTTTTAACTGTCATCAGTAGAGATTACAGTGTTTCAAATGTGGGGTTTGCTGAGTAGGCTGCCAACATCTTTCTCAGGTCATGTACTTCTCACAGGCATGAGGGTGCTTCATCCACGTGCTCGTCAGCTCAATGACTCATGGGAGTACTATTAAACGGGAACAGGGGTGGGAGCACACAGCTTTACCTCACAGCAAGGATCGCCCATGGCATTGTGATAAATGCAGTTTCAGTTACTTGCTTGCTTCAAGATTGTTTGAGTGTTTCGCCACAGTTGGCGATAGATAGTGCTGATCTCTAGACACGTGCTTCTGGTTCTTTAACTGTCATCAATAGAGATTACAGTGTTTCAAATTTGGGGTTTGCTTAGTAGGCTGCAAACATCTTTCTCAGGTCAGGTAGCTCTCAAAGACATGCGGGTGCTTCATCTACGAGCTCGTCAGCTCAATGACTCACAGGAGTACTATTAAAAATAAACAGGGGTGGGAGCACACGTCTTCACCTCCAAGCAAGGCTCGCCCCTGGCATAAGGGTAAATGCAGTTTCAGTTACTTGCTTGCTTCAAGAGTGTTTGAGTGTTTCGCCACAGTTGGCGCTAGATAGTGCTGATCTCTAGACACGTGTTTCTGGATCTTTAACCATCACCAGTAGAGATTACAGTGTTTCAAATGTGGGGTTTGCTGAGTAGGCTTCCAACATCTTTCTCAGGTGAGGTAGCTCTCACAGGCATGCGGGTGCTTCATCCACGAGCTCTTCAGCTCAATGACTCACTGGAGTAGTATTAAACAGGAACAGGGGTGGGAGCACACCGCTTCACCTCCCAGCAAGGTTCGCCCCTGGAATTGTGGTAAATCCAGTTTCAGTTACTTGCTTGCTTCAAGAGTGTTCAAGTGTTTCGCCACAGTTGTACTGTAGTGTTGAACTCTAGACATGTGTTTCTGGTTCTTTAACTGACATCAGTAGAGATTACAGTCTTTCAAATGTGGGGTTTGCTGAGTAGGCTGCCAACAACTTTCTCAGGTGAGGTACCTCTCACAGGCATGCGGGTGATTCATCCACGAGCTTGTCAGCTCAATGACTCACGGGAGTGCTGTTAAAAAGGAACAGGGTTGGGAGCACACCGCTTTACCTCCAACAAGGATCACCCCTGGCATTGTGGTAAATGCAGTTTCAGGTACTTACTTGCTTCAAGAATGTTTGAGTGTTTCGCCACAGTTGGCGCAGATTGAGCTGAGCCCTAGACACGTGGTTCTGGTTCTTTAACCATCACCAGTAGAGATTACAGTCTTTCATAAGTGGGGTTTGCTGAGTAGGCTGCCAACATCTTTCTCAGGTCAGGTACCTCTCACAGGCAAGCAGGTGCTTCATCCACGAGCTCGTCAGCTCAATGACTCACTGGAGTACTATTAAACAGGAACAGGGGTGGGAGCACACCACTTCACCTGCCAGCAAGGTTCGCCCCTGGCATTGTGGTAAATGCAGATTCAGTTACTTGCTTGTTTCAAGAGTGTTCGAGGGTTTCGCCACAGTTGGCGCAGATAGCATTGATCTCTAGACACGTGTTTCTGGTTATTTACCTGTCATCAGTAGAGATTACAGTCTTTCAAATGTTGGGTTTGCTATGTAGGCTGCCAACATCTTTCTCAGGTCAGTTACCTCTCACAGGCATGCCTGTGCATCATCCACGAGCGCGTCAGCTCAAAGACTCACAGGAGTACTATTAAGCAGGAACAGGGGTGGGAGCACACTGCTTCACCTCCCAGTCCCAGCAGGGTTCACCCCTGGCATTGTGGTAAATACAGTTTCAGTTACTTCCTTGGTTCAAGACTGTTTGAGTGTTTCACCACCGTTGGTGCAGATAGTGCTGATCTCTAGACATGTGTTTCTGGTTCTTTAACTGTCATCAGTAGAGATTACATTCTTTAAAATGTGGGGTTTGCTGAGTAGGCTTCCAACATCTTTATCAGGTGAGGTAGCTCTCAAAGACATGCGGGTGCTTCATCTACGAGCTCCTCAGCTCAATGACTCATGGGAGTACTATTAAACAGGAACAGGGGTGGGAGCATACAGCTTTACCTCACAGCAAGGATCGCCCATGGCATTGTGATAAATGCAGTTTCAGTTACTTGCTTGCTTCAAGATTGTTTGAGTGTTTCGTCACAGTTGGCGCTAGATAGTGCTGATCTCTAGACACGTGCTTCTGGTTCTTTAACTGTCATCAATAGAGATTACAGTGTTTCAAATTTGGGGTTTACTGAGTAGGCTGCAAACATCTTTCTCAGGTCAGGTAGCTCTCAAAGACATGCGGGTGCTTCATCTACAAGCTCGTCAGCTCAATAACTCATAGGACTACTATTAAAAATAAAAAGGGATGGGAGCACACAGCTTCACCTCCCAGCAAGGCTCGCCCCTGGCATAAGGGTAAATGCAGTTTCAGTTACTTGCTTGCTTCAAGAGTGTTTGAGTGTTTTGCCACAGTTGGCACTAGATAGTGCTGATCTCTAGACACGTGTTTCTGGATCTTTAACCGTCATCAGTAGAGATTACAGTCTTTCAAATGTGGGGCTTGCTGGGTAGGCTGCCAACATCTTTCTCAACTGAGGTACCTCTCACCGGCCTACGGGTGATTCATGCATGAGCTCGTCAGCTCAATGACTCACGGGAGTATGGTTAAAAAGGAACAGGGGAGGGAGCACACAGCTTCACCTCCCAGCAAGGGTCGCACCTGACATTGGGGTAAATGCATTTTCAGTTACTTGCTTGCTTCAAGAGTGTTTGAGTGTTTCGTCACAGTTGGCCCAGATAGTGCTGATCTCTAGACACGTGGTTCTGGTTCTTTAATCATCATCAGTAGAGATTACAGTCTTTCATAAGTGGGGTTTGCTGAGTAGGCTGCCAACATCTTTCTCAGGTCAGGTACCTCTCAGAGGCATGCAGTGCTTCATCCATGAGCTAATCAGCTCAATGACTCACTGGAGTATTATTAAGCAGGAACAGGGATGGGAGCACACCGCTTCACCTCCCAGCAAGGTTCGCCCCTGACATTGTGGTAAATGCAGTTTCACTTACTTCCTTCCTTCAAGAGTGTTTGAGTGTTTCGCCACAGTTGTACTGTAGTGTTGAACTCTAGACATGTGTTTCTGGTTCTTTAACTGACATCAGTAGAGATTACAGTCTTTCAAATGTGGGGTTTGCTGAGTAGGCTGCCAACAACTTTCTCAGGTGAGGTACCTCTCACAGGCATGCGGGTGATTCATCCACGAGCTTGTCAGCTCAATGACTCACGGGAGTGCTGTTAAAAAGGAACAGGGTTGGGAGCACACCGCTTTACCTCCAACAAGGATCACCCCTGGCATTGTGGTAAATGCAGTTTCAGTTACTTACTTGCTTCAAGAATGTTTGAGTGTTTCGCCACAGTTGGCGCAGATTGAGCTGAGCCCTAGACATGTGGTTCTGGTTCTTTAACCATCATCAGTAGAGATTACAGTCTTTCATAAGTGGGGTTTGCTGAGTAGGCTGCCAACATCTTTCTCAGGTCAGGTACCTCTCACAGGCAAGCAGGTGCTTCATCCACGAGCTCGTCAGCTCAATGACTCACTGGAGTACTATTAATCAGGAACAGGGGTGGGAGCACACCGCTTCACCTGCCAGCAAGGCTCGCCCCTGGCATTGTGGTAAATGCAGATTCAGTTACTTGCTTGTTTCAAGAGTGTTCGAGGGTTTCGCCACAGTTGGCGCAGATAGCATTGATCTCTAGACACGTGTTTCTGGTTATTTACCTGTCATCAGTAGAGATTACAGTCTTTCAAATGTTGGGTTTGCTATGTAGGCTGCCAACATCTTTCTCAGGTCAGGTACCTCTCACAGGCATGCCGGTGCATCATCCACGAGCGCGTCAGCTCAAAGACTCACAGGAGTACTATTAAGCAGGAACAGGGGTGGGAGCACACTGCTTCACCTCCCAGTCCCAGCAGGGTTCGCCCCTGGCATTGTGGTAAATACAGTTTCAGTTACTTCGTTGGTTCAAGAGTGTTTGAGTGTTTCACCACCGTTGGTGCAGATAGTGCTGATCTCTAGACATGTGTTTCTGGTTCTTTAACTGTCATCAGTAGAGATTACATTCTTTAAAATGTGGGGTTTGCTGAGTAGGCTTCCAACATCTTTATCAGGTGAGGTAGCTCTCAAAGACATGCGGGTGCTTCATCTACGAGCTCGTCAGCTCAATGACTCATGGGAGTACTATTAAACAGGAACAGGGGTGGGAGCATACAGCTTTACCTCACAGCAAGGATCGCCCATGGCATTGTGATAAATGCAGTTTCAGTTACTTGCTTGCTTCAAGATTGTTTGAGTGTTTCGTCACAGTTGGCGCTAGATAGTGCTGATCTCTAGACACGTGCTTCTGGTTCTTTAACTGTCATCAATAGAGATTACAGTGTTTCAAATTTGGGGTTTACTGAGTAGGCTGCAAACATCTTTCTCAGGTCAGGTAGCTCTCAAAGACATGCGGGTGCTTCATCTACAAGCTCGTCAGCTCAATAACTCATAGGACTACTATTAAAAATAAAAAGGGATGGGAGCACACAGCTTCACCTCCCAGCAAGGCTCGCCCCTGGCATAAGGGTAAATGCAGTTTCAGTTACTTGCTTGCTTCAAGAGTGTTTGAGTGTTTCGCCACAGTTGGCACTAGATAGTGCTGATCTCTAGACACGTGTTTCTGGATCTTTAACCGTCATCAGTAGAGATTACAGTCTTTCAAATGTGGGGCTTGCTGAGTAGGCTGCCAACATCTTTCTCATGTCAGGTACCTCTCACAGGCATGCGGGAGCTTCATCCAAGAGTTTGTCAGCTCAATGAGTCACGGGAGTACTATTAAACAGGTACAGGGGTGGGAGCACACTGCTTCACCTCCCAGCAAGGTTCGACCCTGGCATTGTGGTAAATGCAGTTTCAGTTACTTGCTTGCTTCAAGAGTGTTCGAGTGTTTCGCCACAGTTGGCGCAGATAGTGTTGATCTCTAGACACGTGTTTCTGGATCTTTAACTGTCATCAGTAGAGATTACAGTCTTTCAAATGTGGGGTTTGCTAAGTAGGTTGCCAACATCTTTCTCAGGTCAGGTACCTCTCAGAGGCATGCGGGTGCTTCATCCACGAGCTTGTCTGCTCAAAGAGTCACAGGAGTACTATTAAGCAGGAACAGGGGTGGGAGCACACCGCTTTACCTCCAACAAGGATCACCCCTGGCATTGTGATAAATGCAGTTTCAGTTACTTACTTGCTTCAAGAATGTTTGAGTGTTTTGCCACAGTTGGCGCAGATTGAGCTGAGCTCTAGACACGTGGTTCTGGTTCTTTAACCATCATCAGTAGAGATTACAGTCTTTGATAAGTGGGGTTTGCTGAGTAGGCTGCCAACATCTTTCTCAGGTCAGGTACCTCTCACAGGCAAGCAGGTGCTTCATCCACGAGCTCGTCAGCTCAATGACTCACTGGAGTACTATTAAACAGGAACAGGGGTGGGAGCACACCGCTTCACCTCCCAGCAAGGTTCGCCCGTGGCATTGTGGTAAATGCAGATTCAGTTTCTTGCTTGTTTCAAGAGTGTTCGAGGGTTTCACCACAGTTGGCGCAGATAGCATTGATCTCTAGACACGTGTTTCTGGTTATTTACCTGTCATCAGTAGAGATTACAGTCTTTCAAATGTTGGGTTTGCTGAGTAGGCTGCCAACATCTTTCTTAGGTCAGGTACCTCTCACAGGCATGCCTGTGCATCATCCACGAGCGGGTCAGCTCAAAGACTCACAGGAGTACAATTAAGCAGGAACAGGGGTGGGAGCACACTGCTTCACCTCCCAGTCCCAGCAGGGTTCGCCCCTGGCATTGTGGTAAATGCAGTTTCAGTTACTTCCTTGGTTCAAGAGTGTTTGAGTGTTTGACCACCATTGGTGCAGATAGTGCTGATCTCTAGACACGTGGTTCTGGTTCTTTAACCGTCATCAGTAGAGATTACAGTGTTTCAAATGTGGGATTTGCTGAGTAGGCTGCCAACATCTTTCTCAGGTCAGGTACCTCTCACAGGCATGCAGGTGCTTCATCCACGAGCTCGTCAGCTCAATGGCTCACAGGAGTACTATTAAACAGGAAGAGGGGTGGGAGCACACCGCTTTACCTCCCAGCAAGGATCGCCCTTGGCATTTTGGTAAATGCAATTTCAGTTACTTGCTTGCTTCAAGAGTGTTCGAGTGTTTCGCCACAGTTGGCACAGATAGTGTTTATCTCTAGACATGTGTTTCTGGTTCTTTAACTGTCATCAGTAGAGATTACAGTCTTTCAAATGTGGGGTTTGCTGAGTAGGCTGCCAACATCTTTCTCAGCTCAGGTACCTCTCACAGGCCTATGGGTGATTCATGCACAAGCTCGTCAGCTCAGTGACTCACGGGGAGTACTGTTAAAAAGGAACAGGGGAGGGAGCACACAGCTTCACCTCCCAGCAAGGTTTGCCCCTGGCATTGGGGTAAATGCAGTTTCAGTTACTTGCTTGCTTCAAGAGTGTTTGAGTGTTTCGCCACAGTTGGCGCAGATAGTGCTGATCTCTAGACACGTGGTTCTGGTTTTTTAACCGTCATCAGTAAAGATTACAGTCTTTCATAAGTGGGGTTTGCTGAGTAGGCTGCTGTTGGAAAGGGGAGTCTCTGGTTGGTGCAGTGCAGCACTGGCGACAAGCAGGGACCCTCTCTTCCACGTCAGGGCGAAGGGTTACCCTCAAGAACAACCTCTGCTTACCCTCTAGGTAGTGTGGCGCAAGCAGTCTAGGCTAATCTCTGGGGCACATAGGGTTAAACATTTGCAATATCATACCATCACAACCAACCCACCACACAATGACACCAAACTGTATTTTAGTAAAAATATATCTTAATATATATAGATTTAAGCAGGCTTGTAAATACAGTTTCTTCACTTTCAAGAAATGGTTCCAGTTACTTTCAATAGACCATATATACTCTTCCAGCAGTGCCTTGTAAATACAGTCTTTTTACTTTCTAAAAGTGGTTCCAGTTACTCTCTGATTATGTCACAGGTCTTTATAGCAATATTTAGGGCCTTCTGCCCACTTTCCTGAAGGTATGGTGCTCCTTAGTCCTTCTATGCGCTTCGTAGCGCTCTAGTTCGCTTTGTGCTGCTTCGCGGTAGATGCCCTGCTAAACCTCACGCATCTCGCGTGAGACGGCATTCGGCGCGAACACTGAGAATGGCTGGTACAAGGCTACAAGCAATCCCACTGCCAGCGCACTGCTCTCAGCGCGCTCGATGCCTCTGGGGCGCCCAGCCTCAAGGCTCACACGAGGGGGGCAGAGGCAGGAGGGGTGTATGCTGCAGCCAAGGCGCTCGGGGGCCAATCACTCAGACAGAGGCTTAGAGCTGGAAGTGCGAGGCGTCAGGACTTCAAGGCGCACACTGCAGGCTCCGTTCAAGCACATATCATGACGTGCACACTTCAGCTACTTTGATGTGCACACTTCTTGGGTAAACCTTAAAAGAGGACAGTCAAAGGCAAGTTTAAAGCGCCCAGTTCTTTTCAGAGTGCAGCCGTGCGCTGCGTGTGAGGCACAGTACCTTGACTTTCCTTGGCGGTTCGGGTCGGACGGCTCTAGGCTGTCGTCCAGCGGGGCGGTGCTGTCCTGGAGGGCGGGGTGACGCGGGGTCCACGGGGTCGCTTTCCTTCAGGCTGGCGGTGCTCCGGGGGACACAGGCTCACAAGGGCAGAGTCCTGGGGTCCTGGAGAGGGGGGCAGCAGATTGGATGATCGCTTACAGCAGGGCTTCTCATGGAAGGCGAGCCCACGCTTCTGGTCCGTCTTTTCTGTACTTTCCCCGGGCGGGGGCCAGCAGATCGTGGTGATTGGACCGGACAAGTCCTCTGCTTTGCGTTGAGAGCTTCGGCTCAGGGAGGCAGTCACGGTGCTTGGGTCAGGCGGCGCTGACCTTTGCGGTGCGAGCTGCGGCTCGGCGGCAGGAGCTCATGGTGCTTGGCAGGACAGGGGCAGCGCAGGCTTCTCAGAGGGCACGATGGGGGCAAAGCGCACTCAGCTTTCCGGGGCAGCGATGCAGGGACACAATCCTCAGCAGCAGTTCCTCTTCCAGGGGGGGTAGCGCCCACTGTTCCTGGGGCGCAGTTCAGGGGGCAAGTTCCACAGCAAGCCCTTGGAGATCTTGGTAAAAGTTTGGCACAAGTTGAATAAAAGCAAAGTCTTTCAGTCTTTCTTCTCCTGCTCTCCTTCAGCAGCAAGGCACCCACAACAGGCCAGTCTCTTGGGGTCAGAGTCAGTACTTCTCCATGCAGCTTCCAGGGTCCTTCTCTTCAGGCAGAGCTTCTTCTTTGCGCAAACTGGATCTAATTTACAAGGAGCAGGGCTCCTACTTTTATACCCAGTTTCTTTTGTTCTTACAGGCCAGGGGGGCCTTTGCCTAACTGCTATCAGCTCCTGAGCACTTGTGGTGGGTACTTCTGCTTCTGCATTCAGTGTGAGGGCAGGCACATCAGCCGCTCCCCAGGGGGGCGGAGCCGGCATTGTGAGGACAGGGGCAGCCTGAGCACTTTGTTGACAAGCTTCGGTCCTTCCTGGGCCAGGTGCAGGCTGAGTCATCAGTCGCTCCCCAGGAGGGCGGAGCCAGCATTGTGGAGGCAGAGCACAGCCTGATGCATCATTCAGGGGAAACTCCCACCACCCACTAAGGTGTCATCCTGCTATTCACCACCTGTCAACTCCCAGCCCTGTCACTCACACACTCAGACAGTCAGATACACACAAAAGCAGAGGCGGGCTGAAATGGTTAGACAAGCAAATGCTAGCTTTCTAAAAGTAGCATTTGCAAACACAGGATATAAAAATAAACTTTACTAAAAGAAGTATTTTATTATTCTGAGTTCAGGCATACTAAACATTAATTTCTACCATGTTCCCTGAGCCTGCTGGGATTATAGAGTGTAATAATTCCAGCAGCCCATCTGGCCTAAAGGGAACTGGTAGCCTTACAATAGTGAAAAACTAATTTGGCAGTAATTCACTATTAGGACATGTCACACACATCAGAGCAAGTCCTACCTTATACTTACAATGCACCCTGCCCTTAGGCCTACCATAGGGGTGACTAATATGAAGTTAAGGGAAGGTTTAGGGTCTGGCAAGTGTGTGCACTTGCCCAGCCAGCATGACAGTACCAGACTGCACGCAGGTTCTGCAATGGCAGACCCTAGACACGTTTTAAGGCTGCTTCTGTGGGTGGCGCAACCAGCGCTGCAGGCCCACTAGCAGTGTTGGCATTTACAAGCCCTGGCACTCCTGGTTCACTTTACTGGGGACTAACAGTAAATCCAATGAACCAATCATGGACATCAATCACATGTACACTTTACAGTAGGGAGAGCATATGCACTTTAGCACTGGTCAGCAGTGGTAAAGTGCCCAGAGTCATTAAACCAACAAAAATAGGTCAGAGAGAGTATTGGAGGAAGGCAAAAAGTTTAGGGATGACCCTGCCAAGAGGCCCAGGTCCAACAGCTGCCAACATCTTTCTCAGGTCAGGTACCTCTCACAGGCATGCAGGTGCTTCATCAACGAGCTCCTCAGCTCAATGACTCACTGGAGTACTATTAAACAGGAACAGGGGTGGGAGCACACCGCTTCACCTCCAAGCAAGGTTCACATCTGGCATTGTAGTGAATGCAGTTTCAGTTACTTGCTTGCTTCAAGAGTGTTCAAGTGTTTCTCCAAAGTTGGCACAGATAGTGTTGATCTCTAGACACGTGTTTCTGGTTCTTTAACTGTCATCAGTAGAGATTAAAGTCTTTCAAATGTGGGGTTTGCTGAGTAGGCTGCCAACATCTTTCTCAGCTGAGGTACCGCTCACAGGCCTACGGGCGATTCATGCACGAGCTCGTCAGCTCAATGACTCACGGGATTACTGTTAAGCAGGAACAGGGTTGGGAGCACACTTCTTTACCTCCCAGCAAGGTTCGCCCCTGGCATTGTGGTAAATGCAGTTTCAGTTACTTCCTTCGTTCAAGAGTTTTTGAGTGTTTCACCACAGTTGGTGCAGATAGTCCTGATCTCTAGACACGTGGTTCTGGTTCTTTAACCGTCATCAGCAGAGATTACAGTGTTTCAAATGTGGGGTTTGCCTAGTTGGCTGCCAAGATCTTTCTCAGGTCTGGTACCTCTCACAGGCATGGGGGTGCTTCATCCACGAGCTCGTCAGCTTAATGACTCACAGGAGCACTATTAAACAGGAACAGGAGTGGGAGCACACCGCCTTACCTCCCAGCAAGGTTCGCCCCTGGCATTGTGGTAAATGCAGTTTCAGTTACTTGCTTGCTTCAAGAGTGTTCGCATGTTTCGCCAAAGTTGGCGCTAGATAGTGTTGATCTCTAGACACGTGTTTCTGGTTCTTTAACTGTCATCAGTAGAGATTACAGTCTTTCAAATGTGGGGTTTGCTGAGTAGGCTGCCAACATCTTTCTCAGGTCAGGTACCTCTCAGAGGCATGCGGGTGCTTCATCCATGAGTTCGTCAGCTCAAAGAGTCACAGGAGTACTGTTAAGCATGAACAGGGGTGGGAGCACACTGCTTCACCTCCCAGCAAGGTTTGCCCCTGGCATTGTGGTAAATGCACTTACTTCCTTGGTTCAAGAGTGTTTGAGTGTTTCGCCACAGTTGGTGCAGATAGTGCTGATCTCTAGACACGTGGTTCTGGTTCTTTAACCGTCATCAGTAGAGATTACAGTGTTTCAAATGTGGGGTTTGCTGAGTAGGCTGCCAACATCTTTCTCAGGTCAGGTACCTCTCACAGGCATGCGGGTGCTTCATACAGGAGCACGTCAGCTCAATGACTCACGAGAGTACTGTTAAACAGGAACAGTGGTGGGAGCACACGGCTTTACCTCCCAGCTAGGAGCGCCCCTGGCATTGTGGTAAATGCAGTTTCAGTTACTTTCTTGCTTCAAGAGTGTTTGAGTGTTTCACCACAGTTGGCGCTAGATAGTGCTGATCTCTAGACACGTGTTTCTGGTTCTTTAACTGTCATCAATAGAGATTACAGTGTTTCAAATGTGGGGTTTGCTGAGTAGGCTGCCAACATCTTTCTCAGGTCAGGTAGCTCTCAAAGACACGTGGGTGCTACATCTACGAGCTCCTCAGCTCAATGATTCAAAGGAGTACTATTAAAAATAAACAGGGGTGGGAGCACACAGCTTCTCCTCCCAGCAAGGCTCGCTCCTAGCATAGGGGTAAATGCAGTTTCTGTTACTTGCTTGCTTCAAGAGTGTTTGAGTGTTTCACCACAGTTGACGCTAGATAGTGCTGATCTCTAGACACATGTTTCTGGTTCTTTAACCGTCATCAGTAGAGATTACAGTCTTTCAAATGTGGGGCTTGCTGAGTAGGCTGCCAACATCTGTCTCAGGTCAGGTATCTCTCAGAGGCATACGGGTGATTCATGCACGAGTTCGTCAGCTCAATGACTCAAGGGAGTACTGTTAAAAAGGAACAGGGGAGGGAGCACACAGCTTCACCTCCCAGCAAAGTTCGCCCCTGGCATTGGGGTAAATGCAGTTTCAGTTACTTGCTTGCTTCAAGAGTGTTTGAGTGTTTCACCACAGTTGGCGCAGATGGTGCTGATCTCTAGACACGTGGTTCTGGTTCTTTAACCGTCATCAGTAGAGATTACAGTCTTTCATGAGTGGGGTTTGCTGAGTAGGCTGCCAACATCTTTCTCAGGTCAGTTACCTCTCACAGGCATGCAGTGCTTCATCCACGAGCTAGTCAGCTCAATGACTCACTGGTGTACTATTAAACAGGAACAGGGGTGGGAGCACATCGCTTCACCTCTCAGCAAGGTTCGCCCCTGACATTGTGGTAAATGCAGTTTCACTTACTTCCTTGCTTCAAGAGTGTTTGAGTGTTTCGTCACAGTTGGCACAGATAGCATTGGTCTCTAGACACGTGTTTCTGGTTATTTACCTGTCATCAGTAGAGATTACAGTCTTTCAAATGTTGGGTTTGCTGAGTAGGCTGTCAACATCTTTCTCAGGTCAGGTACCTCTCACAGGCATGCCTGTGCATCATCCACTAGCTCGTCAGCTCAAAGACTCACAGGAGTACTATTAAGCAGGAACAGGGGTGGGAGCACACTGTTTCGCCTCACAGTCCCTGCAGGGTTCGCCCCTGGCATTGTGGTAAATGCAGTTTCAGTTACTTCCTTGGTTCAAGAGTGTTTGAGAATTTCACCACAGTTAGTACAGATAGTGCTGTTCTCTAGACACGTGGTTCTGGTTCTTTAACCGTCATCAGTAGAGATTACAGTGTTTCAAATGTGGGGTTTGCTGAGTTGGCTGCCAACATCTTTCTCAGGTCAGGTACCTCTCACAGGCATGAGGGTGCTTCATCCACGAGCTCATAAGCTCAATGACTCATGGGAGTACTATTAACAGGAACAGGGGTGGGAGCACACAGCTTTACCTCCCACCAAGGATCTCCCATGGCATTGTGATAAATCCAGTTTCAGTTACTTGCTTGCTTCAAGATTGTTTGAGTGTTTTGCCACAGTTGGCGCTAGATAGTGCTGATCTCTAGACACGTGTATCTGGTTCTTTACTGTCATCAATAGAGATTACAGTGTTTCAAATGTGGGGTTTGCTGAGTAGGGTGCCAACATCTTTCTCAGGTCAGGTAACTCTCAAAGACATGTGGGTGCTTCATCTACGAGTTCCTCAGCTCAATGACTCACAGGAGTACTATTAAAAATAAACAGGGGTGGGAGCATACAGCTTCACCTCCCAGCAAGGCTCGCCCCTGGCATAGGGGTAAATGCAGTTTCAGTTACTTGCTTGTTTTAAGAGTGTTTGAGTTTTTCGCCACAGTTGGCGCTAGATTGTGCTGATCTCTAGACACGTGTTTCTGGTTATTTAACCGTCATCACGAGAGATTACAGTCTTTCAAATGTGGGGCTTGCTGAGTAGGCTGCCAACAACTTTCTCAGGTCAGGTATCTCTCACAGGCATGCGGGTGCTTCATCCACGAGCCCGTCCGCTCAATGACTCACAGGAGTACTATTAAACAGGAACAGGGGTGGGAGCACACCGCTTCACCTCCCAGCAAGGTTCATCCCTGAAATTGTGGTAAACGCAGTTTCACTTACTTCCTTGCTTCAAGAGTAATTGAGTGTTTCACCACAGTTGGTGCAGATAGTGTTGATCTCTAGACACGTGTTTCTGGTTCTTTAACTGTCATCAGTAGAGATTACAGTCTTTCAAATGTGGGGTTTGCTGAGTAGGCTGCCAACATATTTCTCAGCTGAGGTACCTCTCACAGGCCTACGGGTGATTCATGCACGAGCTTGTCAGCTCAATGACCCACGGGAGTACTGCTAAAAAGGAACAGGGGAGGGAGCACACAGCTTCACCTCCCAGCAAGGTTCGCCCCTGGCATTGGGGTAAATGCAGTTTCAGTTACTAGCTTGCTTCAAGAGTGTTTGAGTGTTTCGCCACAGTTGGCGCAGATAGTGCTGATCTCTAGACACGTGGTTCTGGTTCTTTAACCGTCATCAGTAGAGATTACAGTCTTTCCTAAGTGGGGTTTGCTGAGTAGGCTGACAACATCTTTCTCAGGTCAGGTACCTCTCACAGGCATGCAGTGCTTCATGCATGAGCTAGTCAGCTCAATGACTCACTGGAGTACTATTAAACAGGAACAGGGGTGGGAGCACACTGCTTCACCTCCCAGCAAGGTTCACCCCTGACATTGTGGTAAACACAGTTTCACTTACTTTCTTGCTTCAAGAGTGTTTGAGTGTTTCACCACAGTTGGGGCAGATAGTGCTGATCTCTAGACAAGTGGTTCTGGTTCTTTAACCGTCATCAGTAGAGATTACAGTGTTTCAAATGTGGGGTTTGCTGAGTAGGCTGCCAACATCTTCCTCAGGTCAGGTACCTCTCAGAGGCATGCGGGTGCTTCATCCACGAGCTCTTCAGCTCAATGACTCACGGGAGTACTATTAAACAGGAACAGAGGTGGGAGCACACCGCTTCACCTCCCAGCAAGGTTCGCCCCTGGCATTGTGGTAAATGCAGTTTCAGTTATTTGCTTGCTTCAAGAATGTTCGAGTGTTTCGCCACTGCTGGCGCAGATAGTGTTCATCTCTAGACACGTCTTTCTGGTTCTTTAACTGTCATTAGTAGAGATTACAGTCTTTCAAATGTGGGGTTTGCAGAGTAGGCTGCCAACATCTTTCTCAGCTGAGGTACCTTTCACAGGCCGGTGGGTGATTCATGCACAAGCTCGTCTGCTCAATGACTCACGGGAGTACAGTTAAAAAGGAATAGGGGAGGGAGCACACCTCTTCACCTCCCAGCAAGCTTCGTCCCTGACATTGTGGTAAATGCAGTTTCAGTGACTTGCTTGCTTCAAGAGTGTTCGAGTGTTTTTCCTCAGTTGGCGCAGATAGTGTTGATCTCTAGACATGTGTTTCTGGTTCTTTAACTGTTATCAGTAGAGATTAATGTCTTTCAAATGTGGGGTTTGCTGAGTAGGCTGCCAACATCTTTCTCAGCTGAGGTACCGCTCACAGGCCTGCGGGTGATTCATGCTTGAGCTCGTCAGCTCAATGACTCACGGGATTACTATTAAGCAGGAACAGGGGTGGGAGCACACTGCTTCACCTCTCAGCAAGGTTCGCCGCTGGCATTGTGGTAAATGCAGTTTCAGTTACTTCCTTGGTTCAAGAGTTTTTCAGTATTTCGCAACAGTTGGTGCAGATAGTCCTGATCTCTAGACACGTGGTTCTGGTTCTTTAACCGTCATCAGCAGAGATTACAGTGTTTCAAATGTGGGGTTTGCTGAGTAGGTTGCCAACATCTTTCTCAGGTCTGGTACCTCTCACAGGCATGCGGGTGCTTCATCCACGAGCTTGTCAGCTCAATGACTCATGGGAGTACTATTAAACAGGAACAGGGGTGGGAGCACAAAGCTTTACCTCCCATCTAGGATCGCCTCTGGCATTGTGGTAAATGCAGTTTCAGTTACTTTCTTGCTTCAAGAGTGTTTGAGTGTTTCGCCACAGTTGGCGCTAGATAGTGCTGATCTCTAGACACATGTTTCTGGTTCTTTAACTGTCATCAATAGAGATTACAGTGTTTCAAATTTGGGGTTTGCTGAGTAGGCTGCAAACATCTTTCTCAGGTCAGGTACCTCTCACAGGCATGCGGGTGCTTCATCCACGAACTCGTCAGCTCAAAGATTCATGGGAGTACTCTTAAACAGGAACAGGGGTGGGAGCACACCACTTCACTTCCCAGAAAGTTTCACCCCCGGCCTTGTGGTAAATACACTTTCAGTTACTTGCTTGCTTCAAGAGTGTTCGAGTGTTTCGCCACAGTTCGTGAAGCTAGTGTTGATATCTAGACTCACGTTTCTGGTTCTTTAACTGTGATCAGTAGAGATTACAGTCTTTCAAATGTTGAGTTTGCTGAGTAGGCTGCCAACATCTTTCTCAGGTCAGGTACCTCTCACAGGCATGCCTTTGCATCATCCACGAGCACGTTAGCTCAAAGACTCACAGGAGTACTATTAAGCAGGAACAGGGGTGGGAGCACACTGCTTCACCTCCCAGTCCCAGCAGGGTTCGCCCCTGGCATTGTGGTAGATGCAGTTTCAGCTACTTCCTTGGTTCAAGATTGTTTAAGTGTTTCGCCACAGTTGGTACAGATAGTGCTGTTCTCTAGACACGTGGTTCTGGTTCTGTAGCCGTCATCAGTAGAGAATACAGTGTTTCAAATGTGGGGTTTGCTGAGTAGGCTGCCAACATCTTTCTCAGGTCAGGTACCTCTCACAGGCATGTGGGTGCTTCATCCACGAGCTCATCAGCTCAATGACTCATGGGAGTACTATTAAACAGGAACAGGGGTGGGAGCACACAGCTTTACCTCCCAGCAAGGATCGCCCATGGCATTGTGATAAATGCAGTTTCAGTTACTTGCTTGCTTCAAGATTGTTTGAGTGTTTCGCCACAGTTGGCGCTAGATAGTGCTGATCTCTAGACACGTGTTTCTGGTTCTTTAACTGTCATCAATAGAGATTACAGTGTTTCAAATGTGGGGTTTGCTGAGTAGGCTGCCAACATCTTTCTCAAGTCAGGTAGCTCTCAAAGACATGTGGGTGCTTCATCTACGAGCTCCTCAGCTCAATGACTCACAGGAGTCCTTTAAAAATAAACAGGGGTGGGAGCACACAGCTTCACCTCCCATCAAGGCTCGCCCCTGGCATAGGAGTGAATGCAGTTTCAGTTACTTTCTTGCTTCAAGAGTGTTTGAGTGTTTCGTCACAGTTGGCACTAGATAACTGTTGAAAATGGCAATGTATATGCACATAAGCGGCGTTCATTTGTGTTCACTGTACCCCTTGTTGTAAGCAGAACGGATATCGCGAAACACTGACTGTGTTATCCCGCCAGCATAGACCCATGCACACACGTACACGACAGCCATTTTAGGCACCATGGCCTCTCTGCCCGTTTGTTAAACCCCCGGCACCCCTCCCCGCGCGCACTGCTCATGCATCGACCATAAAACCCTCTCCGTCTGCGTGACCCTGCTCTAGAAGTAACACTCCTGCTCGACCCACACACCCCCATTTCCTCCCAAGAACACCCTTCCCCTCAGCTGACGAGCCCCCCCCCCAGCTGCACTTGGCCTTTCGACCCGGTCCCAAGTCCTAAGACCAAGCCTCGTGGATGTACACCCCCCTTTTTCCTGCCCAGCATAACAAAACCGTGATACACCAACCGAAGTGCCCGATCTTATCGCCTGCCCAACCTTTGATCTGATCATCCCCTCCTGCCCTCGTGTCCTGTAGGAATGTCCGGCTAAGAGATCACAATCTCTTGTTACATTCAGGAGGGGAGGATGACATCTGAGCGACTGGTATGGGAATAGGCCTGAAGCTGGGATTCCAAGCATGCTTTTTCCTACTTCAAAGCGTCTTTATTGCAATAAGGAATGTTTGTGCATCATAAACATGTGTATAAAAGACGAAGCCTCAGAGAAACTTGTTAGAGCACCTCCTGAAGACACTATGCGAGTGTCCGAAATGACAGGCTCTCCTCATGAGAAATAAAACTCTGTTCTTGTTTTCTTGCTTCCAGCGCCCGTCTCTTTATTTGGTAATTGTTCAAGATGGGAACTAAGAGGCGTCCTGTGCCAGCAGCCTGGGCATCAGGTGCGTTATGGGCTGACTTTTCCACATAGTGCTGATCTCTAGACACGTGTTTCTGGTTCTTTAACCGTCATAAGTAGAGATTACAGTCTTTCAAATGTGGGGCTTGCTGAGTAGGCTGCCAACATCTTACTCAGGTCAGGTATCTCTCACAGGCATGCGGGTGCTTCATCCACGAGCCCGTCCACTCAATGACTCATGGGAGTACTATTAAACAGGAACAGGGGTGGGAGCACACCGCTTCACCTCCCAGCAAGGTTCGCCCCTGGCATTGTGGTAAATGCAGTTTCAGTTACTTGCTTGCTTCAAGAGTGTTCAAGTGTTTCGCCAAAGTTGGCACAGATAGTGTTGATCTCTAGACACGTGTTTCTGGTTCTTTAACAGTCATCAGTAGAGATTACAGTCTTTCAAATGTGGGGTTTGCTGAGTAGGCTGCCAACATGTTTCTCAGCTGAGGTACCTCTCACAGGCCTACGGGTGATTCATGCATGGGCTTGTCAGCTCAATGACTCACGGGAGTACAGTTAAAAAGGATCAGGGGAGGGAGCACACTGCTTCACCTCCCAGCAAGCTTCGCCCCTGTCATTGGGGTAAATGCAGTTTCAGTTACTTGCTTGCATCAAGAGTGTTTGAGTGTTTTGCCACAGTTGGCACAGATAGTGCTGATCTCTAGACACGTGGTTCTGGTTCTTTAACCGTCATCAGTAGAGATTACAGTGTTCCAAATGTGGGGTTTGCTGAGTAGGCTGCCAACATCTTTCTCAGGTGAGGTAGCTCTCAAAGACATGTGGGTGCTTCATCTACGAGCTCCTCAGCTCAATGACTCACAGGAGTACTATTAAAAATAAACAGGGGTGGGAGCACACAGCTTCACCTCCCATCAAGGCTCGCCCCTGGCATAGGGGTACATGCAGTTTCAGTTACTTTCTTGCTTCAAGAGTGTTTGAGTGTTTTGCCACAGTTGGCGCTAGATAGTGCTGATCTTTAGACACGTGTTTCTGGTTCTTTAACCGTCATCAGTAGAGATTACAGTCCTTCAAATGTGGGGTTTGCTGAGTAGGCTGCCAACATGTTTCTCAGCTGAAGTACCTCTCACATGCCTACGGGTGATTCGTGCATGAGCTTGTCAGCTCAATGACTCACGGGAGTACTGTTAAAAGGATCAGGGGAGGGAGCACACAGCTTCACCTCCCAGCAAGGTTCGCCCCTGGCATTGGGGTAAATGCAGTTTCAGTTACATGCTTGCTTCAAGAGTGTTTGAGTGTTTCGCCAAAGTTGGCACAGATAGTGCTGATCTCTAGACACGTGGTTCTGGTTCTTTAACCGTCATCAGTAGAGATTACAGTCTATCATAAGTGGGGTTTGCTGAGTAGGCTGCCAACATCTTTCTCAGGTCAGGTACCTCTCACAGGCATGCAGTGCTTTATCCACGAGCTAGTCAGATCAATGACTCACTGGTGTACTATTAAACAGGAACAGGGGTGGGAGCACACCACTTCACCTCCCAGCAAGGTTCGCCCCTGACATTGTGGTAAATGCAGTTTCACTTACTTTCTTGCTTCAAGAGTGTTTGAGTGTTTCGTCACAGTTGGCGCGGATAGCATTGGTCTCTAGACACGTGTTTCTGGTTATTTACCTGTCATCAGTAAAGATTACAGTCTTTCAAATGTTGGGTTTGCTGAGTAGGCTGCCAACATCTTTCTCAGGTCAGGTACCTCTCACAGGCATGCCTGTGCATCATCCACTAGTTCGTCAGCTCAAAGACTCACAGAAGTACTATTAAGCAGGAACAGGGGTGGGAGCACACTGCTTCGCCTCACAGTCCCTGCAGGGTTCGACCCTGGCATTGTGGTAAATGCAGTTTCAGTTACTTCCTTGGTTCAAGAGTGTTTGAGTATTTCACCACAGTTAGTACTGATAGTGCTGTTCTCTAGACACGTGGTTCTGGTTCTTTAACCGTCATCAGTAGAGATTACAGTGTTTCAAATGTGGGGTTTGCTGAGTTGGATGCCAACATCTTTCTCAGGTCAGGTACCTCTCACAGGCATGCAGTGCTTTATCCACGAGCTAGTCAGATCAATGACTCACTGGTGTACTATTAAACAGGAACAGGGGTGGGAGCACACCACTTCACCTCCCAGCAAGGTTCGCCCCTGACATTGTGGTAAATGCAGTTTCACTTACTTCCTTGCTTCAAGAGTGTTTGAGTGTTTCGTCACAGTTGGCGCGGATAGCATTGGTCTCTAGACACGTGTTTCTGGTTATTTACCTGTCATCAGTAGAGATTACAGCCTTTCAAATGTTGGGTTTGCTGAGTAGGCTGCCAACATCTTTCTCAGGTCAGGTACCTCTCACAGGCATGCCTGTGCATCATCCACTAGCTTGTCAGGTCAAAGACTCACAGGAGTACTTTTAAGCAGGAACAGGGGTGGGAGCACACTGCTTCGCCTCACAGTCCCTGCAGGGTTCGCCCCTGGCATTGTGGTAAATGCAGTTTCAGTTACTTCCTTGGTTCAAGAGTTTTTGAGTATTTCGCCACAGTTAGTACTGATAGTGCTGTTCTCTAGACACGTGGTTCTGGTTCATAAACCGTCATCAGTAGAGATTACAGTGTTTCAAATGTGGGTTTTGCTGAGTTGGCTGCCAACATCTTTCTCAGGTCAGGTACCTCTCATAGGCATGAGGGTGCTTCATCCACGAGCTCATCAGCTCAATGACTCATGGGAGTACTATTAAACAGGAACAGGGGTGGGGAGCACACAGCTTTACCTCCCACCAAGGATCTCCCATGGCATTGTGATAAATCCAGTTTCAGTTACTTGCTTGCTTCAAGATCGTTTGAGTGTTTTGCCACAGTTGGCGCTAGATAGTGCTGATCTCTAGACATGTGTATCTGGTTCTTTACTATCATCAATAGATATTACAGTGTTTCAAATGTGGGGTTTGCTGAGTAGGCTGCCAACATCTTTCTCAGGTCAGGTAGCTCTCAAAGACATGTGGGTGCTTCATCTACGAGCTCCTCAGCTCAATGACTCACAGGAGTACTATTAAAAATAAACAGGGGTGTGAGCACACAGCTTCACCTCCCAGCACGGCTCGCCCCTGGCATAGGGGTAAATGCAGTTTGAGTTACTTTCTCGCTTCAAGAGTGTTTGAGTGTTTCGCCACAGTTGGCGCTAGATAGTGCTGATCTCTAGACACGTGTTTCTGGTTCTTTAACCGTAATCAGTAGAGATTACAGTACTTCAAATGTGGGGCTTGCTGAGTAGGCTGCCAACATCTTTCTCAGGTAAGGTATCTCTCATAGGCATGCAGGTGCTTCATCCCTGAGCCCGTCCGCTCAATGACTCACAGGAGTACTATTAAACAGGAACAGGGGTGGGAGCACACCGCTTCACCTCCCAGCAAGGTTCGCCCCTGGCATTGTGGTAAATGCAGTTTCAGTTACTTGCTTGCTTCAAGAGTGTTCACGTGTTTCGCCAAAGTTGGCACAGATAGTGTTGATCTCTAGACACGTGTTTCTGGTTCTTTAACTGTCATCAGTAGAGATTACAGTCTTTTAAATGTGGGGTTTGCTGAGTAGGCTGCCAACATGTTTCTCAGCTGAGGTACCTCTCACAGGCCTACGGGTGATTCATGCATGAGCTTGTCAGCTCAATGACTCACGGGAGTACTGTTAAAAAGGATCAGGGGAGGGAGCACACAGCTTCACCTCCCAGCAAGGTTCGCCCCTGGCATTGGGGTAAATGCAGTTTCAGTTACTTGCTTGCTTCAAGAGTGTTTTAGTGTTTCGCCACAGTTGGCGCAGATAGTGCTGATCTCTAGACACGTGGTTCTGGTTCTTTAACCGTCATCAGCAGAGATTACAGTGTTTAAAATGTGGGGTTTGCTGAGTAGGCTGACAACATCTTTCTCAGGTCAGGTACCTCTCATAGGCATGCAGTGCTTCATCCACAAGCTAGTCAGCTCAATGACTCACTGGAGTACTATTAAACAGGAACAGGGGTGGGAGCACACCGGTTCACCTCCCAGCAAGGTTCCCCCGCTGACATTGTGGTAAATGCAGTTTCACTTACTTCCTTGCTTCAAGAGTGTTTGAGTGTTTCGCCACAGTTGGTGCAGATAGTGCTGATCTCTAGACACGTGGTTCAGGTTCTTTAACGATCATCATTAGAGATTACAGTCTTTCATAAGTGAGGTTTGCTGAGTAGGCTGCCAACATCTTTCTCAGGTCAGGTACCTCTCACAGGCAAGCAGGTGCTTCATCCAGGGGCTCGTCAGCTCAATGACTCACTGGAGTACTATTAAACAGGAACAGGGGTGGGAGCACACCGCTTTACCTCCCAGCAAGGTTCGCCCCTGGCATTGTGGTAAGTGCAGATACAGTTACTTGCTTGTTTCAAGAGTGTTCGAGGGTTTCGCCACAAATGGCACAGATAGCATTGATCTCTAGACACGTGTTTCTGGTTATTTACCTGTCATCAGTAGAGATTACAGTCGTTCAAATATTGGGTTTGCTGAGTAGGCTGCCAACATCTTTCTCAGGTCAGGTACCTCTCACAGGCATGCCTGTGCATCATCCACGAGCTCATCAGCTCAAAGACTCACAGGAGTATAATTAAGCAGGAACAGGGGTGGGAGCACACTGCTTCAGCTCCCAGTCCCAGTAGGGATTGCCCCTGGCATTGTGGTAAATGCAGTTACAGTTAATTCCTTGGTTCAAGAGTCTTTGAGTGTTTCGCCACAGTTGGTGCAGATAGTGCTGATCTCTCGACATGTGTTTCTGGTTCTTTAACCGTCATCATCAATAGAGATTACGGTCTTTCAAATATGGGGTTTGCTGAGTAGGCTGCCAACATCTTTCTCAGCTGAGGTACCTCTCACAGGCCTATGGGTGATTCATGCACGAGCTCGTCAGCTCAATGACTCACGGGAGTACTGTTAAAAAGGAACAGGGGAAGGAGCATACAGCTTCACCTCCCAGCAAGAATCGCCCCTGGCATTATGATAAATGCAGTTTCAGTTACTTGCTTGCTTCAAGAGTGTTTGAGTGTTTCGCCACAGTTGGTGCAGATAATGCTGATCTCTAGACACGTGTTTCTGGTTCTTTAACCGTCATCAGTAGAGATTACAGTCTTTCAAATGTGGGGTTTGCTGAGTAGGATGCCAACATCTTTCTCGGGTCAGGTACCTCTCACAGGCATGCGGGTGCTTCATCCACAAGCTTGTCAGCTCATTGACTCACTGGAGTACTATTAAACAGGAACAGGAGTGGGAGCACACAGCTTTACCTCCCAGAAAGGTTCGCCCCTGGCATTGTGGTAAATGCAGTTTCAGTTACTTGCTTGCTTCAAGACTGTTCGAGTGTTTCGCCACAGTCGGGGCTAGACAGTGCTGATCTCTCGACATGTGTTTCTGGTTCTTTACCCATCATCAGTAGAGATTACAGTCTTTCAAATGTGGGGTTTGCTGAGTAGGCTGATAACCTCTTTCTCAGGTCAGGTACCTCTCAGAGGAATGCGGGTGCTTCATCCACGAGCTCCTCAGCTCAATGACTTATGGGAGTACTGTTAAACAGGAACAGGGGTGGAAGCACACCGCTTTACCTCCCAGCAAAGAATTGCCCCTGGCATTATCGTAAATGCAGTTTCAGTTACTTGCTTGCTTCAAGAGTGTTTGAGTGTTTCGCCACAGTTGGTGCAGATAGTGCTGATCTCTAGACACGTGTTTCTGGTTCTTTAACTGTCATCAGTAGAGATTACCGTCTTTCAAATGTGGGGTTTGCTGAGTAGGATGCCAACATCTTTCTCTGGTCAGGTACCTCTCACAGGCATGCGGGTGCTTCATCGACAAGCTCGTCAGCTCAATGAGTCACTGGAGTACTATTAAACAGGAACAGGGGTGGGAGCACACAGCTTCACCTCCCAGCAAGGTTCGTTCCTGGCATTGTGGTAAATGCAGTTTCAGTTACTTGCTTGGTTCAAGAGTGTTTGAGTGTTTAGCCACAGTTGGCGCTGATAGTGTTGATCTCTAGACACGTGTTTCTGGATCTTTAACCGTCATCAGTAGAGATTACAGTCTTTCAAATGTGGGGTTTGCTGAGTAGGCTGCCAACATCTTTCTCAGGTCAGGTACCTCTCAGAGGCACGCGGGTGCTTCATGCCCGAGATCGTCAGCTCAAACAGTCACAGGAGTACCATTAAGCAGGAACAGGGGCGGGAGCACACTGCTCCACCTCCCAGCAAGTTTGCCCCTGGCATTATGGTAAATGCAGTGTCAGTTACTTGCTTGCTTCAAGAGTGTTTGAGTGTTTCGCCACAGTTGGTGCAGATAGTGCTGATCTCTAGACACGTGTTTCTGGTTCTTTAACCCTCATCAGTAGAGATTACAGTCTTTCAAATGTGGGGTTTGCTGAGTAGGCTGATAACCTCTGTCTCAGGTCTGGTACCTCTCAGAGGCATGCGGGTGCTTCATCCACGAGCTCGTCAGCTCAATGACTCACGGGAGTACTATTAAACAGGAACAGTGGTGGGAGCACACCGCTTCACCTCCCAGCAAGGTTTGTTCCTGGCATTGTGGTAAATACAGTTTCAGATACTTGCTTGCTTTAAGAGTGTTTGAATGTTAGCCACAGTTGGCGCAGATTGTGCTGATCTCTAGACACCTGTTTCTGGTACTTTAACTGTCATCAGTAGAGATTACAGTCTTTCAAATGTGGGGTTTGCTGAGTAGGCTGCCAACATCTTTCTATGGTCAGGTACCTCTCAGAGGCATGCGGGTGCTTCATTAACAAGCCCGTCAGCTCAATGACTCACGAGAGTACTATTAAACAGAAAGATGGTTGGGAGCACCCCACTTCACCTCCCAGCCAGGTTCGCCCCTGGCATTGTGGTAAATGCAGTTTCAGTTACTTGCTTGGTTCAAGAGTGTTTGAGTGTTTCGCCACAGTTGGTGCAGATAATGCTGATCTCTAGACACGTGTTTCTGGTTCTTTAACCGTCATCAGTAGAGATTACAGTCTTTCAAATGTGGGGTTTGCTGAGTAGGATGCCAACATCTTTCTCGGGTCAGGTACCTCTCACAGGCATGCGGGTGCTTCATCCACAAGCTTGTCAGCTCATTGACTCACTGGAGTACTATTAAACAGGAACAGGGGTGGGAGCACACAGCTTTACCTCCCAGAAAGGTTCGCCCCTGGCATTGTGGTAAATGCAGTTTCAGTTACTTGCTTGCTTCAAGACTGTTCGAGTGTTTCGCCACAGTCGGGGCTAGACAGTGCTGATCTCTCGACATGTGTTTCTGGTTCTTTACCCATCATCAGTAGAGATTACAGTCTTTCAAATGTGGGGTTTGCTGAGTAGGCTGATAACCTCTTTCTCAGGTCAGGTACCTCTCAGAGGCATGCGGGTGCTTCATCCACGAGCTCCTCAGCTCAATGACTTATGGGAGTACTGTTAAACAGGAACAGGGGTGGAAGGACACCGCTTTACCTCCCAGCAAAGAATTGCCCCTGGCATTATGGTAAATGCAGTTTCAGTTACTTGCTTGCTTCAAGAGTGTTTGAGTGTTTCGCCACAGTTGGTGCAGATAGTGCTGATCTCTAGACACGTGTTTCTGGTTCTTTAACTGTCATCAGTAGAGATTACCGTCTTTCAAATGTGGGGTTTGCTGAGTAGGATGTCAACATCTTTCTCTGGTCAGGTACCTCTCACAGGCATGCGGGTGCTTCATCCACAAGCTCGTCAGCTCAATGAGTCACTGGAGTACTATTAAACAGGAACAGGGGTGGGAGCACACAGCTTCACCTCCCAGCAAGGTTCGTTCCTGGCATTGTGGTAAATGCAGTTTCAGTTACTTGCTTGGTTCAAGAGTGTTTGAGTGTTTAGCCACAGTTGGCGCTGATAGTGTTGATCTCTAGACACGTGTTTCTGGATCTTTAACCGTCATCAGTAGAGATTACAGTCTTTCAAATGTGGGGTTTGCTGAGTAGGCTGCCAACATCTTTCTCAGGTCAGGTACCTCTCAGAGGCACGCGGGTGCTTCATGCCCGAGATCGTCAGCTCAAACAGTCACAGGAGTACCATTAAGCAGGAACAGGGGCAGGAGCACACTGCTCCACCTCCCAGCAAGTTTGCCCCTGGCATTATGGTAAATGCAGTGTCAGTTACTTGCTTGCTTCAAGAGTGTTTGAGTGTTTCGCCACAGTTGGTGCAGATAGTGCTGATCTCTAGACACGTGTTTCTGGTTCTTTAACCCTCATCAGTAGAGATTACAGTCTTTCAAATGTGGGGTTTGCTGAGTAGGCTGATAACCTCTGTCTCAGGTCTGGTACCTCTCAGAGGCATGCGGGTGCTTCATCCACGAGCTCGTCAGCTCAATGACTCACGGGAGTACTATTAAACAGGAACAGTGGTGGGAGCACACCGCTTCACCTCCCAGCAAGGTTTGTTCCTGGCATTGTGGTAAATACAGTTTCAGATACTTGCTTGCTTTAAGAGTGTTTGAATGTTAGCCACAGTTGGCGCAGATTGTGCTGATCTCTAGACACCTGTTTCTGGTACTTTAACTGTCATCAGTAGAGATTACAGTCTTTCAAATGTGGGGTTTGCGGAGTAGGCTGCCAACATCTTTCTATGGTCAGGTACCTCTCAGAGGCATGCGGGTGCTTCATTAACAAGCCCGTCAGCTCAATGACTCACGAGAGTACTATTAAACAGAAAGATGGTTGGGAGCACCCCACTTCACCTCCCAGCCAGGTTCGCCCCTGGCATTGTGGTAAATGCAGTTTCAGTTACTTGCTTGGTTCAAGAGTGTTTGAGTGTTTCGCCACAGTTGGCGCAGATAGTGTTGATCTCTAGACACGTGTTTCTGGATCTTTAACTGTCATCGGTAGAGATTACAGTCTTTCAAATGTGGGGTTTGCTGAGTAGGCTGCCAACATCTTTCTCAGGTCAGGTACCTCTCAGAGGCACGCGGGTGCTTCATGCCCGAGATCGTCAGCTCAAACAGTCACAGGAGTACCATTAAGCAGGAACAGGGGTGGGAGCACACTGCTCCACCTCCCAGCAAGTTTGCCCCTGGCATTGTGGTAAATGCAGTTTCAGTTACTTCCTTGGTTCAAGAGGGTTTGAGTGTTTCGCCACAGTTGGTGCAGATAGTGCTGATCTCTAGAAACGTGGTTCTGGTTCTTTAACCGTCATCAGTAGAGATTACAGTGTTCAAATTTGGGGTTTGCTGAGTAGGCTGCCAACATATTTCTCACGTCAGGTACCTCTCACAGGCGTGCGGTTGCTTCATCCAAGAGCTTGTCAGCTCAATGACTCACGGAAGTAGTATTAAACAGGAACAGGGGTGGGAGAACACCGCTTCACCTCCCAGCAAGGTTCGCCCCTGGCATTGTGGTAAATGCAGTTTCAGTTACTTGCTTGCTTCAAGAGTGCTCGAGTGTTTCGCCACACTTGGTGCTAGACAGTGCTGATCTCTCGACATGTGTTTCTGGTTCTTTAACCGTCATCAATAGAGATTACAGTCTTTCAAATGTGGGGTTTGCTGAGTAGGCTGCCAACATCTTTCTCAGGTCAGGTACCTCTCAGAGGCATGCGGGTGCTTTATCGACAAGCTCGTCAGCTCAATGACTCATGGGAGTTCTATTCAACAGGAACAGGGATGGGAGCACACCACTTCACCTCCCAGCAAGGATCGCCCCTGGCATTGTGGTAAATGCAGTTTCCGTTACTTCCTTGCTTCAAGAGTGTTTGAGTGTTTCACCACAGTTGGCGCAGATAGTGCTGATCTCTAGACACGTGGTTCTGGTTCTTCAACCGTCATCAGTAGAGATTACCGTGTTTCAAATGTGGGGTTTGCTGAGTAGGATGCCAACATCTTTCTCGGGTCAGGTACCTCTCACAGGCATGCGGGTGCTTCATCCACGAGCTCCTCAGCTCAATGACTCATGGGAGTACTGTTAAACAGGAACAGGGGTGGAAGCACACCGCTTTACCTCCCAGCAAGAATCGCCCCTGGCATTATGGTTAATGCAGTTTCAGTTACTTGCTTGCTTCAAGAGTGTTTGAGTGTTTCGCCACAGTTGGTGCAGATAGTGCTGATCTCTAGACACGTGCTTCTGGTTCTTTAACCGTCATCAGTAGAGATTACAGTCTTTCAAATGTGGGGTTTGCTGAGTAGGCTGATAACCTCTTTCTCAGGTCAGGTACCTCTCAGAGGCATGCGGGTGCTTCATCCATGAGCTCGTCAGATCAATGACTCACAGGAGTACTAATTAACAGGAACAGGGGTGGGAGCACACCGCTTCACCTCCCAGCAAGGTTCACCCCTGGCATTGTGGTAAATGAAGTTTCAGTTACTTGCTTGCTTCAAGAGTTTTCAAGTGTTTCGCCACAGTTGGCGCAGATAGTGCTGATCTCTAGACACGTGGTTCTGGTTCTTTAACCGTCATCAGTAGAGATTACAGTGTTTCAAATGTGGGGTTTGCTGAGTAGGCTGCCAACATCTTTCTCAGGTCAGGTACCTCTCACAGGCACGCGGGTGCTTCATGCCCGAGATCGTCAGCTCAAACAGTCACAGGAGTACCATTAAGCAGGAACAGGGGTGGGAGCACACTGCTCCACCTCCCAGCAAGTTTGCCCCTGGCATTGTGGTAAATGCAGTTTCAGTTACTTCCTTGGTTCAAGAGTGTTTGAGTGTTTCGCCACAGTTGGTGCAGATAGTGCTGAACTCTAGACACGTGGTTCTGGTTCTTTAACCGTGATCAGCAGAGATTACAGTGTTTCAAATGTGGGGTTTGCTGAGTAGGCTGCCAACATCTTTCTCAGGTCAGGTACCTCTCACAGGCATGCGGGTGCTTCATCCAAGAGCTCCTCAGCTCAATGACTCACGGGAGTAGTATTAAACAGGAACAGGGGTGGGAGAACACCGCTTCACCTCCCAGCAAGGTTCGCCCCTGGCATTGTGGTAAATGCAGTTTCAGTAACTTGCTTGCTTCAAGAGTGTTCGAGTGTTTCGCCACAGTCGGGGCTAGACAGTGCTGATCTCTCGACATGTGTTTCTGGTTCTTTAACCATCATCAATATAGATTACAGTCTTTCAAATGTGGGGTTTGCTGAGTAGGCTGATAACCTCTTTCTCAGGTCAGGTACCTCTCAGAGGCATGCGGGTGCTTCATCCACGAGCTCGTCAGCTCAATGACTCACTGGAGTACTATTAATCAGGAACAGGGGTGGGAGCACACAGCTTCACCTCCCAGCAAGGTTCGCCCCTGGCATTGTGGTAAATGCAGTTTCAGGTACTTGCTTGCTTCAAGAGTGTTTGAGTGTTTCGCCACAGTTGGTGCAGATAGTGCTGATCTCTAGACACGTGTTTCTGGTTCTTTAACCGTCATCAGTAGAGATTACAGTCTTTCAAATGTGGGGTTTGCTGAGTAGGATGCCAACATCTTTCTCGGGTCAGGTACCCCTCACAGGCATGCGGGTGCTTCATCCACAAGCTCGTCAGCTCAATGACTCACTGGAGTACTATTAAACAGGAACAGGGGTGGGAGCACACAGCTTCACCTCCCAGCAAGGTTCGTTCCTGGCATTGTGGTAAATGCAGTTTCAGTTACTTGCTTGGTTCAAGAGTGTTTGAGTGTTTACCCACAGTTGGCGCAGATAGTGTTGATCTCTAGACACATGTTTCTGGATCTTTAACTGTCATCAGTAGAGATTACAGTCTTTCAAATGTGGGGTTTGCTGAGTAGGCTGCCAACATCTTTCTCAGGTCAGGTACCTCTAAGAGGCACGCGGCTGCTTCATGCCCGAGATCGTCAGCTCAAACAGTCACAGGAGTACCATTAAGCAGGAACAGGGGTGGGAGCACACTGCTCCACCTCCCAGCAAGTTCGCCCCTGGCATTGTGGTAAATGCAGTTTCAGTTACTTCCTTGGTTCAAGAGTGTTTGAGTGTTTCGCCACAGTTGGTGCAGATAGTGCTGAACTCTAGACACGTGGTTCTGGTTCTTTAACCGTGATCAGTAGAGATTACAGTGTTTCAAATGTGGGGTTTGCTGAGTAGGCTGCCAACATCTTTCTCAGGTCAGGTACCTCTCACAGGCATGCGGGTGCTTCATCCAAGAGCTCGTCAGCTCAATGACTCACGGGAGTAGTATTAAACAGGAACAGGGGTGGGAGAACACCGCTTCACCTCCCAGCAAGGTTCGCCCCTGGCATTGTGGTAAATGCAGTTTCAGAAACTTGCTTGCTTCAAGAGTGTTCGAGTGTTTCGCCACAGTCGGGGCTAGACAGTGCTGATCTCTCAACATGTGTTTCTGGTTCTTTAACCATCATCAATAGAGATGACAGTCTTTCAAATGTGGGGTTTGCTGAGTAGGCTGATAACCTCTTTCTCAGGTCATGTACCTCTCAGAGGCATGCGGGTGCTTTATCAACGAGCTCCTGAGCTCAATTACTTATGGGAGTACTGTTAAACAGGAACAGGGGTGGAAGCACACCGCTTTACCTCCCAGCAAGAATCGCCCCTGGCATTATGGTAAATGCAGTTTCAGTTACTTGCTTGCTTCAAGAGTGTTTGAATGTTAGCCACAGTTGGCGCAGATTGTGCTGATCTCTAGACACGTGGTTCTGGTTCTTTAACCGTGATCAGTAGAGATTACAGTGTTTCAAATGTGGGGTTTGCTGAGTAGGCTGCCAACAACTTTCTCAGGTCAGGTGCCTCTCAGAGGCATGCAGGTGCTTCATTAACAAGCTCGTCAGCTCAATGACTCACGGGAGTACTATTAAACAGAAAGATGGTTGGGAGCACACCACTTCACCTCCCAGCCAGGTTCGCCCCTGGCATTGTGGTAAATGCAGTTTCAGTTACTTGCTTGGTTCAAGAGTCTTTGAGTGTTTCGCCAGAGTTGGCGCAGATAGTGTTGATCTCTAGACACGTGTTTCTGGATCTTTAACTGTCATCAGTAGAGATTACAGTCTTTCAAATGTGGGGTTTGCTGAGTAGGCTGCCAACATCTTTCTCAGGTCAGGTACCTCTCAGAGGCACGCGGGTGCTTCATGCCCGAGATCGTCAGCTCAAACAGGCACAGGAGCACCATTAAGCAGGAACAGGGGTGGGAGCACACTGCTCCACCTCCCAGCAAGTTCGCCCCTGGCATTGTGGTAAATGCAGTTTCAGTTACTACCTTGGTTCAAGAGTGTTTGAGTGTTTCGTCACAGTTGATGCAGATAGTGCTGAACTCTAGACACGTGGTTCTGGTTCTTTAACCGTGATCAGTAGAGATTACAGTGTTTCAAATGTGGGATTTGCTGAGTAGGCTGCCAACATCTTTCTCAGGTCAGGTACCTCTCACAGGCATGCCGGTGCTTCATCCAAGAGCTCATCAGCTCAATGACTCATGGGAGTACTATTAAACAGGAACAGGGGTGGGAGCACACAGCTTTACCTCCCACCAAGGATCTCCCATGGCATTGTGATAAATCCAGTTTCAGTTACTTGCTTGCTTCAAGATTGTTTGAGTGTTTTGCCACAGTTGGTGCTAGATAGGGCTGATCTCTAGACACGTGCTTTGGATCTTTAACTGTCATCAGTAGAGATTACAGTCTTTCAAATGTGGGGTTTGCTGAGTAGGCTGCCAACATCTTTCTCAGGTCAGGTACCTCTCAGAGGCACGCGGGTGCTTCATGCCCGAGATCGTCAGCTCAAACAGGCACAGGAGTACCATTAAGCAGGAACAGGGGTGGAAGCACACCGCTTTACCTCCCAGCAAGAATCGCCCCTGGCATTATGGAAAATGCAGTTTCAGTTACTTGCTTGCTTCAAGAGTGTTTGAGTGTTTCGCCACAGTTGGTGCAGATAGTGCTGATCTCTAGACACGTGTTTCTGGTTCTTTAACCGTCATCAATAGAGATTACAGTCTTTCAAATGTGGGGTTTACTGAGTAGGCTGATAACCTCTTTCTCAGGTCAGGTACCTCTCAGAGGCATGCGGGTGCTTCATCCACGAGCTCCTCAGCTCAATGAGTCATGGGAGTACTATTAAACAGGAACAGGGGTGGAAGCACACCGCTTTACCTCCCAGCAAAGAATCGCCCCTGGCATTATGGTAAATGCAGTTTCAGTTACTTGCTTGCTTCAAAAGTGTTTGAGTGTTTCGCCACAGTTGGTGCAGATAGTGCTGATCTCTAGACAGGTGTTTCTGGTTCTTTAACCATCATCAGTATAGATTACAGTCTTTCAAATGTGGGGTTTGCTGAGTAGGATGCCAACATCTTTCTCGGGTCAGGTACCTCTCACAGGCATGCGGGTGCTTCATCCACAAGCTCGTCAGCTCAATGACTCACTGGAGTACTATTAAACAGGAACAGGGGTGGGAGCACACAGCTTCACCTCCTAGCAAGGTTCGTTCCTGGCATTGTGGTAAATGCAGTTTCAGTTACTTGCTTGGTTCAAGAGTGTTTGAGTGTTTAGCCACAGTTGGCGCATATAGTGTTGATCTCTAGACACTTGTTTCTGGATGTTTACCTGTCATCAGTAGAGATTACAGGCTTTCAAATGTGGGGTTTGCTAAGTAGGCTGCCAACATCTTTCTCAGGTCAGGTACCTCTCAGAGGCATGCAGGTGCTTCATGCCCGAGATCGTCAGCTCAAACAGTCACAGGAGTACCATTAAGCAGGAACAGGGGTGGGAGCACACTGCTCCACATCCCAGCAAGTTCGCCCCTGGCATTGTGGTAAATGCAGTTTCAGTTACTTCCTTGGTTCAAGAGTGTTTGAGTGTTTCGCCACAGTTGGTGCAGATAGTGCTGAACTCTAGACACGTGGTTCTGGTTCTTTAACCGTGATCAGTAGAGATTACAGTGTTTCAAATGTGGGGTTTGCTGAGTAGGCTGCCAACATCTTTCTCATGTCAGGTACCTCTCAGGGGCATGCGGGTGCTTCATCCACGAGCTCGTCAGCTCAATGACTCACGGGAGTAGTATTAAACAGGAACAGGGGTGGGAGAACACCGCTTCACCTCCCAGCAAGGTTCGCCCCTGGCATTGTGGTAAATGCAGTTTCAGTTACTTGCTTGCTTCAAGAGTGTTCGAGTGTTTCACCACAGTCGGGGCTAGACAGTGCTGATCTCTCGACATGTGTTTCTGGTTCTTTAACCATCATCAATAGAGATGACAGTCTTTCAAATGTGGGGTTTGCTGAGTAGGCTGATAACCTCTTTCTCAGGTCAGGTACCTCTCAGAGGCATGCGGGTGCTTCATCCACGAGCTCCTCAGCTCAATGATTCATGGGAGTACTGTTAAACAGGAACAGGGGTGGAAGCACACCGCTTTACCTCCCAGCAAGAATCGCCCCTGGCATTATGGTAAATGCAGTTTCAGTTACTTGCTTGCTTCAAAAGTGTTTGAGTGTTTCGCCACAGTTGGTGCAGATAGTGCTGATCTCTAGACAGGTGTTTCTGGTTCTTTAACCATCATCAGTATAGATTACAGTCTTTCAAATGTGGGGTTTGCTGAGTAGGATGCCAACATCTTTCTCGGGTCAGGTACCTCTCACAGGCATGCGGGTGCTTCATCCACAAGCTCGTCAGCTCAATGACTCACTGGAGTACTATTAAACAGGAACAGGGGTGGGAGCACACAGCTTCACCTCCCAGCAAGGTTCGTTCCTGGCATTGTGGTAAATGCAGTTTCAGTTACTTGCTTGGTTCAAGAGTGTTTGAGTGTTTAGCCACAGTTGGCGCATATAGTGTTGATCTTTAGACACTTGTTTCTGGATGTTTACCTGTCATCAGTAGAGATTACAGGCTTTCAAATGTGGGGTTTGCTAAGTAGGCTGCCAACATCTTTCTCAGGTCAGGTACCTCTCAGAGGCACGCAGGTGCTTCATTCCGGAGATCGTCAGCTCGGTCACAGGAGTACCATTAAGCAGGAACAGGGGTGGGAGCACACTGCTCCACCTCCCAGCAAGTTCGCCCCTGGCATTGTGGTAAATGCAGTTTCAGTTACTTCCTTGGTTCAAGAGTGTTTGAGTGTTTCGCCACAGTTGGTGCAGATAGTGCTGAACTCTAGACACGTGGTTCTGGTTCTTTAACGGTGATCAATAGAGATTACAGTCTTTCAAATGTGGGGTTTGCTGAGTAGGCTGTCAACATCTTTCTCAGGTCAGGTTCCTCTCACAGGCATGCGGTCGCTTCATCCAAGAGCTTGTCAGCTCAATGACTCACAGGAGTAGTATTAAACAGGAACAGGGGTGGGAGAACACCGCTTCACCTCCCAGCAAGGTTCGCCCCTGGCATTGTGGTAAATGCAGTTTCAGTTACTTGCTTGCTTCAAGAGTGTTCAACTGTTTCGCCACAGTCGGGGCTAGACAGTGCTGATCTCTCGACATGTGTTCCTGGTTCTTTAACCATCATCAATAGAGATTACAGTCTTTCAAATGTGGGGTTTGCTGAGTAGGCTGATAACCTCTTTCTCAGGTCAGGTACCTCTCAGAGGCATGCGGGTGCTTCATCCACGAGCTCCTCAGCTCAATGACTCATGGGAGTACTGTTAAACAGGAACAGGGGTGGAAGCACACCGCTTTACCTCCCAGCAACAATCGCCCCTGGCATTATGGTAAATGCAGTTTCAGTTACTTGCTTGCTTCAAGAGTGTTTGAGTGTTTCGCCACCGTTGGTGCAGATAGTGCTGATCTCTAGACACGTGTTTCTGGTTCTTTAACCGTCATCAGTAGAGATTACAGTCTTTCAAATGTGGGGTTTGCTGAGTAGGATGCCAACATCTTTCTCGGGTCAGGTACCTCTCACAGGCATGCGGGTGCTTCATCCACAAGCTCGTCAGCTCAATGACTCACTGGAGTAATATTAAACAGGAACAGGGGTGGGAGAACACCGCTTCACCTCCCAGCAAGGTTCGCCCCTGGCATTGTGGTAAATGCAGTTTCAGTTACTTGCTTGCTTCAAGAGTGTTCGAGTGTTTCACCACAGTCGGGGCTAGACAGTGCTGATCTCTCGACATGTGTTTCTGGTTCTTTAACCATGATCAATAGAGATGACAGTCTTTCAAATGTGGGGTTTGCTGAGTAGGCTGATAACCTCTTTCTCAGGTCAGGTACCTCTCAGAGGCATGCAGGTGCTTCATGCCCGAGATCGTCAGCTCAAACAGTCACAGGAGTACCATTTAGCAGGAACAGGGGTGGGAGCACACTGCTCCACATCCCAGCAAGTTCGCCCCTGGCATTGTGGTAAATGCAGTTTCAGTTACTTCCTTGGTTCAAGAGTGTTTGAGTGTTTCGCCACAGTTGGTGCAGATAGTGCTGAACTCTAGACAAGTGGTTCTGGTTCTTTAAACGTGATCAGTAGAGATTACAGTGTTTCAAATGTGGGGTTTGCTGAGTAGGCTGCCAACATCTTTCTCAGGTCAGGTACCTCTCACAGGCATGCGGGTGCTTCATCCAAGAGCTCGTCAGCTCAATGACTCACGGGAGTAGTATTAAACAGGAACAGGGGTGGGAGAACACCGCTTCACCTCCCAGCAAGGTTCGCCCCTGGCATTGTGGTAAATGCAGTTTCAGTTACTTGCTTGCTTCAAGAGTGTTCGAGTGTTTCGCCACAGTCGGGGCTAGACAGTGCTGATCTCTCAACATGTGTTTCTGGTTCTTTAACCATCATCAATAGAGATTACAGTCTTTAAAATGTGGAGTTTGCTGAGTAGGGTGATAACCTCTTTCTCAGGTCAGGTACCTCTCAGAGGCATGCGGGTGCTTCATCCACGAGCTCCTCAGCTCAATGACTCATGGGAGTACTGTTAAACAGGAACAGGGGTGGAAGCACACCGCTTTACCTCCCAGCAAGAATCACCCCTGGCATTATGGTAAATGCAGTTTCAGTTACTTGCTTGCTTCAAGAGTGTTTGAGTGTTTCGCCACAGTTGGTGCAGATAGTGCTGATCTCTAGACACGTGTTTCTGGTTCTTTAACCGTCATCAGTAGAGATTACAGTCTTTCAAATGTGGGGTTTGCTGAGTAGGATGCCAACATCTTTCTCGGGTCAGGTACCTCTCACAGGCATGCGGGTGCTTCATCCACAAGCTCGTCAGCTCAATGACTCACTGGAGTACTATTAAACAGGAACAGGGGAGGGAGCACACAGCTTCACCTCCCAGCAAGGTTCGTTCCTGGCATTGTGGTAAATGCAGTTTCAGCTACTTGCTTGCTTCAAGAGTGTTTGAGTGTTTAGCCACAGTTGGCGCAGATCGTGCTGATCTCTAGACATGTGTTTCTGTTTCTTTAACTGTCATCAGTAGAGATTACAGTCTTTCAAATATGGGGTTTGCTGAGTAGGCTTCCAACATCTTTCTCAGGTCAGGTACCTTTGAGAGGCACGCGGGTGCTTCATGCCCGAGATCGTCAGCTCAAACAGTCACAGGAGTACCATTATGCAGGAACAGGGGTGAGAGCACACTGCCCCACCTCCCAGCAAGTTCGCCCCTGGCATTGTGGTAAATGCAGTTTCAGTTACTTCCTTGGTTCAAGAGTGTTTGAGTGTTTCGCCACAGTTGGTGCAGATAGTGCTGAACTCTAGACACGTGGTTCTGGTTCTTTAACGGTGATCAATAGAGATTACATTCTTTCAAATGTTGGGTTTACTGAGTAGGCTGTCAACATCTTTCTCAGGTCAGTTTCCTCTCACAGGCATGCGGTCGCTTCATCCAAGAGCTCGTCAGCTCAATGACTCACGGGAGTAGTATTAAACAGGAACAGGGGTGGGAGAACACCGCTTCACCTCCCAGCAAGGTTCGCCCCTGGCATTGTGGTAAATGCAGTTTCAGTAACTTGCTTGCTTCAAGAGTGTTCGAATGTTTCGCCACAGTCGGGGCTAGACAGTGCTGATCTCTCGACATGTGTTTCTGGTTCTTTAACCATCATCAATAGAGATTACAGTCTTTCAAATGTGGGGTTTGCTGAGTAGGGTGATAACCTCTTTCTCAGGTCAGGTACCTCTCAGAGGCATGTGGATGCTTCATCCGCGAGCTCCTCAGCTCAATGACTCATGGGAGTACTGTTAAACAGGAACAGGGGTGGAAGCACACCGCTTTACCTCCCAGCAAGAATCGCCCCTGGCATTATGGTAAATGCAGTTTCAGTTACTTGCTTGCTTCAAGAGTGTTTGAGTGTTTCGCCACAGTTGGTGCAGATAGTGCTGATCTCTAGACACGTGTTTCTGGTTCTTTAACCGTCATCAATAGAGATTACAGTCTTTCAAATGTGCGGTTTGCTGAGTAGGCTGATAACCTCTTTCTCAGGTCAGGTACCTCTCAGAGGCATGCGGGTGCTTCATCCACGAGCTCCTCAGCTCAATGACTCATGGGAGTACTGTTAAACAGGAACAGGGGTGGAAGCACACCGCTTTACCTCCCAGCAAATAATCGCCCCTGGCATTATGGTAAATGCAGTTTCAGTTACTTGCTTGCTTCAAGAGTGTTTGAGTGTTTCGCCACAGTTGGTGCAGATAGTACTGATCTCTAGACACGTGTTTCTGGTTCTTTAACCGTCATCAGTAGAGATTACAGTCTTTCAAATGTGGGGTTTGCTGAGTAGGATGCCAACATCTTTCTCGAGTCAGGTACCTCTCACAGGCATGCGGGTGCTTCATCCACAAGCTCGTCAGCTCAATGACTCACTGGAGTACTATTAAACAGGAACAGGGGTGGGAGCACACAGCTTCACCTCCCAGCAAGGTTCGTTCCTGGCATTGTGGTAAATGCCGTTTCAGTTACTTGCTTGGTTCAAGAGTGTTTGAGTGTTTAGCAACAGTTGGCGCAGATAGTGTTGATCTCTAGACACGTGTTTCTGGATCTTTAACAATCATCAGTAGAGATTACAGTCTTTCAAATGTGGGGTTTGCTGAGTAGGTTGCCAACATCTTTCTCAGGTCAGGTACCTCTCAGAGGCATGTGGGTGCTTCATGCCCGAGATCGTCAGCTCAAACAGTCAAAGGAGTACCATTAAGCAGGTACAGGGGTGGGAGCACACTGCTCCATCTCCCAGCAAGTTCGCCCCTGGCATTGTGGTAAATGCAGTTTCAGTTACTTCCTTGGTTCAAGAGTGTTTGAGTGTTTCGCCACAGTTGCTGCAGATAGTGCTGAACTCTAGACACGTGGTTCTGGTTCTTTAACCGTGATCAGTAGAGATTACAGTGTTTCAAATGTGGGGTTTGCTGAGTAGGCTGCCAACATCTTTCTCAGGTCAGGTACCTCTCAGAGGCATACGGGTGCTTCATCCACAAGCTCAGCTCCTCAATGACTCACGGGAGTACTATTAAACAGGAACAGGGATGGGAGCACACCGCTTCACCTCACAGCAAAGTTCGCCTCTGGCATTGCGGTTAATGCAGTTTCCGTTACTTGCTTGCTTCAAGAGTGTTTGAGTGTTTCACCACAGTTGGTGCAGATAGTGCTGATCTCTTGAAACGTGGTTCTGGTTCTTTAACCGTCATCAGTAGAGATTACAGTGTTCAAATGTGGGGTTTGCTGAGTAGGCTGCCAACATATTTCTCACGTCAGATACCTCTCACAGGCATGCGGGTGCTTCATCCAAGAGCTTGTCAGCTCAATGACTCACGGGAGTAGTATTAAACAGGAACAGGGGTGGGAGAACACCGCTTCACCTCCCAGCAAGCTTCGCCCCTGGCATTGTGGTAAATGCAGTTTCAGTTACTTGCTTGCTTCAAGAGTGTTTGAGTGTTTTGCCACAGTTGGCGCAGATAGTGTTGATCTCTAGACACGTGTTTCTGGATCTTTAACCGTGATCAGTAGAGATTACAGTCTTTCAAATGTGGGGTTTGCTGAGTAGGCTGCCAACATCTTTCTCAGGTCAGGTACCTCTCAGAGGCACGCGGGTGCTTCATGCCCGAGATCGTCAGCTCAAACAGTCACAGGAGTACCATTAAGCAGGAACAGGGGTGGGAGCACACTGCTCCACCTCCCAGCAAGTTCGCCTCTGGCATTGTGGTAAATGCAGATTCAGTTACTTCCTTGGTTCAAGAGTGTTTGAGTGTTTCGCCACAGTTGGTGCAGATAGTGCTGAACTCTAGACACGTGATTCTGGTTCTTTAACCGTGATCAGTAGAGATTACAGTGTTTCAAATGTGGGGTTTGATGAGTAGGCTGCCAACATCTTTCTCATGTCAGGTACCTCTCACAGGCATGCGGGTGCTTCATCCAAGAGCTCGACAGCTCAATGACTCACGGGAGTAGTATTAAACAGGAACAGGGGTGGGAGCACACAGCTTTACCTCCCACCAAGGATCTCCCATGGCATTGTGATAAATCCAGTTTCAGTTACTTGCTTGCTTCAAGAGTGTTCGAGTGTTTCACCACAGTCGGGGCTAGACAGTGTTGATCTCTCGACATGTGTTTCTGGTTCTTTAACCATCATCAATAGAGATGACAGTCTTTCAAATGTGGGGTTTGCTGAGTAGGCTGATAACCTCTTTCTCAGGTCAGGTACCTCTCAGAGGCATGCGGGTGCTTCATCCACGAGCTCCTCAGCTCAATGACTCATGGGAGTACTGTTAAACAGGAACAGGGGTGGAAGCACACCGCTTTACCTCCCAGCAAGAATCGCCCCTGGCATTATGGTAAATGCAGTTTCAGTTACTTGCTTGCTTCAAGAGTGTTTGAATGTTAGCCACAGTTGGCGCAGATTGTGCTGATCTCTAGACACGTGTTTCTGGTTCTTTAACTGTCATCAGTAGAGATTACAGTCTTTCAAATGTGGGGTTTGCTGAGTAGGCTGCCAACATCTTTCTAAGGTCAGGTACCTCTCAGAGGCATGCGGGTGCTTCATTAACAAGCTCGTCATCTCAATGACTCACGGGAGTACCATTAAACAGAAAGATGGTTGGGAGCACACCACTTCACCTCCCAGCCAGGTTCGCCCCTGGCATTGTGGTAAATGCAGTTTCAGTTACTTGCTTGGTTCAAGAGTCTTTGAGTTTTTCGCCACAGTTGGCGCAGATAGTGTTGATCTCTAGACACGTGTTTCTGGATCTTTAACTGTCATCAGTAGAGATTACAGTCTTTCAAATGTGGGGTTTGCTGAGTAGGCTGCCAACATCTTTCTCAGGTCAGGTACCTCTCAGAGGCACGCGGGTGCTTCATGCCCGAGATCGTCAGCTCAAACAGGCACAGGAGTACCATTAAGCAGGAACAGGGGTGGGAGCACACTGCTCCACCTCCCAGCAAGTTCGCCCCTGGCATTGTTGTAAATGCAGTTTCAGTTACTTCCTTGGTTCAAGAGTGTTTGAGTGTTTCGTCACAGTTGATGCAGATAGTGCTGAACTCTAGACACGTGGTTCTGGTTCTTTAACCGTGATCAGTAGAGATTACAGTGTTTCAAATGTGGGATTTGCTGAGTAGGCTGCCAACATCTTTCTCAGGTCAGGTACCTCTCACAGGCATGCCGGTGCTTCATCCAAGAGCTCATCAGCTCAATGACTCATGGGAGTACTATTAAACAGGAACAGGGGTGGGAGCACACAGCTTTACCTCCCACCAAGGATCTCCCATGGCATTGTGATAAATCCAGTTTCAGTTACTTGCTTGCTTCAAGATTGTTTGAGTGTTTTGCCACAGTTGGCGCTAGATAGGGCTGATCTCTAGACACGTGCTTCTGGATCTTTAACTGTCATCAGTAGAGATTACAGTCTTTCAAATGTGGGGTTTGCTGAGTAGGCTGCCAACATCTTTCTCAGGTCAGGTACCTTTCAGAGGCACGCGGGTGCTTCATGCCCGAGATCGTCAGCTCAAACAGGCACAGGAGTACCATTAAGCAGGAACAGGGGTGGAAGCACACCGCTTTACCTCCCAGCAAGAATCGCCCCTGGCATTATGGAAAATGCAGTTTCAGTTACTTGCTTGCTTCAAGAGTGTTTGAGTGTTTCGCCACAGTTGGTGCAGATAGTGCTGATCTCTAGACACGTGTTTCTGGTTCTTTAACCGTCATCAATAGAGATTACAGTCTTTCAAATGTGGGGTTTACTGAGTAGGCTGATAACCTCTTTCTCAGGTCAGGTACCTCTCAGAGGCATGCGGGTGCTTCATCCACGAGCTCCTCAGCTCAATGAGTCATGGGAGTACTATTAAACAGGAACAGGGGTGGAAGCACACCGCTTTACCTCCCAGCAAAGAATCGCCCCTGGCATTATGGTAAATGCAGTTTCAGTTACTTGCTTGCTTCAAAAGTGTTTGAGTGTTTCGCCACAGTTGGTGCAGATAGTGCTGATCTCTAGACAGGTGTTTCTGGTTCTTTAACCATCATCAGTATAGATTACAGTCTTTCAAATGTGGGGTTTGCTGAGTAGGATGCCAACATCTTTCTCGGGTCAGGTACCTCTCACAGGCATGCGGGTGCTTCATCCACAAGCTCGTCAGCTCAATGACTCACTGGAGTACTATTAAACAGGAACAGGGGTGGGAGCACACAGCTTCACCTCCTAGCAAGGTTCGTTCCTGGCATTGTGGTAAATGCAGTTTCAGTTACTTCCTTGGTTCAAGAGTGTTTGAGTGTTTCGCCACAGTTGGTGCAGATAGTGCTGAACTCTAGACACGTGGTTCTGGTTCTTTAACCGTGATCAGTAGAGATTACAGTGTTTCAAATGTGGGGTTTGCTGAGTAGGCTGCCAACATCTTTCTCATGTCAGGTACTTCTCAGGGGCATGCGGGTGCTTCATCCACGAGCTCGTCAGCTCAATGACTCACGGGAGTACTGTTAAACAGGAACAGGGGTGGAAGCACACCGCTTTACCTCCCAGCAAGAATCGCCCCTGGCATTATGGTAAATGCAGTTTCAGTTACTTGCTTGCTTCAAAAGTGTTTGAGTGTTTCGCCACAGTTGGTGCAGATAGTGCTGATCTCCAGACAGGTGTTTTCTGGTTCTTTAACCATCTTCAGTATAGATTACAGTCTTTCAAATGTGGGGTTTGCTGAGTAGGATGCCAACATCTTTCTCGGGTCAGGTACCTCTCACAGGCATGCGGGTGCTTCATCCACAAGCTCGTCAGCTCAATGACTCACTGGAGTACTATTAAACAGGAACAGGGGTGGGAGCACACAGCTTCACCTCCCAGCAAGGTTCGTTCCTGGCATTGTGGTAAAGGCAGTTTCAGTTACTTGCTTGGTTCAAGAGTGTTTGAGTGTTTAGCCACAGTTGGCGCATATAGTGTTGATCTCTAGACACTTGTTTCTGGATGTTTACCTGTCATCAGTAGAGATTACAGGCTTTCAAATGTGGGGTTTGCTAAGTAGGCTGCCAACATCTTTCTCAGGTCAGGTACCTCTCAGAGGCACGCAGGTGCTTCATGCCCGAGATCGTCAGCTCAGTCACAGGAGTACTATTAAGCAGGAACAGGGGTGGGAGCACACTGCTCCACCTCCCAGCAAGTTCGCCCCTGGCATTGTGGTAAATGCAGTTTCAGTTACTTCCTTGGTTCAAGAGTGTTTGAGTGTTTCACCACAGTTGGTGCAGATAGTGCTGAACTCTAGACACATGGTTCTGGTTCTTTAACGGTGATCAATAGAGATTACAGTCTTTCAAATGTGGGGTTTGCTGAGTAGGCTGTCAACATCTTTCTCAGGTCAGGTTCCTCTCACAGGAATGCGGTCGCTTCATCCAAGAGCTTGTCAGCTCAATGACTCACAGGAGTAGTATTAAACAGGAACAGGGGTGGGAGAACACCGCTTCACCTCCCAGCAAGGTTCGCCCCTGGCATTGTGGTAAATGCAGTTTCAGTTACTTGCTTGCTTCAAGAGTGTTCAACTGTTTCGCCACAGTCGGGGCTAGACAGTGCTGATCTCTTGACATGTGTTCCTGGTTCTTTAACCATCATCAATAGAGATTACAGTCTTTCAAATGTGGGGTTTGCTGAGTAGGCTGATAACCTCTTTCTCAGGTCAGGTACCTCTCAGAGGCATGCGGGTGCTTCATCCATGAGCTTGTCAGCTCAATGACTCACAGGAGTACTAATTAACAGGAACAGGGGTGGGAGCACACCGCTTCACCTCCCAGCAAGGTTCGCCCCTGGCATTGTGGTAAATGAAGTTTCAGTTACTTGCTTGCTTCAAGAGTTTTCAAGTGTTTCGCCACAGTTGGCACAGATAGTGCTGATCTCTAGACACGTGGTTCTGGTTCTGTAACTGTCATCAGTAGAGATTACAGTGTTTCAAATGTGGGGTTTCCTGAGTAGGCTGATAACCTCTTTGTCAGGTCTGGTACCTCTCAGAGGCATGCGGGAGCTTCATTCACGAGCTCGTCAGCTCAATGACTCACGGGAGTACTATTAAACAGGAACAGTGGTGGGAGCACTCCGCTTCACCTCCCAGCAACAATCGCCCCTGGCATTATGGTAAATGCAGTTTCAGTTACTTGCTTGCTTCAAGAGTGTTTGAGTGTTTCGCCACCGTTGGTGCAGATAGTGCTGATCTCTAGACACGTGTTTCTGGTTCTTTAACCGTCATCAGTAGAGATTACAGTCTTTCAAATGTGGGGTTTGCTGAGTAGGATGCCAACATCTTTCTCGGGTCAGGTACCTCTCACAGGCATGCGGGTGCTTCATCCACAAGCTCGTCAGCTCAATGACTCACGGGAGTACGATTAAACTGAAAGATGGTTGGGAGCACACCACTTCACCTCCCAGCCAGGTTCGCCCCTGGCATTGTGGAAAATGCAGTTTCAGTTACTTGCTTGGTTCAAGAGTCTTTGAGTGTTTCGCCACAGTTGGCACAGATAGTGCTGAACTCTAGACACGTGGTTCTGGTTCTTTAACCGTGATCAGTAGAGATTACAGTGTTTCAAATGTGGGGTTTGCTGAGTAGGCTGCCAACATCTTTCTCAGGTCAGGTACCTCTCACAGGCATGCGGGTGCTTCATCCAAGAGCTCGTCAGCTCAATGACTCATGGGAGTAGTATTAAACAGAAACAGGGGTGGGAGAACACCGCTTCACCTCCCAGCAAGGTTCGCCCCTGGCATTGTGGTAAATGCAGTATCAGTAACTTGCTTGCTTCAAGAGTGTTCGAATGTTTCGCCACAGTCGGGCTAGACAGTGCTGATCTCTCGACATGTGTTTCTGGTTCTTTAACCATCATCAATAGAGATTACAGTCTTTCAAATGTGGGGTTTGCTGAGTAGGCTGACAACCTCTTTCTCAGGTCAGGTAGCTCTCAGAGGCATGCGGGTGCTTCATCCACGAGCTCCTCAGCTCAATGACTCATGGGAGTACTGTTAAACAGGAACAGGGGTGGAAGCACACCGCTTTACCTCCCAGCAAGAATCGCCCCTGACATTATGGTAAATGCAGTTTCAGTTACTTGCTTGCTTCAAGAGTGTTTGAGTGTTTCGCCACAGTTGGTGCAAATAGTTCTGATCTCTAGACACGTGTTTATGGTTCTTTAACCGTCATCAGTAGAGATTACAGTCTTTCAAATGTGGGGTTTGCTGAGTAGGATGCCAACATCTTTCTCGGGTCAGGTACCTCTCACAGGCATGCGGGTGCTTCATCCACAAGCTCGTCAGCTCAATGAGTCACTGGAGTACTGTTAAACAGGAACAGGGGTGGAAGCACACCGCTTTACCTCCCAGCAAAGAATCGCCCCTGGCAATATGGTAAATGCAGTTTCAGTTACTTGCTTGCTTCAAGAGTGTTTGAGTGTTTCGCCACAGTTGGTGCAGATAGTGCTGACATCTCGACACGTGATTCTGGATCTTTAACTGTCATCAGTAGAGATTACAGTCTTTCAAATGTGGGGTTTGCTGAGTAGGCTGCCAACATCTTTCTCAGGCCAGGTACCTGTCAGAGGCACGCGGGTGCTTCATGCCCGAGATCGTCAGCTCAAACAGTCACAGGAGTACCATTAAGCAGGAACAGGGGTGGGAGCACACTGCTCCACCTCCCAGCAAGTTCGCCCCTGGCATTGTGGTAAATGCAGTTTCAGTTACTTCCTTGGTTCAAGATAATAATAATAATAATAATAAGAGTGGAAGCACACCGCTTTACCTCCCAGCAAAGAATCGCCCCTGGCATTATGGTAAATGCAGTTTCAGTTACTTGCTTGCTTCAAGAGTGTTTGAGTGTTTCGCCACAGTTGGTGCAGATAGTGCTGAACTCTAGACACGTGGTTCTGGTTCTTTAAACGTGATCAGTAGAGATTACAGTGTTTCAAATGTGGGGTTTGCTGAGTAGGCTGCCAACATCTTTCTCAGGTCAGGTACCTCTCATAGGCATGCGGGTGCTTCATCCAAGAGCTTGTCAGCTCAATGACTCACGGGAGTAGTATTAAACAGGAACAGGGGTGGGAGAACACCGCTTCACCTCCCATCAAGGTTCGCCCCTGGCATTGTGGTAAATGCAGTTTCAGTTAGTTGCTTGCTTCAAGAGTGTTCGAGTGTTTCGCCACAGTCGGGGCTAGACAGTGCTGATATCTCAACATGTGTTTCTGGTTCTTTACCCATCATCAATAGAGATTACAGTCTTTCAAATGTGGGGTTTGCTGAGTAGGCTGATAACCTCTTTCTAAGGTCAGGTACCTCTCAGAGGCATGCGGGTGCTTCATCCACGAGCTCCTCAGCTCAATGACTCATGGGAGTACTGTCAAACAGGAACAGGGGTGGAAGCACACCGCTTTACCTCCCAGCAAGAATTGCCCCTGGCATTATGGTAAATGCAGTTTCAGTTACTTGATTGCTTCAAGAGTGTTCGAGTGTTTCGCCACAGTCGGGGCTAGACAGTGCTGATCTCTCGACATGTGTTTCTGGTTCTTTAACCATCATCAATAGAGATTACAGTCTTTCAAATGTGGGGTTTGCTGAGTAAGCTGATAACCTCTTTCTCAGGTCAGGTACCTCTCAGAGGCATGCGGGTGCTTCATCCACAAGCTCAGCTCCTCAATGACTCACAGGAGTACTATTAAACAGGAACAGGGGTTGAAGCACACTGCTCCACCTCCCAGCAAGTTCGCCCCTGGTATTGTGGTAAATGCAGTTTCAATTACTTCCTTGGTTCAAGAGTGTTTAAGTGTTTCGCCACAGTTGGTGCAGATAGTGCTGAACTCTAGACACGTGGTTCTGGTTCTTTAACCGTGATCAGTAGAGATTAAAGTGTTTCAAATGTGGGGTTTGCAGAGTAGGCTGCCAACATCTTTCTCAGGTCAGGTACCTCTCACAGGCATGCGGGTGCTTCATCCAAGAGCTCGTCAGCTCAATGACTCACGGGAGTAGTATTAAACAGGAACAGGGGTGGGAGAACACCGCTTCACCTCCCAGCAAGGTTCGCCCCTGGCATTGTGGTAAATGCAGTTTCAGTTACTTGCTTGCTTCAAGAGTGTTCGAGTGTTTCGCCACAGTCGGGGCTAGACAGTGCTGATCTCTCAACATGTGTTTCTGGTTCTTTAACCATCATCAATAGAGATTACAGTCTTTAAAATGTGGGGTTTGCTGAGTAGGGTGATAACCTCTTTCTCAGGTCAGGTACCTCTCAGAGGAATGCGGGTGCTTCATCCACGAGCTCCTCAGCTCAATGACTCATGGGAGTACTGTTAAACAGGAACAGGGGTGGAAGCACACCGCTTTACCTCCCAGCAAGAATCACCCCTGGCATTATGGTAAATGCAGTTTCAGTTACTTGCTTGCTTCAAGAGTGTTTGAGTGTTTCGCCACAGTTGGTGCAGATAGTGCTGATCTCTAGACACGTGTTTCTGGTTCTTTAACCGTCATCAGTAGAGATTACAGTCTTTCAAATGTGGGGTTTGCTGAGTAGGATGCCAACATCTTTCTCGGGTCAGGTACCTCTCACAGGCATGCGGGTGCTTCATCCACAAGCTCGTCAGCTCAATGACTCACTGGAGTACTATTAAACAGGAACAGGGGTGGGAGCACACAGCTTCACCTCCCAGCAAGGTTTGTTCCTGGCATTGTGGTAAATGCAGTTTCAGCTACTTGCTTGCTTCAAGAGTTTTAAAGTGTTTCGCCACAGTTGGCACAGATAGTGCTGATCTCTAGACACGTGGTTCTGGTTCTGTAACTGTCATCAGTAGAGATTACAGTGTTTCAAATGTGGGGTTTGCTGAGTAGGCTGATAAGCTCTTTGTCAGGTCTGGTACCTCTCAGAGGCATGCGGGAGCTTCATTCACGAGCTCGTCAGCTCAATGACTCACGGGAGTACTATTAAACAGGAACAGTGGTGGGAGCACACCGCTTCACCTCCCAGCAAGGTTCGTTTCTGGCATTGTGGTAAATGCAGTTTGAGATACTTGATTGCTTCAAGAGTGTTTGAATGCTAGCCACAGTTGGCGCAGATTGTGCTGATCTCTAGACACGTGTTTCTGGTTCTTTAACTGTCATCAGTAGAGATTACAGTCTTTCAAATGTGGGGTTTGCTGAGTAGGCTGCCAACATCTTTCTATGGTCAGGTACCTCTCAGAGGCATGCGGGTGATTCATTAACAAGCTCGTCAGCTCAATGACTCACGGGAGTACGATTAAACAGAAAGATGGTTGGGAGCACACCACTTCACCTCCCAGCCAGGTTCGCCCCTGGCATTGTGGTAAATGCAGTTTCAGTTACTTGCTTGGTTCAAGAGTCTTTGAGTGTTTCGCCACAGTTGGCGCAGATAGCGCTGAACTCTAGACACGTGGTTCTGGTTCTTTAACCGTGATCAGTAGAGATTACAGTGTTTCAAATGTGGGGTTTGCTGAGTAGGCTGCCAACATCTTTCTCAGGTCAGGTACCTCTCACAGGCATGCGGGTGCTTCATCCAAGAGCTCGTCAGCTCAATGACTCATGGGAGTAGTATTAAACAGGAACAGGGGTGGGAGAACACCGCTTCACCTCCCAGCAAGGTTCGCCCCTGGCATTGTGGTAAATGCAGTTTCAGTAACTTGCTTGCTTCAAGAGTGTTCGAATGTTTCGCCACAGTCGGGGCTAGACAGTGCTGATCTCTCGACATGTGTTTCTGGTTCTTTAACCATCATCAATAGAGATTACAGTCTTTCAAATGTGGGGTTTGCTGAGTAGGCTGATAACCTCTTTCTCAGGTCAGGTACCTCTCAGAGGCATGCGGGTGCTTCATCCACGATCTCCTCAGCTCAATGACTCATGGGAGTACTGTTAAACAGGAACAGGGGTGGAAGCACACCGCTTTACCTCCCAGCAAGAATCGCCCCTGGCATTATGGTAAATGCAGTTTCAGTTACTTGCTTGCTTCAAAGAGTGTTTGAGTGTTTCGCCACAGTTGGTGCAGATAGTGCTGATCTCTAGACACGTGTTTCTGGTTCTTTAACCGTCATCAATAGAGATTACAGTCTTTCAAATGTGGGGTTTGCTGAGTAGGCTGATAACCTCTTTCTCAGGTCAGGTATCTCTCAGAGGCATGCGGGTGCTTCATCCACGAGCTTCTCAGCTCAATGACTCATGGGAGTACTGTTAAACAGGAACAGGGGTGGAAGCACACCACTTTACCTCCCGGCAAAGAATCGCCCCTGGCATTATGGTAAATGCAGTTTCAGTTACTTGCTTGCTTCAAGAGTGTTTGAGTGTTTCGCCACAGTTGGTGCAGATAGTGCTGATCTCTAGACATGTGTTTCTGGTTCTTTAACCGTCATCAGTAGAGATTACAGTCTTTCAAATGTGGGGTTTGCTGAGTAGGATGTCATCATCTTTCTCGGGTCAGGTACCTCTCACAGGCATGCGGGTGCTTCATCCACAAGCTCGTCAGCTCAATGAGTCACTGGAGTACTGTTAAACAGAAACAGGGGTGGAAGCACACCGCTTTACCTCCCAGCAAAGAATCGCCCCTAGCATTATGGTAAATGCAGTTTCAGTTACTTGCTTGCTTCAAGAGTGTTTGAGTGTTTCGCCACAGTTGGTGCAGATAGTGCTGACATCTCGACACGTGATTCTGGATCTTTAACTGTCATCAGTAGAGATTACAGTCTTTCAAATGTGGGGTTTGCTGAGTAGGCTGCCAACATCTTTCTCAGGCCAGGTACCTCTCAGAGGCACGCGGGTGCTTCATGCCCGAGATCGTCAGCTCAAACAGTCACAGGAGTACCATTAAACAGGAACAGGGGTGGGAGCACACTGCTCCACCTCCCAGCAAGTTCGCCCCTGGCATTGTGGTAAATGCAGTTTCAGTTACTTCCTTGGTTCAAGATAATAATAATAATAATAATAATAAGAGTGGAAGCACACCGCTTTACCTCCCAGCAAAGAATCGCCCCCGGCATTATGGTAAATGCAGTTTCAGTTACTTGCTTGCTTCAAGAGTGTTTGAGTGTTTCGCCACAGTTGGTGCAGATAGTGCTGAACTCTAGACAAGTGGTTCTGGTTCTTTAAACGTGATCAGTAGAGATTACAGTGTTTCAAATGTGGGGTTTGCTGAGTAGGCTGCCAACATCTTTCTCAGGTCAGGTACCTCTCACAGGCATGCGGGTGCTTCATCCAAGAGCTCGTCAGCTCAATGACTCACGGGAGTAGTATTAAACAGGAACAGGGGTGGGAGAACACCGCTTCACCTCCCAGCAAGGTTCGCCCCTGGCATTGTGGTAAATGCAGTTTCAGTTACTTGCTTGCTTCAAGAGTGTTCGAGTGTTTCGCCACAGTCGGGGCTAGACAGTGCTGATCTCTCAACATGTGTTTCTGGTTCTTTAACCATCATCAATAGAGATTACAGTCTTTAAAATGTGGGGTTTGCTGAGTAGGGTGATAACCTCTTTCTCAGGTCAGGTACCTCTCAGAGGCATGTGGGTGCTTCATCCACGAGCTCCTCAGCTCAATGACTCATGGGAGTACTGTTAAACAGGAACAGGGGTGGAAGCACACCGCTTTACCTCCCAGCAAGAATCACCCCTGGCATTATGGTAAATGCAGTTTCAGTAACTTGCTTGCTTCAAGAGTGTTTGAGTGTTTCGCCACAGTTGGTGCAGATAGTGCTGATCTCTAGACACGTGTTTCTGGTTCTTTAACCGTCATCAGTAGAGATTACAGTCTTTCAAATGTGGGGTTTGCTGAGTAGGATGCCAACATCTTTCTCGGGTCAGGTACCTCTCACAGGCATGCGGGTGCTTCATCCACAAGCTCGTCAGCTCAATGACTCACTGGAGTACTATTAAACAGGAACAGGGGAGGGAGCACACAGCTTCACCTCCCAGCAAGGTTCGTTCCTGGCATTGTGGTAAATGCAGTTTCAGCTACTTGCTTGCTTCAAGAGTGTTTGAGTGTTTAGCCACAGTTGGCGCAGATCGTGCTGATCTCTAGACATGTGTTTCTGGTTCTTTAACTGTCATCAGTAGAGATTACAGTCTTTCAAATATGGGGTTTGCTGAGTAGGCTTCCAACATCTTTCTCAGGTCAGGTACCTCTGAGAGGCACGCGGGTGCTTCATGCCCGAGATCGTCAGCTCAAACAGTCACAGGAGTACCATTATGCAGGAACAGGGGTGAGAGCACACTGCTCCACCTCCCAGCAAGTTCGCCCCTGGCATTGTGGTAAATGCAGTTTCAGTTACTTCCTTGGTTCAAGAGTGTTTGAGTGTTTCGCCACAGTTGGTGCAGATAGTGCTGAACTCTAGACACGTGGTTCTGGTTCTTTAACGGTGATCAATAGAGATTACAGTCTTTCAAATGTTGGGTTTACTGAGTAGGCTGTCAACATCTTTCTCAGGTCAGGTTCCTCTCACAGGCATGCGGTCGCTTCATCCAAGAGCTCGTCAGCTCAATGACTCACGGGAGTAGTATTAAACAGGAACAGGGGTGGGAGAACACCGCTTCACCTCCCAGCAAGGTTCGCCCCTGGCATTGTGGTAAATGCAGTTTCAGTAACTTGCTTGCTTCAAGAGTGTTCGAATGTTTCGCCACAGTCGGGGCTAGACAGTTCTGATCTCTCGACATGTGTTTCTGGTTCTTTTGTGGTATATAAATAAATAATACCGGATCTATTTTTGACTGGATATAGTAATAACAGATAGCTCAATAAATAAGAGTCAAGATTCGATGTAGTAGGAGTTTGCAGGTTTAATACAGCATAAGGACAGGAACAGGACAACCTGCACAGGACTAGGATGGCAGCGCTGCCGGCGGCAGGATCGGAGTCGGCGTAACATTTAATAACAGTGCACAAGTATATATACTAAAACAATTGCATTACAGTACATACAATAGGCGGAGCAGTGGGTGTGGTCAATAGCAGTCGCGAAAGATAAGGGTGAAAGTAGGTGTAACAAGAGGCGTGAACATAGACATGTGATGTAAACGTAACAGAATATGTCATAAAATGGGGCGGAAACATGGAGGGGGCTTCCTAAGGAGCTGGAACCTCTAACCTAGTGGTGCGCGCAAACTGACAATGACGTGTTACTAGGAGAAGCTGGGGGCTATGACTTCTGCGCTAGGAGCAGAAACTGAAGTCTGGAGAGTCAGGGCGACATGTACCTAAACACTATCTAGTATCTGATGTTTAGAGAACATGTTGATAGAATCCAAAAGTTATCGGGGTAAAGGCTAACAGACACTAAGACTGGGGCATGCATAATTCTACATGTAGTGTGTGTGCGAGGAATATTCTATGAATATTAATACAGTATTTCTCTTACATGGAGACGTAAAGGCTAGACCATGACGGAAACTATTGATGCGATTCAGTAGCTTAGGAATGCAGAGAAGGAGGGCTGGACTGATAACTAGAATCATAACATACTTTTGGCAGACTAGCAGGCAGAGAGCCAGGCCGAGCCGGGCACTGTGAGGCAGGAAGTAAGTGAAGGGTCAGGAATACAGGTGGGGGCTGTATCGCTCCTCAGCGAGGGCTCAGGAGACAGGAGCTGAATCTGGTGTCCGGGCCCTTTTGAGGCCTAGAAACGGGGACTTTACAATGAAATAACGTGCACACTGAGAAACGTGGCAACGTAACTTTACATAGGCCTAATACTCGTAGCTTTCACGAGAACTGGAAACTGGCATACTAGAGATGGACACAACTGTAATTGCGTCTTTAATCGATCACGGAGAATACATATGCATATTAATCATGCACATACAACATAGGATGGGGAACACGTAGGGACACAGAACATGGCAAAATTTACTTTTCCACATTCCCTCCTTGTCACTACGTTTCCATCAGGAAACATCAATATTCATGATACCATCTATCATCTCATAAAGTATCATTTGCTCGTCTCGAATTGTCTTGGAACAGGATTTAGGACGGGACTTGGGACTAGGAATACAAGAGGTAGCACAAATGCCGCAAATCGCAGGGCCACATTGTATACAGAGGCAGCAACTGAATGTGATCGCTACTGCAATACCTAGAAAGGACAACACTTTCCATCCCCAGGCAGAAATTATACTCCAGAACCAACCGGACCACGTCCAGGTGCCTGGATTTTGGTGTAACAGATGGGCAATTTTATGCAGTCTGGTTATAGCTGAATAAACGGACGGCGCGTTATTAGGAATGAAAATGCAGCAACTAGATCCGATGACTCTACATGCCCCGCCCCTATCGGCCAGTATGACGTCAAGGACGAGACGATTCTGGAGCACGACAATTCTCATAAAAGATTGCTCTTCGGTTAAGTTACCTAGAGCAGAGGTAGTCTCAATCACTACTGCTTCAAGTGTTCTGGTCAATCTACGTATTAATTTACTATTCACGACAGTACCTAAGTAGGGAAAGACACCTTTATTGATATCTATGTATTGTTCTAGAGCAGTTTCAGTATAATCGACAATCGGGAGGTCTCTCTTGTGTCTCGTATGTACTAGGTGGGAGTTCCTATGATAGTCAGGTGGGGCTAGAAAAACTGGTGGCAGTAGGAAGGCAATGTAACAAGTTCCCTCCCAATCGAGGGGCAGACGAACATATGCGGTCTGACCACAAACAAAATAAGAATGACGTGAAGCTTTGAAAATAGATTTCCCACTGTCACTATACTTGACAATAGTAGTACAATCACTATGTCCTACATGTACGGAACCATTATTTCTGACACATAATTCGCCTTTGACTGGTAGTACTGACATAGCAGGTAAGTCTGGAGAAGAATCAGACTGAACATTCAGGACCATAAAATTCGAAGAATAATTACCCAAATTATAAACTTCATTTTCTAGATCTAACCCTGTTCTGCGGGGAAGACCTTGCTTGTCTGGAAAACATGTACTGTTCAGGAAGGACATATCAGTTGAGGATGACGTTAACGTGGACCATGCTCCACACGAACCAGTATGTGAAAATGGATAAGGAAAGAGTGGCAGAACTCCCTTCGGTGTCTGGAAAGGGGGGAGTCGACCACACGCCCAACAATTAGTGGCATTGCTGGTCTGGTGTGAATAATGTAACATGCGGATAAAGGAATTATTTCGCATAGCAAGACGATAAGATAGTTCATGAGGAGGCAGATCACTAAACGTATGCTCTACTGTAGTATTAGAAGACTTATTTACATGAGAAATTGGAAAACATAAATGCAATGCATAACTCGTGCAGGTAATCATAAGGCTGAGATATAGCAGGAAACATAAAATAATAATGCAACTTTTAGAGTTCTCACTAACTCTCTCTCTATGGGGGTCTATTTTATACATGTCAGAAACCGGTCTAACCGTTTCACCTAGGGGAGGACTTAGACAATCAAACTGGCTGACTTATTTTACTAGACCTTAATTTCAACTTATACTCCTGCTGCGGAGTTTTCTCTAACAGGGAGGGTTTTGAATCAGTGTCTTTTGCGGGACAGTCCTTGAGAATAGTACTTTGGCAGTCTTTAAAATCCTCGGAAATGTTCTTGGAAACAGTCTTTAGTCCATAAAACTTCTTTACATGCGACAAATGCACCCAGCCCTTCCTGCCTTCCAGCTTGACGGCAGTACGGGTGGCCAGGAGGACTTGCTTGGGCTCCTTCCAGCGGGGCTCCAGCGGACTTGAACGATCAAAGTTCCTCACGAGAACCAGACTTCCGGGAACGATTTCATGCGGTGCCACCTCGGTATTGTCTGGAAATGCGGCGGCAACCTGTGAACGACAAGAGTGTAGGGCAGACATCAAGGAAGCTAGGTAATCTGTCAGCATATTACTTGAAACATCTGTAATACTTCGGGGTCTAGGTGTACCCCACATATTCGGGGGGCGGCCAAAAACGACCTCGTACGGGGACAGACCTGATCTGGAATGTGCGACCATGCGCATATAAAACAGAGCGACTGGCAGAGCTACTAGCCAGTCCACACCTTTCTCTTTACAAACTTTAGCAATGCGGATTTTCAGGGTCTGGTTATGTCTCTCTACTAGACCGGCTGCTTCAGGATGGCGTACACAATGGAACTTCCACTGGTATCCTAACAACAGGGAAACGTGTTTCATCAGTTCAGATGAGAATGGCTGGCCGTTATCAGAATATACGACCCTAGGGAGTCCATAGCGGGGGAAGAATTCACGAACCAACTGCTTGGCAGTGGTCGCGGCTGTGTAATCTGGGACTGGATATGCTTCTGTCCACCTGGACAAAGCGCATACAACTACAAGGACATACTTGAAACCTCGACATCGCTCCATCTGAATATAATCCATCTGGAGGGCTTCAAAAGGGTGGTCAGGGGGCTGGAATCCACCTTGTTCCACCGGGACACTTTTACCTGGATTAAACTGGCAACATATCATACAGGTACGGACTTTCTGCTTGGCTGCAGCTCGTAAATGCTTGTTAAACCAAATGTTCTGGATACTGTCTAACATGGCTTTTTCTCCTAAGTGTGCTGGACTATGTGCGGTATTGATAATGACTTGAACCATTGAGTCGGGGAGAAACCATGTGGCTTTTCCCTTCGTTACCCATCCCTGATCTGTCTGGACCCCTCCTTGTTCGGACCATTTCTTGATTTCATCGGGAGTAGCATGTAACTGGATATCTATGACATCTTGAGTGGGGTCCTTAACTGTCATACTAGTAGTCGGATCTGGAGTGTGTGTCTGTGTCGGATTAACTGACATGTCTGGAGTCTGTGCTGTAAGCTTGGCTGTTCGATCTGCTAGATCATTACCTTGGGAAATAATGTCTGTAACTTTCGTGTGTGCTTTGCATTTCATGATGGCAATGGATGTCGGTAAATGTATGGCATCTAACAGAGCTTGAATAAGGAGACCATGCTGAATCTTGGTTCCATGAGAAGTCATGAAACCTCTCTCCTGCCAGAGCACTCCAAAGTCGTGTACGACTCCAAATGAGTAGCGTGAATCTGTGTAAACATTGACTTTCAGGTTCTTTGCGTGTTTGCAGGCTTGTGTCAGAGCAACTAGCTCTGCTGCTTGAGCAGACAGGGTGTCAATACGGTGTGTTTCTATAACTTCAGTGTCAGTAGTCACTGCATACGCGGCTACTAGTTCTCCTGTACTTGTTCTCATACATGAACCATCCACATAAAGTGTCAGGTCAGGATCTGGTAATGGAATATCTGTCAGATCTTGTCTTGGTTTAGTCATAGTGTTAACTACTTCCACACAGTCGTGTGTGGCAGGATTCGAATTAACTGACGGTAACAGTGTAGCGGGATTTAGAACGTTGCAGCGTCTGATTTCTATGTGTGGCTGGAACAGTGTCAGTTCATAACCTGTCAAACGTGCGATTGTCAAGTGCTGAGTCTGTGTTCGGTTTAAAAGAACTTCCACGGAATGTGGAACTTGTACTGTCAAGGAGTGTCCTAATACTATGGAATCACTTTGTCTGATAGCTAGTGCTGTGGCTGCAACTGACTTGAGGCACGCAGGCAGAGCCTGGGCTACTGGATCTAATGTGCTCGAAAAATAAGCACAGGGCTTGTATTGTCCTGCTTGATCTTGTGTGAGAACAGATAATGCTGTACCATCACGTTCTGTAACAAAAAGTGTAAAAGGCTTACTGTAGTTTGGTGTAGCTAGAACAGGAGCTTGACATAGAGCTTTCTTTAACTCATTGAAGCTAAGTGTATGTTCAGATGTCCAAGGGAGGACAGTCGATACGGCTGCCTCCTGTGTCGTTAACTGTATCAGTGGCTTGGCTAGAAATGCATACTGAGGAATCCATTGTCTGCAATAAGAAGTAAGGCCGATAAAAGCACGTACCTCCTTCTGTGTCTTGGGCTGAGGAAGACTCGCTATTAACTGGATACGATCGGGTGTCAACTGTCTACCCCACTTGGACAGTAAGTGGCCTAAGTAGATCACTTGCTGGACACAGAATTGAAGCTTTGAAGGGGACACCTTGTGCCCCATCTCGGCAAGGAAATACAAGACTGTAAGTGATGCTCGCTCGCAAGCACGTTCAGAACGGGCTGTGATCAGTAGATCATCGACATACTGGAGCAGGGCAGTGTCAGTTGGCATGTGAATGTTGTCTAGTTGTCTCTTAAGTGCTTGACTGTAAATGCTAGGACTTTCTGTGAAACCTTGAGGAGCTCGTGTGAATTTATAGCTCCTTCCATTTAAACAAAAACCAAAAAGGTACTGGCTGTCCGGATGAATGGGGACACTGAAAAACGCGTTCTTGAGGTCAATTACGGTAAAGAATATTGCCTCAGAATCAATGGCTGTCAACAGGGATGAAATATCTGGAACAACTGGGTACTGGGGAATAATACATTTATTGAGTTCTCGAAGGTCAATCACTAATCGATATACTGGGGGTGCATTTGGATCAGTACGTTTCATGACTGGAATGATCGGAGAATTACATACATTGGAGTCAGTTTCTACAACTACTCCTTGAGCCATGAGCTCGTCAATTATTTTAGATAAGGCCGCTACAGCCTCAGGTGGTAATTTGTACTGTCTGATTCGTGGTAACACTACACCGTGCTTGAGAGTCACACGATGGGGTGTGATTTGCATGTAACCTACATCAGTTGGACCTTGCGCCCATAGATGCTGCGGGACATTAGACAATCTCGGATCAAAATCTCGTAATACATAGTGACCCTTGAAGTCACGTAAAAACAAACGTATTCCCTCTGGGGAACAGCAAATAACTGCACCTAGTTCTTTCAGTGTCTTAATGCCTAACAGATTTTCTGGACATGATTTTGTAAGTAATAGATCAGTAGTGCGAGACAATGGACCTACTTCTAGAATAACTGGTTTAGAAATCTCGTTTACAATAGGCTTTCCTGAAAATCCAAGGGAAACATTTCTAGAGCCTGAGAGCGGAGCCCCTGGAACCTCGTCGTGACTTATGGTAGTCCTACTTGCCCCTGTATCAATCAGAAACTTTCGGTCTTTTCCTAATATTTGACTATGAATAAAGGGACCTTCTTGATCTACAGGAATCTCGATGAGAGGCAAGCCTACCTCCCTCTCTAGGCTGTTTCATGAGTATTGTTGGTACTCTGGATACTCTGTCTGAGCATACTGGTACATCTGCTGTGTAACATGCTGTGTTGCAGCGATAGGCTGCGGCGCTGGAACTGTCTGTTGTGCATTCTGTGGCTGAGAAGTCTGTGAAACTTGTTCTTGTCTAGGCGGACGTGGTCTTTCTTTAGTCTTACCAGTGGCTATATTATGTTTCAGAACTGCACACTCGTTTATAAAATGACCTGGCTGTTTACAATAATTGCATGTCCCTTTAACGGGAGCTGCAGGATGACTGGCTTGATTCGGACCCCTCTTCTGACTGTCTTGTGGAACAGATTGTGCAACTAGTACTTTCATTTTCGTGTCTTTCATACGTCTTCTCTCGTGTTCTTGCTCTTCTCTGATTCTATTCTGGTGATACTGGAGCATCTGTAACATCTGGGACGGGGTACTAGCTTGCCATGTACTTTCGACTTTCAAAACTCGATTCTTAACTTGTGGACTTGAATTCTTGACTAGTTTAGTAACAATAAGATGAGGGTATGACTCGCTACTCGTCTTCAATCCACTGTTTATAATGAAACATTTTTCAAATCTAGAATAAAAATCACTAGTGTCTTCATCTTGTTTCTGTTTACAGGCTGAGATTGCATCCCAGTCTTCCTTTTTAGTGGCTAACAATCTGGGCAAAACTTGTATTAACAGTTCTGGTAATTCTTTACATTTCTCTCCAAGACCGGTACCTGGTACTCGTATCTTATCTTCAGCTTCTAGAACTGCCCAATCGATCTTTTTCTCTCCCACCTCCCATTCTTTTTCCTTGAGTTTTTCGTATACCCCTGCGGGCAACAGGACCTTTAGCATTTTAATAATATCTGGATACGTATATTCTCCCATACGGAGCATGTCCTTTAACTCTCGGTGGAACCCTGCTGGATCTTTGTCGTGACAGGGGATTAATTTCTTCATCTCTAAGAGTTCCATCTTTGTAATCGGGGTGTAAACAAATACTCGTTGCATTTCACCATCTGCTGTCCTGACTGGGTGTACTTCTCGTAACGGATTCTGTCTATCTATGTAAAACGGTTTACTTTCTGGAGGTGAGACGTGAACAAAATGCGGGTTCAAAAACATACTATATTTATGACGCTGTTCTAGAATGACACTAATTAAATCGGTACCTAAACCTTTCCATCTATACTGGAGTAACTCGTTCAGGACATCATGTAACGGACCTGGATCAGAATGTTGACCCTCATACAATGTAATGAGGTGCTGAATCATATACATACCCACCAGTCGCTGCTCGGCTGGGGGCAGTTTCAGAAACATTTGTGCCACTATTTCGTCTGGAAAAGTGGTAGAATCAGTAACCCATCGGACTGCTGATCGGGCTAGTTCTTGTTCATGCATAGTACTTAACTCACTATAACCGATTCGTGATTTCAGAATGTGATCGGTAGCTTGAAACACTTGTTCTAGAGAGCCTTGTTCTGGTGCTGGATGATGAAAGACTTTCTTGTGTTCTAGGCGTAAATGTCGGCCTGGAAATCTAGATTTACCTACATACGCTATTCTGGCGGGATTCTCGTCCTCTACCTCTTCGGTAGGAGAGTCATTCTCTTTCTCACTTACTTGTGCTGTTTTACGTTGTTCGTGTAACCTTATTATTTCCTTACGAATTTTCTTGTACATACTCTCTATACTACTGATGGTTCTGTGCTTACCCTCGGCTATATTATCACTCCACCTGGTCAGGGTTCTCATTTCGGCCGGATCTTTGGTCGGATAATCTTGTTCCCTTATTAAACAATTAATCAGAAATTTTAATATCATGAGCTGGATCTCAGCTTTCCTTTGAGACATGGCTTCGCCAATACTTTCTGGATCATCCCCTGTACGGATGAAACAATATATTCTGTCTAGATCTTCTTTCATATCCGGTAGGGTGTCCAAATACCCGGTCACCCGTCTTACACGTATGGAATATATAACCGTACTATCATCGCCTGTGACTGGATCATAGCGGCATTCAGTAAGAGCTCGTCGGATTTCTGCAACGGACTTATATTTGGGCGTACGCTGTAACGCACGTTCATGTAACTCGACTAACGTTACACGTTGGTGTGGCGGCGGGGTACCAGGAGGACCTCCTCCTGCGGCCCCTAAACTGGAATCGTCGACTGATACTCTTCGTGCTGGCAGAGTGACTGATGTGGCGGGAAGTTGTACTACGGGCTGGACCGGGGGTACCGTAGCAGGTACTGCAAAGGGTGCCCCGGTGTCTGGGGGAGCAGGGATTACATGATTTACAGGAACTGGCGGAACAGGATTTGCATATTCTGGGACTGTGTCGTCCAAATAGGACGAAATAAAAATATCAGCTGCGGTCGGTTTGTGACGTAGCTTGGTCGGAACTAATGGTGGCGGAAAATTACTGGATGCCTCCGGGGTCGCTTTTGGCAAGCCCTCGGCAAGGAGAGGATACATACCCTTAATGAGGGCATTCCTCTGTCTGTCTGACTGTTCGGTTTTAACTCGTTCACCTATTTCGATTAATTCCCTTTCTTGGGCTCTTTCTATGGATTCTCTACTTAATTCTGACTTTCTGATTTCTTTTTCGGTTCTTTTATGAGATTCTTTGCGCCATAACTCGATGGCCTCTTTCTGTGACTGTCTGGCTTTCTTTTTCCATAATGCTTCTTCTACTCGCATGATGCACTCGGCATCCCACGTACCTGATACGGGCCATCTATACTTTTCCTCTAACTCTTTGGTGTACTCCACCCATAAATCTAGATATAATATGGCACTTATGCCATGCTTTTGATACATAAAATGACCTGGACTGTCCCTAGGCGGGACAGGAACTGCTTCTTCTAACAGACCTTTTCTAGTTTTTAACTGACGTAGTTTGGAAAACAAAGGCATGACTGGACTGTAATCTAGACACAATACAATACACAATGAACACGATAATTACACCACTTTCATTCCACGACATTAAAATACATGAATGACATTTTAAAATAACAGTCTTGACAAAATACTACCTGGAATACTGAAAACAGAATACATGAATTTTCTCGAGAACAGAACTGACTAGAACAGAAACTAGATGCACTGCTGAAACAGTACGAAACTTACCGGTCTCATAAAGAGACGCGTCAGGACCCGCATCCACCTAAGTGGACACTTCGTGTTGGATCTGTGTACCACCAAACCCACGGACCAGAGTCAATTAGATTGACCCTGTCTAGATACTACCCCAGCAACGGTACTCACCGGGCAGCAAGAACGGAAAGCCTCGGACTGGACTGGACTGCTACGACGCCGGACGGACACACTTCGGACTTCTGTTACGGGTGGGCCTCCGGATACCTCGGACCTTGGACTCTCGGCTTGGGCTTGGGCTCTGGTCGGGACTCGCCGCGTTCCTCCACCGCCTCGTCTGGATGCTGGACCGCAACCTCCGTCTCCTCCGTGGGCCTGAGGGATACTTGAAGCAGAAATATCTGCACGTGGCCGGTATGGTTCCGTCACGGCTGCAGAGGATCAGGGGGCTTGCGTGGCTTCACCGGCGCGTGGGGAAAGGGCAAGTCCCTGTTCGGGCGCCATTATGTGGTATATAAATAAATAATACCGGATCTATTTTTGACTGGATATAGTAATAACAGATAGCTCAATAAATAAGAGTCAAGATTCGAGGTAGTAGGAGTTTGCAGGTTTAATACAGCATAAGGACAGGAACAGGACAACCTGCACAGGACTAGGATGGCAGCGCTGCCGGGGGCAGGATCGGAGTCGGCGTAACATTTAATAACAGTGCACAAGTATATATACTAAAACAATTGCATTACAGTACATACAATAGGCGGAGCAGTGGGTGTGGTCAATAGCAGTCGCGAAAGATAAGGGTGAAAGTAGGTGTAACAAGAGGCGTGAACATAGACATGTGATGTAAACGTAACAGAATATGTCATAAAATGGGGTGGAAACATGGAGGGGGCTTCCTAAGGAGCTGGAACCTCTAACCTAGTGGTGCGCGCAAACTGACAATGACGTGTTACTAGGAGAAGCTGGGGGCTATGACTTCTGCGCTAGGAGCAGAAACTGAAGTCTGGAGAGTCAGGGCGACATGTACCTAAACACTATCTAGTATCTGATGTTTAGAGAACATGTTGATAGAATCCAAAAGTTATCGGGGTAAAGGCTAACAGACACTAAGACTGGGGCATGCATAATTCTACATGTAGTGTGTGTGCGAGGAATATTCTATGAATATTAATACAGTATTTCTCTTACATGGAGACGTAAAGGCTAGACCATGACGGAAACTATTGATGCGATTCAGTAGCTTAGGAATGCAGAGAAGGAGGGCTGGACTGATAACTAGAATCATAACATACTTTTGGCAGACTAGCAGGCAGAGAGCCAGGCCGAGCCGGGCACTGTGAGGCAGGAAGTAAGTGAAGGGTCAGGAATACAGGTGGGGGCTGTATCGCTCCTCAGCGAGGGCTCAGGAGACAGGAGCTGAATCTGGTGTCCGGGCCCTTTTGAGGCCTAGAAACGGGGACTTTACAATGAAATAACATGCACACTGAGAAACGTGGCAACGTAACTTTACATAGGCCTAATACTCGTAGCTTTCACGAGAACTGGAAACTGGCATACTAGAGATGGACACAACTGTAATTGCGTCTTTAATCGATCACGGAGAATACATATGCATATTAATCATGCACATACAACATAGGATGGGGAACACGTAGGGACACAGAACATGGCAAAATTTACTTTTCCACACTTTAACCATCATCAATAGAGATTACAGTCTTTCAAATGTGGGGTTTGCTGAGTAGCCTGATAACCTCTTTCTCAGGTCAGGTACCTCTCAGAGGCATGCGGGTGCTTCATCCACGAGCTCCTCAACTCAATGACTCATGGGAGTACTGTTAAACAGGAACAGGGGTGGAAGCACACCGCTTTACCTCCCAGCAAGAATCGCCCCTGGCATTATGGTAAATGCAGTTTCAGTTACTTGCTTGCTTCAAGAGTGTTTGAGTGTTTCGCCACAGTTGGTGCAGATAGTGCTGATCTCTAGACACGTGTTTCTGGTTCTTTAACCGTCATCAATAGAGATTACAGTCTTTCAAATGTGGGGTTTGCTGAGTAGGCTGATAACCTCTTTCTCAGGTCAGGTACCTCTCAGAGGCATGCGGGTGCTTCATCCACAAGCTCCTCAGCTCAATGACTCATGGGAGTACTGTTAAACAGGAACAGGGGTGGAAGCACACCGCTTTACCTCCCAGCAAAGAATCGCCCCTGGCATTATGGTAAATGCAGTTTCAGTTACTTGCTTGCTTCAAGAGTGTTTGAGTGTTTCACCACAGTTGGTGCAGATAGTGCTGATCTCTAGACACGTGTTTCTTGTTCTTTAACCGTCATCAGTAGAGATTACAGTCTTTCAAATGTGGGGTTTGCTGAGTAGGATGCCAACATCTTTCCCGGGTCAGCTACCTCTCACAGGCATGCGGGTGCTTCATCCACAAGCTCGTCAGCTCAATGAGTCACTGGAGTACTGTTAAACAGGAACAGGGGGGGAAGCACACCGCTTTACCTCCCAGCAAAGAATCGCCCCTGGCATTATGGTAAATGCAGTTTCAGTTACTTGCTTGCTTCAAGAGTGTTTGAGTGTTTCGCCACAGTTGGTGCAGATAGTGCTGATCTCTAGACACGTGTTTCTGGATCTTTAACTGTCATCAGTAGAGATTACAGTCTTTCAAATGTGGGGTTTGCTGAGTAGGCTGCCAACATCTTTCTCAGGTCAGGTACCTCTCAGAGGCACGCGGGTGCTTCATGCCCGAGATCGTCAGCTCAAGCAGTCACAGGAGTACCATTAAGCAGGAACAGGGGTGGGAGCACACTGCTCCACCTCCCAGCAAGTTCGCCCCTGGCATTGTGGTAAATGCAGTTTCAGTTACTTCCTTGGTTCAAGAGTGTTTGAGTGTTTCGCCACAGTTGGTGCAGATAGTGCTGAACTCTAGACACGTGGTTCTGGTTCTTTAACCGTGATCAGTAGAGATTTCAGTGTTTCAAATGTGGGGTTTGCTGAGTAGGCTGCCAACATCTTTCTCAGGTCAGGTACCTCTCACAGGCATGCGGGTGCTTCATCCAAGAGCTCCTCAGCTCAATGACTCACGGGAGTAGTATTAAACAGGAACAGGGGTGGGAAAACACCGCTTCACCTCCCAGCAAGGTTCACCCCTGGCATTGTGGTAAATGCAGTTTCAGTTATTTGCTTGCTTCAAGAGTGTACGAGTGTTTCGCCACAGTCGGGGCTAGACAGTGCTGATCTCTCAACATGTGTTTCTGGTTCTTTACCCATCATCAATAGAGATTACAGTCTTTCAAATGTGGGGTTTGCTGAGTAGGCTGATAACCTCTTTCTCAGGTCAGGTACCTCTCAAAGGCATGCGGGTGCTTCATCCACGAGCTCCTCAGCTCAATGCTCATGGGAGTACTGTTAAACAGGAACAGGGGTGGAAGCACACCGCTTTACCTCCCAGCAAGAATCGCCCCTGGCATTATGGTAAATGCAGTTTCAGTTACTTGCTTGCTTCAAGAGTGTTCGAGTGTTTCGCCACAGTCGGGGCTAGACAGTGCTGATCTCTCGACATGTGTTTCTGGTTCTTTAACCATCATCAATAGAGATTACAGTCTTTCAAATGTGGGGTTTGCTGAGTAGGCTGATAACCTCTTTCTCAGGTCAGGTACCTCTCAGAGTCATGCGGGTGCTTCATCCACAAGCTCAGCTCCTCAATGACTCACGGGAGTACTATTAAACAGGAACAGGGGTGGGAGCACACCGCTTCACCTCGCAGCAAGTTTCACCCCTGGCATTATGGTAAATGCAGTTTCAGTTACTTGCTTGCTTCAAGAGTGTTCGAGTGTTTCGCCACAGTTGGTGCAGATAGTTCTGATCTTTAGACACGTGTTTCTGGTTCTTTAACTGTCATCAGTAGAGATTACAGTCTTCCAAATGTGGGGTTTGCTGAGTAGGCTGCCAACATCTTTCTCAGGTCAGGTACCTCTCAGAGGCATGCGGGTGCTTCATCCATAAGCTCAGCTCCTCAATGACTCACGGGAGTACTATTAAACAGGAACAGGGTGGGAGCACACCGCTTCACCTCGCAGCAAGGTTCGCCCCTGGCATTGCGGTTAATGCAGTTTCCGTTACTTGCTTGCTTCAAGAGTGTTTGAGTGTTTCGCCACAGTTGGTGCAGATAGTGCTGATCTCTAGAAGCGTGGTTCTGGTTCTTTAACCGTCATCACTAGAGATTACAGTGTTCAAATGTGGGGTTTGCTGAGTAGGCTGCCAACATATTTCTCAAGTCAGGTACCTCTCACAGGCATGCGGGTGCTTCATCCAAGAGCTTGTCAGCTCAATGACTCACGGGAGTAGTATTAAACAGGAACAGGGGTGGGAGAACACCGCTTCACCTCCCAGCAAGGTTCGCCCCTGGCATTGTGGTAAATGCAGTTTCAGTTACTTGCTTGCTACAAGAGTGTTCGAGTGTTTGGCCAGACTTGGTGCTAGACAGTGCTGATCTCTAGACACGTGTTTCTGGTTCTTTAACCGTCATCAATAGAGATTACAGTCTTTCAGATGTGGCGTTTGCTGAGTAGGCTGCCAACATCTTTCTCAGGTCAAGTACCTCTCACAGGCATGCAGGTGCTTTATCCACAAGCTCGTCAGCTCAATGACTCATGAGAGTTCTATTAAACAGGAACAGGGATGGGAGCACACCGTTTCACCTCCCAGCAAGTATCGCCCCAGGCATTGTGGTAAATGCAGTTTCCGTTACTTCCTTGCTTCAAGAGTGTTTGAGTGTTTCACCACAGTTGGCGCAGATAGTGCTGATCTCTAGACACGTGGTTCTGGTTCTTTAACCGTCATCAGTAGAGATTACAGTGCTTCAAATGTGGGGTTTGCTGAGTAGGCTGATAACCTCTTTCTCAGGTCTGGTACCTCTCGGAGGCATGCGGGTGCTTCATCCATGAGCTCGTCAGCTCAATGACTCACAGGAGTACTAATTAACAGGAACAGGGGTGGGAGCACACCACTTCACCTCCCAGCAAGGTTCGCCCCTGGCATTGTGGTAAATGAAGTTTCAGTTACTTGCTTGCTTCAAGAGTTTTCAAGTGTTTCGCCACAGTTGGCGGAGATAGTGCTGATCTCTAGACACTTGGTTCTGGTTCTTTATCCGTCATCAGTAGAGATTACAGTGTTAGAAATGTGGGGTTTGCTGAGTAGGCTGATAACCTCTTTCTCAGGTCTGGTACCTCTCAGAGGCATGCGGGTGCTTCATCCACGAGCTCGTCAGCTTAATGACTCACGGGAGTACTATTAAACAGGAACAGTGATGGGAGCACACCGCTTCACCTCCCAGCAAGGTTCCTTCCTAGCATTGTGGTAAATGCAGTTTCAGATACTTGCCTGCTTCAAGAGTGTTTGAATGTTAGCCACAGTTGGTGCAGATTGTGCTGATCTCTAGACATGTGTTTCTGGTTCTTTAACTGTCATCAGTAGATATTACAGTCTTTCAAATGTGGGGTTTGCTGAGTAGGCTACCAACATCTTTCTCAGGTCAGGTACCTCTCAGAGGCATGCCTGTGCTTCATTCATGAGCTCATCTCCTCAATGACTCACGGGAGTACTATTAAACAGGAACAGGGGTGGGAGCCCACTGCTTCACCTCCCAGCAAGGTTTGCCCCGGCATTGTGGTAAATGCAGTTTTAGTTACTTCCTTGGTTCAAGAGTGTTTGAGTGTTTCACCACAGTTGGTGCAGATAGTCCTGATCACTAGACACGTGGTTCTGGTTCTTTAAACATCATCAGCAGAGATTACAGTGTTTCAAATGTGGGGTTTGCTGAGTAGGCTGCCAACATCTTTCTCAGGTCAGTTACCTCTCAGAGGCATGCGGGTGCTTCATCCACAAGCTCGTCAGCTCAATGACTCACAGGAGTACTATTAAACAGGATCAGGGGTGGGAGCACACCGCTCCAACTCCCAGCAAGGTTCACCCCTGGCATTGTGGTAAATGCAGTTTCAGTTACTTGCTTGCTTCAAGAGTGTTCGAGTGTTTCGCCACAGATGGCACAGATAGCGCTGATCTCTAGACAAGTGGTTCTGGTTCTTTAACCGTCATCAGTAGAGATGACAGTGTTTCAAATGTGGGGTTTGCTGAGTAGGCTGCCAACATATTTCTAATGTCAGGTACATCTCACAGGCATACGGGTGCTTCATCCAAGAGCTCGTCAGCTCAATGACTCATGGGAGTAGTATTAAACAGGAACAGGGATGGGACACACTGCTTTACCTCCCAGCAAGGATCGCCCCTGGCATTGTGGTAAATGCAGTTTCAGTTACTTCCTTGCTTCAAGAGTGTTTGAGTGTTTCGCCACAGTTGGTGCAGATAGTGCTGATCTCTAGACACGTGGTTCTGGTTCTTTAACCGTCATCAGTAGAGATGACAGTGTTTCAAATGTGGGGTTTGCTGAGTAGGCTGCCAACATCTTTCTCAGGTCAGGTACCTCTCACAGGCATGCGGGTGCTTCATCCACAAGCTCGTCAGCTCAATGACTCACAGGAGTACTATTAAACAGGAACAGGGGTGGGAGCACACCGCTTCAACTCCCAGCAAGGTTCGCCCCTGGCATTGTGGTAAATGCAGTTTCAGTTACTTGCTTGCTTCAAGAGTGTTTGAGTGTTTCGCCACAATTTGCGCAGATAGCGCTGATCTCTAGACACGTGTTTCTGGTTCTTTAACTGCAATTAGTAGAGATTACAGTCTTTCAAATGTGGGGTTTGATGAGTAGGCTGATAACATCTTTCTCAGGTCAGGTACCTCTCAGAGGCATGCGGGTGCTTCATCCACGAGCTCGTCAGCTCAATGACTCACGAGAGTACTATTAAATAGGAACAGGGGTGGGAGCACTCCGTTTCACCTCCATGCAAGGTTCGCCCCTTGCATTGTGGTAAATGCAGTTTCAGCTACTTCCTTGCTTCAAGAGTGTTTGAGTGTTTCGCCACAGTTGGTGCAGATAGTGCTGATCTCTAGACAGGTGTTTCTGGTTCTTTAACTGTCATCAGTAGAGATAACAGTCTTTCAAATGTGGGGTTTGCTGAGTAGGCTGCCAACATCTTTCTCAGGTGAGGTACCTCTCAAAGGCATGCAGGTGCTTCATCTACGAGCTCGTCAGCTCAATGACTCACGGGAGTACTATTAAAAAGGAACAGGGGTGGGAGCACACAGCTTCACCTCCCAGCAAGGCTCGCCCCTGGCATTGGGGTAAATGCAGTTTCAGTTACTTGCTAGCTTCAAGAGTGTTTGAGAGTTTCGCCACAGTTGGTGCTAGATAGTGCTGATTTCTAGACACGTGTTTCTGGTTCTTTAACTGTCATCAATTGAGATTACAATATTTCAAATTTGGGGTTTGCTGAGTAGGCTGAAGACATCTTTCTCAGGTCAGGTACCTCTCACAGGCATGCGGGTGCTTCATCCACAAACTCGTCACCTCAATGACTCACGGTAGTACTATTAAGCAGGAACTGGGGTGGGACACACTGCTTTACCTCCCAGCAAGGATCGCCCCTGGCATTGTGGTAAATGCAGTTTCAGTTACTTCCTTGCTTCAAGAGTGTTTGAGTGTTTCGCCACAGTTGGTGCAGATAGTGCTGATCTCTAGACTCGTGGTTCTGGTTCTATAACCGTCATCAGTAGAGATTACAGTGTTTTAAATGTGGGGTTTGCTGAGTGGGCTGCCAACATCCTTCTCAGGTCAGGTACCTCTCACAGGCATGCGGGTGCTTCATCCACAAGCTTGTCAGCTCAATGACTCACGGGAGGACTAATAAACAGGAACAGGGGTGGGAGCACACCGCTTCACCTCCCAGCAAGATTCGCCCCTGGCATTGTGGTGAATGCAGTTTCAGTTATTTGCTTGCTTCAAGAGTGTTCGAGTGTTTCGCCACAGTTGGCACATATAGTGCTGATCTCTAGACAATTGGTTCTGGTTCTTTAACCGTCATCAGTAGAGATTACAGTGTTTCAAATTTGGGGTTTGCTGAGTAGGCTGCCAACATTTTTCTCAGGTCAGGTACCTCTCACAGGCATGCGGGTGCTTCATCCACGAGCTCGTCAGCTCAATGACGCACGGGAGGACTAATACACAGGAACAGTGGTGGGGGCACACCGCTACACCTTTCAGCTAGGAATGCCCCTGACATTGTTGTAAATGCAGTTTCAGTTACTTGCTTACTTAAAGAATGTTTGAGTGTTTCGCCACATTTGGCACAGATAGTGCTGATCTCTAGACACGTGTTTCTGGTTCTTTAACTGTCATCAATAGAGATTACAGTGTTTCAAATTTGGGGTTTGCTGAATAGGCTGCAAACATCTTTCTCTGGTCAGGTACCTCTCGCAGGCATGCGGGTGCTTCATCCACAAGCTCGTCAGCTCAATGACTCACGGGAGTACTGTTAAAAAGGAACAGGGGACGGAGCACACCTCTTCACCTCCCAGCAAGGTTCGTCCCTGACATTGTGGTAAATGCAGTTTCAGTTACTTGCTTGCTTCAAGAGTGTTCGGGTGTTTTGCCACAGTTGGCGCAGATAGTGTTGATCTCTAGACACGTGTTTCTGGTTCTTTAACTGTCATCAGTAAAGATTAAACTCTTTCAAATGTGGGGTTTGCTGAGTAGGCTGCCAAAACTTTTCTCAGCTGAGGTACCTCTCACAGGCCTGCGGGTGATTCATGCACGAGCTCGTCAGCTCAATGACTCACGGGATTACTATTAAGCAGGAACAGGGATGGAAGCACACTGCTTCACCTCCCAGCAAGGTTCCCCCCGGGTGTGGTAGTAAATGCAGTTTCAGTTACTTCCTTGGTTCAAGAGTGTTTGAGTGTTTCGCCACAGTTGGTGCAGATAGTCCTGATCACTAGACACGTGGTTTGGTTCTTTAAACGTCATCAGCAGAGATTACAGTGTTTCAAATGTGGAGTTTGCTGAGTAGGATGCCAACATCTTTCTCAGGTCTGGTTCCTCTCACAGGCATGCGGGTGCTTCATCCACGAGCTTGTCAGCTCAATGACTCACGGGAGTAAACAGGAACAGGGGTGGGAGCATACCGCTTTACCTCCCAGCAAGGATCGCCCCTGGCATAGTCGTAAATGCAGTTTCAGTTACTTGCTTGCTTCAAGAGTGTTTGAGTGTTTCGCGACAGTTGGCGCTCGATAGTGCTGATCTACAGACACGTGTTTCTGGTTCTTTAACTGTCATCATTAAAGATGACAGTGTTTCAAATTTGGGGTTTGCTGAGTAGGCTGCCAACATCTTTCTCAGGTCAGATATCTCTCACAGGCATGCGGGTGCTCCTTCATCCACGGGCTCGTCAGCTCAATGATATATGGGAGTACTTTTAAACAGGAACAGGGGTGGGAGCACACCACTTCACCTCCCAGCAAGTTTCGCCTCTGGCATTGTGGTAAATACACTTTCAGTTACTTGCTTGCTTCAAGAGTGTTGTAGTGTTTTGCCACAGTTGGCGCAGATAGTGTTGACCTCTAGACATGTGTTTATGGTTCTTTAACTGTCATCAGTAGAGATTACAGTCTTTCAAATGTGGGGTTTGCTGAGTAGGCTGCCAACATCTTGCTCAGGTGACGTAGCTCTCGAAAACGTGCGGGTGCTTCATCTATGAGCTTGTCAGCTCAATGACTAACGGGAGGACTAATAAACAGGAACAGGGGTGGGAGCACACCGCTTCACCTACCAGCAAGGTTCGCCCCTAGCATTATGGTAAATGCACTTTCAGTTACTTGCTTGCTTCAAGCGTGTTCGAGTGTTTCGCCACAGTTGGCGTTAGATAGTGATGATCTCTAGACACGTGTTACAGTGTTTCAAATGTGGGGTTTGCTGAGTAGGCTGTCAACATCTTTCTCAGGTCAGGTACCTCTCACAGGCATGAGGGTGCTTCATCCACGAGCTCGTCAGCTCAATGACTCATGGGAGTACTATTAAACAGGAACAAGGGTGGGAGCACACCACTTCGCCTCCCAGCAATGTTCGCCCCTGGCATTGTGGTGAATGCACTTTCAGTTACTTGCTTGCTTCAAGAGTGTTCGAGTGTTTCGCCACAGTTGGCACAGATAGTGCTGATCTCTAGACATGTGTTTCTGGTTCTTTAACTGTCATTAGTAGAGATACTGTCTTTCAAATGTGAGGTTTGCTGAGTAGGCTGCCAACATTTTTCTCAGGTCCGGTACCTCTCACAGGCATGAGGGTGCTTCATCCACGAGCACGTCAGCTAAATGACTCTCAGGAGTACTATTAAACAGGAGCAGGGGTGGGAGCCCACCGCTTCACCTCCCAGCAAGGTTTGCCCCGGCATTGTGGTAAATGCAGTTTTAGAAACTTGCTTGCTTCAAGAGTGTTTGAGTGTTTCCCCACAGTTGTCGCTAGATAGTGCTGATCTCTAGACACGTGTTGCTGGTTCTTTAACTGTCATCAATAGAGATTACAGTGTTTCAAATTTGGGGCTTGCTGAGTAGGCTGAAAACATATTTCTCAGGTCAGGTACTTCTCACAGGCATGAGGGTGCTTCATCCACGAGCTCGTCAGCTCAATTACTCATGGGAGTGCTATTAAACAGGAACAGGGGTTGGAGCACACCGCTTCACCTCCCAGCAAGGTTCGCCCCTGGCATTGTGGTAAATGCACTTTCAGTTACTTGCTTGCTTCAATAGTGTTCGAGTGTTTCGCCACATTTGGCGCAGATAGTGCTTATCTCTAGACACGTGTTTCTGGTTCTTTAATTGTCATCAGTAGAGATTACAGTTTTTCAAATGTGGGGTTTGCTGAGTAGGCTGCCAACATCTTTCTCAGGTCAGGTAGCTCCCACAGACATGCTGGTGCTTCATTCACGAGCTACTCAGCTCAATGACTCATGGGAGGACTAATAAACAGGAACAGGGGTGGGAGCACACCGATTCACCTCCCAGCAAGGTTCGCACCTGGCATTGTGGTAAATGCACTTTCAGTTACTTGCTTGCTTCAATAGTGTTCGAGTGTTTCGCCACATTTGGCGCAGATAGTGCTTATCTCTAGACACATGTTTCTGGTTCTTTAACTGTCATCAGAAGAGATACAGTCTTTCAAATGTGAGGTTTGCTGAGTAGGCTGCCAACATCTTTCTCAGGTCAGGTACCTCTCAGAGGCATGCGGGTGCTTCATCCATGGGCACGACAGCTCAATGACTCACAGGAGTACTATTAAACAGGAACAGGGGTGGGAGCCCACCGCTTCACCTCCACAGCAAGGTTTGCCCTTGACATTGTGGTAAATGCAGTTTCAGTTACTTGCTTGCTTCAAGAGTGTTTGAGTGTTTCGTCACAGTTGGCGCTAGATAGTGCTGATCTCTAGACACGTGTTTCTGGTTCTTTAACTGTCATCAATAGAGATTACAGTGTTTCAAATTTGGTGTTTGCTGAGTAGGCTGAAAACATCTTTCTCAGGTCAGGTACCTCTCACAGGCATGAGGGTGCTTCATCCATGAGCTCGTCAGCTCAATTACTCATGGGAGTACTATTAAACAGGAACAGGGGTGGGAGCACACCACTTCGCCTCCCAGCAAGGTTCGCCCCAGGCATTGTGATAAATGCACTTTCAGTTACTTGCTTGCTTCAAGAGTGTTCGGGTGTTTTGCCACAGTTGGCGCAGATAGTGTTGATCTCTAGACACGTGTTTCTGGTTCTTTAACTGTCATCAGTAAAGATTAAACTCTTTCAAATGTGGGGTTTGCTGAGTAGGCTGCCAAACTTCTTCTCAGCTGAGGTACCTCTCACAGGCCTGCGGGTGATTCATGCACAAGCTCGTCAGCTCAATGACTCACGGGATTACTATTAAGCAGGAACAGGGATGGAAGCACACTGCTTCACCTCCCAGCAAGGTTCCCCCCGGGTGTGGTGGTAAATGCAGTTTCAGTTACTTGCTTGCTTCAATAGTGTTCGAGTGTTTCGCCACATTTGGCGCAGATAGTGCTTATCTCTAGACACGTGTTTCTGGTTCTTTAACTGTCATCAGAAGAGATACAGTCTTTCAAATGTGAGGTTTGCTGAGTAGGCTGCCAACATCTTTCTCAGGTCAGGTACCTCTCAGAGGCATGCGGGTGCTTCATCCATGGGCACGACAGCTCAATGACTCACAGGAGTACTATTAAACAGGAACAGGGGTGGGACCCCACCGCTTCACCTCCACAGAAAGGTTTGCCCTTGACATTGTGGTAAATGCAGTTTCAGTTACTTGCTTGGTTCAAGAGTGTTTGAGTGTTTCGTCACAGTTGGCGCTCGATAGTGCTGATCTCTAGACACGTGTTTCTGGTTCTTTAACTGTCATCAATAGAGATTACAGTGTTTCAAATTTGGTGTTTGCTGAGTAGGCTGAAAAAATCTTTCTCAGGTCAGGTACCTCTCACAGGCATGAGGGTGCTTCATCCATGAGCTCGTCAGCTCAATTACTCATGGGAGTACTATTAAACAGGAACAGGGGTGGGAGCACACCACTTCGCCTCCCAGCAAAGTTCGCCCCAGGCATTGTGGTAAATGCAGTTTCAGTTACTTGCTTGCTTCAAGAGTGTTCGAGTGTTTCGCCACAGTTGGTGCAGATAGTGTTGACCTCTAGACACGTATTTCTCGTTCTTTAACTGTCATCAGTAGAGATACAGTCTTTCAAATGTGAGGTTTGCTGAGTAGGCTGCCAACATCTTTCTCAGGTCAGGTACCTCTCAGAGGCATGCGGGTGCTTCATCCACGAGCTCGTCACCTCAATGACTCACGGGAGTACTATTAAGCAGTAACAGGGGTGGGACACACTGCTTTACCTCCCAGCAAGGATCGCCCCTGGCATAGTTGTAAATGCAGTTTCAGTTACTTCCTTGCTTAAAGAGTGTTTGAGTGTTTTGCCACAGTTGGTGCAGATAGTGCTGATTTCTAGACACATGGTTCTGGTTCTTTAACCGTCATCAGTAGAGATTACAGTGTTTCAAATGTGGGGTTTGCTGAGTAGGCTGCCATTATTTTTCTCAGGTCAGGTACCTTTCACAGGCATGCGGGTGCTTCTCCACGAGCTCGTCAGCTCAATGACGCACGGGAGGACTAATAAACAGGAACAGGGGTGGGGGCACACCGCTTCACCTTCCAGCAAGGTTTGCCCCTTACATTGTGGTAAATGCAGTTTCAGTTACTTGCTTGCTTCAAGAATGTTTGAGTGTTTTGCCACGGTTGGCGCTAGATAGTTCTGATCTCTAGACACGTGTTTCTGGTTCTTTAACTGTCATCAGTAGAGATTACAGTGTTTCAAATTTGGGGTTTGTTGAGTAGGCTGCCAACATCCTTCTCAGGTCAGGTACCTCTAACAGGCATGCGGGTGCTTCATCCACGAGCGTGTCAGCTCAATGACTCATGGGAGGACTAATAAACAGGAACAGGGGTGGGAGCACACCGTTTCACCTCCCAGCAAGTTTCGCCCCTGACAATGTGGTAAATGCAGTTTCAGTTACTTGCTTGCTTCAATAGTGTTCGAGTGTTTCGCCACATTTGGCGCAGATAGTGCTTATCTCTAGACACGTGTTTCTGGTTCTTTAACTGTCATCAGAAGAGATACAGTCTTTCAAATGTGAGGTTTGCTGAGTAGGCTGCCAACATCTTTCTCAGGTCAGGTACCTCTCAGAGGCATGCGGGTGCTTCATCCATGGGCACGACAGCTCAATGACTCACAGGAGTACTATTAAACAGGAACAGGGGTGGGACCCCACCGCTTCACCTCCACAGAAAGGTTTGCCCTTGACATTGTGGTAAATGCAGTTTCGGTTACTTGCTTGCTTCAAGAGTGTTTGAGTGTTTCGTCACAGTTGGCGCTCGATAGTGCTGATCTCTAGACACGTGTTTCTGGTTCTTTAACTGTCATCAATAGAGATTACAGTGTTTCAAATTTGGTGTTTGCTGAGTAGGCTGAAAAAATCTTTCTCAGGTCAGGTACCTCTCACAGGCATGAGGGTGCTTCATCCATGAGCTCGTCAGCTCAATTACTCATGGGAGTACTATTAAACAGGAACAGGGGTGGGAGCACACCACTTCGCCTCCCAGCAAAGTTCGCCCCAGGCATTGTGGTAAATGCAGTTTCAGTTACTTGCTTGCTTCAAGAGTGTTCGAGTGTTTCGCCACAGTTGGTGCAGATAGTGTTGACCTCTAGACACGTATTTCTCGTTCTTTAACTGTCATCAGTAGAGATACAGTCTTTCAAATGTGAGGTTTGCTGAGTAGGCTGCCAACATCTTTCTCAGGTCAGGTACCTCTCAGAGGCATGCGGGTGCTTCATCCACGAGCTCGTCACCTCAATGACTCACGGGAGTACTATTAAGCAGTAACAGGGGTGGGACACACTGCTTTACCTCCCAGCAAGGATCGCCCCTGGCATAGTTGTAAATGCAGTTTCAGTTACTTCCTTGCTTAAAGAGTGTTTGAGTGTTTTGCCACAGTTGGTGCAGATAGTGCTGATCTCTAGACACATGGTTCTGGTTCTTTAACCGTCATCAGTAGAGATTACAGTGTTTCAAATGTGGGGTTTGCTGAGTAGGCTGCCATTATTTTTCTCAGGTCAGGTACCTTTCACAGGCATGCGGGTGCTTCTCCACGAGCTCGTCAGCTCAATGACGCACGGGAGGACTAATAAACAGGAACAGGGGTGGGGGCACACCGCTTCACCTTCCAGCAAGGTTTGCCCCTGACATTGTGGTAAATGCAGTTTCAGTTACTTGCTTGCTTCAAGAATGTTTGAGTGTTTTGCCACGGTTGGCGCTAGATAGTTCTGATCTCTAGACACGTGTTTCTGGTTCTTTAACTGTCATCAGTAGAGATTACAGTGTTTCAAATTTGGGGTTTGTTGAGTAGGCTGCCAACATCCTTCTCAGGTCAGGTACCTCTAACAGGCATGCGGGTGCTTCATCCACGAGCGTGTCAGCTCAATGACTCATGGGAGGACTAATAAACAGGAACAGGGGTGGGAGCACACCGTTTCACCTCCCAGCAAGTTTCGCCCCTGACAATGTGGTGAATACAGTTTCAGTTACTTGCTTGCTTCAAGATTGTTTGAGTGTTACGCCACAGTTGGCACAACTAGTGCTGATCTCTAGACACGTGGTTCTGGTTCTTTAACCGTAATCTGTAGACATTACAGTGTTTCAAATGTGGGGTTTGCTGAGTAGGCTGCCAACATTTTTCTCAGGTCAGGTACCTCTCACAGGCATGCGGGTGCTTCAACCACGAGCTCGTCAGCTCAATGACGCACGGGAGGACTAATAAACAGGAACAGGGGTGGGGGCACACCGCTTCACCTTTCAGCAAGGTTTGCCCCTGACATTGTGGTAAATGCAGTTTCAGTTATTTGCTTGCTTCAAGAATGTTTGAGTGTTTCACCACAGTTGGCGCTAGATAGTGCTCATCTCTAGACACGTGTTTCTGGATCTTTAACTGTCACGAATAGAGATTACAGTGTTTCAAAATTGGGGTTTGCTGAGTAGGCTGCCAAAATCCTTCTCAGGTCAACTACTTCTCACAGGCATGCAAGTGCTTCATCCACGAGCTTGTCAGCTCAATGACTCATGGGAAGACTAATAAACAGGAACAGGGGTGGGGGCACACCGCTTCACCTCCCAGCAAGGTTTGCCCCTGACATTGTGGTAAATGCAGTTTCAGTTACTTGCTTGCTTCAAGAGTATTCAAGTGTTTCGTCACAGTTGGCGCAGATAGTGCTGATCTCTAGACACGTGTTTCTGGTTCTCTAACTGTCATCAGTAGAGATTACAGTCTTTGAAATTTGGGGTTTGCTGAGTATGCTGCCATCATCTTTTTCAGGTCAGGTACCTCTCACAGGCATCCAGGGGCCTCATCCACGAGCTCGTCAGCTCAATGACTCATGGGAGTACTATTAAACAGGAACAGGGGTGGGAGCCCACCGCTTTACCTCACAGCACGGTTCGCCACTGGTTTTGTGGTAAATGCAGTTTCAGTTACTTGCTTGCTTCAAGAGTGTTCCAGTGTTTCGCCACTATTGGCGCAGATAGTGTTAATCTCTAGACACATCTTTCTGGTTCTTTAACTGTCATCAGTAGAAATTACAGTCTTTCAAATGTGGGGTTTGCTGAGTAGGCTGCCAACATCTTTCTCAGGTGAGGTACCTCTCAAAGGCATGCAGGTGCTTCATCTATGAGCTCGTCAGCTCAATGACTCACGGGAGTACTATTATAAAGGAACAGGGGTGGGAGCACACAGCTTCACCTCCCAGCAAGGCTCGCCCCTGGCATTGGGGTAAATGCAGTTTCAGTTACTTGCTAGCTTCAAGAGTGTTTGAGAGTTTCGCCACAGTTGGTGCTAGATAGTGCTGATTTCTAGACACGTGTTTCTGGTTCTTTAACTGTCATCAATTGAGATTACAATATTTCAAATTTGGGGTTTGCTGAGTAGGCTGAAGACATCTTTCTCAGGTCAGGTACCTCTCACAGGCATGCGGGTGCTTCATCCACAAACTCGTCACCTCAATGACTCACGGTAGTACTATTAAGCAGGAACAGGGGTGGGACACACTGCTTTACCTCCCAGCAAGGATCGCCCCTGGCATTGTGGTAAATGCAGTTTCAGTTACTTCCTTGCTTCAAGAGTGTTTGAGTGTTTCGCCACAGTTGGTGCAGATAGTGCTGATCTCTAGACTCGTGGTTCTGGTTCTATAACCGTCATCAGTAGAGATTACAGTGTTTTAAATGTGGGGTTTGCTGAGTAGGCTGCCAACATCCTTCTCAGGTCAGGTACCTCTCACAGGCATGCGGGTGCTTCATCCACAAGCTTGTCAGCTCAATGACTCACGGGAGGACTAATAAACAGGAACAGGGGTGGGAGCACACCGCTTCACCTCCCAGCAAGATTCGCCCCTGGCATTGTGGTGAATGCAGTTTCAGTTATTTGCTTGCTTCAAGAGTGTTCGAGTGTTTCGCCACAGTTGGCACATATAGTGCTGATCTCTAGACATGTGGTTCTGGTTCTTTAACCGTCATCAGTAGAGATTACAGTGTTTCAAATTTGGGGTTTGCTGAGTAGGCTGCCAACATTTTTCTCAGGTCAGGTACCTCTCACAGGCATGCGGGTGCTTCATCCACGAGCTCGTCAGCTCAATGACGCACGGGAGGACTAATACACAGGAACAGGGGTGGGGGCACACCGCTACACCTTTCAGCTAGGAATGCCCCTGACATTGTTGTAAATGCAGTTTCAGTTACTTGCTTGCTTAAAGAATGTTTGAGTGTTTCGCCACAGTTGGCACAGATAGTGCTGATCTCTAGACACGTGTTTCTGGTTCTTTAACTGTCATCAATAGAGATTACAGTGTTTCAAATTTGGGGTTTGCTGAATAGGCTGCAAACATCTTTCTCTGGTCAGGTACCTCTCGCAGGCATGTGGGTGCTTCATCCACAAGCTCGTCAGCTCAATGACTCACGGGAGTACTGTTAAAAAGGAACAGGGGACGGAGCACACCTCTTCACCTCCCAGCAAGGTTCGTCCCTGACATTGTGGTAAATGCAGTTTCAGTTACTTGCTTGCTTCAAGAGTGTTCGGGTGTTTTGCCACAGTTGGCGCAGATAGTGTTGATCTCTAGACACGTGTTTCTGGTTCTTTAACTGTCATCAGTAAAGATTAAACTCTTTCAAATGTGGGGTTTGCTGAGTAGGCTGCCAAAACTTTTCTCAGCTGAGGTACCTCTCACAGGCCTGCGGGTGATTCATGCACGAGCTCGTCAGCTCAATGACTCACGGGATTACTATTAAGCAGGAACAGGGATGGAAGCACACTGCTTCACCTCCCAGCAAGGTTCCCCCCGGGTGTGGTAGTAAATGCAGTTTCAGTTACTTCCTTGGTTCAAGAGTGTTTGAGTGTTTCGCCACAGTTGGTGCAGATAGTCCTGATCACTAGACACGTGGTTTGGTTCTTTAAACGTCATCAGCAGAGATTACAGTGTTTCAAATGTGGAGTTTGCTGAGTAGGATGCCAACATCTTTCTCAGGTCTGGTTCCTCTCACAGGCATGCGGGTGCTTCATCCACGAGCTTGTCAGCTCAATGACTCACGGGAGTAAACAGGAACAGGGGTGGGAGCATACCGCTTTACCTCCCAGCAAGGATCGCCCCTGGCATAGTCGTAAATGCAGTTTCAGTTACTTGCTTGCTTCAAGAGTGTTTGAGTGTTTCGCGACAGTTGGCGCTCGATAGTGCTGATCTACAGACACGTGTTTCTGGTTCTTTAACTGTCATCATTAAAGATGACAGTGTTTCAAATTTGGGGTTTGCTGAGTAGGCTGCCAACATCTTTCTCAGGTCAGATATCTCTCACAGGCATGCGGGTGCTCCTTCATCCACGGGCTCGTCAGCTCAATGATATATGGGAGTACTTTTAAACAGGAACAGGGGTGGGAGCACACCACTTCACCTCCCAGCAAGTTTCGCCTCTGGCATTGTGGTAAATACACTTTCAGTTACTTGCTTGCTTCAAGAGTGTTGTAGTGTTTTGCCACAGTTGGCGCAGATAGTGTTGACCTCTAGACATGTGTTTATGGTTCTTTAACTGTCATCAGTAGAGATTACAGTCTTTCAAATGTGGGGTTTGCTGAGTCGGCTGCCAACATCTTGCTCAGGTGACGTAGCTCTCGAAAACGTGCGGGTGCTTCATCTATGAGCTTGTCAGCTCAATGACTAACGGGAGGACTAATAAACAGGAACAGGGGTGGGAGCACACCGCTTCACCTACCAGCAAGGTTCGCCCCTAGCATTATGGTAAATGCACTTTCAGTTACTTGCTTGCTTCAAGCGTGTTCGAGTGTTTCGCCACAGTTGGCGTTAGATAGTGATGATCTCTAGACACGTGTTACAGTTTTTCAAATGTGGGGTTTGCTGAGTAGGCTGTCAACATCTTTCTCAGGTCAGGTACCTCTCACAGGCATGAGGGTGCTTCATCCACGAGCTCGTCAGCTCAATGACTCATGGGAGTACTATTAAACAGGAACAAGGGTAGGAGCACACCACTTCGCCTCCCAGCAATGTTCGCCCCTGGCATTGTGGTGAATGCACTTTCAGTTACTTGCTTGCTTCAAGAGTGTTCGAGTGTTTCGCCACAGTTGGCACAGATAGTGCTGATCTCTAGACATGTGTTTCTGGTTCTTTAACTGTCATTAGTAGAGATACTGTCTTTCAAATGTGAGGTTTGCTGAGTAGGCTGCCAACATTTTTCTCAGGTCCGGTACCTCTCACAGGCATGAGGGTGCTTCATCCACGAGCACGTCAGCTAAATGACTCTCAGGAGTACTATTAAACAGGAGCAGGGGTGGGAGCCCACCGCTTCACCTCCCAGCAAGGTTTGCCCCGGCATTGTGGTAAATGCAGTTTTAGAAACTTGCTTGCTTCAAGAGTGTTTGAGTGTTTACCCACAGTTGTCGCTAGATAGTGCTGATCTCTAGACACGTGTTGCTGGTTCTTTAACTGTCATCAATAGAGATTACAGTGTTTCAAATTTGGGGCTTGCTGAGTAGGCTGAAAACATATTTCTCAGGTCAGGTACCTCTCACAGGCATGAGGGTGCTTCATCCACGAGCTCGTCAGCTCAATTACTCATGGGAGTGCTATTTAACAGGAACAGGGGTTGGAGCACACCGCTTCACCTCCCAGCAAGGTTCGCCCCTGGCATTGTGGTAAATGCACTTTCAGTTACTTGCTTGCTTCAATAGTGTTCGAGTGTTTCGCCACATTTGGCGCAGATAGTGCATATCTCTAGACACGTGTTTCTGGTTCTTTAATTGTCATCAGTAGAGATTACAGTTTTTCAAATGTGGGGTTTGCTGAGTAGGCTGCCAACATCTTTCTCAGGTCAGGTACCTCCCACAGACATGCTGGTGCTTCATTCATGAGCTACTCAGCTCAATGACTCATGGGAGGACTAATAAACAGGAACAGGGGTGGGAGCACACCGGTTCACCTCCCAGCAAGGTTCACCCCTGGCATTGTGGTAAATGCACTTTCAGTTACTTGCTTGCTTCAATAGTGTTCGAGTGTTTCGCCACATTTGGCGCAGATAGTGCTTATCTCTAGACACATGTTTCTGGTTCTTTAACTGTCATCAGAAGAGATACAGTCTTTCAAATGTGAGGTTTGCTGAGTAGGCTGCCAACATCTTTCTCAGGTCAGGTACCTCTCAGAGGCATGCGGGTGCTTCATCCATGGGCACGACAGCTTAATGACTCACAGGAGTACTATTAAACAGGAACAGGGGTGGGAGCCCACCGCTTCACCTCCACAGCAAGGTTTGCCCTTGACATTGTGGTAAATGCAGTTTCAGTTACTTGTTTGCTTCAAGAGTGTTTGAGTGTTTCGTCACAGTTGGCGCTAGATAGTGCTGATCTCTAGACACGTGTTTCTGGTTCTTTAACTGTCATCAATAGAGATTACAGTGTTTCAAATTTGGTGTTTGCTGAGTAGGCTGAAAACATCTTTCTCAGGTCAGGTACCTCTCACAGGCATGAGGGTGCTTCATCCATGAGCTCGTCAGCTCAATTACTCATGGGAGTACTATTAAACAGGAACAGGGGTGGGAGCACACCACTTCGCCTCCCAGCAAGGTTCGCCCCAGGCATTGTGATAAATGCACTTTCAGTTACTTGCTTGCTTCAAGAGTGTTCGGGTGTTTTGCCACAGTTGGCGCAGATAGTGTTGATCTCTAGACACGTGTTTCTGGTTCTTTAACTGTCATCAGTAAAGATTAAACTCTTTCAAGTGTGGGGTTTGCTGAGTAGGCTGCCAAACTTTTTCTCAGCTGAGGTACCTCTCACAGGCCTGCGGGTGATTCATGCACGAGCTCGTCAGCTCAATGACTCACGGGATTACTATTAAGCAGGAACAGGGATGGAAGCACACTGCTTCACCTCCCAGCAAGGTTCCCCCCGGGTGTGGTGGTAAATGCAGTTTCAGTTACTTGCTTGCTTCAATAGTGTTCGAGTGTTTCGCCACATTTGGCGCAGATAGTGCTTATCTCTAGACACGTGTTTCTGGTTCTTTAACTGTCATCAGAAGAGATACAGTCTTTCAAATGTGAGGTTTGCTGAGTAGGCTGCCAACATCTTTCTCAGGTCAGGTACCTCTCAGAGGCATGCGGGTGCTTCATCCATGGGCACGACAGCTCAATGACTCACAGGAGTACTATTAAACAGGAACAGGGGTGGGACCCCACCGCTTTACCTCCACAGAAAGGTTTGCCCTTGACATTGTGGTAAATGCAGTTTCAGTTACTTGCTTGCTTCAAGAGTGTTTGAGTGTTTCGTCACAGTTGGCGCTCGATGGTGCTGATCTCTAGACACGTGTTTCTGGTTCTTTAACTGTCATCAATAGAGATTACAGTGTTTCAAGTTTGGTGTTTGCTGAGTAGGCTGAAAAAATCTTTCTCAGGTCAGGTACCTCTCACAGGCATGAGGGTGCTTCATCCATGAGCTCGTCAGCTCAATTACTCATTTTTTTTTTTTTTTTTTTTTTAAATAATTTTTATTGTAGTCATGCCTGTGCAGGTCATTACATATAGAAGTAGCATCATAAAATTTAGCAGATACACAATATGCTTCGTCAATCAGTACACAGCCGTCATGCCCACAACCCGGGGGTTGGGCGGCGTTGTTATCTCTGCTCATCCTTGCCTGACGTTCAATATTGAGGAGTGGATAGTGTCCGGATTATGTGCATGACTACTTTTATAGTCCTACTAACCTACGCGCTAATCCCCAACTCCCATTCCCTGCGCAAAACTAAAACTCCCCCCCTATCCCGTCCCTCACACCACCCCCCGTCTAAGGCCACGTTGCGATTATGTCTGGATTGCTGGCATCAACCCCCCTGCATACCTGCTGCTCCTAGGGCCTCAGCTTGCCTCCTCCGCCCCTTCCGCCCCGGGGACCCCCTCCTCGTCTTCAGCCTCGCTGTCCCTAAGTGCCTGCACCATTACTTCCCATGAGGTCGCAGTGTCAGCTGCTGTTTGGCTGGGGGTCCTGCGCGCAAGCTGGTACCTATGCGTGCTGTCAGCCGTAGCCCATTTTAGAAATTCCTGCCGCCACCTCCGCGGAGTTGGCCCCACTCTCGACTTCCAGTTTCTAGTGATCTCCCTCTTAGCCACCATCAGTCCCATGTCGATAAACTTACTCGTGAGTTTATTTTTGGGGGTATGGGGAAACCAGTGCAAAAGACATTCCGCTGGCCCATATTCTATTGATCTTTCAGTCACCTCATTCAGCACCTCCCCAACGTCTTGCCAATAGTCCCGCAGGGCCGGGCATGCCCACAACATGTGCACTAGCTCGGCCCCCTCTTCCGGACATCGGGGACAGGTCACTGTCCCATCTCCAAAATACCGCCTGATTCTACCCGGGGTCATGTACGCCCTATGCAACACATAGTAGTGGATCAGTTGAAACCTAGCGTTTCTCGTGCTGTTGCGAGCCCTACGGACCAGCTGTGCCCACGTCGTGTCAGGTACGTCCCTACCCAGGTCCGCCTCCCACTTGGCTTTCAGGGATGTGAGAGGAGGGATATTCTCCCTAATCATTCGATTATAGAGGCACGTCACCGCCTTGATCGTGCCCGCCGCCATCATGGTGTACTGGCACGCCGCTGCCGTCCCAGGTTCCTCAAGTCCCGTACCCCAGTGGGCTTGCATTGCCCTGGTTACCGCTGCATGAAGTAGAAATCCCCCTCTCGGTATGCCAAAGCGTTCTATTAACTCCTGGAACGGGAGCAGTGCGCCGTTTTCAAAGAGGTCTCCAACCACCTGTATTCCTGCTTCCTCCCACTCCTGTAGGCGCGACCAGTCGCCGCCATGTGGCAAGGCCGTTAGCATGCCCAGGGGGATCTCAGGCGCATATGGGCGCTGGATACCCGCCCTCTTCTGGGCCCGATTCCAACATTGACGATACGTGCGCTGCTCCAGCGACAGATCCCGACTGTCCAGCCGTTGCCGGAGGACTATATATGCCAGGACGTGTCTGGGCGTCCCTCGCAAGCTGTCGTTCTCTGGGCCCCGAAACACCCTCGCTACCTCCTGCGTGAAGACTTGCAGTTGGGCCGCAAGGTAATAAAGCTCAAAGTCCGGCACCGCCAGACCCCCCTCATCTTTCGGGCGAGAAAGCGTGGCCAGCGCTACTCTGCATCGTCCCGTTCCCCAAATGAACGTCGTAATTTGAGATTTAAATAGTCTAAAGAAGGAGCTAGGTAGCCAGATTGGGAGCGTCCGGAAATAATACAATAATCTCGGTAGGGCAACCATCTTCAGCAGGGAAATCCGGCCCGCTACCGATAGTGGCAGCGTGGCCCAGAAGGCCATGCAGCCCTTCAGTCCGCGTATGCATCGCCCCAGGTTGCCCTCAAGCAGGTCCTCCGGCTTATGGTAAATATGGACCCCCAGGTATTTAATACAGGTAGGGTTCCAGGCCACCTCCGACCGGTGGTGCGGCTGGGCAGCGCCCTCCAACAGTGGGAACAAACTCGTCTTGGGCCAGTTAACCCTTAGGCCCGACATCTCTCCGAAGCTCTCCAGTAGGGCTTCCGCTCTCTGCAAGTCCTCACCCCCGTCGCAGAGGAACAGTAGTAGGTCATCGGCATATAGCGAGATGAAATGTTGCCCGTCTCGGGCCCGCACTCCGCGGATGTGCCGCCCCGTTCTGGCCGCAGCCGCCAGCGGCTCAATAGCCAGCGCAAATAGAAGCGGCGATAGGGGACAGCCCTGTCGAGTGCCCCGCTCCACTGGGTAGCGGAGGGACACCGTCGGTCCCACCCTCACCCTTGCTATCGCCCCCGCATAAAGGACCTTCGTCCAATGAATATAACCAGCTCCCAGCCCAAAGCGCTCCATGACAACATATAGATAGTCCCACTCGAGACTGTCGAAGGCCTTTTCAATATCGACCGAGAGAACCAGTTCCGTCCCTGCCCCGCCGTCCAGCCCGTTCATGAGACGGACAAGCCTTCTGATATTTATTGTGGTGTTGCGCTGTGGTATAAAACCGTTCTGGTCGTCGTGCACAAGCCCCGTCATGTGAGGCAGAAGCCTCGCCGCTAGTATGGAGCTCAGGATCTTATAGTCCGCGGTGAGCATAGAGAGTGGTCGATAGGACGCTGGGTCATTACCCTCTCTGCCGGGCTTCAGTAGCGGGACCACTAATGCTTCCCGCATCGACTGCGGTAGTCGGCCCGTCGCCTTGGCCTCCTTATATACGGTCAGGAGTCGCGGTGCCAGTACGTCTAGATATTTGCTATAGAATTCTATGGGGAGCCCATCTATTCCCGGCGCTTTGTTCCTTGCCATGCGCCGCACCGCCGATCGTATCTCTCCCGCGTCAATGTCCGACCCTAAGTCTTTCGCCTGCTCTGCTTCCAGCCGGTGCAGGGGTAGATCAGCCAGGAAGGGTTCTACCAGCCCCCTCCTGTCTCCCGGGGTACTCTTGTACAGGCCCTCGTAATATTTCTGGAAGCCGGCGACTATGCCCAGCTGAGTGTGTTGTATCACGCCCGCCTTATCCTTCAATTGAAGTATGGGAGCGCATCGTCTTGTGGGGTTCGAGAGCCATGCCAGGAGGGTGCCCGCCTTATCGCCTTCAACATGGGAGCGCAGCACATATCGCTTGTAGTCAAAGGCTCGTAGCCTCTCCACTTCAACGGCTACCGCCTCCCTGGCCGAACAAAGTGTCTCCTGGAGTTCTGGGTGTCCAGGCCGCCCCCTCTCCGCCTCCCTCAGCTTAGCATCCGCCTTAGCCAAGTCGCCCAGCAACACTTTCCGCACGCCTACATAATCCCTGATACAGATACCCCTCACCACTACCTTAAAGGCGTCCCATTCCGTCGCTCTAGAGTCCACCGTCCCTTCATTTTCCGTGAAATATAAGGCCACTCCTTCCGCAAGGGCCTCCCCGAAGAGGGGGTCCTCCAGGGTCTCAGGCCGCAGTTTCCAGAGCGGAACCCTGGGCTTCTCTGCTATCCACGCTAGCCGAACCAGGAGTGGGTTATGGTCCGAGATTGTCCTTGACAGGTACTCCGATCCAGTGACGCATGGCAGCACCCCCCGGGAGCAGAGTATCGTGTCCAACCGGACATGCAAATCATGCAGTCCAGAGAAAAATGAGTAATCCCTGTCAGTCGGATGTTGCCCTCTCCAGACATCTATAAGTTCCCAGCGCTCCTGCCATTCCCTCCTACCTCTGGATAGCCTGTGAACTGGGGAGTCACGTAGAGGGGGGTGGGACCTATCCAGCAAGGGGTCGGCAATGGAATTAAAGTCGCCCCCCAGCAGGACCGGGCCCGCCAGGGAGTGGGCCAGCGTCCCTGAAAGCGTCGCGAGGAAAGCCAACTGGTCCGTGTTTGGGGCATATATACTAGCTAACACAATATCTCTACCTTCTAGCTTCCCCTCTGCCACCACATACCTCCCATCCTGGTCTACCCATTGGCGCGTGAGTTGGAAAGGCGTGCCTGCTCTAACCCATATAAGTACTCCCCGCGCATAGGCCGAGTAGCTGGTGTGAAAAACCTGTCCCCGCCATCGCCTCTGTAGCGCTGCCCCCTCTTGTCGTGTAAGATGCGTCTCCTGTAGCATCGCGATGTGTACTCCCCTGCGCACTAAATAGGCATGTACTTTGTGTCTGCGCTGCATAGTGTGTAGGCCCCGGACATTCCAAGTAATACAGGTCAACCCATTCACATTAGCCATTGTCCCAGTAATCCGGACGAAACACTCCCTCCAGCTCCAGCCCTTCGACGGTGGTGGTGCCCCCCCAGAACAAAACAAAACTTCTCAACAGCCCTTCCCTTGGTACACCCAGGGTCAACAACTTCAAAAAAGGTAAACAATCCCCAACTGTGGAGCCCCCCCCTCCCCCAGAACAGGCCCCAATATCGAGATATCAGTCCCCATCCAAACTCCCACACCTGATGACCCAGGTCTCAACTACACAGCCGTAGCTGTGGGTGCCTTAAGGGCCTACGGAGCGCGGCTTCGTCCAGTGGGGGGCTGCGCCGCCCAGCTCCTCGCCTCCTCCCCAATTCCCCACAACCACCTTGCCCCGAACCCCTCGGTGTGCCCCGACCCCCGCTATGTGCATAGGCAATGGTTCCCCTCCCAGCCCTTCAAACATTACCCACTTAGCAATGCCAGCAGTTCAAACATTCAGGATCTCGTCCGCCGTCTGCGGTGTCACCAGCGGTCCCTCAGCGCGGTGGATCTCCGAAAGATCCGACTCCGAGCCAGAGGCCGATACATGAGTGTCCGAGTCCGTGGCCCCTTTAGATCCGGTGCCTTCCGCCCGTCCGAGCTTCTCCACTTCTAGCAGCGCGGCCTGCCGTTCCGCTTCAGTCTGGGAGGCCGTCGGTCCCAGTTTCCCCCGCCCTCGTTTCCTTAGTCTCCTCGATTTCCGCAGCCGTTTGGGCGAGCGTTCCCGCTCCTTCTCCCGCTCTTCTCTTGCCTTGGCGCCGTCAGTCCCGGCCTTGTATGTCTCCCACCAGTCCCAGGCTTCCGCTGACGTTGCAAAAAAGATCGCCTTGTCGTCCACTACCACTCTTAGCCTGGCTGGGAAAAGCAAGGAGTAGGCAATTCCTTCATTTCGTAGCTCCTTCTCGATTGTGAGGAAGGAGGCCCGTTGCTTCTGCGTCTCGAAAGTGAAGTCTGGGAAAAGTGTGACTCTGCTGTTCGCTATCTGGTAAGGGCCATCCTCTCGAGCTTTCTGCAGGAGTAGATCTCTGTCCTTGTGGTGGAGTAACTTGGCTATGATCGGTCTGGGTGGGAGCCCGGGCTTGGGAGGTCCTGAGGGGACTCTATGAGCACGCTCCAGGGTGAAGAATGGCGAAAGCCCTTCCGGCGCCACCACGGTCTTCAGCCATTCCTCCATGTAGGCAATCATGTCCCCCGTCCCCTCCGTCTCTGGCACGCCTACGACCCGCACATTACTGCGTCGGCTTCTATTTTCTGCATCCTCCGCTCGCCGTTCCAGGGTGCGGATGCGGTCCAGGGCCTCCGTTAGCTTACTCTCCATCACCCTGTGAGCCGGCGCCAGGTCATTGAGCACCGCTTCAGCATCCTTGACCCTGTCCTTTAGTTTGTCGTGGTCCGCCCGGAGCAAGCCCAGCCCCGACGCCCCCTGCGCTATATCGTTATGTAGCGTGTCTCTAGTGCCGTTATGGCGTCCAATATTCGATCCTGCAATCGCTGTAGGTCTGTCGGCTCAGCGGGGCCCCCCTCTGCTACATCTGACGTCGCCGCCTCCTCCGCCTTAGCTCTTGGCTTCCCCATAGTAGCCGGCCTCGCCGTCCTCGCCTTATTCGGCTGTCTGCTGTCTCCGGGCCTCCGCTACGTGGCTAGCTCCTGCGCGCTATGGGGCCTTGCTGTTCGAACACTGCGCATCAGAGGTGGCGTCCGCCGTGTTGTACAATCCCCGGGTACTGTGGAGGATTGTTCTCACTCCCCCTGATCGGCGTGGTAGGTTGGACGCTCTACCGGAAGTCTGATGCCGCCAAAGACCCTCCACTGGCCCATGGGCTCCTTCGTTTTGCCCCTTTGTGCTTCTCAGGCCTCCGTTGTGGGGGCGAGGGGGGGGGGGGACCCAAGCTGCCCAGCGCCGTGCACCGTCCCCCGTGAACCCCCTCTCCAGGCGGCCCCCGCCCACCAGTTGGCTCGTGTGGCGCTCCGGGCTGGGTTTGAAGCCCCGGATCCAACCCTCTCGGCAATGGAGTCTGGCCGTGAGGCTCTCCCGCAGCGGCGCACCCGGGTGGCCTTCACCTCTCGCCTCCGCGGCCGCTGCTCACCGCCGCCGGGGTCCAAGGATCGTCCCCCGCTGTGTGGGGTTCGTCGCTGGCGGAGACCGCGCCTCCCCTGTGCGCGCCGGCAGTGTGTCCTGCGGCACAGCCCTCCGTCCTTCAGTGCTCCGCCGCGGCAGCCATCTTGCGCGGCGCCGTCCTCCCCTCCTCTCCAGCGGCCACAACGATCGGCTGCCGTTCTCGGCGCTGTGATGCCGCCGGCCGCCCAAACCTCGTCCAGGTGGTCTCCGCCGGTCACTCTATCGGCGCCGGGGCACACACGGGCTCTCCGGCCCTTATTTCAGGATTCTGGTGGGGAAGAGGCACGGAGCTCCGAGCTCACGCCGCCATCTCCCTCGGCGCTCAAGCCACGCCCCCGTCAGCTCAATTACTCATGGGAGTACTATTAAACAGGAACAGGGGTGGGAGCACACCACTTCGCCTCCCAGCAAAGTTCGCCCCAGGCATTGTGGTAAATGCAGTTTCAGTTACTTGCTTGCTTCAAGAGTGTTCGAGTGTTTCGCCACAGTTGGTGCAGATAGTGTTGACCTCTAGACACGTATTTCTCGTTCTTTAACTGTCATCAGTAGAGATACAGTCTTTCAAATGTGAGGTTTGCTGAGTAGGCTGCCAACATCTTTCTCAGGTCAGGTACCTCTCAGAGGCATGCGGGTGCTTCATCCACGAGCTCGTCACCTCAATGACTCACGGGAGTACTATTAAGCAGTAACAGGGGTGGGACACACTGCTTTACCTCCCAGCAAGGATCGCCCCTGGCATAGTTGTAAATGCAGTTTCAGTTACTTCCTTGCTTAAAGAGTGTTTGAGTGTTTTGCCACAGTTGGTGCAGATAGTGCTGATCTCTAGACACATGGTTCTGGTTCTTTAACCGTCATCAGTAGAGATTACAGTGTTTCAAATGTGGGGTTTGCTGAGTAGGCTGCCATTATTTTTCTCAGGTCAGGTACCTTTCACAGGCATGCGGGTGCTTCTCCACGAGCTCGTCAGCTCAATGACGCACGGGAGGACTAATAAACAGGAACAGGGGTGGGGGCACACCGCTTCACCTTCCAGCAAGGTTTGCCCCTGACATTGTGGTAAATGCAGTTTCAGTTACTTGCTTGCTTCAAGAATGTTTGAGTGTTTTGCCACGGTTGGCGCTAGATAGTTCTGATCTCTAGACACGTGTTTCTGGTTCTTTAACTGTCATCAGTAGAGATTACAGTGTTTCAAATTTGGGGTTTGTTGAGTAGGCTGCCAACATCCTTCTCAGGTCAGGTACCTCCAACAGGCATGCGGGTGCTTCATCCACGAGCGTGTCAGCTCAATGACTCATGGGAGGACTAATAAACAGGAACAGGGGTGGGAGCACACCGTTTCACCTCCCAGCAAGTTTCGCCCCTGACAATGTGGTAAATGCAGTTTCAGTTACTTGCTTGCTTCAATAGTGTTCGAGTGTTTCGCCACATTTGGCACAGATAGTGCTTATCTCTAGACACGTGTTTCTGGTTCTTTAACTGTCATCAGAAGAGATACAGTCTTTCAAATGTGAGGTTTGCTGAGTAGGCTGCCAACATCTTTCTCAGGTCAGGTACCTCTCAGAGGCATGCGGGTGCTTCATCCATGGGCACGACAGCTCAATGACTCACAGGAGTACTATTAAACAGGAACAGGGGTGGGACCCCACCGCTTCACCTCCACAGAAAGGTTTGCCCTTGACATTGTGGTAAATGCAGTTTCAGTTACTTGCTTGCTTCAAGAGTGTTTGAGTGTTTCGTCACAGTTGGCGCTCGATAGTGCTGATCTCTAGACACGTGTTTCTGGTTCTTTAACTGTCATCAATAGAGATTACAGTGTTTCAAATTTGGTGTTTGCTGAGTAGGCTGAAAAAATCTTTCTCAGGTCAGGTACCTCTCACAGGCATGAGGGTGCTTCATCCATGAGCTCGTCAGCTCAATTACTCATGGGAGTACTATTAAACAGGAACAGGGGTGGGAGCACACCACTTCGCCTCCCAGCAAAGTTCGCCCCAGGCATTGTGGTAAATGCAGTTTCAGTTACTTGCTTGCTTCAAGAGTGTTCGAGTGTTTCGCCACAGTTGGTGCAGATAGTGTTGACCTCTAGACACGTATTTCTCGTTCTTTAACTGTCATCAGTAGAGATACAGTCTTTCAAATGTGAGGTTTGCTGAGTAGGCTGCCAACATCTTTCTCAGGTCAGGTACCTCTCAGAGGCATGCGGGTGCTTCATCCACGAGCTCGTCACCTCAATGACTCACGGGAGTACTATTAAGCAGTAACAGGGGTGGGACACACTGCTTTACCTCCCAGCAAGGATCGCCCCTGGCATAGTTGTAAATGCAGTTTCAGTTACTTCCTTGCTTAAAGAGTGTTTGAGTGTTTTGCCACAGTTGGTGCAGATAGTGCTGATCTCTAGACACATGGTTCTGGTTCTTTAACCGTCATCAGTAGAGATTACAGTGTTTCAAATGTGGGGTTTGCTGAGTAGGCTGCCATTATTTTTCTCAGGTCAGGTACCTTTCACAGGCATGCGGGTGCTTCTCCACGAGCTCGTCAGCTCAATGACGCACGGGAGGACTAATAAACAGGAACAGGGGTGGGGGCACACCGCTTCACCTTCCAGCAAGGTTTGCCCCTGACATTGTGGTAAATGCAGTTTCAGTTACTTGCTTGCTTCAAGAATGTTTGAGTGTTTTGCCACGGTTGGCGCTAGATAGTTCTGATCTCTAGACACGTGTTTCTGGTTCTTTAACTGTCATCAGTAGAGATTACAGTGTTTCAAATTTGGGGTTTGTTGAGTAGGCTGCCAACATCCTTCTCAGGTCAGGTACCTCTAACAGGCATGCGGGTGCTTCATCCACGAGCGTGTCAGCTCAATGACTCATGGGAGGACTAATAAACAGGAACAGGGGTGGGAGCACACCGTTTCACCTCCCAGCAAGTTTCGCCCCTGACAATGTGGTGAATACAGTTTCAGTTACTTGCTTGCTTCAAGATTGTTTGAGTGTTACGCCACAGTTGGCACAACTAGTGCTGATCTCTAGACACGTGGTTCTGGTTCTTTAACCGTAATCTGTAGACATTACAGTGTTTCAAATGTGGGGTTTGCTGAGTAGGCTGCCAACATTTTTCTCAGGTCAGGTACCTCTCACAGGCATGCGGGTGCTTCATCCACGAGCTCGTCAGCTCAATGACGCACGGGAGGACTAATAAACAGGAACAGGGGTGGGGGCACACCGCTTCACCTTTCAGCAAGGTTTGCCCCTGACATTGTGGTAAATGCAGTTTCAGTTATTTGCTTGCTTCAAGAATGTTTGAGTGTTTCGCCACAGTTGGCGCTAGATAGTGCTCATCTCTAGACACGTGTTTCTGGATCTTTAACTGTCACGAATAGAGATTACAGTGTTTCAAAATTGGGGTTTGCTGAGTAGGCTGCCAAAATCCTTCTCAGGTCAACTACTTCTCACAGGCATGCAAGTGCTTCATCCACGAGCTTGTCAGCTCAATGACTCATGGGAAGACTAATAAACAGGAACAGGGGTGGGGGCACACCGCTTCACCTCCCAGCAAGGTTTGCCCCTGACATTGTGGTAAATGCAGTTTCAGTTACTTGCTTGCTTCAAGAGTATTCGAGTGTTTCGTCACAGTTGGCGCAGATAGTGCTGATCTCTAGACACGTGTTTCTGGTTCTCTAACTGTCATCAGTAGAGATTACAGTCTTTGAAATTTGGGGTTTGCTGAGTATGCTGCCATCATCTTTTTCAGGTCAGGTACCTCTCACAGGCATGCAGGGGCCTCATCCACGAGCTCGTCAGCTCAATGACTCATGGGAGGACTAATAAACAGGAACAGGGGTGGGAGCACACCGTTTCACCTCCCAGCAAGTTTCGCCCCTGACAATGTGGTGAATACAGTTTCAGTTACTTGCTTGCTTCAAGATTGTTTGAGTGTTACGCCACAGTTGGCACAACTAGTGCTGATCTCTAGACACGTGGTTCTGGTTCTTTAACCGTAATCTGTAGACATTACAGTGTTTCAAATGTGGGGTTTGCTGAGTAGGCTGCCAACATTTTTCTCAGGTCAGGTACCTCTCACAGGCATGCGGGTGCTTCATCCACGAGCTCGTCAGCTCAATGACGCACGGGAGGACTAATAAACAGGAACAGGGGTGGGGGCACACCGCTTCACCTTTCAGCAAGGTTTGCCCCTGACATTGTGGTAAATGCAGTTTCAGTTATTTGCTTGCTTCAAGAATGTTTGAGTGTTTCGCCACAGTTGGCGCTAGATAGTGCTCATCTCTAGACACGTGTTTCTGGATCTTTAACTGTCACGAATAGAGATTACAGTGTTTCAAAATTGGGGTTTGCTGAGTAGGCTGCCAAAATCCTTCTCAGGTCAACTACTTCTCACAGGCATGCAAGTGCTTCATCCACGAGCTTGTCAGCTCAATGACTCATGGGAAGACTAATAAACAGGAACAGGGGTGGGGGCACACCGCTTCACCTCCCAGCAAGGTTTGCCCCTGACATTGTGGTAAATGCAGTTTCAGTTACTTGCTTGCTTCAAGAGTATTCGAGTGTTTCGTCACAGTTGGCGCAGATAGTGCTGATCTCTAGACACGTGTTTCTGGTTCTCTAACTGTCATCAGTAGAGATTACAGTCTTTGAAATTTGGGGTTTGCTGAGTATGCTGCCATCATCTTTTTCAGGTCAGGTACCTCTCACAGGCATGCAGGGGCCTCATCCACGAGCTCGTCAGCTCAATGACTCATGGGAGTACTATTAAACAGGAACAGGGGTGGGAGCCCACCGCTTCACCTCACAGCACGGTTCGCCACTGGTTTTGTGGTAAATGCAGTTTCAGTTACTTGCTTTCTTCAAGAGTATTCCAGTGTTTCGCCACTATTGGCGCAGATAGTGTTAATCTCTAGACACGTCTTTCTGGTTCTTTAACTGTCATCAGTAGAAATTACAGTCTTTCAAATGTGGGGTTTGCTGAGTAGGCTGCCAACATCTTTCTCAGGTGAGGTACCTCTCAAAGGCATGCAGGTGCTTCATCTACGAGCTCGTCAGCTCAATGACTCACGGGAGTACTATTAAAAAGGAACAGGGGTGGGAGCACACAGCTTCACCTCCCAGCAAGGCTCGCCCCTGGCATTGGGGTAAATGCAGTTTCAGTTACTTGCTTGCTTCAAGAGTGTTTGAGTGTTTCGCCACAGTTGGTGCAGATAGTGCTGATCTCTAGACACGTGTTCTGGTTCTTTAACTGTCATCAGTAGAGATTACAGTCTTTCAAATGTGGGATTTGCTGAGTAGGCTGCCAACATCTTTCTCAGGTTACGTACCTCTCAGAGGTGATAGGTTTGCATTTCCCCGTCCATAATGTTTCTGATGTCGTCATGTGTAGGTTAGCATAGTGTGTCTAACGGAATGTCATTGTGGGCATCTGTTTATAATAATTATGTGGTTTCTTTCATTATTTAGTGTATTCCCTTAGCTTGGCAGTTGTGACTCCATTTTGGAAAATGTCTCCGCAGTCAGACTGCAGTTCCCCCTCAATTATGATCAGAAACTAAACTCTACCCTCAGCTATTCTGCATCTAATGTGTAACTACCGAAACTAACGGGCAAAATGTGCTTTCTCATATCAGTAATGTTCTCATGCTCGGATAAGCCGAGTTTCGGCTCTGTGGCCTTGGGTGGTGATAAGAGTGTCTTCTTCCACAGGTGCAGATACTCTGACAGTGCTCTCTTTATTTATGTCTGGCCTGAGCCGGTAACTTTCCATGAGGGGGGTGGCTAATGTTACTGTAACTATCCATAATGTATTGCTGTTCTAGTGTTCGTCAGTCCTCTTGGTGCACTCCTTGGGGTGAGGTTCGTACGGGACTCCTCTATAGAGAAACTATTGGCCTAATAAATCTACAGTTATTCCTTCTGCACTGTCTGGCTGACTTATTATGGGAAATGATATATGGGTGGGGTAAGTTCGCCCATGTGGTTTAGGGCCATGCTCATCAGATGGTGCCCAAACAGGGACCCTGCTATTAGGATCTCTCTCTCCCCCGTAGGTGGGTTGTAGAAGGCCAGGGACTGTATGGTCACACGGTGGATCGGGGAACCCCATTTGATGCCAGGTTTGGTTCTTGCAGCTGCTCCGCCCTGCTGATCGGGGAAGGTCTCGGCTTATGATCCCGCGCCGGGGTCCGGAAGGCGGGACTTTGGAGCTGACCGTGTTGGTACAGGAATCCAGCAGTGGAGAACAGTGTATGTGGGATTTGGTGCACAGGAGGTGAGTGAGCCGGCTGCGGTTTGGTGGGGCGAGGTGAGCCCCGGAGAACTCGGAGCAGGTGAGATTGCTCTGACAGACTGTTTTGGTGTTTGGCGGAGATTCCAGGGATGCCCGATGTTCCTCTGTTAAAGGGCATCCGGCCGGACGGTCCTCGGAGGGGGTCACGGTTGGTCTCAGTAGAGCTCTGGAAGACGTCCTAAGCCTTACCCGCCAAAAGGGATTTGGTCTGAAGAGTCCCAGGTGTGCTCTGGGAAGGCCCGTGAAGTGATCTGTAGTACCGTCCGTGTGGCTGACCTGTCCTCTGGCCTCCTGAACAGTTTTTGAACTGTTCTGTTTTGGGTTTTTGTTAAGTCTGCAGTAGTGACTGGTTCTCCAAGGACTTGAGCTGACGGGCCTTGTCCGATTGTGGTAAAACGCATTTTTGGTGTGGTGATTTGAGGTATATTCATAGGAAAATAATTTGCTGCTAGAATATGGATGTGTGTGCGTTTGAAATGAGTTTTTGTTTAGTGGTGTGAATAATCAGTTTTGTTTCTTTTATGTGTTCTTTTTCATTGTATATCTGAGTGGATTGGTTTGAATAAATATGCCGTGTTTTAGTAAGTTACTATGTTTTGGGTGCTGTTGTCGCCTTAATGATACAAGATTGGCTGAAAGCCAGCCTGCTCCTCCAGAAGGTTCACCCAATTTTGAGATGTATGTGAAACATGGACTAACTCCGCTTTTGTTTAATACTCAATGGCATAAGTATGCGAAAGATAATGTGGATTTACAGTGGCTGCTGACTGGCTCATTTGACGAAGCCAAGGTGAATTATTTGCAGGATAGGTTGTTTGCCAGGCGCAGTCGACAAAGCATGTTTGACTCCCTAGGGTTATGACAGAAGGAGGTTCGGCACAGACGAATGAGAGACGAGAAGATAGCGAGGAAGAAAGCTAATCAGACTATAGCACAGAAGGCAGTGGCGCATGATAGAGGGAAGACGGAGACAGGGATTAAGCGTGCAGCTAGGCGGTTTTGGTTATAAACGGATAAAAGCTATGTTGTTAGACCAGAGACGGAGGATGAGATAGAGGATTTGCTGGATGTCCGACCTCCACCTCCCTATGCTCCCCAACAAATGTAACCCACGCTTCCTGCTTCTTCTGTTGTAACACCTGTGGGGGCCCCCGCTCCTGACCCATCTGATGAGACTTCTTCTTCAGACCCATCTAATATCTTGGCTTCCGCTTCCCGTGTCTTAAAGGGTGTAGAAGCAGCATTGACGCCTGCAACGACACCCCTTGTTTCCCTCTTTTCTGTTGAGACTCCATCTGCGCCCCTTGTTGTTTCGCTCCAACCCACATCAGCGCTGCCCGCTGCTTCGGCGAGTGCTCCACCTCAGATTATGCCTCAGACCCCGGTGTGGGATCGAGAAGAGATGGATGGGCGTTCAATGCCTGATTATGTACGTAAGTTGTTTACACTTTCTACTGTAGGTAGTGAGGAGAAACAGGTTGTGGCACATCAAGCCTCCCAATGGGCCAGGCATCCAATTTATACTGTTGAAGACATTTGGTCTGTTATGAGGGACTATGAGTCGTTGATGCAACAACATGCTTTGTGGCATATGTCAGTGACTTTGATAGAGTTATGGGAGCAGTGTTGTCAGGGACTGGCACCCCAGATTATTTACTACATGAGAGACATAGCTTATAGGTTTCATACTAGCCCGAGTGAAGTTTATGATACAGAAAAGGGGGTGGTGATGAACAGAGTGTCTGAATTAAGCAGACCACTCTTACCCAGTCCAAAGATCAGGGCTTGATCCATCACCGTTATTTATCTCACTGCCCCATCCCAGCTCAGAACCTGGCTGTATGCAAATTAGTCTGTCCCTGGCCCAGTGCATCATGGGAACAGGGCAGACCAAACTACAAAGCCAATTCTTCACGAGTGAAGTTTATGGCAATATGCGTACATTGGTTGGCTATAGAGAGCGGTTGCAATTGAAGACCCCTTCTATGTCTGGTTCGCATCCTATCCGTGAGGTGCACCCTGTTTTCCATCCTGAGATACCTGAATTGGTGGACCCAGCGACTAACGTAGTGACAAGGGCACGAGTGGAGGCCCGTTTCCAGGAGCAATGGGTTTATGTTCCTTGGAAGTGAAGCGTGGTCCTTACGTTAAAAGGACAGTTACCTGACTCTAGAAAGAACCCGACTGTTTATTATAAAGAATTGACTGAGGCTGCTAATTCCGCAGTTATGACATTGGCGGATATTGAGTTGTTCTTTGGGCTATTGGTTCCAGTTGACGTATGGAGACAGATTCGTGGTTCTGATCATGTGGATGAACTGGGTGGAATGTGGCAAGAGTTTAAGGACTGGGACAAGGACAGAAAGCCGGGTGATAAGCCGAGAGCTGAGTTATTAGCTCTGCCCGGATACATTATCAGATACATGCACTCCCTTCTCCCGCCGAAGAAGGTGGACTGGGACAAGTTGACTGCATGTCGACAGAAGAAAGACGAGAGTGTATCGGATTTCTTCACTCGCTTTGAGGAGACATTTTTGGAATTTAGTGAAAGGACTTATCGCAAGAAGGTGGGGTGTGACTTTTTGTTAATAGATTTGTGCATAATTTGTTGTTGGAGGTGTCGACACGGTTACAAGCATCAGAGAGTACATGGACGACATCCACCCCTTCTGGCATTTTGAGTATGGCTCAGTATTATGAACATAGAGAGAATGAGAGTAAGGATAAAGCAGACAAAAGGGCAAAAGATTTAAAGACGAGAGTGTTGTTGCAGCAGGTGGCGAGAGGACGTGGTAGGGGACGTGGTGCCCCACCTACTGGTACGGGATTGGGTAATATTGGTTCCGGTCACAGAGGGCGGCCAGCTCCGCCTCTTGGTGACAACCAGTGTGGTAACTGTAAAAAGGAGGGCCATTGGTGGCGGGAGTGCCCGGAGTTGTGGGACAACACCACGGGCCGAGGCAGAGGGCACGGGGATATACGTAGATAGGACTGGAATAATGATGATGGCCGACGGTCAGGTGGGAATCATTTTGATGGTGAGGGAGGTCGACAATATTACAATGAGGACTATACTACAGATGATGTGACGGGTTTCTCTCATAACTAGGACAGCGTAGGACAGAAAATGGGACCAGTGTCAATACAGGTAGATCAGCGAGGGCCCTATGTTACTACAGACTTGCTAGGGTCCACCAAGAAATCTTTAGTGGATACGGGAGCTATGAAAAGTTCTGTGGTGCATTCCCTAGTCCCCGGGGCGGCTCTGGCTAGAATAACATCTCAGTTGGTTTTTCAGGTACAACGGTGATTAGCCCCATCTCTAAGCCTCTTGCCCTTATGATCGGTCCTTTTACTATCGACTCCCTGTTCCTTCTCACGTCCCACTGTGGTGAAAATGTATTAGGTTTAGATTTGCTGAAGAAATTGCACGCTACTATTTACTGTTCCCCGGATGGTGTGCATCTCACCCTTGGCCCAACTGTCACATTGGCCCAGCACTGCTTTTCTAAAGATGAACCTCTTCCATCGGAGTTGAGTGCGGTGCCGGACACTTTGTGGGCCACTAACGATACTGATGTCGGTATGTTAAACATCGCTCCCGTCTCAATTAAGATAAAACAGGGAGGTAGTTTACCTCGCATTCCTCAGTACAGGATCTCGCAAGAGGGCGAGAAGGCTCTTTTGCAGATTATCCATGATTTGATACAGTCAGGAGTTGTTGAAGAAACAACTTCTAATACATGTAACAGTTCTATTCTTCCCATTCTTAAGAAGGCCCCTGCTGGTGCTTACTATGATCAGATGGATGTTTATAGTTTTGTGATTGATTTGCGTCAGGTGAATAAAATAGTTGCTCCTCAGTACTCGGTTGTCTCCGATATTACTACTATATTGACAATGGTTCCTCCGACTGCTAAATTCTTTTCCGTTCTTGATTTAAAGAATGCTTTCTTTAGTATCCCACTTCATCCTGATAGCTGCCATCTTTTCAGATTTTCATTGGCAGGCCGCACTTTCCGGTTTTGTAGGACTCCCCAGGGGTACAATGAGAGCCCCAGCATATATAGTCCAGCGGTGAAAACTCAATTGGATGATTTGGAGCTACCTGATGGTAATGTGTTGTTGCAATACGTGAACGACTTGCTTATCGCCTCCGACACTGAGGAAGGCTGTAAGGAAGCTACTGTCCAACTCCTGCATCATTTGGCGTGTAATGGGCATAAAGTGTCTTTGTCTAAAATTAAATACTGTCGATAGGAGGTCACCTATCTTGGTCATCCCCTATCGAAGGAGGGGAGGAGGCTGTGCATGAGCCTATTGCGGCAATAACTAACATGTCTGTTCCGAAGACCCAAGGTAAGATACGCGTGTTTTTGGGAATAACTTCATATTGTCGTCAGTGGATACCTAATTATGCTTTACTAACCAAACCTCTTCTCTATTTGACTACTAAAGGCATGCGGGTGCTTCATTCACAAGCTCATCAGTTCAATGACTCAAGGGAGTACTATTAAACAGCAACAGGGGTGGGAGCACACCGCTTTACCTCCCAGCAAGGATCGCCCCTGGCATTGTGGTAAATGCGTTTTCAGTTACTTGCTTGCTTCAAGAGTGTTTTAGTGTTTCGCCACAGTTGGCGCAGATAGTGCTCATCTCTAGACAAGTGGTTTTGGTTCTTTAACCATCATCAGTAGAGATTACAGTCTTTCATAAGTGGGGTTTGATGAGTAGGCTGCCAACTACTTTCTCAGGTCAGGTACCTATCACAGGCATACGGGTGCTTCCTCCAAGAGCTCGTCAGCTCAATGACTCACAGGAGTACTATTAAACCAGGAACAGGGTTGGGAGCACACCACTTCACCTCCCAGCAAGGTTCGCCCCTGGCATTGTGGTAAATGCAGTTTCAGTAACTTGCTTTCTTCAAGAGTGTTTGAGTGTTTCCCCACAGTTGGCGCTAGATACTGCTGATCTCGAGACACATGTTTCTGGTTCTTTAACTGTCTTGAGTAGAGATTACAGTCTTTCAAATGTGGGGTTTGCTAAGTAGGCTGCCAACATCTTTCTCATCTGAGGTACCTCTCACAGGCATGCGGGTGATTCATCCACGAGCTCGTCAGCTCAATGACTCACAGGAGTACTGTTAAAAAGGAACAGGGGTAGGAGCACACAGCTTCACCTCCCAGCAAGGTTCGCCCCTGGCATTGGGGTAAATGCAGTTTCAGTTACTTGCTTGCTTCAAGAGTGTTTGAGTGTTTCGCCACAGTTGGTGCAGATAGTGCTGATCTCTAGACACGTGTTTCTGGTTCTTTAACCGTCATCAGTAGAGATTACAGTCTTTCAAATGTGGAGTTTTCTGAGTAGGCTGCCAACATCTTTCTCAGGTCAGGTACCTCTCACAGGCATGCGGGTGCTTCATCCACAAACTCGTCAGCTGAATGACTCACAGGAGTACCATTAAAAAGGAACAGGTGTGGGAGCACACCGCTTCACCTCCCAGCAAGGTTCACCCCTGGCACTGTGGTAAATGCAGTTTCAGTTACTTGCATGCTTCAAGAGTATTTGAGTGTTTCGCCACAGTTGGTGCAGATAGTGCTGATCTCTAGACATGTGGTTCTGGTTCTTTAACCGTCATCAGTAGAGATTACAGTGTTTAAAATTTGGGGTTTGCTGAGTAGGCTGCCAACATCTTTCTCAGGTCTGGTACCTCTCACAGGCATGCGGGTGCTTCATCCACAAGCTTGTCAGCTCAATGACTCACAGGAGTACTATTAAACTGGAACAGTGGTGGGAGCACACCCCTTAGCCTCCCAGAAAGCTTCGCCCCTGGCATTGTGGTAAATGCAGTTTCTGTTACTTGCTTGCTTCAAGAGTGTTTGAGTGTTTCGCCACAGATGGTGCAGATAGTGCTGATCTCCAGACACGTGTTTATGGTTCTTTAACTGTCATTAGTAGAGATTACAGTCTTTCAAATGTGGGGTTTGCGGAGTAGGCTGCCAACATCTTTCTCAGGTCAGGTACCTCTCAGAGGCTTGCGGGTGCTTCATCCACGAGCTTGTCAGCTCAATGACTCACAGGAGTACTAGTAAAAAGTAACAGGAGAGGGAGCACACCGCTTTACCTCCCGGCAAGGTTCGCCCCTGGCATTGTGGTAAATGCAGTTGCAGTTACTTCCTTGCTTCAAGAGGGTTTGAATGTTTCGCCACAGTTGGTGCAGATAGTGCTGATCTCTAAACACGTGGTTCTGGTTCTTTAACCGTCATCAGTAGAGATTACAGTGTTTCAAATGTGGGGTTCGCTGAGTAGGCTGCCAACATCTTTCTCAGGTCAGGTACCTCTCACAGGCATTATGCTGGCTTCCACAAGTTTACGTACCAATTTCGCTAAACAAGAGAGAAGAAGACTGCTGTACTGTCTGAGTCTAATGTAGGGACTAGTGAGTCCATATAGTGCTAGTAGAATTCCTGAAACTCCCACTAATGTTAGAGCAGAGGGCGATGAAGTGGGAGGTTAGATAGATACGTGCCACAAATGTTATGTACTGTGCTTGCAAGTTGCGAGTGCTACTGTGACACAACTTTCTGCTGAATTATTTTGTGTTAATCTTAAAGAGCATTGGTTACAGTATGTTTTTCTTTCTTCATATAGATACTCCTGTCAAACTAACAAGGCAGGAGGTGGCCAGACGGGCCTAGCAACGGAAGCTGGAGGCAATTGTCGCCAAATATCGGCGGCTGGTGGCCCAGGAGGAAGAGCAATCGCAGTCGACATCGACAACGGCTGCATCCTCCTCCGCTGCCCCTGGCTCATTAAGTCAGCACAATCCCCCAGTGGTATGTTGCCACGGTCTGGCAGACACCCGCCAACGCCAAGCAGCAAAAACAACAGCTGCCCCTCCGCTTTTATTTGCAGAACCGTGACAAGGGTATTTGTTCCCATAACGTTGACGACTGATCCGGTTGGAACTTTTTTCACCGCGAAGCTTGAACTTGTCCTTATTCTCCTTTTTTTTTTAAAAAAGAGGTAACCATTGTTTATACCGTTTATTTTCCTCACTGTAAAACATGGCATGTGCTTGTTCCTTCGGACCGCCTGGCCGTAAACGGATACATAGAGTCGGTCTGATGGATGCTCCCTACACCATTTGATTTCTGTTTCCCTTAATTTTATTTTAGTTATATTAGTTTAGCAGGTGTTACTTTTAACAGCAGAACTTCCTACACTTCTTTTGCATCCCCCTGTTTTTAGAGATACTAATGTGAACTTAGTTCGCGATTGCTGAGTATGAGTTAACTGCTGGTTAATACCTACTCCCTGTTTGTATCATACAGACCATATCCATTTGAAGGCTCTACTACACGCTTCGTAAACATTGAAGGTTGAGAAATTATACATCTTTGGAACCCTTGCCCTCTTATCACTCAGGTGAGCGTTTGGGGTTCTTCTCCCCTCTTTGGCCTGTTCGGTATACGCATTTTCAGGACCTGCAAGCTTGATCTGTCATTATTTGGCAGTTTTCATTTAGTTATGCAATAGGTATGTTTCACGTTAAGAGACTACTGTGTGAAACCTATTTAGGACGTGCCTGTTCGATATTCATTGGTGATGGATGTTCTTAATTCACACATGGCACAGAGACGCTTGCTTTAGGAGATAATGTATGATATTGATTAAATGTCTCTCCTTTTTCTCTTTAATTATACGTTCTACAGCACATTCTCGTTCTGATATCTTTGTGACTGAAAATAATCCTATTCATCTTGAAAGGCCGTCCATCAACCTCGCCTTGGCCGAGGCTTCGAGAAAAAGCCCTTTTCTGGTGTGTATATATTGTACTACTGTCTTGCCTCCAGGAATTTAGCAACTATTTGACTTTTAGGACCCTCTTTTTCCAAATGCTTTTTGCTTCCTCATTTTCATGTGTATATATTTCTATGTATGAAGTTTGGTAATCCAAACTCTGTGGACTGTATGTATGCGGCCTGAGTGAATTGAGCTGTGTTTTAAAATGCTTCACTCAGTATGCTGACCAAACCCCCACCCCCCCTCTCCTATGTACCTTTTGAACGTCTATTTTGTGATTATTTACTTATTTTTGTTTTGCCCACAGACATGCTGTTGTGTTGCCTAGAACTTATGAATATGTTCTAAAAATTATTCACCCGGACATCTGCAAGACTCTGTGGCTCCTAGTTACATGAATTTCTGGCGCCCATATGAAGGAATTCCACATGGTGGCACTGTTCCGAAACGCGCGTCGGCGCTTTTTTCTGTTTGGTTGTTGAGAGTTGATTGAGGTTTTTGAATTTTTATGGTTGCATCGGTGTGCTAGTGAGATTGAGACTGGTAGAATGAATGACTAGTGTATGTATCTGTTTTACTGTTTATATTTCCGGGTTGACACTTTATGAGACATATCTGTTGTCCTACTTATTGAAGTATGAACCTGTCATAATGAATTTTTTAAACAAATGATAATAAAATAATATAAATACAAACAACAGCTCTGTGGGCAATCGTACTATTTAAACCTCATGGTCCTGTATATCATTGGGAACTGCCTTTTCATGTTGCTATATACAGGTACCTCTCACAGGCATGTGGTTGCTTCATCCCCAAGCTCGTCAGCTCAATGACTCACGGAAGTACTATTAAACAGGAACAGGGGTGGCACCACACCACTTCACCTCCCAGCAAGGATGCTCCTGGCATTGTGGTAATGCAGTTTCAGTTACTTGCTTGCTTCAATAGTGTTCGAGTGTTTTGCCACAGTTGGCGCAGATAGTGCTGTTCTCTAGACACGTGGTTCTGGTTCTTTAACCGTCATCAGTAGAGATTACAGACTTTCAAATGTGGGGTTTGCTGAGTAGGCTGCGTACATCTTTCGCAGGTCAGGTACCTCTCACAGGCATGTGGGTGCTTCATCCATGAGCTCATCAGCTCAATGACTCACGGGAGTACTATTAAACAGGAACAGGGGTGGGAGCACACCGCTTCACCTCCCAGCAACGTTAGCCCCTGGCATTATGGTAAATGCAGTTTCAGTTACTTGCTTGCTTCAAGAGTGTTTGAGTGTTTCGCCACAGTTGGCGCTAGATAGTGCTTATCTCTAGACACGTGTTTCTGGTTCTTTAACGGTCATCAGTAGAGATTACAGTCTTTGAAATTTGGGGTTTGCTGAGTAGGGTGCCAAAATTTTTCTCAGGTCAGGTACCTCTCACAGGCATGCGGGTGCTACATCCACGAGCTCGTCAGCTCAATGACTCACGGGAGTACTATTAAACAGGAACAGGGGTGGGAGCACATCGATTCACCTCCCAGCAAGGTTCGCCCCTGGCATTGTGCTAAATGCCGTTTCAGTTATTTGCTTGCTTCAAGAGTGTTCAAGTGTTTCGCGCTGGGTTCTCTCCTGATAACAGGTGAGTAAATCGGAATTCGTAGTTCAGCTGATTTTGCAAGAATATTTGTATGTTTCAAAAATCAACACTTAGAAACTTTTCTGCAGAAAACCACACAATGGATTCCTATAGAAGGAAATACAAGTTACTGGTAAGTACACTTAGAATTACTTTTCAGGGTCAGCGCTGGGCTAAAAGATGCAGCACTGGGTTCTCTCTTGAAACAGGTGAGTAAATTGGAATTCGTAGTTCGCCTGATTTTAGAGGAATATTTGTAAGTTCCAAAACTCCACACTTCGAAACTTTTCTGGTGAAAACCACACAATGGATTCCTATGGAAGGAAATACAAGTTACTGGTAAGTACACTTAGAATTACTTTTCAGGGTCAGTGCTGGGCTAAAAGATGCAGCACTGGGTTCTCTTGTGCTAACAGGTGAGTAAATCGCAATTTGTTGTTCGGTTGATTTTAGAGGAATATTTGTATGTTTAAAAAATAGACACTTAGAAACTGTTCTGGTGAAAACCATACCAATGATTCCTATGGAAGGAAATACAAGTTACTGCTAAGTACGCTTAGAATTACTTTTCAGGGTCAGTGCTGGGCTAAAAGATTCAGGACTGGGTTCTCTTGTGCTAACAGGTGAGTAAATCGCAATTCGTAGTTCGGCTGATTTTAGAGGAATATTTGTATGTTTCAAAAACCAACCGAAACTTTTCTGGTGAAAACCACACAATGGATTCCTATGAAAGGAAATACAAGTTACTGGTAAGTACGCTTAGAATTACTTTTCAGGGTCAGTGCTGGGCTAAAAGATGCAACACTGGGTTCTCTCCTGATAACAGGTGAGTAAATCGGAATTCGTAGTTCGGCTTTTTTTAGAGGAATATTTTGCTCAATAGTGAAGGAAGTTGGGGAATTAATTCCTCTTCCATCCTGAGGTCCTCTGGGGGCCAACTAGTCCACCAGCTACTTCCAGTATGCGCCAGGAGGCTGCGTTGCAGAGCATTGTTCATAGGCCATGCCCCTTTTTACAACACTTTGCAATGCAGCTCCGTGGCGCTTACTGGAGGTACGTGGTGGGCTAGGTGGCCCCCAGGGACCCTCAGAATTGACAAGGAATTAATTCCCCAACTTAAACAGCACCACAGGTTCTATTTGCACACATGTGAACTCAGGCCCCGCCTCCTCCCTTCACCACTGTGCAAACGTGCCCCGTGGTGCGTCTTAGGTTGGGGGATGAACTCCCCTTGAATACTGAGGGTGATTTGATTTTGATTTGATTTAAAATTATTTCTATAGCGCACGTATACCAGCGGTTTCTTGGCGCTGACTCTAACTGGATCCAAAGCTAGTAGGCAGAGAGGGGTAGGGGAAAATTAGTCAAAAGACTTTTTGAACAAATAAGTCTTAAGGTGCCTGCGGAATTGAGGGTACTGTGTAATGGTACGAAGTTCAAGGGGAAGGGAATTCCAAAGGGTCGGGGCAAGGGTGGCGAATTTAGATCCTCCCCACTTCTTTCTCCGGAAACGGGGAACAGTGAGGAGGGATTGAGAAGACGAGCGAAGTTCCTGAGTAGGAATGTATGGAGTGATCTCGGATGAGATAAAGGCCGGAGCCAGTCCAAGTCGAGCCAGAAAGGTCGTAGTTGCAAGCTTGAATTGGACCCTGGCACCCACAGGGAGCCAATGTAGAGATTTCAAGAGGGGGGTAGAATGGTGGAATTTAGGGAGATTGAAGACCAGGCGGGCCGCCTGGTTCTCAATCTGTTGTAGACGCCGCAAGCTGTAGGCGGGGATGCCGGCATATAAAGCATTGCCGTAATCCAGGCGGGACACCACCATGGCCAGGATTATAAGCTTAAGAGCAGAAAAGGTGAAAAAGCGAGACACTCTGCGAATAGTTCGCAGGGAAAGAAAGGAGGAAGATACCACGGCGCTAACCTGGGAGTGAAGGGTGAGTTGCGAATTGATTTTTATACCCAGGGTTTTAACAGAGGAGGAGGGAGCAGGGGAAGTGCCAAGAGAGGGGGGCCAGAAAAGAGAGGACCAGGGGCTGGATGAACCACCCGTCAACACCAACTCGGTCTTATCAGGGTTGAGTTTAAGGTGGTTGTGGTTCATCCAGTCCCTGATATGAAGCATGACAGATTGAAAGTTTAGCACAGACGAGGGAGAAGAGGATAGATTGAAAACAAGCCTGGATTACAACTAGCCCACCAGGCACCTCCACCAAGCGCTACGGAGCTGCCTTGCAGAGAGGTGTAAAATGGGGCGTGGCCTCAAAACACCTCTCTGCAACGCAGCCCCCTGGCGCATACTGGAGGTTCTTGGTGGGATAGTTGGCCCCTAAGGGACTCCCAGTATTCAAGGGGACTTATTTACCCCTCTGCAAACGCACCACGGGGGGGCGTTTGCAGAGTGGTGCAAGGAGGGGGCGTGGCCTCCTCCGGATCCGTTTTTTCTTTCTTTTTATTTTTAAGAAGGGGGACTGTGTAGAACAACATGAATCCTAGGAATCAAGCACAGGTAAGTTTATTGTTGCAGAACTTGCAAATCTGACGCGATTCGGGCGGTTGCCCTTGCTCACAGATACATATATATATACACACACACACACACACACACACACCATTCACAATTCTTTATGAGCAGTCTCACTGGGAATACCTTGTGGGACATTTAGAAGGCCTCTCATGAACATATTGTCAACTATCTGGAGCGAAGCACTGGGCACGTGTCTCCAAATTTCACATTCAAATCTTGCTATGGGGATTCATTTGACATTATAAACATTAAGCATCGCCTTAATCTGTGTATGCGCAGGCCTTCTCGAAATACTATTTATACTATAAGTGGCCCTTTTACAAGTCATTATATTTTTATTGAGCAATGGTTTCCAATTAAAATGAAAATGAAGTATGATGCCAAGATAAGTAGAAGGCTGAACCCTACTGATAAGTTGACCCTTGACCTGAAATATTTTAGATCTGGTGTTTTTCGGGCCATTCAACATAACATGGGATTTGGTTTAGTTTGTTGTGAGGTTCAGACCATCCATGAAACTGGGCAAGGAGTAGCTGCAGACCCTTGGCATTACGTTTGACTAGGACTGAGTCATGCAGCGAGGGTGTGTGCAATGAAGGTGTGTGTGTAGGTACCATGTGTGCAGCGAGGGTATGTGCAAAAAGGGTGTGTGCACAGGTACCATGTGTGCAGCGAGGGTGTGTGCAATGAGGGTGTGCTTAGGTACCATGTGTGCAGCGAGGGTGTGTGCAGCGAGGATGTGTGCAATGAGAGGGTGTGTGCAGGTACAATGTGTGCAGCGAGGGTGTGTGCAATGAGGGTGTGTGCTCAGGTACCATGTGTGCAGCAAGGGTGTGTGCAATAAGGGTGTGTTCACAGGTAGCATGTGTGCAGCAAGGGTGTGTGCAGCAGGTAGCATGTGTGCAATGAGGGTGTGAGCACAGGTACCATGTGTGCAGCGAGGGTGTGTGTATTGAGGGTGTGTGCGCAGGTAGCATGTGTGCAGCCGGGGTGTGTGCAATGAGGGTGTGTGCACAGGTAGCATGTGTGCAGCGAGGGTGTGTGCAGCGTGGGTGTGTGCAGCGATGGTGTGTGTGCAGCGAGGGTGTGTTCGCAGGTAGCATGTGTGCAGCGAACGTGTGTGCAGCAGGTAGCATGTATGCAGCGAGGGTGTGTGCAGCAGGTAGCATGTGTGCAGTGATGGTGCGTGTGCAGCGAAGGTGTGTGCAGCGATGGTGTGTGTGCAGCGAGGGTGTGTGCAGCAGGTAGCATATGTGCAGCAAGGGCATGTTCAGCGATGGTGTGTGTGCAGCGAGGGTGTGTGCAGCAGGTAGCATGTGTGCAGCGACAGTGTATGCAGCGATGGTGTGTGTGCAGCGAGGGGGTGTGCGACGGTACCATGTGTGCAGCGAGGGTGTGTGCAATGAGGGTGTGTGCAGCGATGGTGTGTGTGCAGCGAGGGTGTGTGCAGCAGGTAGCATGTGTGCAGCGAGGGTGTGTGCAGCGATGGTGTGTGTGCAGCGAGGGGGTGTGCGCAGGTACCATGTATGCAGCGAGGGGGTGTGCGCACGTACTATGTGTGCAGCGAGGGTTTGTGCAGCGAGGGTGTGTGCAGCGATAGTGTGTGTGCAGCGAGGATGTGTGCAGCAGGTAGCATGTGTGCAGCGAGGGTGTGTGCAGCGATGAAGTGTGTGCAGCGAGGGTGTGTGCACAGGTACCATGTGTCCAGTGAGGGTGTGTGCAATGAGGGTGTGTGCAGCGATAGTGTGTGTGCAGCGAGGGTGTGTGCAGCGATGGTATGTGTGCAGCGAGGGTGTGTGCGCAGGTACCATGTGTCCAGCGAGGGTGTGTGCAATGAGGGTGTGTGCAGCGATAGTGTGTGTGCAGCGAGGGTGTGTGCAGCGATGGTGTGTGTGCAGCGAGGGTGTGTGCAGCAGGTAGCATGTGTGCAGCGAGGGTGTGTGCATTGAGGGTGTGTGCGCAGGTAGCATGTGTGCAGCGAGGGTGTGTGTAGCGAGGGTGTGTGTAATGAGGGTGTGTGCAGCAATGGTGTGTGTGCAGCGAAGGGGTGTGCGCAGGTAGCATGTGTGCAGGGAGGGTGTGTGAATTGAGGGTGTGTGCGCAGGTAGCATGTGTGCAGCGAGGGTGTGTGCAGCGATGGGGTGTGCAGCAGGTGGCATGTGTGCAGCGAGGGCATGTGCAGCGATGGTGTGTGTGCAGCGAGGGTGTGTGCAGCGATGGTGTGTGTGCAGCGAGGCTGTGTGCTGTGTGCTTGGCAGTTCGGTCTGGATTGTTCCCATGAGGCACAGGGTCAAGACTGATTTGCATTTGGCAATGTCTGAACTGGGGTGAGTCCCGTGCTCACCATGCCACTGGAATCAAGCTATCCTGGCTGAAGACGGCTGATAGCCAGAAACCGGTCCTAAGATGCTTAATTCCAATCCAGGGAAGACATGGCTTGGTAGTTCAGTGTGGACTGTTCCCATGAGGCACAGGGTCAAGACTGATTTGCATATGGCCATGTCTGAACTGGGGTGGTGTGGTGAGCAAAATAAAGATGGATTAAACCCAGATCTGTGACTGGGGTGAATGTTTTGCCATTGTGCAACATTCCGTCCATCAATTGTTTTTGCATTTGTCACCCCGAGAGGGACGGGTATGCTCAGACGTGAGTCCCGTGCTCTCCATGCTACTGGAATCAAGCTATCCTGGCTGAAGACGGCTGATAGCCAGAAACCGGTCCTAAGATGCTTGATTCCGGTCCAGGGAAGACATGGCTTGGCAGTTCGGTCTGGAGTGTTTCCATGAGGCACAGGGTCAAGACTGATTTGCATATGGCCATGTCCGAACTGCGGTGGTGTGGTGAGCAAAATAACGATGGATTAAACCCAGATCTGTGACTGGGGTGAATGTTTTGCCATTGTGCAACATTCCGTCCATCAATTGTTTTTGCATTTGTCACCCCGAGTGGGACGGGTATGCTCATACGTGAGTCCCGTGCTCTCCATGCCACTGTAATCAAGCTATCCTGGCTGAAGACGGCTGATAGCCAGAAACCGGTCCTAGGATGCTTGATTCCGGTCCAGGGAAGACATGGCTTGGCAGTTCGGTCTGGACTGTTCCCATGAGGCAAAGGGTCAAGGCTGATTTGCATATGGCCATGTCTGAACTGGGGTGGTGTGGTGAGCAAAATAACGATGGATTAAACCCAGATCCGTGACTGGGGGTGAATGTTTTGCCATTGTGCAACATTCCGTCTATCAAATGTTTTTGCATTTGTCACCCCGAGTGGGACGGGTATGCTCAGACGTGAGTCCCGTGCTCTCCATGCCACTGGAATCAAGCTATCCTGGCTGAAGACGGCTGATAGCCAGAAACCGGTCCTTGGATGTTTGATTCCGGACCAGGGAAGACATGGCTTGGCAGTTCGGTCTGGACTGTTCCCATGAGGCACAGGGTCAAGACTGATTTGCATATGGCCATGTCTGAACTGGGGTGGTGTGGTGAGCAAAATAACGATGGATTAAACCCAGATCTGTGACATGGGAGGTGAATGTTTTGCCATTGTGCAACATTGCGTTCATCAATTGTTTTTGGATTTGTCACCCCAAGTGGGACGGGTATGCTCAGATGTGAGTCCCGTGCTCTCCATGCCACTGGAATCAAGCTATCCTGGCTGAAGACGGCTGATAACCAGAAACCGGTTCTTGGATGCTTGATTCCGGTCCAGGGAAGACATGGCTTGGCAGTTCGGTCTGGACTGTTCCCATGAGGCACAGGGTCAAGACTGATTTGCATATGGCCATGTCTGAACTTGGGCGGTGTGGTGAGCAAAATAACGATGGATTAAACCCAGATCTGTGACTGGGGGTGAATGTTTTTACATTGTGCAACATTCCGTCCACCAATTGTTTTTGCATTTGTCACTCCGAGTGGGACGGGTATGCTCAAACGTGAGTCCCGTGCTCTCCATGCCACTGGAATCAAGCTATCCTGGCAGAAGACGGCTGATAGCCAGAAACCGGTCCTAGGATGCATGATTCCGGTCCAGGGAAGACATGGCTTGGCATTCGGTCTGGAGTGTTTCCATGAGGCACAGGGTCAAGACTGATTTGCATATAGCCATGTCTGAACTGGGGTTGTGTGGTGAGCAAAATAATGATGGATTAAACCCAGATCTGTGACTGGGGGTGAATGTTTTGCCATTGTGCAACATTCAGTCCATCAATTGTTTTTGCATTTGTCACCCCGAGTGGGACGGGTATGCTCAGACGTGAGTCCCGTGCTCTCCATGCCACTGGAATCAAGCTATCCTGGCTGAAGACGGCTGATAGCCAGAAACCGGTCCTAGGATGCTTGATTCCGGTCCAGGGAAGACATGGCTTGGCAGTTCGGTCTGGACTGTTCCCATGAGGCACAGGGTCAAGACTGATTTGCATATGGCCATGTCTGAACTGGGGTGGTGTGGTGAGCAAAATAACGATGGATTAAACCCAGATCTGTGACTGGGGGAAATGTTTTGCCATTGTGCAACATTCCGTCCATCAATTGTTTTTGCATTTGTCACTCCGAGTGGGACGGGTGTGCTCAGACGTGAGTCCCGTGCTCTCCATGCCACTGGAATCAAGCTATCCTGGCTGAAGACGGCTGATAGCCAGAAACCGGTCCTAGGATGCTTGATTCCGGACCAGGGAAGACATGGCTTGGCAGTCCGGTCTGGACTGTTCCCATTAGGCACAGGGTCAAGACTGATTTGCATATGGCCATGTCTGAACTGTGGTGGTGTTGTGAGCAAAATAACTATGGATTAAACCCAGATCTGTGACTAGGGGTGTATGTTTTGCCATTGTGCAACATTGCGTCCATCAATTGTTTTTGCATTTGTCACCCCGAGTGGGACGGTTATGCTCAGATGTGAGTCCTGTGCTCTCCATGTCACTGGAATCAAGCTATCCTGGCTGAAGACGGCTGATAACCAGAAACCGGTCCTAGGATGATTGATTACGGTCCAGGGAAGACATGGCTTGGCAGTTCGGTGTGGACTGTTCCCATGAGGCAGAGGGTCAAGACTGATTCGCATATGGCCATGTCTGAACTGGGGTCGTGTGGTGAGCAAAATAACGATGGATTAAACCCAGATCTGTGACTGGGGTGAATGTTTTGCCATTGTGCAACATTCCGTCCATCAATTGTTTTTGCATTTGTCACCCCGAGTGGGACGGGTATGCTCAGACGTGAGTCCCGTGCTCTCCATGCCACTGGAATCAAGCCATCCTGGCTGAAGAAGGCTGATAACCAGAAACCGGTCCTAGGATGCTTGATTCCGGTCCAGGGAAGACATGGCTTGGCAGTTCGGTCTGGACTGTTCCCATGAGGCACAGGGTCAAGACTGATTTGCATATGGCCATATCTGAACTGGGGTGGTGAGGTGAGCAAAATAATGATGGATTAAACCCAGATCTGTGACTGGGGGTGAATGTTTTACCATTGTGCAACATTCCGTCCATCAATTGTTTTTGCATTTGTCACTCCGAGTGGGACGGGTATGCTCAGACGTGAGTCCCGTGCTCTCCATGCCACTGGAATCAAGCTTTCCTGGCTGAAGATGGCTGATAGCCAGAAACCGGTCCTAGGATGCTTGATTCCGGTCCAGGGAAGACATGGCTTGGCAGCTCGGTCTGGACTGTTCCCATGAGGCATAGGGTCAAGACTGATTTGCATATGGCCATGTCTGAACTGGGGTGGTGTGGTGAGCAAAATAACGATGGATTAAACCAAGATTTGTGACTGGGGGTGAATGTTTTGCCATTGTGCAACATTCCGTCCATCAATTGTTTTTGCATTTGTCACCCCGAGAGGGACGGGTATGCTCAGACATGAGTCCCGTGCTCTCCATGCCACTGGAATCAAGCTATCCTGTCTGAAGACGGCTGATAGCCAGAAACCGGTCCTAGGATGCTTGATTCCAGTCCAGGGAAGACATGGCTTGGCAGTTCGATCTGGACTGTTCCCATGAGGCACAGGGTCAAGACTGATTTGCATATGGCCATGTCTGAACTGGGGTGGTGTGGTGAGCAAAATAACGACGGATTAAACCCAGATATGTGACTGAGGGTGAATGTTTTGCCATTGTGCGACATTTCGTCCATCAATTGTTTTTGCATTTGTCACCCCGAGTGGGACGGGTTTGCTCAGACGTGAGTCCCGTGCTCTCCATGCCACTGGAATCAAGCTATCCTGGTTGAAGACGGCTGATAGCCAGAAACCGGTCCTAAGATGCTTGATTCCGGTCCAGGGAAGACATGGCTTGGCAGTTCGGTCTGGAGTGTTTCCATGAGGCACAGGGTCAAGACTGATTTGCATATGGCCATGTCCGAACTGCGGTGGTGTGGTGAGCAAAATAACGATGGATTAAACCCAGATCTGTGACTGGGGTGAATGTTTTGCCATTGTGCAACATTCCGTCCATCAATTGTTTTTGTATTTGTCACCCCGAGTGGGACGGGTATGCTCATACGTGAGTCCCGTACTCTCCATGCCACTGTAATCAAGCTATCCTGGCTGAAGACGGCTGATAGCCAGAAACCGGTCCTAGGATGCTTGATTCCGGTCCAGGGAAGACATGGCTTGGCAGTTCGGTCTGGACTGTTCCCATGAGGCAAAGGGTAAAGGCTGATTTGCATATGGCCATGTCTGAACTGGGGTGGTGTGGTGAGCAAAATAACGATGGATTAAACCCAGATCCGTGACTGGGGGTGAATGTTTTGCCATTGTGCAACATTCCGTCCATCAAATGTTTTTGCATTTGTCACCCCGAGTGGGACGGGTATGCTCAGACGTGAGTCCCGTGCTCTCCATGCCACTGGAATCAAGCTATCCTGGCTGAAGACGGCTGATAGCCAGAAACCGGTCCTTGGATGTTTGATTCCGGACCAGGGAAGACATGGCTTGGCAGTTCGGTCTGGACTGTTCCCATGAGGCACAGGGTCAAGTCTGATTTGCATATGGCCATGTCTGAACTGGGGTGGTGTGGTGAGCAAAATAACGATGGATTAAACCCAGATCTGTGACATGGGAGGTGAATGTTTTGCCATTGTGCAACATTGCGTTCATCAATTGTTTTTGGATTTGTCACCCCAAGTGGGACGGGTATGCTCAGATGTGAGTCCCGTGCTCTCCATGCCACTGGAATCAAGCTATCCTGGCTGAAGACGGCTGATAACCAGAAACCGGTTCTAGGATGCTTGATTCCGGTCCAGGGAAGACATGGCTTGGCAGTTCGGTCTGGACTGTTCCCATGAGGCACAGGGTCAAGACTGATTTGCATATGGCCATGTCTGAACTTGGGCGGTGTGGTGAGCAAAATAACGATGGATTAAACCCAGATCTGTGACTGGGGGTGAATGTTTTTACATTGTGCAACATTCCGTCCACCAATTGTTTTTGCATTTGTCACTCCGAGTGGGACGGGTATGCTCAAACGTGAGTCCCGTGCTCTCCATGCCACTGGAATCAAGCTATCCTGGCAGAAGACGGCTGATAGCCAGAAACCGGTCCTAGGATGCATGATTCCGGTCCAGGGAAGACATGGCTTGGCATTCGGTCTGGAGTGTTTCCATGAGGCACAGGGTCAAGACTGATTTGCATATAGCCATGTCTGAACTGGGGTTGTGTGGTGAGCAAAATAATGATGGATTAAACCCAGATCTGTGACTGGGGGTGAATGTTTTGCCATTGTGCAACATTCAGTCCATCAATTGTTTTTGCATTTGTCACCCCGAGTGGGACGGGTATGCTCAGACGTGAGTCCCGTGCTCTCCATGCCACTGGAATCAAGCTATCCTGGCTGAAGACGGCTGATAGCCAGAAACCGGTCCTAGGATGCTTGATTCCGGTCCGGGGAAGACATGGCTTGGCAGTTCGGTCTGGACTGTTCCCATGAGGCACAGGGTCAAGACTGATTTGCATATGGCCATGTCTGAACTGGGGTGGTGTGGTGAGCAAAATAACGATGGATTAAACCCAGATCTGTGACTGGGGGAAATGTTTTGCCATTGTGCAACATTCCGTCCATCAATTGTTTTTGCATTTGTCACTCCGAGTGGGACGGGTGTGCTCAGACGTGAGTCCCGTGCTCTCCATGCCACTGGAATCAAGCTATCCTGGCTGAAGACGGCTGATAGCCAGAAACCGGTCCTAGGATGCTTGATTCCGGACCAGGGAAGACATGGCTTGGCAGTCCGGTCTGGACTGTTCCCATTAGGCACAGGGTCAAGACTGATTTGCATATGGCCATGTCTGAACTGTGGTGGTGTGGTGAGCAAAATAACGATGGATTAAACCCAGATCTGTGACTAGGGGTGTATGTTTTGCCATTGTGCAACATTGCGTCCATCAATTGTTTTTGCATTTGTCACCCCGAGTGGGACGGTTATGCTCAGATGTGAGTCCTGTGCTCTCCATGTCACTGGAATCAAGCTATCCTGGCTGAAGACGGCTGATAACCAGAAACCGGTCCTAGGATGATTGATTACGGTCCAGGGAAGACATGGCTTGGCAGTTCGGTGTGGACTGTTCCCATGAGGCAGAGGGTCAAGACTGATTCGCATATGGCCATGTCTGAACTGGGGTCGTGTGGTGAGCAAAATAACGATGGATTAAACCCAGATCTGTGACTGGGGTGAATGTTTTGCCATTGTGCAACATTCCGTCCATCAATTGTTTTTGCATTTGTCACCCCGAGTGGGACGGGTATGCTCAGACGTGAGTCCCGTGCTCTCCATGCCACTGGAATCAAGCCATCCTGGCTGAAGAAGGCTGATAACCAGAAACCGGTCCTAGGATGCTTGATTCCGGTCCAGGGAAGACATGGCTTGGCAGTTCGGTCTGGACTGTTCCCATGAGGCACAGGGTCAAGACTGATTTGCATATGGCCATATCTGAACTGGGGTGGTGAGGTGAGCAAAATAATGATGGATTAAACCCAGATCTGTGACTGGGGGTGAATGTTTTACCATTGTGCAACATTCCGTCCATCAATTGTTTTTGCATTTGTCACTCCGAGTGGGACGGGTATGCTCAGACGTGAGTCCCGTGCTCTCCATGCCACTGGAATCAAGCTTTCCTGGCTGAAGATGGCTGATAGCCAGAAACCGGTCCTAGGATGCTTGATTCCGGTCAAGGGAAGACATGGCTTGGCAGCTCGGTCTGGACTGTTCCCATGAGGCATAGGGTCAAGACTGATTTGCATATGGCCATGTCTGAACTGGGGTGGTGTGGTGAGCAAAATAACGATGGATTAAACCAAGATTTGTGACTGGGGGTGAATGTTTTGCCATTGTGCAACATTCCGTCCATCAATTGTTTTTGCATTTGTCACCCCGAGAGGGACGGGTATGCTCAGACATGAGTCCCGTGCTCTCCATGCCACTGGAATCAAGCCATCCTGGCTGAAGAAGGCTGATAACCAGAAACCGGTCCTAGGATGCTTGATTCCGGTCCAGGGAAGACATGGCTTGGCAGTTCGGTCTGGACTGTTCCCATGAGGCACAGGGTCAAGACTGATTTGCATATGGCCATATCTGAACTGGGGTGGTGAGGTGAGCAAAATAATGATGGATTAAACCCAGATATGTGACTGAGGGTGAATGTTTTGCCATTGTGCGACATTTCGTCCATCAATTGTTTTTGCATTTGTCACCCCGAGTGGGACGGGTTTGCTCAGACGTGAGTCCCGTGCTCTCCATGCCACTGGAATCAAGCTATCCTGGTTGAAGACGGCTGATAGCCAGAAACCGGTCCTAAGATGCTTGATTCCGGTCCAGGGAAGACATGGCTTGGCAGTTCGGTCTGGAGTGTTTCCATGAGGCACAGGGTCAAGACTGATTTGCATATGGCCATGTCCGAACTGCGGTGGTGTGGTGAGCAAAATAACGATGGATTAAACCCAGATCTGTGACTGGGGTGAATGTTTTGCCATTGTGCAACATTCCGTCCATCAATTGTTTTTGTATTTGTCACCCCGAGTGGGACGGGTATGCTCATACGTGAGTCCCGTACTCTCCATGCCACTGTAATCAAGCTATCCTGGCTGAAGACGGCTGATAGCCAGAAACCGGTCCTAGGATGCTTGATTCCGGTCCAGGGAAGACATGGCTTGGCAGTTCGGTCTGGACTGTTCCCATGAGGCAAAGGGTCAAGGCTGATTTGCATATGGCCATGTCTGAACTGGGGTGGTGTGGTGAGCAAAATAACGATGGATTAAACCCAGATCCGTGACTGGGGGTGAATGTTTTGCCATTGTGCAACATTCCGTCCATCAAATGTTTTTGCATTTGTCACCCCGAGTGGGACGGGTATGCTCAGACGTGAGTCCCGTGCTCTCCATGCCACTGGAATCAAGCTATCCTGGCTGAAGACGGCTGATAGCCAGAAACCGGTCCTTGGATGTTTGATTCCGGACCAGGGAAGACATGCCTTGGCAGTTCGGTCTGGACTGTTCCCATGAGGCACAGGGTCAAGTCTGATTTGCATATGGCCATGTCTGAACTGGGGTGGTGTGGTGAGCAAAATAACGATGGATTAAACCCAGATCTGTGACATGGGAGGTGAATGTTTTGCCATTGTGCAACATTGCGTTCATCAATTGTTTTTGGATTTGTCACCCCAAGTGGGACGGGTATGCTCAGATGTGAGTCCCGTGCTCTCCATGCCACTGGAATCAAGCTATCCTGGCTGAAGACGGCTGATAACCAGAAACCGGTTCTAGGATGATTGATTCCGGTCCAGGGAAGACATGGCTTGGCAGTTCAGTCTGGACTGTTCCCATGAGGCACAGGGTCAAGACTGATTTGCATATGGCCATGTCTGAACTTGGGCGGTGTGGTGAGCAAAATAACGATGGATTAAACCCAGATCTGTGACTGGGGGTGAATGTTTTTACATTGTGCAACATTCCGTCCACCAATTGTTTTTGCATTTGTCACTCCGAGTGGGACGGGTATGCTCAAACGTGAGTCCCGTGCTCTCCATGCCACTGGAATCAAGCTATCCTGGCAGAAGACGGCTGATAGCCAGAAACCGGTCCTAGGATGCATGATTCCGGTCCAGGGAAGACATGGCTTGGCATTCGGTCTGGAGTGTTTCCATGAGGCACAGGGTCAAGACTGATTTGCATATGGCCATGTCTGAACTGGGGTTGTGTGGTGAGCAAAATAATGATGGATTAAACCCAGATCTGTGACTGGGGGTGAATGTTTTGCCATTGTGCAACATTCAGTCCATCAATTGTTTTTGCATTTGTCACCCCGAGTGGGACGGGTATGCTCAGACGTGAGTCCCGTGCTCTCCATGCCACTGGAATCAAGCTATCCTGGCTGAAGACGGCTGATAGCCAGAAACCGGTCCTAGGATGCTTGATTCCGGTCCAGGGAAGACATGGCTTGGCAGTTCGGTCTGGACTGTTCCCATGAGGCACAGGGTCAAGACTGATTTGCATATGGCCATGTCTGAACTGGGGTGGTGTGGTGAGCAAAATAACGATGGATTAAACCCAGATCTGTGACTGGGGGAAATTTTTTGCCATTGTGCAACATTCCGTCCATCAATTGTTTTTGCATTTGTCACTCCGAGTGGGACGGGTGTGCTCAGACGTGAGTCCCGTGCTCTCCATGCCACTGGAATCAAGCTATCCTGGCTGAAGACGGCTGATAGCCAGAAACCGGTCCTAGGATGCTTGATTCCGGACCAGGGAAGACATGGCTTGGCAGTCCGGTCTGGACTGTTCCCATTAGGCACAGGGTCAAGACTGATTTGCATATGGCCATGTCTGAACTGTGGTGGTGTGGTGAGCAAAATAACGATGGATTAAACCCAGATCTGTGACTAGGGGTGTATGTTTTGCCATTGTGCAACATTGCGTCCATCAATTGTTTTTGCATTTGTCACCCCGAGTGGGACGGTTATGCTCAGATGTGAGTCCTGTGCTCTCCATGTCACTGGAATCAAGCTATCCTGGCTGAAGACGGCTGATAACCAGAAACCGGTCCTAGGATGATTGATTACGGTCCAGGGAAGACATGGCTTGGCAGTTCGGTGTGGACTGTTCCCATGAGGCAGAGGGTCAAGACTGATTCGCATATGGCCATGTCTGAACTGGGGTCGTGTGGTGAGCAAAATAACAATGGATTAAACCCAGATCTGTGACTGGGGGTGAATGTTTTGCCATTGTGCAACATTCCGTCCATCAATTGTTTTTGCATTTGTCACCCCGAGTGGGACGGGTATGCTCAGACGTGAGTCCCGTGCTCCCCATGCCACTGGAATCAAGCCATCCTGGCTGAAGAAGGCTGATAACCAGAAACCGGTCCTAGAATGCTTGATTCCGGTCCAGGGAAGACATGGCTTGGCAGTTCGGTCTGGACTGTTCCCATGAGGCACAGGGTCAAGACTGATTTGCATATGGCCATATCTGAACTGGGGTGGTGAGGTGAGCAAAATAATGATGGATTAAACCCAGATCTGTGACTGGGGGTGAATGTTTTACCATTGTGCAACATTCCGTCCATCAATTGTTTTTGCATTTGTCACTCCGAGTGGGACGGGTATGCTCAGACGTGAGTCCCGTGCTCTCCATGCCACTGGAATCAAGCTTTCCTGGCTGAAGATGGCTGATAGCCAGAAACCGGTCCTAGGATGCTTGATTCCGGTCCAGGGAAGACATGGCTTGGCAGCTCGGTCTGGACTGTTCCCATGAGGCAGAGGGTCAAGACTGATTTGCATATGGCCATGTCTGAACTGGGGTGGTGTGGTGAGCAAAATAACGATGGATTACACCAAGATTTGTGACTGGGGGTGAATGTTTTGCCATTGTGCAACATTCCGTCCATCAATTGTTTTTGCATTTGTCACCCCGAGAGGGACGGGTATGCTCAGACATGAGTCCCGTGCTCTCCATGCCACTGAAATCAAGCTATCCTGTCTGAAGACGGCTGATAGCCAGAAACCGGTCCTAGGATGCTTGATTCCAGTCCAGGGAAGACATGGCTTGGCAGTTCGATCTGGACTGTTCCCATGAGGCACAGGGTCAAGACTGATTTGCATATGGCCATGTCTGAACTGGGGTGGTGTGGTGAGCAAAATAACGATGGATTAAACCCAGATATGTGACTGAGGGTGAATGTTTTGCCATTGTGCGACATTTCGTCCATCAATTGTTTTTGCATTTGTCACCCCGAGTGGGACGGGTATGCTCAGACGTGAGTCCCGTGCTCTCCATGCCACTGGAATCAAGCTATCCTGGTTGAAGACGGCTGATAGCCAGAAACCGGTCCTAGGATGCTTGATTCCGGTCCATGGAAGACATGGCTTGGCAGTTCGGTCTGGACTGTTCCCATGAGGCACAGGGTCAAGACTGATTTGCATATCGCCATGTCTGAACTGTGGTGGTGTGGTGAGCAAAATAAAGATGGATTAAACCCAGATCTGTGACTGGGGGTGAATGTTTTGCCATTGTGCAACATTCCGTCCATTAATTGTTTTTGCATTTGTCAGCCCGAGTGGGACGGGTATGCTCAGACGTGAGTCCCGTGCTCTCCATGCCACTGGAATCAAGCTATCCTTGATGAAGACGGCTGATAGCCAGAAACCGGTCCTAGGATGCTTGATTCCGGTCCAGGGAAGACATGGCTTGGCAGTTTGGTCTGGACTGTTCCCATGAGGCACAAGGTCAAGATTGATTTGCATATGGCCATGTCTGAACTGGGGTGGTATGGTGAGCAAAATAACGATGGATTAAACGCAGATCTGTGACTGGCGGTGAATGTTTTGCCATTGTGCAATATTCCGTCCATCAATTTTTTTTGCGTTGCTGTGTGCAGCAGGTAGCATGTGTGCAGCGAGGGTGTGTGCAGCGATGGTGTGTGTGCAGCGAGGGTGTGTGCAGCGATGGTGTGTGCATTGAGGGTGTTTGCAGCAGGTAGCATGTGTGCATCGATGGTGTGTGTGCAGCGAGGGTGTGTGCTGCAGGTACCATGTGTGCAGCGAGGGTATGTACAGCTATGGTGTGTGTGCAGCAAGGGTGTGTGCAGCAGGTAGCATGTGTTTAAACATTCCTTCAGAGCAGTGTCTGACAGTGAATGAACCCCACCCTGTCCTGTCGGGTTCAGCTGCTTGTGAAGACTCCCCTGCCCAGTCCATCAGGCCTCTATGAAGGGCCTCTTTGGAGTCCTTATCTAGTTACTCAAGGCGCCGAACAAGACACAGCTCCAGTTCGAGAATTGTTTTTTCTTCTTTTATATTTTATCCTCCAGTAGAAGGTGAAGACCTCGCAGTCCACCCTCCTACCACGACACTGAAGCAAGTGGAATCAAAACATTGTTTCAGTGGTGTTGGGAAAAGCGAGCCCCAGGGATCTGTGGCAGTTGTCAAAAGCACATATGATGCCCAGTTTGAGACAGTGTTAACACCTACCTGCAGGTCATTATGGGCACAGCTGCCAGGCCTGGACATTTGTGTAATAGCCTAATGCATTCTGGGTGTTGCAGTCATTTTTTGCTTTCATTCATTAATTAGAATAATATACCTGAAGTTAATGATTTGTTGATGAAAATTTTAGGAATGGAGACAGTATCCTCATGATATGGGGTCAGGTGGCCAGTTTATTGGGACATATTAACACACCGTGCACCAACAATTGTCCTGAAGGCCACAACAGACCCACTTACAAAAGGCTGAGTAGGAATCTAACTTTATCCTTTGTGCGGAAACCTCTTACAAAACTGGCTGGTCCCTGCAGACTTAGTTCAGGTTAGAGATGTAATCTGCCACATATTTATATACACACTTCTATGTGTTTTTTAAGGCTGTTCACTGCCATAAATTATTTTGGCTTTTAGAGAAAACCATTTCACTTCAACTGTACCTGTAGCTCCTTGGTGGACAATTATTCAATTTCAGTCCTTTTAGGTTTGTTATTGTTTCTTATTTGCTATTCATTTCTTCAGTGATCATCTGCTGGTGTTTGGCCAATACCTTGATCTTACTTTAGGTTTTTTCCCTCTCAAATGCTTGCATTTGTGTGAACATAAATCTACCACAGATGTATATCCACACTTCATGTTTCTATGTTTTTTTAAGGCTGTTCACTGCCATACCGTTTTAGGGATTTTAGAGAAAACAATTCTACGTAAACTGTACCTTTAGCTCCTGGTAGGGCCATTATTCAGTTTTATTCCTGTTTGGTTCTTTTATTGTTTCTTATTTGCTCTTTATTTCTTCTGTGATCTTCTGCTGGTGTTTAGCCAACACCTTTATCTGATTTTAGTTATTTTCCCTCTCAGATGCTATCATTGTGAATGTTGTTTTCTCAGTACCTAAGTGGGGGCCAACTACACTACCAAAGGGGTCTGTCTTGCCTAACTGTGTTCTTGAACAGCTGTTTTGGTTGTTTTGAAATTATGGTTAGATTGCTTTAAGATTATTTCCAACCACTACCTGTCTAGGCACTTTGTCAAAATGTGGAAAATAATTATAAAGTGAAGGTTAAAACCACAAATCATAATAGGTAGAATGTGTGCAAAAGTCTTAACCTTCTCAAACTCTGGGGTTGCATTCCAGTCCATCTTTTTATGCCCACTACACCACTCCAGCTGGGTGGGTGAAGGGGGAGGGGCAAACATGCAGGCCCACTGATTTCAATATGGTTTGTCTCTAACTAGAGTGGCTCAGTGGGGAAAACAGATGGACTGGAAAGTAGCCAAAAGGTATTGCCAGTTTTCTTTTAAAAGCTGTTCAACCATTACACTTTGTTGTTAAAAAGTGAATCGCCTGCATCAAACTCCATGAAGGAACTTCACTGGCTACCTTTAAAACAAAGAATAGCCTTTAGGTTCTTGTGCATGGGCTTCAATGCACTTCAGGGCAAGTGCCCACTACCCCTACAAAAAAGATTAATATGATATGCCCCAAAGAGATGACTTCATTCAGAAACCGCAAATCTGATATGTTAATGAACAGTAGATGTTTCAGCACCCAGGCTAATGTGCTGCATGGCTAAATACTTACAAGGTCCTAAAGCCGAGACTGATTGCATTGCAAATGCTTGTAAAATATAGGTACTGGTGGAAGGTGATTTATTAGTAGGTGTAGTTAGATACCTACACTAGTAATACGGCCACAGTCACAATAGAAGGCACAGTCAAGTTCTCAATAAATTATTCCCTTGCTCAAACCCTTGGTACCTGGCTGCTAGCGGGTATGCTTAACTTAGGAGACAGGTATGTAAAGCATTTGAAAACACCAATACATTAAATAAGTGAGACACAACCTAATAACAATATTAAAATAGAATATATTTTTCTGATTAAAATGACACCAAAACAACAAAAATCCAATGTAGGGAACTGGAGATATACATTTTTTAAAGATTACATGTAGAAATGTGCTTTTTAGTTTCTAAAAGCAAAAAGTGCCACCTGAGGATATCTGGTCACGACTGATCGGGACACAGTTACTGGCCGACCGCTGTGGAGGGCGGCTCAGTACAATGAGCAGTAAGGCCCAGTCAACATGTTACCTTTGCACTTAATCGTTTTTTTGGTTCTTTTTGTCTCAACGTCGAGCATGTCTCTTCGGCACGCCTGCTTTGGGTTTGAATATTGAGGCTTCCTTCAGCGGGATGCCCCGGTCAATTCCTGGAAGGGATATCTCCTCCATGACAAAAAGCTCCAGAGCTTCAGCGGGGCAAACCTGAATTCCAGAATGGGTCACGGTTCAGCATCACTGGCCTGACTCTTGATGACGGGTCGGTCAACTTATGGAGCTTTTTGGTCAAACTGCTCCAAATGACCTCAAACCTCTGGACATGCCTCTAGAAGGAATTCTGGGTTCTTGATGTGTCCACAACACAGCCAAGGTTCCAGAAGCTCTGAGTTTCTCCATGGAGAGTTGGGACTATACAGCCTGATTCATCATTCTCCTGTTTTGCGAGCCCCTAATAGCGATTCATAACAAATCGCTATTAAGGACTTGCAAAACGGGATTCATGTAGGAATTGCAATAAATATTGCGATTCCTACATGTTCCTTATTTGCGATTAGCTAATTGCTAATCACTAATAAGGAATAACTCCCCATGCATTCCTATGGGCCTACAGGCCCATAGGAATGAATGGGGAGGTGTTCCTTATTTGCGATTAGCAATTAGCTAATCGCAAATAAGGATGCGATTTCAAGGGTGCAGGGGTTTCCAAAGGACACCCTGTAGCACCCCTGAAATGTAATCTACATTGGTGTTGCGCACACACATGTCCAAAGGACATGTGTGTGTAAAACATGCAACTTAGAAAAATGCATTTAAATGCATTTTTCTAAGTTTTTGCTATTTACCGAGAGGTCTGACCTCTCAGTAAATAGCGGTCCAGTATTGCATTTTCGGAATTTTAAAATGCTTCATGAATTGCATTTAAGGAATCTCAAATAGAGATTCCTTAAATTCAATTCTTCGCAAATGTGCGAATTCTTAAATAGCGAATTTTGCATTTGGGATGATGAATCCCAAATGCAAAAATTGCACTCGCAAAAGGCAAGATTCTGAGAATCTTGCCCTTCGCGAGTGCAATTTATCTTGATGAATCAGGCGGATAGTTCCCACAATGCACCTGACCAAATCCTTTAAATTCCAGCAGAAGGTGGTCAGCTGATTTCTTCTTGGTGGAGATGATGCAAGTGGATCTCTTTTAACCTGTTGCTTTCACAGAGTCCGCTCCTTAAACTGTTTGTGCAAATGCAGTTCCGAAGTGTGTTGCAGGTGCAGTCATTCAAAGTGCAGTCCTCTTGGTGCAGGCCAGGGTTCCATCAGGGCAGTCATTCTTCTTCTTGTTTCTTCAGGCATGGATCTGAGTTGCTTGGCAGCTTTCCAATCTTTATGTGAGCTTCTGGTCTGGCAAGGAGTGGTGTACCCCTGACCACAGGGTGCGGTCGCCACCCTCTATGATGACCTCTTCCTGTGAAGTGTGGCAAATTCTTGTCCTAGAAAGCACTGTTCACATACATCCAAAATGGAGACAATGCCTCCTGGAGCATTGGATCTGGCTAGCCTAACATTCATCTGTGACTAATATTCCCTAACACTCCCCTTCGAGCCCCTCTGCTAATTCAATTACAGGGGATCCCATCTGGCTGTGGGTATAGGAAGTTGGGGTGGACCTGTTTTGTGTCCTTACTGTCATTCTCTCTTTGAAGAACAGTTTGGCTACCAAGCCCCCTTACTGCTCTGTGCTTGGCAACAGTAGATCTCCTCCCACCAGCAGTCTCAATGTTTACTTTCAGGCCACTTCACACCTCATCAAGCAGCTTGGCTCAGCCTGACAAAGGCCGGTCAATCAGGAGACACTACGCTAGAGCTGGATTTAGGCACATTAGAAAAACAAGTTCTGTAACTTCTTTTCTGTCATAGTTATAATGTCTAACCTTGGCAAGCTGTTAGATTTGTTTAAACTGTTATTTAGACATTTTGAAATATTATTTTAATTGTTAGAAGGGGCGATCCCCGAGGGTCAGGATACGCTCTCCATGGTGCTCCACCTTTGTTCTCGAGGGAGTAACCTCCGGCTAATGAAGGTCACTGGCTGGTCTAGGCCCTTTTCATTCATCTGATACAGGACTGCTCCGATGCCATGCTCGGATGCGTCCGTTTGGACAACAAACTCTCGGGTGTAGTCGGGGGCCTGCAGTACGGGGGCAGTGAACATGGCGACTTTCAATGCTTCAAACGCCTCCTGGCAGGCGGGGGTCCAGCTAACTCTCTTGGGCTGTTTTTTGGAGGTCAGTTCTGTGAGGGGGACTACGATGCTGCCATACCCCTTTATGAATCTTCGGTAGTACCCCGTGAGCCCTAGGAAAGCCCGCACTTCCGTCTTGGTCGTTGGGGCCTGCCAGGGAACGATTGCATCGATCTTGGGTTGGATGGGGGGCCACTAGGCCGCTCACGCCCTGGTGCCCCAGGTAGACCACGGACCCTTGGCCGATCTGGCATTTACTGGCTTTGATGGTTGGCCCGCTCAACGCAGGGCCATCAACACCTCCCAGAGGTGTTGGAGGTGTTCGGTTCAGTGGGAGCTGAATAACGCGATATCATCGAGATAAACGGCGCTGAATCCCTCCAACCCAGCCAGTACCTGGTTAACCAGCCTCTGGAAGGTGGCAGGGGCATTTTTCATTCCGAAGGGCATCACCCGGAAGTGGTAGTGGCCATCCGGGGTGGAGAAAGCAGATCTCTCCATGGCCCCCTCCGTGAGGGCGATTTGCCAGTATCCGCAGGTCAAGTCGAAGGTGATGAGATAGTGAGCAGACCGTAGGCGGTCTATGAGCTCAACTGCGCGGGGAATGGGGTGTGCGTCGGTTCTGGTGACTGTGTTGAGCCCACGGTAGTCCACACAGAACCTCAGCTCGGGAACAGCGCCGGGGGCGGCCGCCTTCGGAATCAGGACCACGGGGCTGGCCCATGGACTGTCAGAGGCCTCGACAACTCCCAGGGCTAGCATCTTGGAGACTTCGGCCTTGATGCAGGCACGGACTCGGTCAGGGATGCGGTAGGCTCTGTGCCGTACCGGAGGGCTGTTCCCGGTGTCCACATCATGGACGCACCAACTGGTGATGCCGGGGACGAGAGAGAAAAGGTCAGAGAACTGTCCTAGTAACTGGAGACAGTCCTCGCGTTGCTCGGGGGTGAGGGAGGAGGAGAAGCTCACTCCCTCTACGGAGCCATCTTTTTCCTTCGCACACAGGAGATCGGGGAGAGGCTCCGTGTCCTCTTCCGCTCCGTCATCGGTGGCGAGGAGCAAACTCAACTCAGACCGCACGAAGTGGGGTTTGAGGTGGTTCACATGGAGGACCGTCAAGGGGTTCCTGGGGAACTGCACATCTATGAGATAGGTCACTTGGCTCTTGCGTTCCACCACTTTGAAGGGCCCGGTCCACTTGTCCAGAAGGGCACAAGGTTCCACTGGGGCCATCACCCAGACCTGCTGACTGGGCTGAAACTCGACCAGAGTGGCATTCTGGTCATACCAACGTTTCATTTTTTCTTGGCTCGCCCGAGGTTGGCCTCGGCAAGCTCCCGGAACCTCCAAGTCTGGCTCCGGATGGCCAGAATGTAGCAAAACACATCTGGGGGTGGATCCCGGGGTGCCGCTTCCCAACCTTCCTTGACCAGGCTGAGGGGTCCCTGGACGGGGTGCCCATAGAGCAGCTCAAATGGGCTGAACCCCAAGGATTTCTGGGGGACCTCCCGGTAGGCGAACAGGAGGCAGGCTCCTCGAGACCCATGATAATTCCCTTGAGGGTACGGTTGAATCGCTCAACCAGGCCGTTACCTTGGGGGTGGTATGGGGTGGTGAACTTGTACGTCACTCCACACTGTTGCCACAGGGACTTCATTTATTTGGGGATAAAGTTCGTTCCTCGGTCGCTCACCACTTCTCGCGGGAATCCCACCCGGGAGAAGATCCCCATAAGGGCCCGCCCCACTATGGGGGCCGTCACCGTTCGGAGGGGAATGGCCTCGGGGTACCGGGTGGCATGATCTACCAGGACGAGGATGAACCGGTGGCCTAAGGAGGTCCGGGGGTCCAGAGGCCCCACGATGCCTATTCCCACCCGTTCAAAGGGGGTACTATCAACGGGGAAGGGTTGGAGAGGAGGCTTGCGCTCCCCTCCGCTCTTCGCCGCTGGCCTGGCACGTGGGGCAGGACTTGCAGTTGCTCTCCACATCGGCGCGCATACGGGGCCAATAGAAATGAGTGACGAGACGGTGATAGGTTTTGTCTTGTCCCAGGTGTCCCGCCAGGGGCACATCATGGGCCAAGTTCAGGAGGAAGCCGCGGAAAGGTAGGGGTACCACCAGCACCCGGGCTGACCCTAGTTCGGCGGACTTCTTTTCACTATATAAAAGGCCGGTTCTCCAATATACAAAGTGGGAGCCGGACTGGTCACCGGCGGCCTGCTGCCGCGGTCCGACCAGAGAAGGACAGGAGGTCTGTTCCAGGCAGAATTCCTCTTGGGAAGGTCCTCCTTCCTGGTGTCACTTGGCTAACTCAGGGAGGTCGTCCCAGTCTGGGGTCTGTGCGACCGGAGTGCCTAGGGGACCTGCGTCGGGGTCAATTTCTTCGTCAGGGGGTAGTTCAAGGACCTCGGGTCGCTCGCTGCCCTCCGGGTTGTCAGAGACCGGGCTAGGGGTCTCTGGTTCCACCCCCCCCGGGGGCAGACATTTTGGTGGTCATGGATTGTATGCTTACGCAGGCCTATTCGGGCAGGCCCACCATCTCTAGGTGAGTCCTTCGCTCCACCTGCTTCCACGGTGAGCTCTCCAGATCGTTGCCCAGGAGACAGTCTACGGGCATGTCGGTGCAGCAGACTGCCACCTGTAAGTCACCGGAGACTCCCTCCTATTCAAACGGGACATGAGCTAGTCGGCTGGTGCGGACGGAATTGTCGGCTGAGATCACCCTGCAGGAGCCGTGAGGTATAATTTGGTCTCCTGTGACCAGGTGACAGCGCACTGCGGTGATACTGGCTCCTGTGTCTTGGAGGGCCCCTATGCAGTGCCCGTTGACGGTCACCTGTTGTCGGTACTTCTCAGTGTTGTCGGGCAGGGGGGCTCCTGGGACCATTTCCCTATCCCCAAGGGAGACTAATGACATGGCTGCTGGCTCCCACCCCTCTGTGTCCTCTATCTCTTCCTCTTCGAGGGCCACTGTGGCTATCTGGCGCACGGGGGACTCGCAGCAGCGGGTTTCTGGTTCATGGGGCAATGGGGATCACTGGCATAATGCCCTGGTTGCTGACATCTGTAGCAGGCTGTGCTGACTCGGGGTCCCTGTCTACCTGAGGGGAGCCCTGTTCTAGTCAAGGGAGGGAAACTTCCGGACTGGTTTCGGGGGGGCTACACTGGGACCCGGACCCCCGCTGCCTCCCTTGACCTCCCACTCCCCTCTGGCGGGAGGATCCTTGTTCGTTTCGTTCATATTCTCCCACGGGCCCCCGAGGGACTCGGGTGGTCACCCAACGATCCGCCTCGACAGCAAGCTTCCGGGGGTCTGCCAATTTGCTGTCCAGAAGGTGCTGTCTCAGTTCCACATAGCAGCTTGTGGATAGGTGTTCAGAGGCAATGAGGTCGAATAGTCCTTCAAAGGTGGTCACCTTGCTGCCCTTGATCCACCCTTCCAGGGCCCAGCATGGTGTCTCTTCCCTCACTGAGGAAGCGCCCCCACAATCCGGCCCCCCAATCTTTCTCGGGCACCCGATGGGAGGTCATGGCAACCTCCTACGCTTTGAACCACTGCTGGATGTCATCCCCCTTGTAGTACTCTTTCACCACATCCTTGGGGATGTGTACTTTGGCCTCCACCAGGAAAGGGGTCTCTCGGTTCCCCGGGGGTCGGGTCTCTTCACTTCTTGCTTTCAGTTCAAGTTCCTTTAGGCTACGCTCATGCTCGAGCTGGAGTTTCTTCCCTTCATTCTCCCTATGGAGCTTCTTCTCTTCTAGTTCCCCTTGCACCCGTAATTGTTTGACAGCCAACTTCTTCTCGGCCAGCTTGAGCGCTCCTTCTATCTTAAGGCGCGCTAGCTCTAGCTCGTGGATTTGGGTTCTCTCTCGGTCTGTCATCTCCTCTTGTGACAGACCCTTTTCCGCGCTGGGACTCCGTGCCAGGGAGTCGTTTCTCTCACCTTCCTGGGCGTTGGGTTCGGTCTGCAGCTCTGCCTCTCCGCCGTCTCCTTCTGGTGGGGGATGGGGGGGCCCCGGAGTCTACCCAGGCTGTCAGGGCTTTCTGGAAGTCTTCTTTGGTGCTTAAACCAGTGGTAGCGATGTGAAGATCTTTGCAGAATTGTTTCAGTTCTCTGTGGGTGTAATCCTCCAAAAGGTCCTTTTGGAAGGTGGGCTTCTCGATTGTTCCGGTGGAACTCATTATTGCTCTTTTCTCTTTTGTCGTTCTTGTGTTCTTCGTTCAGGTAGTGTGTTAGTTGTTGACTTGTACGATCTCTAGGCGCAGGCTCTTATCCCGTCGCTTGCCACCAATGTTAGAAGGGGCGATCCCCGAGGGCCAGGATACGCTCTCCCGACCACTCCGTGACCCACCACTCCCAAGAATATTGCTGAGTCTTGACGTGAGGTCCTCGCTGGGGAGGACTTCGGGTCTAGGATCGTACACACTGAGCTCACACCACACTTATGAATGGACACCACACCGGGGATTTCAATAAGCAAGTTCTTTATCACACAGTAGAGATTTAGACAAAATGAACACGTATTTACAAGCGATCGAGGGATCGTAAAGTCTCAGTGGTAAGGAGTAGGGAAGCGGGACAGTCTCGGCCTTAAGTCAGTACGAAGCGTACCCAGCGCACAGCTCTCAATCCTCGAGCCGGGGATACGGAAGATGGCAGTCGTACTGGCTGCTCTACTCACTGCTTCTCGAACCAGGTTGGGTTGGTAGCGTCGATGGTCCAGCCAGACCAGAGTACTCCTCGAGCCGAGACGAGGTCAGCAGGACTCGATCCGGAGTGAACAGAGTGTCTGTCAGTTCTTGAGTAGCCGCGACCACGTCAGCAGGGCTCAGGGTGTTCAAATGAATGTTCTTAGAGTTCAAGGATGAGCCGCGACGAGGTCAGCAGGGCTCAGAGCTTCCAGTTTCTTCTGCACGAGGATGAGCCACGATCAGATCAGCAGGGCTCAGGGTTTTCAATGAATGTCCTTAGAATTCAAGGATGAGCCGCGACGAGGTCAGCAAGGCTCCGAGGTTCCAGTTTCTTCTTCACGAGGATGAGCCGCAATCAGATCAGCAGGGCTCACTTGTCCAGGATACAACTGCCCGCAAGTTCATGGGCGGGCCTTGATATAGCGCAGTGGCCCTTTGATGTCCGGACCCTCGCAGGCGGAGATCTCATGCCTCGGGGCTGGTCGTCGGAGTGTTCCGTCGGCTGGCCCTTTGATCCTTTAGAAGATGCGTCTGGGAATTCCCAGATGCCCAGCAGGGTCTGGAGCCTGCTCTCGGGGAGGCCAGGGGTGCGATCGAAACCAGCCCACAAGGGAAGGCCAGAGGTGTGAGAGAAACCAGTCTCCCAGGGGAGGCCAGAGGTGCAATCGAAACTCCTTAGTCTTATCTCAGTCAGGCAGCCCTCTACCCCCCAGCCGGCATGGCGCGTCTAAAGCCTAAGTCTCGCTGGGGTCGGGGTCAGGCAAGGCCTAGGGAGTCAGGGACCTCGGGAAGGGTAATGGCGGTCGGTGGCCCTGTGGGGTGATGCAGGTTCTGGGCGCCCGGTGCCGGGAAGTGGGATGGCGGAATGCGGGGATTGTCGTCCATTGGTAGGGTCATGTAGGGAGCGGGGCGGACAGGGGACGGGACGACCAGGGGTTTCTGGGTACAGGGCTATGCTAACGGGGTGCTGAGGAACGGGGAGAACCACGCCACGAGGCCAGGTCCAACATTAATTCACTCCTATCATTAGTTAGACTTTATTCAAGTTAAATAATGTCCTCCCATGTTAGCCTATGCAGCTAAATCACTACAATTGGGGAAAAAACGAAATTGGTGGTTTTCCTTCACCAGGGCATATAAAACATCTTTTGTAATGTACCTGCTTTCAGTTACACGGTGTCCTATCTCCAGGCCACCTAGTGGAGACCTTATGGGTGACTGATATGTACAAATAAGGTACTGTAAAACTTTTGAAGTACCTTTAATTCCAAAGTCGAATTTACAAATAAATGTAATTTAAATGCAGTCTGCAATCCAGGTCTGGCTTTTCAAAAGACAGCAGGCAACACAGCAGTCCAAACTTGAGTGCATTAAATCTGCTGGACCTCTAAACCTACATGCCCTAGCATATTCTAGGGATTTACAGGCAGGTTGTCAGTACCAATTGTAATTTCACCTAATTGCCATCTACCTTTTAATCAGAGCATGGGCACTGGGCCTGGTTAGCAGAGCCCAGAGCACAATCCGAGTGCGTAACCACAAGTATCAGTCACAAAATGGAGGTGCTCAGGGCAAAAAGGCTGACTTTCTCACAGCTGACAGCATTTCAATTGGCCCTTAAGATGAGAAGGCTCCACTCCAAATACAGGGGTTCACTCCTGTTTGAGTTAATTCAGGAGTTGGGAGGGATAAACTCCTGACCCGCGAAGGGGCGGGGGCAGAATCTTACTCCCATTTGAGAAAATCCCATCACGACATCCTTAAACACCTCCCCACCTTTGAGGGGTCAAAGAACTTTACTGCCTTTGCAGGGTCAAAAGACTTTCCCATACATCGTCCCCTTAAAGATAGATTGACTCTCTCCCCCTTCTCGTGCAGGTTTTTGTGGGTCTTGTGAGGACTTTTTTTGTTTTTTTAATTGTGTTTGTCCAGGGCTTCTGGGAGGGGACCTGGCTTGCCTTTATGTTCTTTTGATCACCCCCCTGTTGTTTATTGCTACTAACCTACACCCTTAGACTCCCTTTGAGAGGGTGGGGTGGGCATGATTGGTCAACTAGACCCACCCACAGCATCAGGAAGCAGATATATTTTGGCGGTAGTGGACCATGCCACAAGGTATCGTGAGGCCATACCCCTCAGGACAGTCACTGCTCCTTCAGTGGCTTGGGCCCTACTATATTCACCAGAGTGAGTTTCCCAAGGGCGTGGTTTTGGATAGAGGCACTAATTTCATGTCTGCATGTCTGAAAGTGATGTAAGATGAATTTGGTGTTATGTATAAGTTCACCGACCCCTTATTATTCCTAAACTAATGATCTTGTGGAAAGGTTCAATAAGACCATGAAGGGCATGATCATTGGTTTGTCTGACAAACTCAGGAGGAGATGGGATATTTTCAACCCATGCCTACTGTTGACCTCAGGCTACTGGCAGATTGTCCTTAGTCAAGGAGCAAAGGAGAGGTCAGCATTCACCACACCAGAGGGACATCGCCAGTTTAAATTAATGCCTTTTGGTTCAAAGAAAGCCCCTACCACCTTCCAAATGTTGGTGAACAGGGTCCTGTCTGGGCTGGAACAGTACAGTGCAATTTATCTGGATGATATAGCTGTGTACAGTTCCATCTGGGAGGATCACCTGAAGGGCAAGGCAGGCAGGCAAGCAGACTATCAAGGCCAGTAAGTGCCAGCTAGGGCATAGTGCAGTGGAGTACTTGGGTCACCTTCTAGGTTGAGGCCATGAGAAACCTCTCTAACCCAAAATAGAAACTATTATGGATTGTGTAGCCCCTGCAACCCAGACACTGGTCAGGGCATTCCTTGGTCTAACTGGGTACTATAGAACATGTGTTCAAAACTATGGTGCCACTGTGGCTTGACCGGCCAGAACTCACTCTAAAAAGCAGCCCTAGAAAGTAACTTGCCCCCCAGAGTGTTAGAAGGGCTTTTACACTTTGAAAGAGGCTATGTGTTCAGCACCAGTGTTACTGGCCCCTGACTACACAAAGGAATTTGTGGTTCAGCCAGATGACTCAGAACAAGGGATTGGGGCAGCGTTGGCACAAGTAAATGAAGGGGCCTAGATCAGCCAGGTGCCTTCATAAGCAAGCAACTCCTCGCCAGAGAACAAATATGGAGTGGCATTGAGAGGAAAGCCTTTGCTGTATTTTGTTCCCTACAATTGAAACCATACCTGTTTGGTACTCACTTCCAAGTTCAAACTTACCATAGACCTCTCAGATGGCTCATGCAGATGAGGGGGGAGAATATACAATTAGTGAGGTAGCCCATTTTCCTACAGAGGATGGATTTCACAGTGAAATGGAGGAACAACGGTGAGCAAGCCGCACTGGAGTCTAGGCTAGCCATTTCAGCACACTGTGATCCTCGACCCTGCAGTACTATGCCTATTGAACAACAACTGGAGTGGTGTGGCTCACTGGTTGGAGGCGGCAGATCCGGAAGCAGAGGACAGCCTGGGACCAGGGTTCAATTCCCGACGCGGCAGGGTCGTGGACCAGGGTCATCGGACTCGATAATTCTCGCCTCGGTGCCTACTCTAACCAGGGGTCACACTCGGCAACTCTGGGCATTAGCTTGCATCATCTCCACAACGGCCCCCCACATACGCCGGGGATGCCTGGTTTCACCTTGGAGATACCCAGTAGGGACCATCTTACAGGGAAAGCCAGGACGGGTTCCCCAGCGGTCTACAGCGCGGAGATACCCCATGTGGGGTGATTCATGCGCTTTACAAGACATCATTACATTACATTACATTACATTACCTTGCCTCATGGTCTTGTGGCTAGTGCTTCATTCAGCAAAAGCCTCCAATTCAGTAGAGAAGCAAGGGCAGAGAGCAGAAACACATGGTATTGTAGCTCCTTGATGCTTCACACTGCCTCGCAGCACATTACAGCCCCCGTGCAACAATGGCAACGTTAATTAGCAAAAGGAGATCACAGGCTTCCCATTGAGCTGTAAATTAAATGTTTGCTACATGGGTCCTGAACCCAGAAGAAAGGAAAACAAGAAAAGCCGTTCTGCTGCTGTGGAGCTGTGCGGGTGGCGTGAGTAAGCAATCTACTAATATCTAGTATTGTAGCTGTGGAGCTACGAAATGGTATGATAATCCCGCTCAAGCACTGGCAAACCATAGCAGCTCTGCTGAGTAGAGGGAGAGGATATTTTCAGATTGCAGTGAATAGCTGACGGCAGAGGCGGCAGAGAAGCAGAATGTAAGGGGCTAAATGCTACAGCCTGCCATCTGCTCTCCACTCTTGCCTTGCTCTGCTCTGCTCTGATCACCTGAAGGCCAACATTGATTCACACACCTGAGCAGGTAAATTTAATTTTCCATTGGGAGCAGATAGAGAGTTGGAGTGTGGTGTCTCTGGACTCACATTTAAAACACAACTCACAGTGAAGTTGATTTTTAAGTTGCAAGTCTGAAAATGCCACTTGTGGAAAGTTGGCGTTTTCTTACTTTAAGCATTACATGCCTCTGCCTATCTCTGTATACACGTCTGGTTTAGGATGACAGCCGGGTTTTATGCATTCCCTCTAGACAGTCACATTAAGGGAGCTGGGGCGTGATATTTGCATCCTGATGGCCCATCACCAGGTTGATGGACGTTCCTGAGATCGTTTGGGAGAAAGGATCTGACACTTGCACCTGAATAGGACTGTCACCATACAAAGATATGCTTACCCCTGTAGAATGTATGGAGCTAGGGCAGGAAAGACAGGCACCTTGTGATCTTCAAAGCCTCTTCAATGTCTCCCCCATTTCAAAGGAACATTTGGGTATACGTACTGGACCCCCTCCCTGACACCACAAAATCAGAACTCAGGAACAAAGGGTATTCTGCCTGAAAGAAGAGATGTTGTACTGCAGGAGGGACTGCCACTTTCTACTTTCTCTGCTGTGTTTGCTTGATGATTATTGTGCTACAGGACGAACTACCACTTCTCAAGTTGCTTTGCTGTTTTTGCCTGCTGCGATCTGGGAGTCCTACCTGTGCCTGATGTGTCCCCTCTATTTCGGGACACAGAGAACAAGTTACTTACCTTCGGTAACGATATATCTGTAAGAAACAGTAGTTAGTATTAGATTCCTTACCTTAGAATATCCCCAGGCGTCAGACTGAATCCGGAAACTTTTGCGTAGCAGTACCCTTGCGCGTCGGTAATCGTCGTCAGCGGCTCCGCGTCTGTCGTCGGCGTCATTGGCGCCGGGATGACCTCGCCGGAGTACTTAGATGCCGCCCTCGCGCGCTGACGTCAGTTCTTATACACAGCTTTTCCGCGCCAGAAACGCAGAGCCACGTTAAAAACCAACAGTGGTGCCATTGAAACTAGGGCCCTGAGAGGGGATGACCTTAACCTTAGATATCGGTCCGCAGAACGGGGAGGATGGGTGGGCGGTAAGGAATCTAATACTAACTACTGTGTCTTACAGATATATCGTTACCGAAGGTAAGTAGCTTGTTCATCTGAAAGAAACAGGTTAGTATTAGATTCCTTACCTTAGAATAGATACCCCAGCAATACCAACCCCGGTGGTGGGTCTGCGGACCAATAATCACACCAGAAAGTCCTTGAGGATGGAACGGCCGAAGAAGCCATCCCTCCAGACTTGGCTGTCCAGGCAGTAGTGTCTTGCGAACGTGTGCAGCGAGGCCCACGTAGCTGCCTGGCAGCTGTCCTGCAAGGGGACTCCCCGGCCCAGGACAGTAGTAGCTGCCGTGGCCCGAGTGGAATGGGCCCTCGGCCTAACAGGAGGCTCCTTTTTAGCCAAGGAGTAGCATGGCTTGATACACAACACGACCCACCTAGAGATGGTCCGCTTGTGCACTGCCCGTCCCTTCTTTGCTCCCACGTAACCAACAAAGAGTTGGTCATCCACCCGGAACTGGCGTGTGCGATCCAGATAAAACGAGAGCGCATGTTTTGGGTCCCGACGGTGGAGCCGCTCTTCCTCCTTTGAGGGATGCAGTGGCGGAAAGAAGGTGGGCAAGGTAATGGACTGCCCTATGTGGAAGGCTGTGACTACCTTGGGCAGGAAAGAGGGTCTTGTCCGCAACACAACCTTGTCCGGATGGACAGAAAGGAAAGGAGGTTTGGAAGAAAGAGCCTGGAGCTCACTCACTCTCCTAGCAGAGGTGATGGCAACCAGGGAAGCAGTCTTCAGAGTAAGAAGGCAGAGAGGACAGTTATGAAGTGGCTCAAAGGGAGCGCACATCAAATAAGTAAGTACAAGGTTCAAGTCCCACTGAGGCATCACGAATGGAACAGGAGGAAACATGTGTGTGATGCCCTTCAGAAACCTATTTACAATTGGGGACTTGAACAAAGAAGGCTGATCAGGGAGCCTTAAAAAGGCAGAAAGGGCAGAAAGATAGCCCCTGATAGTGTCAAGAGCAGAGCCCTGCTGGGCAAGAGACAGAAGAAAGAGGAGAACTTCAGAAAGGGGGGCAGAGAGTGGATCCACAGCCTTTGCTGCGCACCATGCCACAAATCTCTTCCACCTGCAGGCGTATACCGACTTTGTGGAGGGACGCCTGGCTGCCAGAATCCCATTACAAAGTTCAGGAGGCAAGTCAAATGGCCTCAACTGTCGCCGCTCAATCTCCACGCATGGAGGTGGAGACTGGACAGGTTCGGGTGGAGGACCGTCCCCTGCTGCTGCGACAGAAGGTCCTCCTGAAGAGGCAGACAAACCGGGGGATCGACTGACATACTGAGTAGCTCGGGATACCAGTACCTTCGCGCCCAGTCCGGAGCCACAAGGATGACTTGGGCCCGGTCGCGCTTGATCTTCTTTAGCACTCTGGGCAGAATTGGTATAGGCGGAAAGGCGTACAACAGACCGCAACTCCACTCATGATGAAAAGCGTCTCCGAGCGAGTGCAGCCTTGGAAATTCCAACGCGCAGAACTGATGACATTGCGCGTTCTCTTCGGTGGCGAATAGATCTAACCAAGGCTCTCCCCACTGCAGATAGAGGCCTTGCGCCACGTCCGAGTTCAGACACCATTCGTGATCCATCATGCACCATCGGCTGAGTTCGTCTGCCCTGGCGTTCAGAGAACCTGCCAGGTGTTGAACCACCAGGGTCACGCCCTGAAGTTCCAGCCACTGCCAGATGCACAGAGCCTCTTGGCAGAGGGTCCACGACCCCACCCCGCCCTGTTTGTTGGAGTACTACATGGCAGTGGTGTTGTCCGTGAACACCTGCACTACACTCCCCCGGACAGAGGGGAGGAATGCCTTCAGTGCAAGACGAATCGCCCGCAGCTCCAGAAGGTTGTTTTGGACCTGGGACTCCGCCAGAGACCAGAGGCCTCTGATCTCCGCCTCTCCCATGTGGCCTCCCCAACCTTGGAGGGACGCGTCCGTCACAACTACGTGCTCCGGTTGGGGTAGGGAGAGGGATCTGCCGCTGACCCAATCGCGGTCAGTGAGCCACCACTGCAGCTGTCTCGCAGTGACCTCCGAGATCTGGCCATGGTCGGACAGGTTGCCCTGATGCTGGGCCCACTGAAAATTCAGGTCCCACTGCAGAGCCTGCATCCGCCACCTGGCGTGATGCACCAGAAGGATGCAGGAGGCCATCAGCACCAGGAGCCGCAGCGTCAACCTGACCGAGACCCGGGATAAAGGCTGAAAGATCGGAATCAGAGCATGAATATCCTGAACCCGCTGTTCGGGAGGATAAACCCGAAACTGCGCCGAGTCTAGAACCGCTCCGATGAAGAGGAGCTTCTGAGAGGGACACAGGTGTGACTTCGGCACATTCATGGAAAACCCCAGCTGGTGCACGAGGTCTGCCACTGTCTGGAGGTGGCTGACGACTGTCTGGGGTGAGCCTGCCTTCAACAACCAGTCGTCGAGGTAGGGGAAGACTGAAACCCCGACCCTGCGCAGATGAGCTGCGACCACTGCAATCACCTTCGTGAACACCCGTGGGCGCTGGTAAGGCCAAAGGGGAGCACGGTAAACTGAAAGTGCTTGTGGCTTACTGTGAACCGCAGGTAGCGCCGGTGGGCCGGCAGGACGGGGATGTGGAAATAAGCATCCAGCAAGTCCAAAGCTACCATCCAGTCTCCCGGGTCTAGGGCAGCCAAGACCTGAGCCAATGTCAGCATTTCGAACTTCTCTTTCCGGAGGAAGCCGTTGACGTTCCGTAGGTCCAAGATAGGGCGTAGGCCCCCTTTGCCCTTCTTGGGTACCAGGAAGTAGTGGGAGTAACAACCACACCCTACTTCTGGAACAGGAACGCGCTCGATGGCCCTCTTGGCCAAGAAGGCCGTAACTTCCTCTTGTAGAAGTTTCAAATGATCCCCGACACGCAGTGGTATTGCGGTGGCATGGCTGGAGGGGTCGCCTCGAAGGGGAGGGAGTAGCCCATTTGGACGACTTGCAGCACCCACCTGTCTGAAATGACAGTGCACCAGTGGAAGTGGTGATGGCGAACCCTGCCCCCCACTTGCATCACATGGGCCTGAAAGCACGGACTAGGAGGGCTTTGAGGTGGATGCTGCAGGGGTAGGTGTTGACTGGCCTCGCCGTTGTCCCTGACCGCCGCCACAGCGGTTCCCATGTCCGCCACCGCGTTGAACGTTAGCCTGCGGGCTGTGGCTGGCAGGAGGTGTGGGAGCGCCCCTTCCTTGGCCATGAAAGGAGCGAAAGGCACCCGTTTGCTGGCGCAGGGCCGAGAGGCCCAAGGACTTGGCCGTAGCCCTGGAGTACTTAAAGTGCCCAAGGACATGGTCTGCCTTGTCGCCAAAAAAGGTGACGGCCATCAAACGGCATGCCCATAAGGGTGTTTTGGACATCAGCCGAAAAGTTGGCGGACCTCAACCAGGCGTGGGGACAAACCACCACCGTCGTTGCCATCGCTCTACCCAGTGAGTCTGTGCCACATCTCGGCCCTCCGCAAGGGCTTGGGCGATTTTAGCTCGGGCCTCCTCCGGGCATTGTGGCAGCACGTCCGCGACCGTGTCCCACAGAGAGTGAGTGTAACGGCCCAAGAGGCACGCGGTGTTGATTGACCGCAACCCCAAACTCAGAGAATACCTTCTTACCGTATTGCTCATACCTCTGTGGAAAATGACAAAATGTATATGTACATAAGCGGCGTTCATTTGTGTTCACCCTCGCCACTGTTGAAGGTAAAGAAAGTCACGAAACAGTGGCCCCGCCATCTTGTTCCCTTTTAGGCTCCATCACGAACATAGATAGTAACCATCTTTGTGTCATGACCTCTCTGCCCAATGCCGATAGCCATCTCTCTCTCTCTCTCTCTCTCTCTCCAGCCCCGCAAGCACCCCGCGCCCGACAGCCCCTGGTCTCTCCTGTTCGGGCCATAAACGCACCGCTAAACCCGACCTCGTCATCACTCTTGACCCCTGCCCCCTCGCTCTTTCATCCTACTCATAGAACGGGCCCTTTTGGTAACCTCTTCCTCCCTGCCCGGTTGCCCGGCCTGATCCCAGGCCATCACCTAGCCCAACAGATGCAGTTTATTGCTTCCTACAGTAGGACCTCTCCTCACATCAGAGGAACGGTGATTAATCAAGGCCTTCACACCCCTAGATCTGACCGACACCCCTGCATTCCTCCCAGGAACACCCTTCATCTCTTCTGATGACCCCCCCCGGCTACACCTGGCCTCTCGACCCAGTCCCACATCATAAAAACTAGGTCTCGTGGATGTACCCCTCCGGCCCCGCATAGCGAAACATGATCTTATCGCCTGCCCAACCTTAGATCTGACCACCCCCTCCTGCCCTCGTGCCCTGTTGGAATGTCCGGCTGCAGATTACAATCACATGTCACATTTGGGAGGGGAAAACAACATCAGAGCGGTCGGTATGGGAATGGGCCTGGAGCTGGGGTCCCAAACATGCCCTTTTTGTACTTCAAAGTGTCTTTATTGCAATAAGGAATGTTTGTACATCATAAACCTGTGTATAACAGACGGAGCCGTAGAGAAACTTGGGAGAGCACCTCGAGAAGATACCCTGTTGTCTGATTTGACGTGTTCTGTTCCGTCGGAAATAAACTCCTGTTTCCTGCCTTCCAATCTCCAGCGCCTGCCTCTTTATTTGGTAAATCGTAAGTTGGGTGAGAAGCGGCTAACGCCGGGCAAACCTAGAAAAAGGGGTAAAACGACCTGATCTGCCTGAACCCTTTTTCATCAATTGGCGTCCCAAACGTGGGGCCCATCAGCGACATGTGGATCCAGTGAGAGAGGTCCCAACGACAGAGTGAACGACTGCAACGATCGGGAAGAGCTCCTGCCTGATAGACCCTTGTCTGGCAGCTGATCATCCGAACTTCACTGGTTCCGAACAGACCTCTCTCAAGTGATCTACGGTCCTGACTGGGAACCATCAGGAGTGCCACAGCAATTACGGAGAATAGAGGACGATCGGGCGCTGGAAACGGAAGACGAGAAACTGTCCATGCGGTCCGGGTAAGGTCGTGTAAACACGACAAATTGCGAATTGATTGTTTGATTGTCCTTGGAAAATACTAGTATTACGCATTTTGATTGTTTTGTCCTGAGAGATTCTCTGTCTACAAACAGGGAAGGATAGGAGTATTCTCCCTTTGCAGATAGTGAAGGGTGGGTAGCGCAGGCTTTTGCCCCAGTTGTAACCCGTCGCGCCTACTTCCCTCTCCATTTGATTGATTGTTATCCAAGCATTTATTGTTTTGGAATTGGTTCTCTTTGGATCATTCTCTATTTGCAAACAAGCACAGAGCTGCCATACTCTGTTTAGTCTTTGCAGATAGTGAAGGATAGGTAACGCAGGCTTTTGCCCCCGTTGTAATCCGTCGTGCCTATTTTTATCCCCCACTGATTGATTGTTTGACCGGAACTTGATCGTTCGGAATTGGTTCTTGGAAAGGATCTTCTCTGCCTACAAACAGAGAGGAACAAGAAGATCTCTCTCTTTGCAGATAGTGAAGGGTAGGTAGCTCAGGCTTTTGCCCCCGTTGTAACCCGTCGCGCCTATTTTATTCCTCATTTGATTGATTGATTGTTTGTCCGAACTTGACTGTTTGGAATTGGTTCTCTCTTTGGGTATTCCCTATTTGCGAATACTGTAGAATAGAAATATTCTACCTAGTCTCCGCAAAGTAGTGAAGGATAGGTAGTGCTGACTTTTGTCCCCGTTGTAACCCGTCATGCCTATCTTCTCCCCATTGCTCAGTAGTTGGTTCAGCCCGGACCATTTATTAGAGGTAGACCGTCTGGCTCCACCGGAGGACACCCCTAATAAAAAGGACATATTTAAAGAAAATGCGGATTAGCCGCTGTGTCGTGCTAGCAAATAAAAGAACATAAGAATCGTTAGGAAAAACAAAAGGAATCGAGTAAAATCAGTAGGCCACTGATGAGATCTCTTTTCAACCTCACTGAAATGGAAGCATTAGGAACAACCCCTCAGGAAATATGAAACTAGTGAGGAAAACCGAACTCAACACCATGATGACTGCGAACCAGCTCGGCTCCACCGACCACCACCGCCCAAATAACGACAAAACCTAGGCAAATATTAGAAATATACAACACTATAGCAAAGTAACAGGTTAAAATGTTTTTATTTGAACAAAAAAAAAATATATTAAACAACAATTTACACGGCAAACGGCTGCAACAACAAACCCACAATGCATTTCGCCGTCTGCTTGACGCCGTTCCTGTCCCTCCTTCCCCGAAGTAACAATGTTGGGCTACTTTGGGCTACTTTCTAGTAGATTTTTGGGCGTCAGAAAGTCTACAAAGCCGTCGGCGGCGGCCTGGGGGTGGAGAACCATTACGCGAATAGTCCGGAGGCGACACCACGCGCCAAGGCCTGTCCCAGGGATGAACCAAGGGACCCGTTCCTGGGGCCGTGGCAAAGAGCGGCCGGCCGCCGAAGGCATGGGCCAGACCCGGAATGTACTGGTCCTCCCATTCCCTTCTTCTCCCGGCGCCTTACAGATCACGGGGGGGGGGATGTCTTGCATATGCCTCCGACCCCCCCCCTCTTCTTCATTGCCTGGTCCGGCCATAACAAATGTCAGCGAGACGCCGTGGGGTGCACTGGGAGGGAGAGACGGCGCGGACGAGCCTCCCCCGCCTCCCCAGGTGGAGGCCCCTAAGCTGCACCCCCAACGCTCCACACACCCGGCAAAGGGTTCGTCAACTCTTGCAGTGCAGGGATGCTCCACACACCCGGCAAAGGGTTGGTCCACTCTTGCAGTATAGGGACGCTCCACACACACCCAGCAGGGTCTCGTCCACTGTGGCGGTGCTACGATGCCTCACCCAACAGGCCGGAGTCCGTCTGCTCATTTGCCCCAGTGACTGCCGGTAGCTGCAGAACTCCTGAAAATGGCGGTCGACCTTGCAGGAACGAACCTGGCATGCAAGGATGGCCTGGTCGCTTGCCAGCTAGAAAAACGAGTCCTCCGTTCAGAAACGTTCTCCTCAGCTTTGAAGATTCTACGAGAGTTGCGGAGGGCCCTCGACCTCCGCGGGCGCCTGATCGCCCCCCGGTGGGAAATGACTGCCATGATTGCCCGCAGAACGGCCAAGACGTAGCCACGAGACGTCGGCGCCCTCATGCTGGCGCCAGACTCAGTTTTGAATGACCCAAGATACTGCAGACTACCGATTTGATCAGTTCCGGTGGAACATCAGTACGACCCGGTAGGAAAGATTGTTGCCCCTCCCTTTTCTTTGATTGATTGTTCATGTCACCGGTCCCTTCTGTTGCCCCTTAACGAAACTTCTGGACTGCCGAAAGAGGTTCTGGTCCGACCACGAGTTGGTGGAGACATTTTGACTATTCTTGGGCCCCACCCAAAATGGCGCCGGTACAAACGAAACTCGCAATTCCCCGTTGTGTTACGGATGCTCAGACTTGATATCATGAGATATGTATGCAGTTTTTGAAGCACATGGCGGGAGGGGATGAGTATTGCTTGAACATTCGAACAATGAATTTGATATTAAGTTCCGACGCATCATTGATTACAGTATTATTGAAAGTTCGAATCTTTTTTTGACACTGATGGTACTTACCCACAATGAATTTTCGATATGATTTTATTGCACTTATCGTACCTTGATGAAATAAAACAACCACCAACTCAGTTATGTTTTCCGCAGATAAATATGCCCTCATGTACAGTTCCAGTCTGCTCCGTGGCTGGCCCACGTGGTTGTAGGCCTGCATTTGTACGTCAACATTTTTTAAATAAAGATTTTGTGACAAACAAATAGTCGTAGCTTTTGGATTGGTAAGTTCGAATACATAGCCCTTGTTTCCGATCTACGTAAAATATAGGCGAAATAAAGCAAGTCGATTACTGAAGGGTTAAAAAGCAAAGTACCTAGAAATATTGAAAATGTGAACGATCCAAGTTGTAGCGTGTGTTTTTTTACTTTTGTGCAACCTAAGGCAATCGATAAAGGTCCCGGTGTTCTGTTTTACTTTGTATGCCACATATCTCAGGGAAATTGTTTCAGATGCCCCTAAACCAGACCCGGTACCACTGTAGACCACCCCGACTCCTCGAAGAAGAACACGAGTTCACCCACTTTACCCTGATTGCCCTTTTGTTTCGCCCCCCCCACACAAGATCCGCAATACCACACGTGGACGATCTATGCAATGTGCAGTCCATAAATGATTATGCCTCCCGCACCACCAGTCCCTCGGGGCTTAAAACGCCGAGATGGAAGGGACTGCACCCCGCGGAGAGAGGTCGAAATACGTAGTAAGTAAAAAGCCTTTTGGGTTTATGCGCGCGAATGTGTCTTTAAACGCTGCCCCCACCCCTTCTTCTTCCCCTTCTTTCTGCAGGTCGCATCAAAACATCGACTAAAGTGTTGAGAAGACCTAAGCAACGCGGATTTGGGTGATATGAATGCATGCGTGTATGACCGAATGTGTGTAACTCGACTGGATATACGTTGCACGCGTTGACCTGATAAGAGAGATGTTTTTGTACGACTTGAATGATGATTGGACGACCGATGGAATGGGGAAAAAGGGGGTCTGAACATAGTACCTATACACGACGAACAGACATAGATATAACACACCCTTACTTAGAAACAACCATCTCTCTAATAATGCAACCAAGAATGACGTGCACCTACGAGTAGATTCTTACGCCATAAAACTCGAAGTTGCCCATTGTTCCCCCAACTAACACCCTCCGTTGCCTCAGCCTGGATACCCGTTCGCTAAAAATGATTCAAAGATCCCACCGTAAGTACTAGCCCGACCAGGATAGTTCCCGAACAATTGACGAAAGTATAAGTATTTGCAACAGAGACGAACAACAAAAGACAGCCAGGCGAATTAAATAGGAAACTAAGGATGCGCAGCATGCAGGAGGAAATGTCTTTGGCCAAGTACTGTTCTATATTTTGTCTTGAGTTCTGTATGTAAATGCATGTACCCCCCCTCGCCTGAATTCATGTGTACGTAGTATATGGATTTACGTTGTCCCTCAGTCTGTGTTTCTATATAATATGACCCCTACTGTTTTGTGTTTTGTGCGCACCAAAATGGCCTAATATTGTACACGTCTCTCTCTCTCTCGTCCTTTCCCTTCATGTTGTACGTGTACCGAATAGTTCATTTAAAATGCGAACGACCCCTGCTCCCTCTTCCTCTGTGTGGGAATGTTGTGCCCCGCCGGCACGAGCCTAATTGGTTTTTCGAACACAAAGGTGATCGACAAATTGCCAGAAACTAAAACAATTGTAATTTGCCATGTTATTACCTCTCCTTTTCTGTAAAAATGATAGAACTCGAATTGGCTATAAAGGAAAGGACAGGTAAGACGACTGATGTCCCCCTAATCTGGCCCTTTTTATAGGAGGACTATACGTCAGTGGCCTTCTGCTCTCAGCTCGTTAGAAACACAATCTCCTAGGCCCAGATTGCCCCACCCCTCCGCACCCAAGTACGGATGTCCAAAACGTCCCCGTTCCTCCCGCTTGACCCCAGCCCCGTAAACTCGAGGTATAACTGATGACCCTGCTTAACTGTTGCTCCCCGAGAAAAGAGTGTTTAGCCTCTACCCCTCTCTCATGATGATAAAAGACTGCCAGGGCTAGGGTCAGAAAGCCACATGCGACATGAATGAACGCCAAATAGACTTAGTTCAAACTCAGTAGACATGCCTGTATACATACTCCACAGTGATAACTTCTGACCGTGACCGATGAAACGTACCCCCAGCTACCTAGATCTGGGACGGAATTGAAATGTATAAATGCCTTCTCTTGCCAGTTCGCTAAAACCTGTTTTGTACCCATTCAAGGATACACAGTCACCGGAGGAGAGGGGCTGGACGTGACACATAACCTGGCCACAGATCGTGAGGCGCGTGTGACCTCGACCTAAGATGGAGCCGCAGAGCAACGGGACGCGGGACGATGCACCACTCTCAAACGCAGAAAACGAAGGAATGGAGGGCTGCCTTGAAGCCCTCTGCTTGTTGACCCACGCGTGCCAGAAGTCCCCGCCCTTTGAGCCCGATTGATGGACCCGCCTGCTCCCTTGGTCCGTCTCAAAGATCCGGTCCCACTCCGCCCTCTCCTCCCTCGATTATCCGACAAAACCCCTTCTATCATTTCCACGTGGATTCTGACTCCGAGAAAGAAATGCAGGTGCCCAGCATAAGGCACCCTTAAGAGAGATTAGCTAGGAAACAGGACTGTGGCCTAACGGCAAAGGACAGATCACACCCTGCGACGTGTAAAGAAGGACCCGAGCTGGACCTATAGCTCCACCGCCGGTGCTCAACAGCGCCAACGGAAGAAAACGAACTACCAGAACCTGCCAGTGATGACTCGTACTAAAAGGACACTGAGGCGAAGACCCCCCTTTTTTCGGAACTTTCTACACCCCTTGACTAATTGCTTGTATTGGACTAAATTCCTCCCTCAACCACTTTTGCCTGTAAAATGTTTCATCGGTCACTTTTAAGTACGACAAATGTAAAGTTATATGTATTCCACCTCGTATGTCGCATCAACTACACACGGTTATATGTAAGTCTACCAATATGGACAAACGCTATTTCATTGACTACACACGACTATATGTATGATAAACACGGAAATGATCTATCTTATGTAAAAAGCGGCGACTGTGGAAAATGACAAAATGTATATGTACATAAGCGGCGTTCATTTGTGTTCACCCTCGCCACTGTTGAAGGTAAAGAAAGTCACGAAACAGTGGCCCCGCCATCTTGTTCCCTTTTAGGCTCCATCACGAACATAGATAGTAACCATCTTTGTGTCATGACCTCTCTGCCCATTGCCGATAGCCATCTCTCTCTCTCTCTCTCTCTCTCTCTCCAGCCCCGCAAGCACCCCGCGCCCCGACAGCCCCCGGTCTCTCCTGTTCGGGCCATAAACGCAAAGCTAAACCCGACCTCGTCATCACTCTGGACCCCTGCCCCCTCGCTCTTTCATCCTACTCATAGAACGGGCCCTTTTGGTAACCTCTTCCTCCCTGCCCGGTTGCCCGGCCTGATCCCAGGCCATCACCTAGCCCAACAGATGCAGTTTATTGCTTCCTACAGTAGGACCTCGCCTCACATCAGAGGAACGGTGATTAATCAAGGCCTTCACACCCCTAGATCTGACCGACACCCCTGCATTCCTCCCAGGAACACCCTTCCTCTCTTCTGATGACCCCCCCCCCCCGGCTACACCTGGCCTCTCGACCCAGTCCCACATCATAAAACTAGGTCTCGTGGATGTACCCCTCCGGCCCCGCATAGCGAAACATGATCTTATCGCCTGCCCAACCTTAGATCTGACCACCCCCTCCTGCCCTCGTGCCCTGTTGGAATGTCCGGCTGCAGATTACAATCGCATGTCACATTTGGGAGGGGAAAACAACATCAGAGCGGTCGGTATGGGAATGGGCCTGGAGCTGGGGTCCCAAACATCCCCGTTTTGTACTTCAAAGTGTCTTTATTGCAATAAGGAATGTTTGTACATCATAAACCTGTGTATAAAAGACGGAGCCGTAGAGAAACTTGGGAGAGCACCTCGAGAAGATACCCTGTTGTCTGATTTGACGTGTTCTGTTCCGTCGGAAATAAACTCCTGTTTCCTGCCTTCCAATCTCCAGCGCCTGCCTCTTTATATGGTAAATCGTAAGTTGGGTGAGAAGCGACTAACGCCGGGCAAACCTAGAAAAAGGGGTAAAACGACCTGATCTGCCTGAACCCTTTTTCATCACCTCCTGGATTCCTGATCGGGGGAGCCGTCGGGAATGCGGATTGGGAGTTAGAGGCCTGGATAACCAGACTCTCGGGGGTGGGGTGGGTGGACAGGAAGCAAGGGTCGCCCGGCCGCGACGGGGAGCTCAAGGCCCAAGGCCTTGGCCGCCCTCATCAGCCCTCATCAGCACCACACTATAGGCAGCCCCCTCCTCCGTAGCCACGGTAGGAGGGGAGACAAAACCAGTGTCTGGCGAAGTGTCCAGCTCACTGGCATCCCCAAGCTCACCTGTCCAGTCCTGTTGAGACTGACACTCTTGTGCCAGAGGGTCCTCAGACCCCTCCCAATACTCCTCGTCACCCATCTCCTGATAGTCAGGGTTTTCAAAGGATGGGGCCGGTTCATTGAAGGAGAACTCTCCAAGTGGCGTTGAGAGCGGTGCCCAGCGGTGCCCGCTCTGGCACCGAATCGAGGGTGGCATCGGGGACGGGGTCGCCCGAAGGTGGCGCCGGAGGTGACACCCTAAGGGTCGGCGCCGGCGAGGTCGTCAGGTCGACCGGCGACAACCCGGATCCGGAACCGGATCCAGTGGGGCCCTGTGGTGCCGGGACCTAAGTCACCGGCGGCGGCGGGGCCGAAGCACCCGACCCGCTGGGGCCCCCAGCCGGGATCTCTGGGCCCGAAGGTGCCGCGGAACCCGACGGAGGAGTGAGCAACCTCATGGCCATGAGGAAGCGCTCGATCTCCTCCGGCGTCACGTGCTGCCCAGGGACCGGTGGGTGTGGAGCAGGCTGCGACGCCCGCGACTCCGGCGGAGCCGTGTGGGCGGTGTCACCCGAACCCCCGGCCGCATCGCGCGAGCGTCGGAGGGAGTTCGAAGAGCGATGATGCCTCTTCGACTTCTTGTGATTACCTGAGGAGTTCGAGCCCGAAGACCGATGACGACTCCCGGAGCTATGGTGGCTCCGACCCCGCGACCGGTCCCTCGACCTCCGTCCATACCGGTACCTCGAGCGGCGCAGGGCCGACCGCAGGAGCTCGAGCCACTTGCGGGACGGCTCCCGTCTAGCTTTGGACGTCAGGGCTCGGCAGTCGGGGCAGGCCTTGTCGTCGTGGTCGAAGCCCAGACAGTGAAGGCACCGGCGATGGGGGTCGGTAACTGACATCAGTCGGTCACAGTCCGTGCAGGGTTTAAACCCGGGCATCCCTAATGGCACCGTCGGAGTTGTGTAGACTTCGATAAATGATCAAAAAATGATCGAAAAAGTTAGTCAAAAATTGACTAAGAGTACCACTTTTTCCGATCGGCGCTTGCTGGCGCAAAAAAAGAAGAACTGGTGTCAGCGTACGAGGGCGGCATCTAAGTACTCCGGCGACATCATCCCGGCGCCAACGACGCCGACGACAGATGCGGAGCCGCAGACGATGCCCACCGACGCGCAAGGGTACTGCTACGCAAAAGTTACCGGATCCAGTCGGACGCCTAATGATATTCTAAGGTAAGGAATCTAATACTAACTACTGTTTCTTACAGATATATTTTTACCGAAGGTAAGTAACTTGTTCTTCTGTGTCCCGATATTCTAAGGTAAGGAATCTAATACTAAGCTGTTTCTTTCAGATGTGGGTTTTGCAGCTGTTTTAACCCTCAATGTTGATGTAGCCCCAATGCAGCGGCTGTTCAGCAACAGTGTTTCCAGCACAGACTCAGATCGCCGACACCCACCCAACCACAGAAGCTACTTGACAACGATAGCGCGGCTCGACATTGATGCAGCGTCTGCATCAACAAGGGGCTTGGCACTGTAGTCTCCATCGCTGGCCCAGGTTGGCCCAGACGCTAAACTCCATCCTTGAATCAATGGCAAAGCGGAACCTCCTGACTCCTTGCCTCGAGCCTTCGACAACGACGCTTTGCTCCATCCATGGTACTTTGTCAGCAGGACGTGTCTGCGTTCTGTAGCAAGCCGGCCATCGATCACAGTCAACCTGAACTTTGGATTTGCACCGGTCCCTTGTGACTTCAAGTAACCTTTTGATAACTAGTAACTTCTAAGCACTGTTTTTGCATTTAATCTTTAAACATTTATATCTCGACTTCTGCTTATTGGTTTTTTGTCGTTTTGGTCTTGTTTTAATCAGATACATTTTCTAACCTGGTGTGGAATCTTTTTGTGTTTTTCCCATGTTACTGTAATTTAAGTGTTGCAAAAAAGCTTTAAACATTGCCTCTTAAGTTAAGCCTGACTGATCTGTGCCAAGCTACCAAGAGGGTGAGCTCAGGCTAATTTAGGGTGTGTATCTGACTTACCCTGATTAGAGTGGTGGTTCCTAATTGGACAGGGTGCAACCCTCTGCCAACTAGAGAGCCCATTTCTAACACGTATAAGCCCATCTATTAGTAAAGGTTTCGTCCTTAGAGCGTGGGTAGTTAGTAGGAGCTAATTTGAGATTTTTATGAGCAGCTAGGCACCCATAATTAAACTAACCAAGCGGCACTTTGCTCTTAAACGTTTTGTGTACAGCTAACTAGGAAATGGAGGAGCACAATGAATGAAATACTTCTCCAACAGTACAAGGAGCTTCACCTAGATTTTTGCTTGGTGTGAATGTGTGCTGATGGTCTCTTGTGAGCTCTCACATTCATTGCTCATTGTTAACTTACTCACACTTAATTGTGTCCCCCTTATTCCATGTGTATTTTATTTCTTGACCCTCAGCTTTGGCACTACCACTGGTTAAATTGAGACTGCAAAATGTGGTAAGCAAATTGTGGCCGCTAGTGCAGCTAGAATTTATGTTGAACTTTGAAAGCAAAGGTACAATGTATAAAGACAATAAAATAAAATCATATTTCATTTATGCAGGGTTGGTTTTGTATTTAAGGGATTATAATCAAAGGCAAGTTCTTAGGCATTGAAATGTAACTCCTCCCAATATGGGAAATGCCTAAAATGCATCATCGCTGCTCCTCTCTGTCCAATAAAACACAAGTCAAGGTGTTACCTGTATTACATAAGCAAATGTTAAAATCTCCTTCTCATAAAAATAAGACCTCTTTTTTGCCCTTATCCTGGAATTTGGCCAGGTGAACATCAAGAGCATCAATTACTTAGATTGATCTGACATTAAAAATATTATAATAAAAATGAATCAGCATAAAATCAAACATTTCAGGAATCATTTATAGCAGCAGTTAATAAAAAGGGGCGCAGTGGACTTGATTAACAAGTTTCGTCAACTTAACTGAAATCAACGTGCCCAAAACTTCCTTGTGTTCTGTCTGCATTTGAAAGAGTTCCTGTACTGCACAATGAGTAGGATCCATTTAGGTACCAATGATCTATGTCCCATGTCTCTTGACAGCAAATGATATCATAGGCATTCACAAAGCACAGTCAATCTGGGTTTCACAGTTTTGAGAAGATACCAGTGAAAACACCCTAATACTGTGTTGTAAAGGACCACTAATTAAGTGTTGAGAGGCAATTGACAGTCAGGACTTGGGTTGGACTCTGCAAGTAAACGCCGTGGTTTTCCATATAGTGCATGGAATTTGGGATACCAGTATAAACCAGTCAATCTGTATACCCGGTTGAAGCAAGAACTTGTTCCTTGTTTGTATTTTGTATATCATTCGTGAATTGGCTTAATTATTAACACCAGCAACAAGAAGAGATTCAGTGAGCATGCTTTCTTTTAAAAATGCCCTAATGGCAGAGCTATGTTGAAGCCGAGTTTATAGGCTAATGTAGACAGGAGTTGAAGTAAAATTCTCACAGCAAAAGTATTTTTTAAGTTTACTATCACACAGTCCCCTGACGATTTCTTTGCACGATTGTCAATTCAAGGGTTCCTTCTAATGGAGAGGATTTCTGCAGATAGATCATATGTCCACTGCAAGTTCTTTTTGAGACAATAAGCAGAGTTAATTTTTAAAGCAAAATGGTCTTTCCTCTGTAATTGTGCCAGCATGGGAACATCCTCCAAGACAATAACATAAGGGTTACAATCTGGGGGAGAGCTTGAGGTAGACACGGGTAACTGGCTTTTAAGGACTGATCAAGTGCAGTACAAGCCCTCATAACAAACTGTTAAATTCTTCCTAGAGATGAAAAATTCATAGCATTTACACCTTGTGCTTCGGGTCCAGTTGCACAGTTGGTACTCAGTTTTCTGGGTGCAAGGGCTGAATAAGGATGTTCTTGTGGGGTTTACTAGTATCACAGCCAAGTACTTTAGTTTCATGTTTTTATTTATTGTCCATCACTTTTAATGTATCGAGGAGAACTGTGTAAAACCCTTTGAGGGAATTCTCTCACTTTTCAAAACATTTGGAACAGTATTCTTTTAATCTTGACTCCAAGGATCCCAAATCCATTGAAGTAATGTTCCCTCAGTTTCTAACTTGCATCTTGCCACAATTTCCGGTATCTGCCTACAACATTTCTGAGTTTTGGCACCATGGAAGTACAGAGAGTCTTTTCTTTTTAAGTGGGAATGAGTTGGGTAGTGTGGTGGTTGCTGCTCATATATCTGTTGGAGGGTCAAGTATTACACAAGGGTTCCATCTATTAATTATTTGTGATCTTTCTTGACTCCCCCTTCTTCATTCCTGGAGTTTCCTATATCAATGCCTGGATCTTCTGGTATCCCCATGCACTCCGTGTTGTGACTTGTGATTATAACCTGTGGCTCGACAGACAGTTGAGACAACTGTTTTTTAACAGTGTGTACCCTAACCTCCTCCAGCTGAATTCAGTGTTAATAGCCCACATCACAGAAGTCAGATAATTAGTAATTGACTCAGTTGGTGTGATTTGTTGATGTTTTCTTCTCAGGGAGTGAATTGATGTTTCTCTTATCCCTGATTAATGTATCCTTCGATCAGGAACAAGTGGACTAAACAAAGAGAGGGTTACCTTTGAACTTGACGTGTTTTTCTCTTATCAGAGCTCTTCAGAGAGGCTCCCTTGATTCGCTATCATGGGTAAAAGAAATGTAGTGTTGCCCCTTCATTGACACCTGGAAATAAATTCAAACTCTCAAGGTATGGGAATTATTAGTTTATTTTAAACAAACTCCTGCTATGGGAGTTTGTTTCTAAAATACAACATTTTTTTAAAGTCTTGTGGATGGCATCAAAACCGATGGCAGACATTCACCAAACTATTTGTACACTGACTTTGACGATGGTCCCCTTCAACGTACAGAGGTGACTGCATGGTGGGCGGCAATCTCTAAATTTGGGAGACAACAGACTGTCAGGATTGCAGAGGTAATGCACTCCATTAACCAAGCACTGTCCTTCAAGATTTAAACCAGGCCAATAATATTTCCTCCCAAGCACGTGAGTCCAACAATGAAAGCAAGTTCACCAAAACCCAAAGAAATGTGAAGGTGTTCCACACATTTATGCATTACTCTGCATAAAGATTTATACATGGTTATTGGTGGGTAAGTTTGTATGTAATGGTTCTTCTTTCCACCTCTAAACCTGATGAGCTCATAATACATTCCCTATCTTAATGAGATATAACTTCAATATCACTGTCTGTGGACCTTGACAACAGGCTGTTGGAAGACCTAACCAGATGAAGAATGCCATTATATAGGTTCATTACAGCTCAATGATGAATGCTGTCATGTAAAATGGCCTTTTTTGAGTGGATGTCACCTTTTTTAAATAGTATTATTATTATTGGCAAATATTAAAATGAAAATGAATATTAGGCTGACTGTATCTGTGAGGCATGGGTCTCCAATCACTAGCCCATGCAAAGTTGTGAACTTTTTTCTAAGTAAAATACCCGTAGCAAGCTTTATTGGTTTTATGCATGTTGTGCAAGTCCCAAAAAAGTATGTGATGTATGTAATCCCCATGTACAATTGACAGCACCCCTCTTTAATACTTGGGTCTTCCGCGCGATCAATCTTTGAGGAAAATATTAGGCCATCTGATGAGAGGGTGGGTTGGAGAAATTGGTCTCTTCTCTCCCTTCTCAAATACGTGCTGGCTAGGGTGCAATCAGTCATTTAAGATGAGTGTCTCTGCAAACCAGAAGGTCTCAGGCAGAGTCCCACATGTATTTGAGAGAGGCATGTTAGCAAAAAGAAAAAGCAACTATACAAATGGGGAGTTATGCAGATGTTGAGTAAATGTCCCAAGCTGTCCTGTGGGGCTGGGGCAGAGTCACCATGAGGGAGGTGGACTTAGCCAGGTATGAAGACAATATATGTGGCACCATAGAGCGAGTTGGTGCAGGATTACCCATGTCAGGTCAATCCCTCCAAACTGCTGGTAGCTGCCCCATCTGGTCTTCCTGCCTTAGGCACACAACACCTCTCACCACCCAAGCCTTTGTCTCTGTTGTAGGAGCAGTTTTCACACTGGGCTACAGCTGGATTGCGAATGAAAATTACCCTCCAGGAGCATGAGATCAGGGTAACTTTCTAAAAGTTACTTTTCCTTAATATTAGTCATCCTGAGCAGGGGCTTAGCCGGGTATGAAGACAATATAAGGGTCTGTGCAAGATTACTCATGTCAGGCCAATCCCTCTGGACTGCTACTAGAGCTTGGAAAATATAAATTGCATTATATGTTGATGTCTCTGGCAGAATATTTGTTTGAAATTCGGACCGGCCCCGCCCCCAGAGCAGCAAGTGAAAAACCTAGGAGTGCGAATTGATCAGGATTTAAAGCTAGAGGAACACGTAAACATCACAGCCAGGACTTGCTTTCATACTATTGGCATTCCCTTACTGCCATCGGTTACCTGAAAAACACTAATCCAGGCACTGATTATCAGTCGCCTGGATTATTGCAATGCCCTGCTGATCTGTGCTAAAGAAAAATCCCTATATAAATTTCAGATAGTTCAGATCACTGCTGCCCATCTAGTGAACAACGCCCCTCCCAGAACACCCTATGATCCACTTCTCCGCAGACTCCACTGGCTCCCATTAAAAAAGAGAATCAAGTTCAAAATCTGCTGCATGGTGTACAAATCATTACACAACATGGGCCCCAGCTATCTATCCCAAATGTTGGTCAGATATACACCGGCAAGGCCCCTTAGGTCTAGCCATCAAGCACTTCTCTGTACCCCCGTGTCAACCTGGCACGCATGGGAGGCAAAGTTTTCTCCCACCTAGCCCCCCCTAGTAATGGAATCAACTCCCTATACAGATGCGCCAGTGCACACATTTCCTAGCCTTCAGGAAACTTCTGAAAACTGAACTGGTCTAGTCCTCCTCGGTATGGCCACAAGCAGTCTCAGTGCAGAGATACCCCGCACGAGGTGATTCAGTCGCTATGTAAGTCAAATAAATAAGTCAGGATATGTTATACACAGACCCACACAAATGCATACATATAAAGTGTAAGAAAGTGTAAAAAGTAAGAAAGGGACTTATTACTTGAGGCTGATGGTAGTCCACCACAAGTAATATTATCTCTATCTTCTTAGGTCAAGTTAAAGGGTTTCAGTACTTCAAACCTTAACTCAATCCATGGTAGCAATAACACAGAGCAGGCATGCTCTACTTAGATAAAATATGTAAAGCATTTAGGAATACCAAAACAGTTAAAAAGTTAAAAACACAACATAAGAAAAATAGTGTATTTTTTATGATCAAAATGACAAAAATCCATTCAGGTGAACCAGACATATGAATTGTAGAAGATTTAAGTAAAAATAGTGACAAGAGGCACAAAGCACCAATGAGCTGTGGGCACTGTAGACTGGGACCTTGGTCTCTCCTTTGGATTTAATCTCTGAAATGTAGGAATGGGGGAATAAAACATCACCATTAAGTGAACTTTTAATAAATATAAAAAATAGTTGTTCAATCATTTATTTAGCTGGTCCCTAACTGGAGATAGGAGAATGACTATTTAATATTATTTTCTTAGTGTTTCCATATGTGGCTGCCAGCCTCCAAACAGTGAAAATAGCTTTTGGGTGCTAGTCACAGTAAGGCCATGATAATGTAACATTTGTACCTGTCCTTCATTTAACTACCATGTAACCTGCCTTGTGGGCTACAAGGCCTACATAAAGGTGACTTATTAATACTAAAAAAGAAGGGTTTCTCCTGTCAAATAGGGATCTTTCGACAGGATGGGCAGCATTTTTTTAGATTTCAGTAGCCAGGCTTCAGTAGTAAGCCTGAAATCATGTTTGCATGATCACACAACTGGATAGTAAAATAGTTCTGCATTCGATTTTACTTTCCATGCCATGGGAAAATTGAGGGCTACACAAACTTTTGCCTTTCAGGAGAGTTAATATTTTGCCAATGAGGGCTTAGCCAATTTGACACTTTTTGTGGGTCAGACCATAAGCACTGGACAGCAGTATCCCAGTGAGCAGAGTCTAAAAACGAACAATAAAATAAAACAGTAGAAAAGGGAGTGGCACTCTAAAAGGGGCATTTTCTCACAAACAGGACAAGACAAATAGGCTGTGATTTTGTTAACATGTATGGCCATCTAGTATAGCCACTGAAAAAGTGGTGTTTTGGTGTCTCAGTTTTCTAACAATTTCCTTATTCAGTTTGTGGTTACATTACGAATACATGCATTACAGAATACATCTAATACAATGAAGAACCCTTTACAGCCATATATTAATTGAATTAAACTGAAAGAAACATTTCAACATATTTTTTAATCAAATTAAGAAAAATTAAGAATTTAAAAATGAATAACAAATATTTTAGGGCAGTAATTTGAATTAGCAGTTTGTTTCAGCAATTGCAGAACAACTCATGTGTATTCAATACATTGATTCAATAACTCACTAATATGCAATTTTCTGTGTAAGTTTCATTGAATAAAGCTAATAGGGATTTGATGAACTCTCTTTATTGCCAATGCTTTTATGAATCTGGTACAGCAAAGACCTCTACTTCACAAAGCGTGAGGGATTCCTTTCGTCCTCGTACAACGACGTTCACATAACGGCCCTCAATTCCATTGCAATTATAGGTCTGGGAAGTCCCAGCTGAGATACCGGTAATAAATCCGCACCTGGGGAACCAATGAAAAGGCAAATCTGAATTAACTCATTGAATTTTGAAACAATCTTCCTTCCTGTGTTTCATTAATTTATCCAAAAGCTGTTTGAGGAAAAGCATTGACAAAGAGATTAGGTTTGATTTCTGAATTGTTAATACAGAGAGACTCATGACATACATGCACACATAGGGGCCCATTAGGATGTCAGGCGGATCGCCACCACCCACATGGCGGTGGCGATCCGCCTGACATCCTTGCTCGCCTGCCACCCATTTCCCCCCAGCCATATTACTATGGCGGGGGGACCGGGGCGGACAGAAACACCGTCCGCCGCTTTTCCGCCCCGGTCGCCTTGCGACCGTTGCGGAAAAGGGTTCATATGGTGGTGGTATCTATCAGACACCACCAGCCATATTATGATGGGCTTGGCAAGATGCCTTTCCGTGGCGGCAATGCCGCCACGGAAAAGCACGAGTGTTTACTTTGGGGGCCCCCTGCGGGCCCCCATGGTAAAGGCAAGGTGGGGTGCACACGAGGGGTACCTGTTATGAATGTATGATGCGCCCGCCAGTGTGTCAGGCGCATCCTAATCTCACACACGGGATGCCCGCCCTTATGGCGGGCGGTCCTGTTTCCCGATAGGGTGTTGGGCGGTAATGAACCCCATAGAGTAGGCACACATCCATAAACTAACATATGTAAATCATTTTTTTCAAGTTCAAGTGACAACCGGGACAAACTGAGAAATATATAGGCATTGGCACCAAAATAAAATCGATCCCCCATTAATAAATTAGATAGGTAAAGAATGTGGCCCACGTTTGTAAATTGGGGCCGTTTTGAACTTGTAAAGACACGCTGTGTAAGTGTTTCGCAAGGTGAACAAGATTGCACGGATTTGAGCTTACTACAGGCAATGTTTCTTTCATCATCAGGGAAATCAACGGTAAAAACCGGCCCAGCAGACCACAAAACAGGTCCACAATCAACAAAACAAGCATTGGAAATGTCATAATGTCTGTCTTAAAAGAATGCTGTAGGGTAATGTGAAGCATTACAAGTAAATAGCATGTCAATTAATATGTATTTGTGTAGAAGCAAAGGACAGTGAAATAAGTCAAGGGTTTGGTTAAAAGGTCATGTGAAAGTTGCATTGTCAAACCAGACCTAAACATCCATGTAGGTTAAAGACTGCTCTCCTCCCATCTGTGGTGCTGTCAGAGTACAACAGCATCAATTATCTAGTTATCTAAGACACTTTAATAGCATTACAATGTTGTGTGGGCCACTGAAAGTCCAATTGAGCCTTCTGGATAAATCAACAAAATGATCACACCTATCTTGAGGGCAAGCACTTTTTTGTTGAAGCACACAACTTCTGTCCAACCAAAACATGCACTCCTGGCTCCCAACTCATGGGAGGAGTCTAAGCCCCTCTCTAGTAATTCTCACATAATTGTCTGTTGACAGCAGCGTTGTCAGTTCAGACCATAATAACCAGCCCACACACTGACATATCAGATCAACCCATTGGGCATTCCCTGGTTGCCCTATAGGCCAATACAACCCTGACTGACATACATTTGAAATTAGACACACACAAGTACATTTACAGAGGTCAATGCAGAGAGAACAATAGCCGTAAGTAATCCTATAAACCTACATAACTATGCAGCTAATGAAGTGCATCAGCAAAGCATTGCATGATGGGCAGTGGAGACAAAGTAAGATACATCAGGGGAGTCGTGGGATGTGCAGCAGTGCAGCAGAGGGTCACAGCAGGTGAGCAGAAGGGGATGTACAGCAAAGCTTTGCTGGAGAGGCATCTGAGAGGAGAACTAGGTGGTGTGTTCTAGAGTAGCATGCAGCGATGTGCCTCTGGGGCGCACTGTAACTATTTTGTGCCACATGGGCATGTCAGGTGCTGTGCATCAAAGGTCACTAAACTTCATATAGGGATCACTGGGTGTTGTGCATCAGAGGAGCACTGAATGATGTGATGCATTGTGCTGTAGAATCTCCTGGTGAATGTGTATTGGGCTTGAATTGTGATGTAAAATTTAGAAACAAACTGTTGAACAAGTTACTTACCCTCGGTAATGTCTTACCTAGTAGAGACTCTAACTAGCCGCAGAATCCTTACCTTAAATATTCCCCAGGTGTCAGACTGAATCCAGAAAAACGTTAGCAGTCCCCATGCGCATCTGTAGGTGGTGGTGTTCGGCTCTGCGTGGAATCGTCACCATCATCCATGAGGGAAGGGACATGCGCAGTGACTAAATAATCCCCACTCTAGCATGCTGGCCTCAGTTCTTGACTGTTTTTCCAAACCACAAGCACAGACCAAACTGAAAAGAAATGACCAGTGTGCCAGTATGAGGTCCAAAAGGATCTCTTAAGTGTTAGATACACAGTTCGCAGAACAGGGAGGATGGTAGAACCGGTAAGGAATCTGCGGCTAGATAGTCTCTACCAGAAAGGCGTTACTGAAGGTAAGTGACTAGTTCATCTGATAAAGACTTCTAGCCACAGATTCCTTACCATAGAATAGATACCAAAGCAATCTCTCACCAGAGGTGGGTCTGCTGACTGTTTTATTAAAAAGTCCTGGAGGACCAAACGGGTAAAATGCCCATCTCGCTGGACCTGACAGTCTAAGCTGTAATGTTTGACAAAAATGTGCAGTGATGCCTACATGGCTGCTTGACAGACGTCCAGAACAGGGACTCCTCTTGCTGACATAGTGGTTGCAGCCTTAGATCTTGTTGAATGAGCCTGCATGCCCTCATGGTCTGGCTTCTTGGCCATGGTGTAGAGAAGATGATCCATCTAGAGATGGCTCCTTTGTGAACTGCCTTGCCTTTCTTCATACCTGAAAAGCCCACAAAGAATTGATCATCCACCTTTAAGTCCTTGGTATAATCAATGAAAAATGATAGCACCCTTGTTGGGTCCAAAAGGTGTAATCCCTTGTCTTCCTTGGTGGGATGAGGGGGAGCAAAAAAGGTAGGCAATGTGATAGTCTGCCAGACATGAAATGGGGTAATCACCTTTGTTAAACAAGTGGTATGGGTCCAAGGACCAAATTGTCTGAGAAAAAGGTTGTGAACCAGGATGAACTGAAAGAGTCTGCAACTCACTAACCTTGCCGTCAGATGTTATTGCCACAAGAAAGAGTGTTTTGATGGTCACCAGTATGAGAAGGCAGCTGTGCATAGGCTCAACTGGTGAACACATGACAAAGGTGAGAACTAAATTTAGTTCACTTTGGGCAGAATAAAGGACGTAGGAGGAAACGTGTAGTAAACCTTTTAAGCAAAGATTCTCAACAGGTGACTTGAACAGGAAAGGCTTTTCCAGCAACCACTGGAAGGCTGAAATGGCAAAAAGGTACCATTTAACTCTGCTCAGAGAAAGGCCTTGCCAGGCAAAATTTAAAGCAAACAAAAAGACTTCAGACAATGGTGTAGACAGAGGATCAACAGGTTTGGTACCACAACACAAGCTAGAAATTTGTCCCATCAGCAGGTGTAAATCATTTTCCACGGGGGAACTGAAGGCTGCCAAGATAATATCACACACTTCAGGAGAGTGATCAAATAGCCTCAGCTGTAGCTGCTCAGTCTTCACGCATGTAGGTGGAGAGTGTGCAGGTTCAGGTGCAAGGCCCTGCTCTGTTCCTGCGAAAGGTGGTGAGAGAATATCAAGTCAAAAATGTTGAATGAACCATAATATCGAGTGAAAATTATTATGGAATAGAAATATCGAGTACAGGAATATCGTTGTCAAGAATATCAATTTGAGGGTAAGTAATATTGATTATTAAAATATAGAAGTCGTTAATATTGTTTGTGAAAATATAGTTGTTTAAAATACTGTTTTTTAATTAATGTTTCATAGTATATATTTTAAATGTATATGACATAATATTTTTGTTTAATTATTGTTTGTTTCTTACTATGTTAGTTGAATTTTTAGTAGCAATAAAAGTTTAGTTCATTAAAATGTGTTTTTTAGTTCTGAAGTGGTCTGTGGGTTTATAGGGGTCTAGATTGGGAAGTAATTTCATTATAATAAATTCATGATTATTTTTTAATTCATATTATTTTGTTGATATTTAAGTTTATTAATTGTGTTAATTTTTTCATGCAAATGTTTTTGAAGGGTTGTGGTGTTCATAGGGTTGAAGGGTGGAAAGTAATCAATGTTTAATTAATTATTTGTAAATTAATAGTTACTAATTAATCGATAATTTATTGTTAATTGTGTAATTTTGTTTTTTTTTAGGTGCGGGCTGTGGGGCTATAGGGTTAAAGGGTGTGAAGGAATTTACTTTTCATTTATTAATAATTAGTTATTAACATGAATTGATTAATTGACAATTAATGATGCTAATTGTATAATTTTGTATTTTAGGTGTGGGGTTTATAGGAATAAAGGGTAATAAGTAATTTATTTTTAATAATTAATTAATTGTTAATTAGTGTTAATTGATAAAAGTGTTAATTGTTTACATGTTTTCTAGGTTAGGGTTTTGGGTTTTATAGGATGGGGAGTAAATCATTTTATTTTATTTGTTAATTACTTGTTAAATACTAATAAATATTTATTTGTACATTAATTAATTTAATCATGTTAATTGTTTTTAGTTACATTTTAGGTGGGGTATGTGGGGATAATATGGGTAAAGGGTGGGAAGTTAATTAATGTTAATGAATCTATATTTAGTTTGTCATAAACGATATTTGTTTGATTGATAAATATTCATGTTAATTGTGTAAGTAAGTCTTTTTTATTTTGATGTGGGTTGTGGGTTTTGTAGGGGGATGGGTGGGAAGTAAATTTATTTTAAATGTTACAATAAATATATATATTTTTTCTCAACATACATTTTATTTTATTTTTTAAAATTTTCATTTTGTTTAAGATATTTAATTTGTTTTTAACAGTCCTCTACTGTTGCACTGAATGTTGCACTGACTGGAGTGGGAATATTAAATGTTTCCCTCCGCAATCAAACACTTTCCCCACTGTTGCACTGACTGGAGTGGGACTATTATTATTTTTTTGTTAATTATAATATTTATTGGTGTGTTGTGTTGGGTGGGAGTACTTATTTCTATATGTATTTAGTACAAACATATTTTTTTAATGTAGTGGGAAATGTATATGTATTTTTTTGTTTTAGTCATTTATTTTACGTTGTAATTTATATAACTGATTTATTATAATAATATTTAAAAATTTCAATATTTTTCGTTTGTAAATTATTTGTAATTAAATTGTAAAAAAATGTGTTTACTTTTCATTTTAAATTAAATTGGTTTCCTTTTTTAATATATTCTGTGTTGGTATAGTTAAATATGTAAACACATATTTTTGATATGTTATTTCTGATTTTTTAAATTATATTAATATTTAAAATATTAGTTTATATATATTTTTCTACGTATGTTCATATATATAATATATTTATTAGTTCAAAGGCTCTTGCCCAACGCTGTACACACCTGCCTGTGACTGCCGGTGCCTGTCATGGCGGCAAAAAACCACAAAATTCCAAACAGTCCTTTCGATGAGAAAAGAAGGCGGAACACCAATATCATAACCAGAACGTTTTAATGTGCAGAAAAAGATCGACGCCTTTCAGCCTGTCGGCCTTTATCAAGTTCGAAGATCATGACTCAGCATCACTGTTAAATGCGCTCTACGTCGACAATAGACATTGAAAACATACTGGTTCGAATCTCACATCCTTTGCAAATAAATCAATCAATCCTCAGTAAAAAAGAATACATAATTGTAATCATAAAGACCAGATTAGCAACAATTATGGGAGAATATATAAATCCAGCAATCTTCGGTCAACATGACCAAAACCATACTCGTAATTTCATCTTAGTTTGATCAGCACAATCAATAGCAATATATGTAATACATACAACTATATGCAACTCAATCACAGTAATGTACTCAAAGCAGCATTTAACCCATAGCCAAATGGCTTAAATAATGGGTTATTGTAGGCATAATGTTTTATCAATAAAGCATATTGAAAATATTACAACGGTGCCAAATATTCAAAACAGCGTGCAATCGCATGTATATATTTGTGTGTGAACTGTCACTATTTGGTCCAACTAACAGCATCAATCATTATAGATAAGGTCACATGTAAACGTAGATAAAATGTCATTAAATCAGTGAATGCAGCAGTGAGCATGGCCAGATATTCCATGTATGCAACATTAAGGTGCATGTTATACAAGCATTGGCATAGCCAATAGGTCTTGCCGACGGGAGCTTATAAGTGTTTAGTTATGCAGTAGAATAGGGTTTGGGGGGGGGCGGGTTCGGGTGAATTAAAAATTTGCAAACATTCGTGACAAGAATTTTCAATTCTATTAAGGACACGGAGGCGAGGATTATGCTTACTCGATTTCTTTACTACAAACAGCAGCCAATAGGAATACAGTAAAGAAACGAAAAACTACAACTCCCATGAGCACTTATATAACCATAGAGAGCATAGCCATATATAAGGAACCATAGAGGGCAAGACTTCCTCTTTCTTTGGTCAGTAAATAAATAAGTCAATGGAAAAAAGTCAATTCACGTGGAACCGCAGAACAGCCTGGAGAAAACATCCGTAGGCAGCAGGAGAAGGAGCATCCAACGACAATCCAGAGGAAAAACAAGGAACAGGATACTGGAAAAAGCAGAATTCCACAGGTCCAGAAGCCGAAAGACCGGGACCGATGCAGGAGAAAACCACTGAAGCTCACTTCTGGTCAGAACCTAAAAGAAAAACCAGAGCCGTAATACACTTTCCCAGTACCAGAAGGCAGAATACAAAAGGGTAGGGAAATAGTGCAAGAGAAGCATGTCATAAAATTATAACGATGAGAAAATACATGATACATGCAGGAAAGCATACTTGGGTGGGATAATCCTCGCCTCCGTGTCCTTAATAGAATTGAAAATTCTTGTCACGAATGTTTGCAAATTTTTAATTCTATGGCAGGACAGGAGGCTCAGATTATGCTTGTTCAAAGCTGGTTCACCACCACAGAAGCAATATCCACAACAGGTTTGAAATAGAAGGTCTTAAACACAGTATCAGAAGACCAATCTGCGGCCTTCATAATGTCCAACAAACTCACACCAACAGTAAAAGCCTTAGAGGCCATGGCACCCCGAGTGGAATGCGCTCCGAAAATGGAGACATCAATACCAGCCTCAGACATGAGCCAACGTACCCAACGGGCCAGGGTAGCTGGCGTGACAGGGCGAAAGGGTTTTTTCAAAGCAATCAACAACTGTCCAGACAAATCCTGTCGAAAAGGAGCAGTACTTACCTCATAATCCTTGACGCATTGTACTACACATAATTGTGGGTTCTGAGGAAAGGCCGGATAAGAAACCGACGACATATTAGTTTTGGTGCGTCGGGAAATTATAAAGGTGACTCCTTCCGTAGAAAAGGAACGCCCTGCGAGGTCTAACACACGGACATCCGAAATGCGTTTACAAGACACTAAACAAAGAAGCATAGTCAACTTCGCCGAAAGTTGCTTGCGAGACAAGGAAGAATTGGGAGGCCAAGCCTCCAAAAAACGTAAGACAACGGAGACATCCCAAAGTGCCACATACTTCGGACAAGGCGGTTTAAGTAGCCGAATACCACGAAGCAATTTAGAAATCATTGGATGTTCTCCAATAGGTTTCCCGTCAACAAAAGCATGGCCCGCAGATATAGCGGAGCGAAAAGAATTGACCGTCCGGTAGGCAGAACCAGAAGAAGCGATGGAAGCAAGAAAATTAGCCACTAAAGTAACATCCGCTGAAGCGGGATCCAAGTGTCGTTCAGAACACCAACCACACCATCGCCGCCAAGCTGATGCATAACGCTTGCGCGTGTTGGGGGCCCAAGCCTCAGCGATAAATCGCGAAGCGTCTCCAGATAAGCCAGGGATTTGCCAGCGTTCCCCGAAAGGCGCCACGCAACCAGTCGGAGCTGACTGGACAATACCAGAGGATGCGGACGGAGTAGAGGGTCCAACAACAAGTTCCACTTCTGTGGAAGCAGGAACGGCGTCGAACAACTCATCTCCAGAAGATCCGGAAACCATGCTTGAGCCCTCCAGAGAGGAGCAATGAGAACCAGTTCTGACTGGAAGTGCTTTGCTCGTGCCAGGAGTCGCGGAATCATCGCGAACGGGGGAAACGCATAGCAAAGATGAGGGGGCCAAACTTGCAGAAAGGCATCCGTGGCCAGAGCCTCCGGATCCGGACGCCAGCTGTAAAACCTGGGCAACTGGGCATTGAGGCGAGATGCAAACAGATCGATCCAAGGCCGACCCCAAAGGCGAGACAGGTTCCGAAAAACCCGGGGGTGAAGTCGCCAATCGCTGAAGTCCAGCAGATGGCGAGAGTTCCAATTGGCCACTTGGTTCTGGCGACCCGGAAGATACTCTGCAATAAGAGTGATCTTCTTCTGAAGGCAAAAGTGCCAGAAGTCCTTCGCAATCTCGGCCAGAAGCTTCGATCTCGTACCCCCCAGTTTGTTCACATACCTCACCGCAGAAATGTTGTCCATGCGGAGCAGTATGCAACAACTGGTAGCCTGAGGAGCAAGGCTGCGGATCGCAAACGATCCCGCCAGGAGCTCCAGACAATTGATGTGAAGACTCAGTTCGTCGTGCGACCAACGGCCGCCCGTCGATACATCCCCGCACCGGGCTCCCCAGCCCCAAAGACTCGCATCCGATTCCAGCACCATATCCGGAGTAGAGCCGAACAGGGCTTTCCCGTTCCATGCCTCCATGTGGTTGAGCCACCACATCATCTCTGACCTTGCTTCCGGTGACAGTGGAACCAGATCGGAATAGCGAAGACCCTTCTGCAAATGTCTGATCTTGAGTCGTTGCAGGGCCCGATAATGCAAGGGACCCGGAAAGATCACTTGAATGGATGAGGCCAACAGCCCGACAATCCGAGCGATCGACCGTAAGGACACACTCTGTGTGGACAACAGTAACTTCAACTCCCTCTTGATAGACCTGATTTTCTGGGAGGGTAAGAGCAGTTGGCAAGCTACTGAATCGACTAGGAAACCCAGGAAGTCGATCGACTGAGTGGGTTGTAAATGAGACTTTTGAGGATTCACAAGAAACCCTAGAGACTGCAACAGGTCGACCGTCCATGCCAAATGGGACTGCAGAAGTACAGGACACTGAGCCATCAACAAAATGTCGTCCAGATACACTATCAGACGCACCCCGCGTGCCCTCAGCGATTCCATGACCGGTCGGAGGAGCTTTGTGAAGCACCACGGAGCGGACGAGAGACCGAACGGGAGAACCGTGTACTCGAACCACGTCTCTGACCATTGGAATTGAAGGAAACGGCGATGAGGCGGAAAGATGGGAATGGACAAGTAAGCGTCCTTCAAATCCAGACGAACCATCCAGTCGCCCTTGCGAAGGAGATCCCGGAGAAGATGGATGCCCTCCATCTTGAAGTGGCGATAAACCACTCCGTTGTTGAACTCCTTTAGATTGAGCACTAGGCGAGAACCTCCCCCCTTCTTCTCCACCAGGAACACATTGCTGACGAACCCCTGAGGATGCCGGGACGTCCGAACAATGGCTCCCTTGTCCAGAAGGGACTCGATTTCCTCCGAGATGACGGCTTGATCTCGTTGGGAAAAAACAAGGGGAGAAGGGGCGAGAGTTTGAATGGGAGGATGATAAAACTCGATGCGGTAACCTTGAACTGTCTGTAACACCCAAGCATCGCTGGAGATTGTACGCCAATTGGGGAGGAAATATTGCACTCTGCCCCCCAGAACAACAGAATCGTAAGGAACTAGGCTCACCTGAGTTTGCGAAATCTTGTCGTCCACCTTGCTGTCCGCCATAACCGCCTTTAGAAGCCTGCCCACGACCTTTGCGGGAGGGGTAGAACTTGGATTTGGAACCGGAATAGGCGGACTGCTGACCTCCACCCTGCTGGGACTGAGTGCCACGTTGTTGGCCAGAACCACGGCCGAACGAACGTCCCTGTGAACGTCCGGCCCTGCCAAAAACCGGGCGGAACGCCCTGCGTAGCTGAGATTGTGCCTTGTCCAGGCCACTAAACGTTGAAACAAATTTCGTAAGTTCCTTGAGGAATGGCTGGCCGAACAAGAGACCCTGAGCCAGGGGACCCGATTCCGAAGAGGCCAATTCTGTCAAACGTGGGTCCATCTTAAGAAGGATGGAACGGCGACGCTCCGTTGAAAGTGCACAATTTGCATTGCCTAACTGACAAATAGCCCGTTGGGCCCAACCAATCAGTTCGTCCGGGTCGATACCAGAAGCAGACCCTTGAGCCTGATACCCCAAGTCCAGGATCTTAGTGAGCGGACCAAGAAGATCCAATAATTTATCCTGGCACAGGCGCCAGGACCGATCAATGCCTTTTTTGGGATCCTTCGTGAATTTCCGAAGGTAAGTAAGGATCGTGGGATCTACCTCTGGAGTGTCTGCGAGTTTGTCCGCCAAATCCGGGCGAGGACACTCGGAACGCAGACGAGAACGCACCTCCTGGTCAAAGGAGTGCCGAATATGGTCCTGGACGTACTCTGCGACCTCAGGAGCTGGAAGCCAGGACTTAGAACTAGGATGGACGATATCGGTAGGCTCAAAGGTAAGCACCGGGGGATGCCCTGACGCGTCAACAAAATGCTCCTTCCTCGATTTCTTAGCAGGAGGAGCAGATGGACCAGAAGAGGACGAAGAGGACGAGGTATCCTCAGTATCCGGGATAGAAGACACAGCCACCTTGGAACCCCTGGAACCGGATAAAGTTTTGGCCAATTTGACAAAATCCGACCTGTGGGGATTCCCTGGTGACTTAGAAGAGCGCTTGGTAGAAGCTGAAGGAATCCAGCCTTGTTGATGAGCATAGTCCGTCAGATGACGCTTCAGTGGCCCAATTGCACGGACAATCGCAGAATTCACCGAATGCTGCACCCCGTGATCAAGTGCGTCAACCAAATTGTACTCAAAGGAGTCTTCAGGCTCCTCGTCATAATAATAGGCGTCTTCTTCCTCATAACCAGCCATTTCAAGAGCCCGAGAAGGACAGACAGCCAAAAGCCCACACAGAGAATATGTGCAAAAGGACACCGAAGTGACCCAGTCAGGGGGAGTGACAAACCCCTTTGCAAGCCTCAATAATGGAGAGCAACACACTCCCCACGTCAGAAACGAGATATAAAACGTGGAGGGACAGGCTTGCAAAAGCCACTCTAAGCAATAGCCTCTACAAAATATCCAACCCCAACTCTCACGAAGGAAGGGTGTCAACAGGGGGGCACTCGGCAGGCCGTGGGCACAGGCTCGAAGAAACGCCGCCTCAGCGTGTCAAAGAATCCGTGTGGGACTAGGAAATGTAAACAATGGGCCGTCGCGCATGCGCAGACGCCCGCCTGCCAGAGAATGCGAAAGGGGAGCGGCGCGCGAGTGAAACGCGCGACCGCTCCTGTCCCCAGTCCCACTCCACCAAAGACAAGGGCACAGAAGGCGCCCGAGGCAAAAGAGAGGCGACACCGCGCTCTCAACAACAAACGGCGAATAAACAAGCCGAAAGACACGGAGCGCAGCAGCAGGAGACCGCAACAGACGCTCGCAGCAAATAGGTAAACGCACAAAGCGCGCACAAAGCATACACAATGGAAGACAAGTCAATAAGCACAAGATAGCAATAAAGTAGGATAAATGACTTAACTGGCTGCGAAGCAGCAAAGAAAGAGGAAGTCTTGCCCTCTATGGTTCCTTATATATGGTTATGCTCTCTATGGTTATATAAGTGCTCATGGGAGTTGTAGTTTTTCGTTTCTTTACTGTATTCCTATTGGCTGCTGTTTGTAGTAAAGAAATCGAGTAAGCATAATCTGAGCCTCCTGTCCTGCCATAGAATTTAGCTTTAAGCCATGTTGCATCATTAAAGAAGGGTGGTAATCAGCATAATGCATTTCCTTATGTGCGGTAAGGCAGGTAGCACAGAAGAGAAGCTTCATGTGTACTTGATCATTTAGCGCTCCCATGTGCAGCTTCCAATACAACACTAAAAGATGCGAGGCAGGAGTGAGGAGAAAGGCCAGCTGGACTGTGTTACCATGTCAGAGAAACTTAAATATGTAAATTGCTGTGTCTACGGAGAAGCATCGGAGATTCCCTGGTTGGAAGAGGGCGAAGGTTAAAACAAAAATAAAATGGGTGTGTGCGCACGAGAGAGCACTATAAATCAAGACATGACATTTACAAATTTTTAAAAGATTCATTTGCAACACAGAACAATTTATTGTTTAATAAAGTGAATTGATTGCTCCTCCCCCAAGTCTGGGAGGGGATATACTCTCCTGGAAAGTAATAAATGAATGTTGGTGGAATACACACAACCAGTAAGTATAAGTGATTAAAGTGAACTGGGTGTTCCAATGATTTAATTATGTATGGATAGGACGTGCAGACCAGCGGTGCAACTTGGTGGAGATTCCTGCTTTCCGAAAGGGTAAAGAAAAAGGGGAGGGTGAACAAATGAATGAAAAGTAAATGAATGAGACGTGCACAGATAATGTCATAAAAGCTGTCATTTTAAGTCAAAAAGCAAGACAGTGCATTATCCCCAGCGTGCAGCAGCAAAATGACTGGTACACGGAAGTAAATTACGTGAAGATATCGTGTAGTACGTACGAGTGCAAAAAAACAATTGAGGAAGAATAGAGGTAGTGATGATAGAATCACCCTCCTGTCCGTTATAGATAACCAAAGAGATTCTATCAATGTGAGAGAGAGGCTAGATTTATTTGTTTTTATATTGCAGTGAAAATTCTAAAAATACTAGTGAGTGCTCTCTTCGCGAGTTGTCGAAGGAGAGCACTATGTGCTTTTAAAATACCCCTCACACACTATGAATCCCATAGTGTCATGCTTCATCATAGGGGTCTTCCCGTCCCTCTACGGGGCGGGGCGTGCTGCGACCTACGAACTACGCGGGAGCACTGAATTGGTGACGTTAGGCTATGTGTGGTGTGATGGGGATAGTGGACTGGTGAAGGTGGGGACCTACTGTGATGTAGTGATAATACTAAAAGTTAAAAATTCCCTGGCCAGTAGAAAAAAATATTTATTCGCTTCTCTCGCTGGGAACAGTAAAAAGGGGTTAGAAGGAAGTAGAACAGACTCTGTTAACTACTTGGTCGACATGACATGTTTCATAAGCAGACCCCTGCTGCTTATTCATCAGGACCTATGGTGGTCCCTACCAAAAATACTCAATTCTAGATAAAATGTTATATGCCTAAAGTCCTATTCTAGATGGCAATAAATAAGCCACCATGAATTGCTTCTGGGATTGAGTGGCCCCTTATGAAGCTTGTGAAAAAAGTGACCTATTCCGGTCCCTGTGAAGAGCAAAGAGGAGAAAAAGCAACAAAAATGCAGTTGATTATACATGTAAAAGCACATGAGAAAAGGAACTTTGCGCATGATGCTCCAAGAATAACTTAATAGGGTGAGTCACGTTGTGGCATAATATTCATAGGAAGGGGCGCATTACTCTGACGCTCCATTCATGGGTCGGGAGACTATTGGTACATGTTCCCTTAGTATACAATGTACTGAGGGCATAATGTTCCTCCATTTTCCTCACATATGAGAACAATCCGCATACTACAACATACATACACAGAATACCTCAAATTCCCAGGTTGTAAATAGCTAGGAGTAGCCGAGGCCTCCCTGCCGGGATTTTTGAGTCACAAGTTAACGGAGAAGCGGCAGTGGTGAGCCGGATCCGTTTTCAAAGAGAAACTAACAATTAAATAATGGTGCCTGTTTTACACATAAATACGGAAAACATATATACATACATTCGTAGCAAATGGTGTTGCCCCATGAGTCTGCGTCTTAGGGTTCAAAACATCGGTTTACTGTGAGAGAAAACAAACACCAGAATTATTTAGACTGCCTGATATTCTAGCGCGGCCCATTCGTTGCGAGCAATCAGGTGATAAAGGGTCTGACTTACGTGACCGCTGGTGGGTTATCGCCTTATTCCTACCCTAGCGCAGCTCCGTGGGTTCTGGGGGGGGGGAGTCAAACCTTCTTCTTTTAAAACCGGAAGGCCAAACTGAATGGTAAACGAAGTGTCAGCATATTCCAGCAGCGTAGCTGAGAAACTAGAGCGTAGACAAAAATGGCCGACCTCTTTGGCATGAAAGGTGTGCAAAAAAGACTCCGAGGTAGGGTCTTTCTTCTCTTTCAATGCATATTTCAATGTGAGCCATGCTGTTCGGGTTTCCCTTAGTGCAATGTAAGATCCAGTTTATTATCAATTCGGGTAATATCAGTGAATAAAAACAATGTCTGTAATTGTACAAAAAGTTTAGAAATTGTGGTGATCTTCTAAGCTTGTAGGACGAGAACCCTTCGCAAGTCAATTCGTGCAAGTGGTGCAGGGTGAAGCATAGAAATGTCACGGGGTTGCTGTCCGTACATTTATCAGAAAAACCATTGCATTGGTCTGAGTCCGGTGTCTCCCTCTTGCGTTGCTTTTTCTTTGTCGCTGAAAAAAACTTGAATTTTCAAGCGTCTGATGAACTCTTGTACTTCTTTACAAAGAAGAAACTTGTCATGCTTTAGGGGCGCGCCAAGAGAGGAACAAGGGACGGAATCGGAGGGGCACAACAGTGCACTGGACCGCAGAGGAAGAAGAACCACTCAGAATGTCGACAAGAAGCATGACAGGAGCATCCAAGAACCAGAAGTGAGTCTGATCGTGAACCTCACCGACTTCAATCTGTAAGAAGCACAGACAAAAGTATTGGAGAAAGGGCTTGGTTATGTACCCACAGCTAACATGGACAAGTTTCTTCTTTGTAAAGAAGTACAAGAGTTCATCAGACGCTTTAAAATTCAAGTTTTTTTCAGGGACAAAGAAAAAGCAACGCAAGAGGGAGACACCGGACTCAGACCGAAATCAAACTTCACACCTCTGGACAACACCTTACCGGTAGAACTCCTAACTTTCGAAAAAGCGGTCATGAGGGATCTGAATGATCTAGACCCACGGAACAAAAGGGTGTTTCAAAATATTTCCAGTGAGGAACGTAAAGCACTACAGGAACTGAGCAGTAACACCGAACTCGTAATTAAACCTGCAGACAAGGGTGGGGCAACAGTAATCCAAACCAGACAACAATATGGGAACGAGTGCGTAAGACTTCTCCAAGATCAGCGCAACTATGAGATACTCTGCTCTGATCCCACTGAGAGAATAAAGGTGAAAATAAACACTATGGTGGAAGAAGCACTAGCCCACAATTGGATTACGAAAAAAGAAGGGGAATTCCTATGCCAAAAAAACCCTAAGACCCCGTATCTATACACCTTACCAAAGATACATAAGAGGTTGGATAACCCACCTGGACGTCCCATTGTTTCAGGTATCGGATCAGTCTTGGAACCAGTGTCTAGGTTCGCGGACGCCTTCCTACGACCCATGTACAACAAACATCAACATACCTAAGAGACACCAAGGACGTATTAAATCTACTTGAAGAACTCACCTTCGATCCAGACTCCCAACTAATGATAAGCTGTGACGTGGAAAGTCTGTACACCAGTCTCCCCCACAACGAGACCTTGAACATCATCGAAGACGTCATATTCGAGGTGGACTGGGAATACCAAACACCCAGGAATGTGGTCATGGAGTGTTGTTCACTGGCTCTTAGGGAGAACTTTTTCGAGTACGAAGGCACCCTCTACCTACAGAAGCACGGGACCAGCATGGGGAGCACCTTTGCTCCCAGCATAGCTGGTCTCTATGTGCACCACCTTGAAACTACGAGAATACTCCACCCTAGCAATCCGTTCAGACATCATATAAAAACTTGGAAAAGATATATTGATGACATCCTCATCATCTGGGATGGGGATGAACGAACGTCAAAACAATTCTTGACATGGCTGAACATGCAGGATGATTTCTTGAAATTCACAAGCACTAGCTCGAATAAAAGCCCCGTATTTCGAGATCTTAATATCTTCCCAAGAGATGGAAGACTAATGACCACGACCCATTTTAAAAACACTTCTGAGAACTGTTTACTCATGTACAGCAGCTTCCACCCCAAACATCTACGGGACAACTTACCGTACGGGCAATTCCTCCGCCTGAGGAGGAATTGCACCGATATTGAAAATTTCAAGCTCCAATCTAATGATCTAAAGAGGAAATTGGAAGCCCGCAATTACCCAGAGACAATAATCAATCGAGCCTTTAAGAGAGCACGGAATAATTGTAGGGAGAGCCTCCTCGAAGAGAGAATACCCAAAGAGGAAGAAAAAAGACCTATATGCGTTACCACTTACAATACGAGTTCAAATCACGTTACCAAGATTGTAAATAAACACTGGAGGATTCTGAACAGTGGAGGTCTACAGCTCCCAAAACCAATGTTCTCGCACAGAAGGGGGAGAAACATCAGGGACATACTGGTGCACACTAGACCTAAGACCCCCTACAACAACTCCAGCAGGAATCCTGGCTTCGTTGAAGGACATCATCCATGTGGCAACTGCAGGGTCTGCTGTCTGACAAAGAAGAGCAACAAACTGATCTTCAGGAATGGTACGAGCTGGGAACAGAGGAACTTTACAACATGCAACACCAACAATGTTATATACCTGATCACCTGCCCTTGTCATCTGGAATACGTGGGCATGACCAGCAGACCAGTAAAAATAAGAATAGGGGAGCATAAGAGCACCATCAAATGTAAAAGGGCAAGCACAAAATTGACAACACATTTCCTGGAACTTAACCACAAACCTGAAGATATTTCTTGGACAATATTCGAACAGGTAAATAAAGAGGAACACCTGCTCGAGAAGTAACAAAGATGGGTGTTCCGTCTTGACACTAATACCACTGGCCTGAACGATGAAATACCGTGGGGACAGCTCTAATGATTCCACCTGGGTCACCCCCACTCTACAAATGCTGCCACCAATCTGACGCTCATTATACATAGCAGAAGCCCTAAATAGAACTGTCTCAGGATTACTCTGTGTAGCGTTTATCTGGTCTTTTCAATGAGGGCACCCCCTTTTTTTTAGCACGCCTCTGCAATGCATTGGTTTTCCTGATAAATGTACTGACAGCAACCCCGTGACATTTCCATGCTTCACCCTGCGCCACTTGCACGAATTGACTTGCGAAGCGTTCTCGTCCTACAAGCTTAGTAGATCACCATAATTTCTAAACTTTCTGTACAATTACAGACATTGTTTTTATTCACTGATATTACCCGAATTGATAATAAACTGGATCTTACATTGCACTAAGGGAAACCCGAACAGCATGGCTCACATTGAAATATGCATTGAAAGAGAAGAAAGACCCTACCTCTGAGGCTTTTTTGCACACCTTTCATGCCAAAGAGGTCGGCCATTTTTGTCTATGCTCTAGTTTCTCAGCTACGCTGATGGAATATGCTGACACTTCGTTTACCATTCAGTTTGGCCTTCCGGTTTAAAAAGAAGAAGGTTTGACTTCCCCCCCAGAACCCACGGAGCTGCGCTAGGGTAGGAATAAGACGATAACCCGCCAGCGGTCACGTAAGTCAGACCCTTTATCACGGGTCTTTAAATATACCTGATTACTCGCAACGAATGGGCCACGCTAGAATATCAGGCAGTCTAAATAATTCTGGTGTTTGTTTTCTCTCACAGTAAACCGATGTTTTGAACCCTAAGACGCAGACTCATGGGGCAAACACCATTTGCTACGAATGTATGTATATATGTTTTCCGTGTTTATGTGTAAAACAGGCACCATTATTTAATTGTTCGTTTCTCTTTGAAAATGGACCCGGCTCACCACTGCCGCTTCTTCGTTAACTTGTGACTCGAAAATCCCGGCAGGGAGGCTTCGGCTAATACTAGCTATTTACAACCTGGGAATTTGAGGTATTCTGTGTATGTATGTTGTAGTATGCGGATTGTTCTCATGTGTGAGGAAAATGGAGGGACATTATGCCCTCAGTACATTGTATACTAAGGGAACATGTACCAATAGTCTCCCGACCCATGAATGGAGCGTCAGAGTAATGCGCCCCTTCCTATGAATATTATGCCACAACGTGACTCACGCTATTAAGTTATTCTTGGAGCATCATGCGCAAAGTTCCTTTTCTCATGTGCTTTTACATGTATAATCAACTGCATTGTTGTTGCTTTTTCTCCTCTTTTCTCTTCACAGGGACCGGAATAGGTCACTTTATTCACAAGCTTCATAAGGGGCCACTCAAACCCAGAAGCAATTTCTGGTGGCTTATTTTTTGCCATCTAGAATAGGACTTTAGGCATATAACATTTTATCTAGAATTGAGTATTTTTGGTAGGGACCACCATAGGTCCTGATGAATTGTGGAAAAGTCAGCCCATAACGCTCCTGATGCCCAGGCTTCTGGCGCAAGACGCCTCTTATTTCCCATCTTGAATAATTACCAAATAAAGAGACGGGCGCTGGAAGCAGGAAAACAAGAACAGAGTTTTATTTCTCATGAGGAGAGCCTGTCATTTCGGACACTCCCATAGTGTCTTCAGGAGGTGCTCTAACAAGTTTCTCTGTGGCTTCGTCTTTTATACACAGGTTTATGGCACACAAACATCCTTCATTACAATCAAGACATTGTGAAGTATGAAGATATTCCAACACGTGGCTACAGTAGGGGCCCTTATCCTCCATACAATAGGAGGGGGCTGTCACGCAGCTGAGTGTTCTGCTGATTCCTTTGGAATGTGTGCGCCTGATCGAATCTCAGGGGGTGGGGTGGTCATGATCAATAGTAGCTCCCTTTGAAGAGGGGCGAGTGCATACAGTAGTGGGCAATAAACTGTATCCTCAGGCTGAGGGATGACCAGCGGTCCGTGCAGACAATCAGGCTCAGAGGGAGGGGTCATAAAAGGAGGGGTATTCATGGAAGAAAAGGAGGTGTTGGTCAGGCGCGGGGTGTGATTCCCAGAGACAGAGTCATGCGGGAGGGGAGGGTTCATGACTTGTGCATGTGAGAGCGGGGGCGGTCAGGGTGCATGGGGGATGCTTGCAGGGTCAGGGAAGGGCGCTGCTGATCGATCGCAAACAGAGAGACCATGGTACCTAAAATGGCTGTTGTATATATGTGTGCATGGGTCTATGCTGGCGGGATAACACAGTCACTGTTTTGCAATATCCATTCTGCTTACGACAAGAGGTACAGTGAACACAAATGAACGCCGCTTATGTGCATATACATTGCTATTTTCAACAGTCACCACTTTTTAACGTAAGCTAGTTCTTTTGTGTTTACCCTAACTGACGGAGTGTACATATAGCCATGTGTGGCCAATAAAATAACGTTCGTCAATGCTAGCAGATTGAATATAACCATATGTAGTCACAACTATTGGCGAAATGTGGTACGTATGAATTTACATTTGTTGTGTTATTCATGCAAGTCTAGAGATCGGCATAATACTTTAGTCGGGGTCAATCAAGAAAAATGTTCCGACACATTATAAAATCAAGTTCTTATTTTCTCTCCAGTGACATCAACATACAGTAAAAAGTGCTATATGAGACCTTTGGACTTGAGTGACCGATGAAACATTTTTGAAAGCAATAAAAAAATAGTTGAGGGAGGAATTCAGTTCGATGTAAGCAACTAGTCAAGGGGTGGGTAGAAAGTTCAGGAAGGGGGGGTCTTAGTGAAAATGTCTTTTCAACGACGAGCCACCACTGGTGGACTCTGGTAGTCCGTTTTCTTTTCGTTGGCGCTTTTGAGCACCGGCGGTGGAGCTATAAGTCCAGCTCGGAACCATCCTTACGCGTTGCAGGGTGCGATCAGTCCTCTGCTGTTAGATCACAGTCCTGTTTCCTAACTGATCTTCTTAGGGGTGCCTTATGCTGGGCACCTGCGTGTCTTTCTTCTTCCGTGGCAAAACCTAATTCTATAGTCAAAAACTTATGTGAAAGAGTTTGTTGAATAATCAAGGGAAGAGAGGGCGGAGTGGGGCCAGATCTTTGAACACACCAAGGGACCAAGGGAGCAAAGGACAACGAGCAGGCAGGCCCATCAGTCGGACTCAAAAAGGGGACGGGGACTTCAGGCACGAGTGGGTCAGCAAGTCGAGGGCTTCAAGGCAGCCCTTCATTCCTTCATCTGCCTAGTTTGAGAGTTGTGCCTCGTCCCGCGTCTCGTTGCTCTGCGGTTCCACCTTTGGTTGCGGTCACATGTGCTTCATGATCTGTGGCCAGGCTGTGCGTCACGTCCAGCTCCTCTCCTCCGGTGATTGTATCTTTGAATGGGTACAAAACAAGTTTTTAGAAAAACTGGCAGGAGAAGACATTTATACATCTCAATTCCGTCCTCAATCCTACGTAGGTGGGGGATATGTTCATCGATCACAGTCAGAAGTCATCACTTATGGAGCATGTAGGAGGGCATTTCTACTGAATTCGTGAACCTATTCGGCGTTCATTCGTGACGTACGTGGGGGAAATCGGACTAGGTACTGACAATCTTACATTTCCCTTCGGGGTCGGCTAAATCTTGCAAGCAGGGGGTTATCATCATGAGGGGGGGGCAGAGGTGAAACATGCTTTACTTGGGGAGCGATAGTTAACCAAGGTCATCAATTATACTTCGGGGATAGCTGATATGGAGCTGGGGTCAATCGGGAGAAGCGGGGACGCTTTGGACATTCGCACTTAAGTGCAGAGGGGTGGGACAATCTGGGCATTGGGGATCGCATTTCTGACGAACTGACAAACAGAAGACCATTGACGTTATAGCCCCCCTATAAAAAGGCCAGATTAGGGGACATCAGTCGTCTGACCTGTCCTTTCCTTCATTACCAACTCGGGTTCTATCGTTTTGCAGAAAGGAGAGGTAGTAATATGGCAAGTTACAATCGTTTTAGTTCCTGTCAATTTTGCCGAACACCTTTGTGTTCGAAGAGACCCAATTAGGTTCGTGCCGGTGGGGCACAACGTTCTTGCACAAGGGGGGACAGGGGGACCCTCAGAGAGAGAGAGAGAGAGTCGCTCGCACTCTAAACGAACCATTTAGTACACGTATGACGTGAAGAGAGAGAGAGAGAGAGAGAGAGAGAGAGAGAGAGAGAGAGAGAAGCGTGTACAATAATGGTCCATTCAGTGCGCACACAACACAGAACAGCGGGGGTTAAGCAATACGGAAACACAGGCAGAGGGATGTCGTAGATCTATACATCACGTACACAAACTCAGACGGGGGAGACAGTACATGTATTATATACAAAAATCCAAGACAAAACATAGAACAGTTATTGGCCAAAATGATCTCTTCCTGTACGCTGCGCATTCTCAGCATCCTAAGCTCTCTTTACTTTTTCTTTTCTTTTTATTGTCGGCTGCCTTTACTGGAGGTTGTGGTTGCACACACTTACACCTCTGCCAATTGGTCATGAACTAACCTGGTCGGGCTAATGCTCACGGTGGAATTTTCGAGTCATTTTAGCAAATGTGTTTCCAGGCTGAGACAACAGTTGGTGTCAGTTGGAGAACAATGGGGCAGCTTTGAGTTACATGTCTATGAGGATGCGAAAAAGGAGGTAGTAGGTTTTTAAATATTGGCAATATTCCTAGTCCTCCCGGCGGAGGATACTTGTGTAAACCTTACCTCGGAATATTCCTTAAACTTTCCCTATTTAGTTAAACGTAGGAATGTATTCATTATTGTACGTCATTTTTGGTTGCATTATTCGGGGTACCAAGCGAAGTCATATTTTGTAGTTTCACCTTCAGGCTGTCCTCCCAAGCACTAAGTTCAGGGAGAAAAAAATAGTCATGGTTTGCTTGTAGCTGTTAGGTACCATAATCAAACCCTCTATCCCGTCTCTTCGTCCGTTAGATCACCATTTTCGTACATTAATCAACATTCCGATGTGACCTGCAGAGAGAGGGAAAAAGAAGGGGGCAGGGGCTACATTGATAGACACATTAGCGCGCATAAACCCAGAAAGGCTTTTACTTACTGCATACTCGGCCTATCTCCACGGGATGCAGTCACTGCCAACTGGGCGTTCAAGCCCAGGTGGACCGTTAGTGTGACTTTTCTTATACAGGTAGCATATAAAGTATAGGCTAAATACCAGGATCTTTAGCGGTTGCTTTTGGCTGTACAAAAAGGGAAAAATACACAACTAAAACTTGGACCCTTCATATCTGCAATATCTCTATATATTATACCTTTTAACCCTTAACTAATCGAGCTGAGTCATTTCACCTGTATTTTAGTTATATCGGAAATAGTGATCATTTATTCGAAACTTATCAACCTACGCGTGACAACTACGTTTGCTTTTTCCAAAAATCTTTAATAAAAATGTTGGTGCACAAATACGGGCCTACAACCCCGTGGGCCGGCCACGGAGCAGGCTGGAACTGTAGATGTGGGGATACTTTATTAGTGAAAAACCTAATGGAGTCGGGGTTGTTTATTTTATAATAAAAAGTGCGACAAGTGCAATAAAAACATGGCGAGAATTCAGTGTGAGCGAGTATCATAAGTGTTGAAATTCGAACTTGCAATAATCATGAGGCGCCAAAACTTAACAACAATTCATTGTCCGAATGTTCAATCAGTACCCATCTGATGTCAATTCACTGTCTGAACACATAATCAGTACCCATCCTATATCAATTCATTGTCCGAACATATAACCAGTACCCATCCCATATCAATTCATTGTCCGAATTGACAGTACACATCCCATATCAATTTACTGTCCGAACATATAATCAGTACACGTCCTATATCAATCCATGTGTTTTAAAAAAAACTGCATACATATCTCATGACACCAGGGCTGAACAATCGGGGTACAACAAGGAGTTGAAAGTTTCATTTGCATCGGCGCCATTTTGGGTGCAGTCAGGCAGATCCAGGCATAGTCTAGATCTCCACTAACTCGTGGTTGGCCCAGAGCTTCTTTTGGCAGTCCAAAAGTTCCGTTAAAGGGCAAAAGAAAGGATCGGTGGTCTGAACCATCAGTCAAAGGGGGAGGGAGGCAACAATTTTCCTACCGGGTCATACTGGGTTTTCACCGGAACTGATCCGAACTGTAGTCTGCAGGATTCTAGTCATTCAAACTGAGGCTGGAGACAGCATGGGAGCGACGACGTTTTGTGGCCACATTTTCATCGTTCCGTGGTCAATCATGGCAGTCATTCCCCATCGGGGGTGTCTGCGGGGGTCGGGGACTTCCGCGGCTCCTATAGAATCTTCAAGGTCGAGGAGAACTTTTATGATGGTGGGACTCGTTTCTTAATCAACAAGCAGCCGGGTCATCTCTTCACCCCGGGCCCGCTCCAGCAGGATCGTCCGCCATTTTACGAGTGGGCGAACTCATGTCGGGTGAGTGGAGCATTGGGGTTGCTCCTGGGGGCCTCCACCTGGTGAGGTGGGAGAGGCCTGTTCGCGCCGTCTCTCCCTCCCAGCGCACCCCACGCCGTTTTCCTCGGCGCTAATATACGTGATGGCCGGACCAGGCGATGAGAGAGGGGGGGGGGGGGTCGGAGACATGCGCAAGACATCCCCCCCCAGTGTTGTCGCAGCCATTATAGAAGAAGTGGCGCCTAGTACGTTTCGGGCCGGGCCTCCGGTTGATGGCGGCCGGATGCTCTTCGCCACGGCCCCAGGAACGGGTCCCTTGGTTCATCCTGGGGACAGACCTTGGCGCGTGGTGCCTCCTCCGGGCTATTCGCGTAGTGGCCTTTCCACCCCCAGGCCTCTTATGGAAGCTGGTCCAGACTGTCTGAGAGAGGGGGTCGGGGCATGGACATTCCCCCCTACAACTCTCCAGTGTCGTCGCAGCCGCCACCGCGGCCGGATCCCGTCAGCCCCAGCCTCTCCTCAGGCCCACCTCATGTGATGACCTCCGGCCGACGGCTGGCAGCAGGACCCGCCCTACATGCGTTGAAGATCTCGTCTTCCGGCTGGGCGTAGCAACAAACCTGTTGCACTTTGGGAGTTTCCAGAATGGGGGCGGATGTCTGCTGACTTGTATCTTTCCCAGGTTGCCGTTATTGGGGCGTGGCAGGCGGTGGGACAGACATGTTTGGAGCAGCGAGGGGCGATGAAGCCTCGTTGCCTCGTGGCCGTCGCAATGTCAAGCTTGGCTTCTCTTATCATTTTCATGTTTCTTATTACGGGCTTATTTCTAACGTTTCTTGTTTCTAGGACAATCATATGTTTTATCATTAAGTATTGTTATCGTTTCCTTATTCGTTATTTAATAAAAATTTCATCAGTGGCCTACTGATTTCGTTTTCCTATTCCTTTCTTTCTAGTTTGTTTCATGCTAAAGTTTCTGTTAACAGGATACAGTGATCACTTCGTTATTATTGCATATGTCCTTTTCACTAGGGGTGCTCTCTGGTCGGGCCAGATGACCTACCTCTAGTAAATGGTCCAGGTGGAACTGGTTTATCAATCAGTGGGGAGTAGATAGGCATGACAGATTACAACGGGGGACAACGGTCCGCATTACCTACCCTTCACTACTTGCAAAGACTAGACAGAGTATTTCTTTTCTATGTTATTTGCAAACAGAGAATACCTCCAAAAAGAACAAATTCCAAACAGTCAATGTTCGGACAACCAATCAAATCAATGAGGAACGAAATAGGCACGACGGGTTACAATGGGGGCAAAAGCCTGCGTTACCTACCCTTCACTATCTGCAAAGGGAGAGAGAATATTCCTATTCTTCCCCGTTTGTAGGCAGAGAAGATCCTTAAGAGAACCAACTTCGAACAATTCAATGTTCGATCAAACAATCAATCAATGGGGGAGAAAAATAGGCATGACGGATTACAATGGGGGACAAAAGTCCGCATTACCTATCCTTCACTATTTGCAAAGAGAGAGAGACGTTCCTATCTGTCGCTGTTTGCAAACAGAGAATGTCTCCAAGAGAACCAATACTTCAAGTAGCACCCAAGGCTAAATGAACCAATCAATGAACAATACCAGTATCTAAATACCGTTTCCAATATCAACAATCAATCAATCAATCAGATGGATAAAGCCATCCTACCAATTAGACGTAAAAACGTCCTACTTAACCTTACCGGACCATGTGGACAGTTCTTCGCCTTCCTTTTTCCAGCGCCCGATCGTTCTCTTTCTCCATGTTTTTACCGCAGCATTCCTGTGGGATTCCAGTCAGGACAATAGGTCACTTGAGAGAGGTCCGTTCGGAATCGGTGAAGTTCATTCAATCGGCAGCCGGACGAGGGCCCTCTCAAGGCAGGTATACTCCAATCATTTAGATGTTCAACCCATCGTCTGGACCTCTCTTACCGGACCTTATGTCGCTGATGGACCCCGCGTTGGGACGCCAATTGTGGAAAAGTCAGCCCATAAGGCTCCTGATGCCCAGGCTGCTGGCGCAAGACGCCTCTTATTTCCCATCTTGAATAATTACCAAATAAAGAGACGGGCGCTGGAAGCAGGAAAACAAGAACAGAGTTTTATTTCTCATGAGGAGAGCCTGTCATTTCGGACACTCCCATAGTGTCTTCAGGAGGTGCTCTAACAAGTTTCTCTGAGGCTTCTTCTTTTATACACAGGTTTATGGCACACAAACATCCTTCATTACAATCAAGACATTGTGAAGTATGAAGATATTCCAACACGTGGCTACAGTAGGGGCCCTTATCCTCCATACAATAGGAGGGGGCTGTCACGCAGCTGAGTGTTCTGCTGATTCCTTTGGAATGTGTGCGCCTGATCGAATCTCAGGGGGTGGGGTGGTCATGATCAATAGTAGCTCCCTTTGAAGAGGTGCGAGTGCATACAGTAGTGGGCAATAAACTGTATCCTCAGGCTGAGGGATGACCAGCGGTCCGTGCAGACAATCAGGCTCAGAGGGAGGGGTCATAAAAGGAGGGGTATTCATGGAAGAAAAGGAGGTGTTGGTCAGGCGCGGGGTGTGATTCCCAGAGACAGAGTCATGCGGGAGGGGAGGGTTCATGACTTGTGCATGTGAGAGCGGGGCGGTCAGGGTGCATGGGGGATGCTTGCAGGGTCAGGGAAGGGCACTGCTGATCGATCGCAAACAGAGAGACCATGGTACCTAAAATGGCTGTTGTATATATGTGTGCATGGGTCTATGCTGGCGGGATAACACAGTCAGTGTTTTGCAATATCCATTCTGCTTACGACAAGAGGTACAGTGAACACAAATGAACGCCGCTTATGTGCATATACATTGCTATTTTCAACAGAATAAGCAGCAGGGGTCTGCTTATGAAACATGTCATGTCGGCCAAGTAGTTAACAGAGTCTGTTCTACTTCGTTCGAACCCCTTTTTATTGTTCCCAGCGAGAGAAGCGAATAAATATTTTTTTCTACTGGCCAGGGAATTTTTAACTTTTAGTATTATCACTACATCACAGTAGGTCCCCACCTTCACCAGTCCACTATCCCCATCACACCACAGATAGCCTAACGTCACCAATTCAGTGCTCCCGCGTAGTTCGTAGGTCGCAGCACGCCCCGCCCCGTAGAGGGACGGGAAGACCCCTATGATGAAGCATGACACTATGGGATTCATAGTGTGTGAGGGGTATTTTAAAAGCACATAGTGCTCTCCTTCGACAACCTGCGAAGAGAGCACACACTAGTATTTTTAGAATTTTCACTGCAATATAAAAACAAATAAATCTAGCCACTCTCTCACATTGATAGTACGTACGAGTGCAACAATGAAGAGAAACCAAAACATGCAGCAGCTCGTGAAATGTGTGAGCTTATCAAGCGCCAACAGTGTCCACGTAGGAATCTGTATCTCAATAATAGCAAAGTGAAACTGTCGCATTCCCGATTATAATGACGAGTGTACAAAAGTCACATGCTCTCTTGCTTTCAGTTCCCTGTTGCCCTAAATTTAGAGAAAAATACAGTGACTCTTGTTAAATTTTCATGAGAAACCCGTAGTGATGGCGTACTCAAGGGAAAGGCATGTAACCAATGGAAAACAGGAAAACAAGACTGGGTCGGAATGTTGATATAAACAAATATAAAATAATGATAAAGTACTAGGGAAGGACGACATTCTTTGAACGGGAAACATCACTTACAACGAAACTTTTACAACGCACTACCATTACAACGCAACCATTACAACGCAAACCATTACAACGCATTGCTCTGGGGGGCTCTATAGGATAGGGAATAGGTTAATTTACTATCCAATAACCTTCCCTAGTGTCCACGGGGACTGGAGTTGGAATAGTAAATTAAACTATTCACTATCCAGCACCCAGAAGCACTATGCGTTGTAATGGTATGCGATGTAAAAACCACGTTGTAAAGGAATGCGTGGTAAAAGCATGCGTTGTAATGACATACATCCTCTTTGAACTTACGTTTACAAGAAACAAGAAACAAGGAACAGCATAATGCTCATACAAAAGCAGAATAAATAATAATTTCCACAGACAGCATACAGAGTACTGGAATAACATGCCACCCCTCCCCTGCATTCCTTCCGCCAGGCCAGGAAGCAGTAAAAGACAGTACCGCCCACACAGTCTAGAAAGGTTTGCATTGTTGTGGATACATAATATTTAAAACATTATAAAGCGCTATAGTTCATGCCACAAAGTGATGTGAAATCCAGTATTCTATGTAAACTTACTCCTGAAACTGCATGAATCATCAATGCAAGCCTGTTCTTTGACAAACATTACACACACTTTCAGAAGCATATTGTGCAGTACTTCATTAGAAAGAAGAAAGTAGTGTATAGCCAAGTGATGTGTCAAAGTAAATATACTTGACAAGGGCTCAAAATCACAAGATAGGAAGAAGATATTGTACCGGTACAATCACAGATTACCAAACTGAGTGCAAAAACATCGTACTGCGCGATTAGCCGTGATGACAAAATTGTTTTGAAGGCCGGTGAGGTGCCTGGTTGTTATGCTTCAAGCATGGATAATCACTAAAATCCCGTCAGAAAGGGAGTCGTAATGTAATCAACAAGGCGGTTATAGCTTATGTGAAGCAAGGACATTTGTGTTAGTGAACTAATCAGTGATTCAAGCGCTGGCTGAAGACAAAGCTTGGGGTGAGCAGATGGTTAGAAATAAAGCACTCGGTAGCGGGAACGTGCGGGTAGTTAAAGAGTGTCCCCCAAGGCTGTGGAGGCCCCTAAATCTCCGTAATAGGATCTCCTGCTTGTTTAATTGTAGTAATGTTGCCCATTAGGAAGTGCCTGCGGGCTCAAAAACCTGCATGCCGGCGGGAAATAAGGGGGGTGGGGGATTAGCACGAACCTCAGAGAGACAAAGGTTCAGTCTGCAGAGGCTGTATACGCCAGGGAGGCTCACCTGAAGTTGCAGGTCTTCGCCCACTCCTGTGACTGTGCCCCGTTGACGCGGGCCGTCGTGAGATGATTTTAAAGCTGATAACGTCCATGGTAGAGAGACTAAGAGTGGGTCACCCTGAGTTCTTTACCGAGAAACGTTAAAAACTAATTAAATGCCAGAATAAGGACATAAAAAACACTCACGAATTGTGGACACCATGAGGTACAGATAAGTGGAAGGTAGATTAACAAGCGCGGCAGCAGGGGGAGGGGAGAGAGAAGGGGGCCTGTACCGGTTTCCCTTGCTGGAGCGAGCCAGGGGCACTATGTGTTTGCGATAATTACTAACACATGGCGCTGCTCGCTCCCACAAGGGAATCGCCAAACTTGCACGAGTTGCCATTCAAAGCAATGCATCGCATGCAAGTTTTTGCCTGAAAAAGGGAACTGCCGGCTAAAGGTCGTTTCCCTATGCAGCGCATGCGCGCTGCTAGGCAAGACCTAAAAGACACTAAACAGAGCATGATTGGAGTGTAAAGTGTGCTAGTACCCAAAGATAAAAAAACAATAACCAGTTCCAGTATTGCGTGGAAGATCAGCTGCCCCCCTCCCCATATGATCATGCGAATGTCATAGAAATAATATCAGCCCCAAATGGGGACAATCTCTTAATTCATAATGGGCCAGTGCCCTAATTTCAGCCAAATGCTGCAGATTCTACTGGACTGAAAATTGTATATGGAAACACCTTACTTAAATCCCCAAATAACCAAATAAAGAAAACAACCAACTAACTAATGTATATACATAGATGCTACTGTGAAGATAAAAATACAGCTTGGAATAGAGGCAAAAAGGGTTATACCCCTATTTGTGGTGCCAATTTTTCTTCTCTATTCATACCGAAAGGTGCCCTAGTGTTCAGGTCTATGATGTGTCTTGATTCTAGGATCCACAGTTGTTTTTCTCAGTCACCACCTATGATATTCTTCATAATACGATCGAGTCCCATGTAACTCAAGAGCTGACTGCTGCTATTGTGGACATTATAACAATATCTAGCAACTGGATAGTTAAAGTCCTGATTGGTTATAGCTCTTAAGTGCTCTATAACACGTTTTATTTAGAGGCAGCTTCATGCTGCCTATGTATCGAAGGCCACATGGGCACTCCAGGCAGTAGACGACAAAATCCGTCCTACAGGTGATAAATTTATATATAGATCTCTCTTTACCATTAGCAGTCTTAAAGCTTTCACAACTCCTGCTATTGGTGCATGCCTTACAGGCATTGCACTTAAATCCTTTACTGCTTTTAATCCAGGTTGGTGGGACCTCCGTTTGATAGTAACTGTTAACTAATTTGTCCCTAAGGGAGGGTGCTCTCTTATATGTTACCGTGGGAGAATGACCAACTACATGACCAATTATGGGATCTGATTGTATCAAGCCCCAATGTTTTCTCATGATAGATTTCAATTTGTTGGATCTAGCATTATACATTCTCGGGATGGTGGAAGATTTCCCCTTATCCATGATAGTCCTAGATTTAAATAGGGCATCTTCCTGTTTGGTATTTTTCAATTTTGAAGCTACCTATGTCAAAACCGTTTCTGGATAGCCTTTGGTCTTAAATCTACGTAGCATTAGATTGTGTTCATTGTTGAAACTAGTGTCTGTACTGCAGTTTCTACGTGCCCGCAGTAGCTCCCCATATGGTATGCTATTAAGCAAAGACTTGGGGTGGTGACTACGGGCATGTACCATAGTCAAGTCAAGTCAACAATTTATATAGCGCACTACTCACCCAGAGGGTCTCAAGGCGCTTGAGGGAGGGGGGTTCGCTACTTATCAAATAGCCAAGTTGTGAGTTGTTTTCTGAAGGAGAGGTGGTTCTGTGTGAGGCGGAGGTGGGTGGGGAGGGAATTCCAGGTCTTGGCCGCTAAGTAGGAGAATGATCTTCCTCCCATGGTGGCTTTTCGGATGCGTGGAATCGCGGCGAGGGCTTGATTGGACGATCGTAGTTGGCGGGTGGGGGTGTAAAAGGTCAGGCGCGTGTTGAGGTATCTGGGTCCTAGGTCATAGCGGGCCTTGTGTGCGTGGGTGAGGAGACGGAACGTTATTCTCTTGTTGACGGGGAGCCAGTGAAGGTCTCTCAGGTGACCGGATATGTGATTGTGGCGGGGTATGTCTAGGATGATTCGGGCGAGGCGTTTTGAATGCGTTGGAGTTTTTTCTGTAATTTGGCTGTGGTTCCGGCATAGAGGGTGTTTCCGTAGTCCAGTCGGCTTGTGACGAGTGCTTGGGTGACCGTCTTTCTTGTTTCGGTGGGGATCCATCGGAAGATCTTTCGGAGCATGCGTAAGATGGTAAAGCATGATGATGAGATGGCGTTGACCTGTCCGGTCATCGAGAGGGAGGAGTCTAGGATGAATCCCAGGTTGCGAGCATGGTCCGTTGGTTTGAGTGCGCTGCCCAGGGCCGGCGGCCACCATGAGTCGTCCCATGCAGAGGGGGATGATCCTAGGATGAGGACTTCCGTCTTGTCTGAATTCAGTTTTAAACGGCTGTTCATCATCCACTCGGCTACGTCTTTCATCCCTTTGTGTAAGTTGGTTTTGGCGGTGTTTGGGTCTTTGGTGAGGGAGAGGATCAGCTGTGTGTCGTCAGCATATGAGATGATGTTGAGGTTGTGATGGCGTGCAATGCTCGCGAGGGGGCTCATGTAGACGTTGAAGAGGGTGGGGCTGAGTGATGATCCTTGTGGTACGCCGCAGATGACTTCGGTGGCCTCTGATCTGAAAGGGGGGAGGTGGACTCTCTAGGTTCTTCCGGCGAGGAATGAGATGATACAATCCAATGCTTTTCCTTGTATCCCGACGTTGCTGAGGCGTTGTACAAGGGTGCTATGACAGACCGTGTCAAACGCTGCGGAGAGGTCCAGGAGGATGAGGGCAACTGTTTCCCCGTTGTCGAGTAGTGTTCGGATGTCGTCTGTTGCTGCGATGAGGGCGGTCTCGGTGCTGTGTTTGGCTCGGAAGCCGGACTGTGAGGGGTCGAGGGAGCCGTTAGATTCGAGGAAGGCGGCAAGCTGACTGTTGACGGTTTTCTCTATGACTTTGGCAGGGAATGGGAGGAGCGAGATGGGACAGTAGTTCTTAAGTTCAGTGGGGTCTGCTGTAGGTTTTTTCAGGAGGGCGCTGAGTTCGACATGTTTCCAGCTTTCCGGGAAGGTAGCGGTGTTTAGGGAGCAGTTGATGATATCTCGGAGTTGGGGTGCGATGATGGAGTCATCCTTGTTGAAGATGTGGTGGGGGCATGGGTCGGATGGCGAGCCGGAGTGGATGGAGTTCATCAAGCGGATGGTGTCTTCGGTGTTGATCGGGTTCCAGGCGCTGAGGGTGGTGGTGGGGGGCTTCAGTTCGGAGGTAAGGGGAGTGGGCTGGTCGCCGAAGCTGTTATGTATGTCAGTGATTTTGCTGTGGAAGAACGATGCTAGAGAGTCGCAGAGGTCTTGAGAGGGAGTGATTTCGTTGGTGCCGGCGCTGGGATTGGTAAGCTCTTTGATGATGTTAAAGAGTTCCTTGCTGTTGTGGGCGTTGTTGTCGAGTCGATCCTTGAATGCTGATTTCTTGGTGGATCGGATCAGCTGGTGGTGTTTGCGGGTGGCGTCCTTGAGGGCGGTCATGTTGTCTGTGGTTGGGTTTCTTCGCCAGGCTTTCTCGAGGGAGCGGCAGTTCTTTTTGGAGTTCTTGAGGTTGTCGTTGAACCAGAGGGCTTTTTTTCTTCCTGGCTTGTTGTGATGGTTTTTCAAGGGAGCTTATTTGTCAGCGCAGTGAGTGATCCATTGTGCGAGATTGATGGCTGCTTGATTTGGGTGCGATGATCTGGCGGGAGGATTTTGGTTTAGCAATGTGGTGAGCTGGTCGGTGGTGATTTTGTTCCAGTTTCTGCGGGAGACTTGTTGTGGGTGGTGGTGGGTCGTGGTCTTTCTGAAGTTGAAGTGGACGCAGCTGTGGTCCGTCCAGTGGAGTTCTGTGGCGTGATTGAAGGAGACGTGCTTACTGGAGGAGAAGATTGCGTCGAGCGTGTATCCGGCGTAGTGGGTGGGGGTGTTTACCAGTTGTTTGAGTCTGAGATTGGCGAGGTTGTCCAGAAGGGAGGTGGTGTTGCTATCGTTGTCCATTTCCAGGTGGAAGTTGAGGTCTCCTAGGAGAATGTAGTCCTCGGAGGGGAGGGCCTGTGGGCTGATAAAGTCAGCGATGTCTTCGCTGAATTGTGTGCAGGGTCCTGGGGGTCTGTAAATGAGGGTGCCTCTAAAGTGTGGTCTTGGGGTCGGTGTGTATCTGGAAGTGAAGGTGTTCGGCTGCTTTGAGGGTGTCGTCGGAGCTGGTCGAGAGGCGGATGGTGTTCTTGTGGACGATGGTGATGCCTCCTCCTGTTTGGTTGATGCGGTCTTTTCGGACGATCTTGTAACCGTCCGGGATTGCTATGGGGATGTCGGGCGCTGATGAGGCGTTCATCCAGGTTTCTGTAAGAAAGGCGACGTCCGGTGTTATGGTGTCGAGTAGGTTCCATAGTTCAATGGTGTGTCTGTGGACCGACCGGGTGTTGAGCAGGATGCACTTCAGGTGGTTGTTGTTTGAGCTCAGTTTGGCGTTAGTGGTTGTAGTGTTGGTCCTGATGCAGCAGAACTTGCAGGATTGGCAGGTGAAGGGTCCATGGGTACGTCCTGGGGCGGCTTGGTGGCAGTCGGGGAGTCAGCCGGTGTTGAGTGCAGAGAGGGTGGCGGGTGGAGAGGTTTTTGCGAGGGCCAGGGGGTCTGGCGCTGGGCGCGGTCCAGGCGCGGACGGGCGTAGACGGGCTTACCTTTGGCGCGCCTTCGGCACGCATGGGGCGCGTCCGTTGCGCGTGAACGCTGCGCGCGAATGCATCTGTCATAAGTGGAGAGCGGAGGGGGCGGAGCGAGGGAGGAGCAGCTGGGAGGCGGGAGCGGGGAGGCGATGTCCAGGGAAAGCTTGAGGGAACTGGGGTGGGGCCGCGGGGGAGCCGCGGCAGGGTGCTAGGACCAAATGGCACAGTCCAAAATGTCCAAAATGTAGTGGGGGGATCGGGGGCACAACCAGGCACAATGCAAAGCAGAACAAATAAATAGCTACAAAATACGATACCAATATCTATACAAATACGATACCAGGCACAGCAATATGACCACAGGCAATCTCGGGGGCACAATCAGCAAGCAAGCAGCAGGGCTGAGGGCAATATCCGTCTCCAGGCGAGATCGGGGGCACAGTCAGGCGCAAAAGGGTCCAGGGAGCGAGTGGAGCGACCGTGGCTGACTGGGTCAGGACGGTCACAGCGCTTCCGCTCACGGGACTATCTATTTGTTGGTAGTGGGAGGGAGGAGCAGCTGGGAGCGGGGAGGTGATGTCCAGGGAAAGCTTGAGGGAACGGGGGTGGGGCCGCGGGGGAGCAGCGGCAGGGTGCTAGGACCAAATGGCACGGTCCAAAATGTCCAAAATGTAGTGGGGGATCGGGGGCACAACCAGGCACAAAGCAAGGCAGAACAAATAAATAGCTACAAAATACGATACCAATATCTATACAAATACGATACCAGGCACAGCAATATGACCACAGGCGATCTCGGGGGCACAATCAGCAAGCAGCAGGGCTGAGGGCAATATCCGTCTCCAGGCGAGATCGGGGGCACAATCAGGCGCAAAAGAGTCCAGGGAGCGAGTGGAGCGACCGTGGTTGACTGGGTCAGGACGGTCACAGCGCTTCCGCTCGCGGGACTATCTATTTGTTGGTAGTGGGAGGGAGGAGCAGCTGGGAGGCGGGAGCGGGGAGGCGATGTCCAGGGAAAGCTTGAGGGAACGGGGGTGGGGCCGCGGGGGAGCAGCGGCAGGGTGCTAGGACCAAATGGCACGGTCTAAAATGTCCAAAATGTAGTGGGGGGATCGGGGCACAACCAGGCAGAATGCAAGGCAGAACAAATAAATAGCTACAAAATACGATACCAATGTCTATACAAATACGATACCAGGCACAGCAATATGACCACAGGCGATCTCGGGGACACAATCAGCAAGCAAGCAGCAGGGCTGAGGGCAATATCCGTCTCCAGGCGAGATCGGGGGCACAATCAGGCGCAAAAGGTTTCAGGGAGCGAGTGGAGCGACCGTGGCTGACTGGGTCAGGACGGTCACAGCACTTCCGCTCGCGGGACTATCTATTTGTTGGTAGTGGGAGGGAGGAGCCGCTGGGAGGCGGGAGCTGGGGGGCGATGTCCAGGGAAAGCTTGAGGGAACGGAGGTGGGGCCACGGGGGCGCAGCGGCAGGGTGCTAGGACCAAATGGCACGGTCCAAAATGTCCAAAATGTAGTGGGGGGGATCGGGGGCACAACCAGGCACAATGCAAGGCAGAACAAATAAATAGCTACAAAATACGATACCAATATCTATACAAATACGATACCAGGCACAGCAATATGACCACAGGCGATCTCGGGGGCACAATCAGCAAGCAAGCAGCAGGGCTGAGGGCAATATCCGTCTCCAGGCGAGATCAGGGGCACTATCAGGCGCAAAAGGGTCCAGGGAGGGAGTGGAGCGACCGTGGCTGACTGACAGCCATACTGTTACCAGCGGTTTCCTTTCTGAAAAGATTCATCACCAGCCTATTATTCTGTACAGCTACGTGCACATCAAGAAAATCTCATTCAGTTTCACTGATCACATGAGTGAAAGTAAGATTTAAATCATTGCATGATAGACTTTGTATAAATCTTAAGCCTAGCTCCTTGCTACCGTCCCAGATGATAAAAGGGTCATCAATATATCGTAGCCATAATGGCACAAGACTGGTGAATGATTCATTGATATCAGTCCATATCACCTGCTCCTCCCACCAGCCCAGGAACAAATTAGCTAGGCTGGGGGCGAAGCAGGTTCCCATTGCTGTACCAGACTTCTGGCGATACAGTCTCTTGTCAAAGAGAAAATGTGCTCATTGAGGCAGTACAGCATCATAAGTTTTAGCATTACAGTATGTTCATATAAATCAATAGATCTGCGTTGTAAATATTACAGACATGCTTTCACCCCTTTGTCTTGACAGATGCAGGTGTAAAGTGAGCATACATCTAAAGAGATAAGAAGGAAACCCTTGTCCCATTTGATATCATGTATTCTCTTCTGAAAGTCAGTGCTATCTGTACAGTACGACCTCAAATCCTTGACAAAGGGGGCCAGAAAGTGATCCAGATAGATTGATGTATAGTCCACCATTGGAGGAAACAATTGGCCTCCCTGGAAGTCTAGTGGCATGCTTGTGTACCTTAGGCAATAGGTACAAACTAGGAATGCGGGGCTTGTCGTTTTTTGAGAAATTTCAGTTCGTCATCATCAATGAGGCCAGCTTGCCACCAATTTTGTAGCATTTCCTAATACTTTTTTTGTAATTGTTTTTATTGATAACGGTTTGCGCAGACAAGTATACAGTGGTTACATATGGTACTCGCAAGTTGCATTCATCACCTTACATGTTACAGAGGTTGGGAAAACAGATATTTTAAGTAGTTACATCTCTGTCCATATTCCTTCGCATTTCCAATTCCACCATGGGTGATACACAAATCTCTCCTCTGTCAGTGCTCCAATTCAACCATTTTTTATCCCATTTCTTCGGGCACCCTCTGGTTATAAATACTTCTTTCTCCGCAATCATACACCTGTCTAGCTCTATCAGCCACATCGATACAGTAGGCTGTGCCACTCCACACCATCCCCTTGCCAATTCTCTTTTTACTAATGTGTACCCCAGCGTCACCAATTGTTGTTCGATTTCAGTCAGGTCTGTATTCTCCCATATGTTAAGCAAACCCAGTCGGGGCGTCAGATTTACCGTCCTCCCCAATGCAGACTGCATATGATTTGAGGCTCTCTCCCAGAGATCACGCACCAGCGGGCATTCCCACAGTGTGTAATAGAAGGTAGCTGGCTGCCTGCAACCCTTCAAACATAGGTCATCTTGCCTAGTCCCTATTTTGGCCAGTGTTATCCCCATCAGATAGGAGCGATGCAAAATTCTGAGTTGAATTAGCCTGAATCTAAGCGTGATGGCCACCTCCCTAGGTGACATAAGAGCCAGTCGCCAATCTTCCTCATCGATCAGTCCCAGGTCTTTCCCCCACTGCTCCTTGAGCTTGCCGAAGTTATCTGGCAAATTATTACTACAATTTTTATAAGTCAAGGATATTGCTTTAGACTGCAGTGGTCCATCTAGCAAGCGATCCTCCAGAAGCGATGAGTCCGGTATGTCCTCGCAGCTCGGGAAGGCCGCCTGCAAGGCATGTCGTATTTGCAGGTATCTAAAAACCTCCCCCGGAGCCAATTGGTAGCTCTTTTGGAGATCGTCAAATTTGAGTATTGCTCCCCTTTTGACCAAATCTTGTACTGTCAAGATGCCTATTACATCCCACCTATCAAATTCTGGTTGATAGCACAGCATGCCTAATTTCTGAGCGTACCATAGTGGTGCTGCCTTAGTAAGGACGCCAGCCCATCCCAGCTGCGAGTTCGCCAGACGCCAAATTTGCACCTTGTGCAGTGTTGGGGCATTGCATCTTTGTCTCTTGGTGTTGGAATACAGGGCACCCAGATAACCCGAGTGATCCATCTGGTACCTGTCTAGGACGTAGGCCGGGTCCGTTGGTGGGGCGTATATCCAATAATTTACGGCCACCAACTGAGAGGCCCAGTAATACAGCCTGATGTCAGGCAACGCTATCCCCCCGTCGTACCACCCTTTTGTTAGTTTCTGAAGTGCGATTCTCGGGGACTTACCATCCCATAACAAAGTACGTATCTCTCCTTCAACCGCTACAAAGTACGCATCTGGAAATCGGTGCTGGCATTCTGGAGAATATATAAAAATTGTGGGAGTGCCAACATTTTAAAAAGAGCAGCGCGCCCACCAAAGACAGAGGCAGCGATCTCCAGTGCTTAACGTCTGTTCGCAATCTAGCCAACGGGGCTGCCAAATTGCGGCTGTAAAAGAGAGCCGGGTCTAATGTGATAAAGACTCCCAGATACTACATTTGTCTACCGCAAATACTAACGCGCAGTCTTTAGGGAGACGAGGAGTCTGTCCATGTAACACAAGTAGCACAGATTTACCCCAGTTAATTGCATATGCCGAGTACTTCCCAAAGTTTGTAAAAATATTGAGAACAGCGTGTATAGGCTTGTACAGGGAGTACAGGCAGTACAGGGAGGCAAGGTAAAGGCAAGGTAAAGCAATATGTCATTGGCATATAGGATTATTTTGTCCTCACATTCCAATGACCATCTGAGACCCCGCACCATCACATCACGACGATCCAAGCCGTCAGGGGCTCCAGCAAAAGGGAGAACAGTAGCGGGAACACTGGACACCCCTGTCTGGTGCCTCTACGTAGTGTGAACGTCTGGGATGTATAGTTGTTAACTCTCACTTGCCCCTGGATGTCAGTGTATAGCAGCTTCACCCATCTTATAAATTCAGGGCTCAACCCAACCCTCACGAGAACTTCAAAAAGATATGGCCATTCAATCGAATCGAATGCCATGGAGGCATCCAAGGATAATATAACTGCGTCTTCTCTCAAAAATTCCCTGCGCGCCATCACATTATGCAGGCGGTGTATGTTAAGAGCCGTGTTTCTTCCTGGCATGAAGCCAGATTGATCTGGGTGCACCAGGGAGGAAATTACTGTCCCAAGTCGTGTGGCAAGTACTTTTGCCAAGATCTTTGCCTCTACATTTATCAGCGAGATTGGCCTGTACGAGCTACAGTCGTCCACAGGCTTTCCAACTTTGTGAATAACAACAATGCTATCAAGACGTTGGTCTGCTGGCAGACATCCCTTCTCACAACTTTCCTCATACATTGCCCGCAAGTGTGGGACGACCTGAGAGGCCAAGACCTTGAGGAACTCAATGGGGGTGCCATTTGGCCCCATCGCCTTCCCAGACTTGATTTGGCCAATAGCTCTCTGGATTTCCTCATTTGTCAGATCTTCATCCAACACCTCTGTATCCAGCTCCGCAAGAGCTGGCACATCACTATCCACCAGAAGCTGGCGTGAGTTCACTGCTGTATACGTAGGGGAGGGAGAATATACTCTTTCTAAGTGACCTGAAAATGCCTCCGCGATATCATTGGAGTGGATGAGGACCTCTCCGCTAGGTGACCTTAGTCGAGGCACCCACCTCGCACCCTGTTCCCTCCTTTCCAACCAGGCTAGTGTTTTCCCAGCTCTATCTCCCAGCTCATACAACCTATGCTAGGTAGCACTATGTGTGGCCATCATGTTTTCACGTGCCTTGAGCCTGTACTCATCTTGTTTCAGTTTTAAACTATGTTGAGTATCACCTGAGGGATTATTTGCGTGTTCTGCCTCAAGTCCCTGAAGTTCCTCCTCTATTTGAACCAGGATCTGGTGCCTGTTTGCAACATACTTTGTTTTCAGTGACAGGGCGTATCCTTTTAAGACCACCTTATATACCTCCCATATAGTTTGTGCCGTGTCTACCGATCTCAGATTTTTGGCTAGAAAGTTCCCAGTTTTTATGCAAAGCTCTTCTTTAATGTCAGGTATTTTCAACAGCCATGGGTTAATAACTATAGTAGTACGTATCTGTTGTTCCCCGTGAGTAAACTCAACCCTAACAGGGGAATGATCCGAGATACCTCTGGGTAATGTCCAGGGGTGTCTAAAGTTACCCATGGAGGCAGTGTATGTTAGAAAGTAATCAATACAGGAAAGACTACTGTGAACACTGGAAAAGTACGTATATTTGGAATCCGCTGTTTGTAACTCCGGCCCCACATCCGAGGGGCCTATTGCCGTGGTGAATTCTGCCGTAAGTTTGTTTGGTCTGGCCCCCTGTCTCTGCGGGTATCTGTCGATCATGCCATCCTTAGTCATATTGTAATCTCCGCCCATTATCAATGTACCATCTGGTCAACACTTTACCCAGGTCCACTAAGGCGTCCCTACCTAGTGCTGGTGGAAGGTAAACAGAAACTACATTAAGAGCTCTCCCCTCCCACTGGGCTTCGGCCACAGCAAACTGTCCCCCCGGGTCTGTCCATGTCACCCGCCAGGCCTCTTGCACCCTTTCCCTGTCTAACAACCCTCACAGAACTACTAGTCCCAGAATGCACTTTGAGGGCTATCGCCTTGCATGCTTTCCCATGCTGCACTAGGAGCAGTCAGCTGACCTGGTGCAGCATATAGACTGCCAGCTCTTGGTATCAGGTGCTTGGCTTTCGTTCCTGGATAGGCCCACGCCCCTTTTCCCTACCTGCTCGAGTTTTGGGATTTCCTGCTGTGGTGTGTTTCAACGGACCTGCTTCTTGTGCCATCGGAACAGTTTGATTTCCCCAGAGTGTCAAAACCTGATCTGAGGTCTGATATGGAACTGCACGCGTTCTAACGCAATTTTATTTTTTGCCACCTGAGTGCAAGGTCGTGCTGGTTCCGCCCTGTTCGGTTCCTTCCTATTTTTGCTGCCTCGGACGCGAGGCGTGTCTTTCTTTATTTTTTGCAACGGACGGCACGAGACGCGCCATTAAACAAGCCCTGTTTGTTTGCACCGGTTGTGCTGGGCTTTCTTCCAGAAGTACCGTGTTGGATGTACTTCTTACCTGTAACATGCACTTTTTTTATTTTTTAACACGTGTGTGCGCGTTTAAATATTGAGCCTGCTAGAGTTCTTACTCGCAGTTAACAGCGTGAATCCACCCGCTGTTTTTATTTTTGGATCCTTTGTTTCTTAGTTCTACCTGACTTCTGCCTCAACTCAATATATATATTACAGCAGCTTCTCCTCCTGAAGGCTATTACATTTATTAACGCTTGAGTTAGTGGGCCTGCCTGATTTTTCTTTGGACTCTTTATCCTGCGGCGCAATAAAGGAACACTGCTAAAGGAACATTGATTATCTTCCACTTCCCTTGAACTTTGGAGAGACTCATTTAAGTTCAATACTGTAAATGTGCATGTAAGTATGGGCAAGCATACAATCTGAACTCTTGACCTTTAGAAGTTTACTATTGTAGAGGCTTTCATATCTCTATAACCTTCTTACTTTTGTCTCCTTGTCCCTCTGCAGGTTTATCCGCCCTACAGTTATTTTTTCCTGAAAGATGCCCAGGTGGCTCTTTCCTGTCCCTCCACTCCCTGGGGGTATCAGTATACCCTCAGTATGCCTGATTGGTTTGAGGTGGCTATACCCTACTGGAGTTAAGAGGCGTCATCTTCGCTCCCGTGGATCTTGGTTCTGCTAGTCTTAGAATTAGAAGCCCCGACAGAAAGCCAAGCCCACGAACGTAAAAATCCCCTGAGCGAAGATGAATAAAGGCGCTTCTTATGACGTGCTTATTTCTGATTCCTTGCCCCGTGATAATCCTGAAGTCACCATGACTGAGTTAGCAGCCACGGTAGTTAATCTGCAAACAGAACTTAGACTCCTACGGGGGGATAATCAGCGTCTGGTAACCGAATTTCATGTTTTGAAAACCCCAAAACAATTAGAGACCTCTGTGACGGAAACACACCCCAAGTATAAACGCAGTTACATTCATCCAGGTCATTTTCAAGTCCCTTCCCCCACCACCAGTGCTCCTCCTAATCCTACTACCACCCCTGTTAACTGTAGTTACTCCACCACAGACCCCCTTAGACCATGCCCGAAAGGCTCAACGGGGATAGCAATAAGTACACTGTATTTATGAATCAATGTCACCTACAGTTTCTATGTCGTGCGGCCTCCTTTCCTGATGACGCAGCTAAAATAGCCTTTATCATATCTTATTTAAGTGGGAATTCAGCCCTTTGGGCTGTGCCTCTGGTAGAAAATGATGATCCCATTCTGTAGGACTTGTCTCAGTTCAAAGAGCATATGAGAAGTCTTTTCGCTCGTCATTCTTACATGCAGGCTAGCAACAATGAGCTGCTTAATCTCAAACAGGGCTTACTGACATATATTACCACCTTCAATCGGTTTGTTACGGAGACTCAGGAGCCTGAGGAGATGAGAACGTCCCTGTTTTATAGAGGATTACGAGACGAGCTCAAAGATATCTTGACGCAAATAGTGGATCCCCCAGAGGAGTGTTCAGCCTTCATGGATTTAGTGGTCAAACTTGATCATCGGTTGACGGAAAAAAAAGGTGAAAAGACTAAAGGAGAATATCCTCGCCTTTTCTTTTTACGAAGTGAAAAGAAAGACAATAAAGATGCTAGTGAGCCTATGCAATTAGGAGGAGTAAGGGGTCCTTTGTCCACAGAGGTACGAGAGTAAAGAAGAAAATTTAATCTTTGTCTCTATTGTGGTAAGGGTGGGCATTTTGCCAGAGAATGCCCCATGAAACCTAAGGCTACTCTGAAGAGTTCTGTGGTCATTTTGGGGGCAGCTGTGTCGTCGGAAAACTAGTTGAATTGGAGAGTCCAGAGATCGCTCCTCCAAGTCCATCCTTGTTGCAGGTTTCACAGTCTTTGTCAAACACTCTTCCTCCTGTGCCTAAACATTTTGCTATCACAGTCGTCTTTATTTTACCGTCTGAACATAGAAAATCCATGTCAATATTGATAGATTAAGGGGCTACATGAAATTTTCTAGATATTGCTGTCGCCAAAGCTCTAGGACAGAAAGAGTAAGAGCGGTAGATAGGACTGAGTTGTCCTCTGGATTAATAGAGTACCAGACCCCTGATCTTTTCATGGTATGTGATAACGGCCATTCAGAGGTGATCTCCTTTGATCAAATTGACACTACAAACTTTGGGGCTATTCTTGGAGTACCCTGGTTACAACTAAACAATCCGCATATAGATTGGGTCATTAGGAAGGTAACACTTCGGTCCTCACATTGTATATTAAACTGCTACCAAGAAACGGCATTGTGGCACGCTCCTTTGTGTTTTGCTCTTTCCAATACCGAATCTTCTAGTTTACCTCCTGAGTATCTGGAATCCACTGGCGTATTTGACGAGGCTAAGGCTGTTGCGCTTCCCCCGCATAGAGCCTAAGATTGCAGGATAGACTTGATTCCTGGTGCTGAGGTGCCTGTTAGCAGAGTATATGCCTTAACAGAACCAGAGAATTAATACCTCTCTTAGTATCTGCAAGACATGTTAAAGAAAGGCTTTATCCGGCATTCAACCTTGCAAGTGTCCTCTCTGATTTCTTTTATTCCTAAGAGAGAAGGGGGATTGAGAGCGTGCCTGGACTATCGTGCCCTGAACAAAGTGACAGTAAAAAACAAATACCCTCTTCCACTCATCTCCAATCTTTTAGATCAGGTGCGTAAGGCCGAAATCTTTACTAAGCTTGATTTAAGGGGGGCTTACCATCTCATCTGAGTCTGAGAGGGAGATGAGTGGAAGACGGCCTTCCGCACTAAGTTCAGACTATATGAATACTGCGTAATGTCCATTCTGCTTATGCAATGCCCCTGCGGCATTTCAATTTCTTGTAAATGAGATACTCCGAGAATATCTTGACATATTCGTTATCGTCTACATTGACGACATCCTGATTTATTCTCAGAATGAACAAGAGCACATGGAGCATGTAAGGTTAATACTCCAAAGGATCCAGGATAATCATTTATTCCACAAACTGGATAAGTGCCTATTCCATACACAGAGGGTAGAATTCTTAGGTTTTGTTATATCCCCAAAGGGTGTTCACATGGATCCTACCAAATTATCTGCCATCACCAACTGGGCCAGTCCCATGACTGTCATAGAAGTGCAGTCCTTTTTAGGATTTGCCAATTTTTATCGAAGATTTATACATCATTTCTCTGAATTAGTGGCTCCAATAACCAGGTTACTAAAAAAGGGAGTAGCGTATGAATGGGATAATGCTGCTGAGACCGCCTTCCGTGCCCTGAAAAACAGATTTACAACGGCCCCCATTATAAGACAGGCAGATGAGACGCAACCATATTTTGTGGATGTCTCTCAGTTCGCAGTAGGGGGGTCTTGTCACAGAGAGATGTAAAATCAGGCGCTCTCCATCCAGTAGCCTATTTCTCGAAAACCCTATCACAAGCAGAACAGCATTATACCATGGGGGAAAGAGAACTCTTGGCTATAAAGATGGTGTTCCAGGAGTGGCGTCACTATCTGTTAGGGTCTCCTCATACCATAACTATTTATTCTGACCATAGGAACCTCCAGTTTTTCCGGTCTGCCAAAGCCCTCACCCCCGACAGATGCGATGGGTTTCTTTTTTCTCTGAATATGATTTTGTCATCACCTTTCCTCCAGGGACCAAGCATGGCTAAGCAGATGCCCTATCACGGTTAGGAAAAGATCACAAGTATCTAGATGAGACCCCTGTACCCATCATATCAGAGCATAAATTCATAGCACTGGGTGAGAATCAAAAGGTGGATTCTGACTCTTTTTTCTCACAATTAGAGTAGGAGTTTACTAAACTTGATCGAGGGAAATGGTTGGCAGATCCTTTAAATAAAATCGTAAAAGACTTGTTCTACCACAAAAACTGTTTGTTTATCCCTTCAGAAAAAAACAAGGCTACAGATTATGAAATGCTAACTTATCTTACCCATGTCCACACACCCTGGTGGAGAAAAGACTCTGCAAACCTGTCAAAGATGGTTCTGGTGGAAAGGGATATCTCAGGACATTTCTGCCTTTGTCAAAGCTTGTCCCACATGCGCTCGACATAAACCACTACATTGTGCACCTGTCGAGCTCTTACAGCCTTTACCTGTCCCTGATTGCCCTTGGTCCTGTATCATAACAATACGTTCGAGAAAAAGGGTCAAGGTAGTATCAGTGCTTTTAAATTTTAACATATATTACAGCACACCAATAGTTCATAGTTTGTTTGCCTGAAACACAGGTTTATTCTGCTGGGTAAAACATTCATTAAATGCTTTTTCAATTCAAAACATAAATGTAATTTCGTGTATTCACTCAAATATATTTCATTGTCTATGTACATCCATTAATTAATATAAATCAAAACATAAATCTTTTTTCATATATTTACTGTGATATTTACAGTGCTCACAATGTGATAGAAAGAAGGTTTGATGGGAAGAATGGGAGTGATTGGATAAGTGAGGGACAGGGTAAAGGTGTTGTGACAGGCACAATAACAATTGCTGACAATAAAACCTTTACGGCCTTGAAAAGTTCCTCAATTCTCCTAGAACCATAACAACATAGGGCATATTAATTTTATTTCTTCTGTTCCTATGAGTTTGAAAATATGTAGAAGTCTACGTTTTGACCCCTATGTGGCTAAGAGTTATTGATTCCTCATGGCGGGGTCTCCATCAGGACCGGAGATTGTGTAGAGCACCTGGAAGTAATTAGTTCAATTTAGTGTATGAATTGTGGGGTGGTGAAACAAATACACGGTAGGTAACAGGTGGTACCTACTTGGGGGAAGAACTGTGAATTAATCTTCCTGTATGGCAGCCAAACGCACCAAACAATCTGTGAAGAGATTTAACCCCTTCGATGCTGATGACGGAGCGGTTCCGTCATCAGCATCGGTTGGGCTGTGCTGATGACGGAACCGCTCCGTCATCAGTACAGCCCTGGGGGAGAGCGCTGGCACAGCGCGCGCCGACGTCATCAGGAAGCGCTGGACGCGCTGGAAGCCATTTGTTTCCAGCGTGTCCAGGAACAAGGTGCGTGTTTGCTGCTCCGGTGGGGCGGGGGGGCCGTTTTTCGGTGCCTTGAGGCATCGGGGGGGAGGAAACTGTGTTTCCTCTCCCCTGATGTCCCAATGCACGGCATTCCTGGTGCACGATCGCGCACAGCGTCGCAATCGTGCACCAGGAATGCCCCACTAGACACCAGGGATTGTTTTGTATGGGCAAATTGTGTGTAGGAAGCGACCCCTTGGGCAAGGGTCGCTTCCTTTGGCTGGCATATTTATAATCAGACTTTTCTGCCCCCCCTGGGGCAGATCGGCCGTTTTTTTTGGCCGATCTGCACCCGGGGGGGGGGCAGAAAAGCCCACTAGACACCAGGGATTGTTTTTGGGCATATTTATTTGTCGAGGAAGCGACCCCTTGGGCAAGGGTCGCTTCCTCTTGGGGCCAAATATTGTTTCAGACTTTTCTGCCCACTAGACACCAGGGATTGCTTGTGTTTGGTTTTTTTTGTTGGTTTTTGTGCAGGAAGCGACCCCTTAGGGGGCCAAATAATGTTTTAGACTTTTCTGCCCCCCCTGGGGCAGATCGGCCGTTTTGTTTGGCCGATCTGCACCCAGGGGTGGGGCAGAAAAGCCCACTAGACACCAGGGATTGTTTTTTATTTATAAAGGAAGCGACCCCTTGGGCAAGGGTCGCTTCCTTAGGGGGATAAAATATTGTTCTGACTTTTCTGCCCCCCCGGGGCAGATTGGCCATTTTTTGGGCCGATCTGCACCCAGGAGGAGCAGAAAAGCCCACTAGACACCAGGGATTGTTTTTTATTTGAAAAGGAAGCGACCCCTTGGGGAAGGGTCGCTTCCTAGTGGCCCTAATATTTTTTTAGACTTTTCTGCTCCAGGGGGCCCACGTTTATAATGATTTATAATCTTCCCCCCTTGGGGACAGACACCCCATTTGTGACATACCCTGTGACATAGCATGTTGTAATGTGTGTTGTTTTTGTTTCTTCTAATGTGTATTGTTTTTTTTTCTCTTTAGATTGTTGCAGTGTGCGGTTCTGTTACTGGTGGTTCTGTTGTTCTGCTGTTTCTGTAGTTGCATGTGTTTGGTAAGAGACCTTTTTTTTGTTCAATTGTAATGTAATTGTTTATTTTGCAAAGTGTGTAGTAATACGAGTATGTGTTGTTGCTGTTTGTTGTGATTGTAAAACATGTTTTGCATTTGTTTTTGATGTGTCCTTCTGTAGATGTAAGGTTTTTTTTTTTTCTTTCTAGTGGGATATCGTTGACTATTTGCTGTGTCTTTGCAGAGTAGGTGCTGGTGAGTGTAGTTGTGTCTTGTAAGTGAATTGTATATTTTTTCTAAATATATTTTTTGGTGAAAAAGTCTTACATTTTTATCTTACTTTGCGCAGTGTTGGGGTTGTTGAGTTGTTTGTGCAGACTCCTTTATTTGTAAGGATAATGGCTAGCCGCCGGATTACTGCTCAGCAAGTTGTTGGAATGCTTTTTGATTCTTCCTCTGACCATGGTCCAGAGTCTGACTCTGATTCTGAGCCAGAGGTGGGAGGTGAAGATTCAGGTAGTGAGTTTTCTCTACACATGGCTTCATCTGATGATGAAGACACTTTGAGTGCTGATGAAGCTACTTTTGGTGTGGATGATGTGCCTGTGGTTGGGGAGGACATTGCTGTGTTTACAGTTTTGGAGGACATGGTTGTGCCTGTGGTTGCGTAGGACAGTGATGTGCCAATTGTGCGGCAAGAGACATCTGGGCTGCAGCCTGGGGCTGCTAGACTTCCAGTTGGTGTTGTGAGACAAGAGTTAGCTGGGCGGCGGCCTGCGGCTGCAAGACTTGACGATGAAAGTTCTGACCTCTGGGTTGCACCAGGCATGGTGCAGCCGGCATTGCCTGAATTTACTGCTGTTCCAGGGTGTAGGGTGAACACTGAAAACTTTTTACCTATTGATTTTTTCAAGTTGTTTATGGATGATGTGTTTTTGGCAGAGATTGTAGAGCAGACTAATTTGTATGCTGAAACTCTTTTTTAGGGTGAACAGTGCCAGCCTTAAGCCCCACGCTAGAGCTACCCGGTGGACTCCCACCCATTTGGAGGAGATGAAAAAGGTTTTGGGTTTAACTCTTTTGATGGGCTTGCTTAGGAAACCATCAATGGCTTCATATTGGTCTACTAGTCCCTTGATGGCAACAGCTATATTTCCGGCAGTCATGACTCGTGATAGGTATTTGCTTCTGCTGCGGATGATGCATTTTGTTGACAATAGTCTTGCTTTGCCACGAGATCACCCTGATTGTGACCGTCTTTTCAAGATTCGGCCTGTCATTGATCATTTGGTTGATCGATTTTCTGAGATCTTTTATCCTGGGAAAGAAATTGCAGTGGATGAGTCTTTGCTGTTGTTCAAGGGCCGCTTGGTATTTCGGCAATACATTCCTAGTAAGAGGGCACGCTATGGAATCAAACTGTATATGCTGTGTGACAGTGAGACTGGATATGTCTCTAATTTCAGGGTGTACACTGGTAAGGAATCCAGGATTAACCCCCCTGGTTGTCCGTCAACTTTTGGAGTGACTGAGAAAATTGTGTGGGAACTTGGTCGTGGATTTTGTAACAAAGGCCATCATTTGTATGTCGATAACTTCTACACTGGTGTGCGGTTGTTCAGGGAATTGGCCAAAGTGGACACTGTTGCTTGTGGCACAATCCGCTCAAACCGTAAAGGTTTCCCAAAAGAACTTGTTTGTCGAAAGCTTGTTTGGGGACAGTGCAGTGCTTTGCGTTGTGAGGAGCTTCTAGCTGTGAAGTTTACAGACAGGAGAGATGTCTACATGTTGACTACAATACATGATGAAAGCACTGAACCACGGAATGTTTGGGGTCAGGTTGCAGAAGTGCGCAAACCTGTGTGCATACTGGACTACAATAAGTACATGGGTGGTGTTGACAGAGTTGATCAGAGGTTGGAACCGTATGCTGCTCTTCGTAAGGCTTACATTTGGTACAAGAAGTTGGCTATCCATCTTTTCCACTTGGCAACCTTTAATGCTTTTATAGTGTTCCAGAAATCTTGTCCCCAGTCAAAGTTGACTTTTGTAAAGTTTCAGGAGTCTCTAATAGGCAGCCTTGTTTTAGTGGAACAGGCAAGTGTTCCTAGATTTGGAGTGGTGGAGGATGTTGCCAGATTGAAAGATCGCCACTTTTCTGATCATATTCCTCCTACACCCTCAAAAGACTTTCCCAGTCGGAGATGTAGAGTCTGTTGGCGAAGAGGTTTGCGGAAGGAGGTTCGCATGTACTGCCCCGACTGTCCTTCAAACCCCGGGCTGCGTGTATCTGCTTGTTTTAGATTGTACCACACGCAAAAGAATTTTTGGGAGTATCAATGAGTGGTAAAGTGAACTGGTTGGTCTTTATTCTGTAATAGTTATTGTTCAGTTTCAAAGTTTGTATTTGTGTAGTCTTTTTAGATTTAGTTGTCGAGTTAGTAGATTTGTATCAATTTGCAATTTGTTTTTGTTTCTCTTTTATTTAAAAAAAAAAACTAAAGTATGATGTTGGTTTGCGTGTAGTGTCCATTGTCTGACTGTGTGCATGGTTTGGCGCTTGCCTGGTGTTGTGTTTGGATTTGTCTTTGGCTGGTGGTGTTCGTGGAGTGGTGCTTGACTGGTGGTGTGTGTGGAGGGGCGCTTGGCTGGTGGTGTGCATGGAGTGGTACTTGGCTGTCTGTGCACGGAGTGGTGCTTGGCTGGCGGTGTGTGTGGAGTGGTGCTTGGCTGGCGGTGTGTGTGGAGTGGCGCTTGGCTGGACGGTGTGCGTGGAGTGGTACTTGGCTGTCTGTGCACGGAGTGGTGCTTGGCTGGTGTTGTGTTTGTGGAGTGGCGCTTGGCTGGTGGTGTGTGTGGAGGGGCGCTTGGCTAGTGGTGTGCATGGAGTGGTACTTGGCTGTCTGTGCACGGAGTGGTGCTTGGCTGGCGGTGTGTGTGGAGTGGTGCTTGGCTGGCTGTGTGTGTGGAGTGGCGCTTGGCTGGACGGTGTGTGTGGAGTGGTACTTGGCTGTCTGTGCACGGAGTGGTGCTTGGCTGATATTGTGTTTGTGGAGTGGCGCTTGGCTGGTGGTGTGTGTGGAGGGGCGCTTGGCTGGTGGTGTGCATGGAGTGGTACTTGGCTGTCTGTGCACGGAGTGGTGCTTGGCTGGCGGTGTGTGTGGAGTGGCGCTTGGCTGGTGGTGTGCGTGGAGTGATGCTTGGCTGGTGTTGTGTGTGGAGTGGTACTTGGCTGTCGGTGTGCGCTGAGTGGTGTTTGGCTGGCGGTGTGCATGGTCTGGTGCTTGGATGGTGGTGTGGGTGGACTGGCACTCGGCAGGCGGTGTGTGAGTAGTTACTTTCTGTTGGTCACTACACACACTGCTAGTTGAGTGACACTCCACACAGTCCATTTTGTGTAGTTGCAGTGTCCGAAATGTGGGCGTGTGAAAGTGATGGGCCCTTGAATGGCGCTGTTTGCTGGTGTGAGTGTTGGAATGTGATGGGTCCGCGGCTGGCGGTGTGAATGTTTTGTATGTGTCACGCGTACGAAAGGTGTATGAATGGCCTGTAAAGAGGTTGGTGCCTTGACGTGGCTTTACAGCTCACGAGCTGTGAGTCCGTGGTTCAGTTTATCATACTTTCAATTATACACAGTGTATTTCATTTTTGTGAAATTACTTGCGTATACAATTGTATGTACTGAATCATCACTCACCCTCGTGCCAAATCCAACCAGTATGTGTGTGTGCTTGCGGATTAGATGGGTGTGCAGTAATAATTGTTTTTTTTCTCTTTCTGCAGTAGGGTGTACCTTGCCCCTTATTGTGATTGTTGTTATGTGTTGCTTTTCCATTCGGATGGTGTCAATGGTCTGGTTTGTATCAGGTATGAAAGGTGCGTGAATGGCCTGTAAAACGGTTGGTGCCTTGTCGTGGCTTTACAGCTCACGAGTTGCGAGTCACTGGTTCAGTTTTTATGCATTTATTTATTGACAGAGTTTCCAAAGATGCCTGCCAAGCCCCGGGCCAAAAGCTCAGGTGACCCCCTCAAAAAATAAGATTATTTGGCTAAAGGTAATGTTTTGGTCTCCACAGTATGAATTGGGCCTTTTCCTAAAGCAGCCGCTATGCCTACCCACGCAAGTGAGGTACCATTTTTATCGGGAGACCTTGGGGAACGCTGGGTGGGAGGTAATTTGTGTGAGCCCAGTGATGCCACGCTTTCCCACACTAAAACGTGTGAAAAAACTGATTTTTTTCTGCTAAAATTGAGGTTTGCAAGGGATTCTGGGTAACGGAACGTTGGAGGATCCACGCAAGCATGCCTCCTTGGAAGCCCCCGGGTGTCTACTTTTCAGAAATGTGTGGGTTTGGTAGGTTTCCATAGATGGCTGTCTCGCACGGGGCCAGAAACCCAGGTAACCCCTCTTGCAAAAGCTGGTGAATTTAACAATGGTGAAAATGTTAAGTCCACCAGCTTTTGCAAGAGGGGTTACCTGGGTTTTTGGCCCCGTGCGAGACAGCCATCTAGGGAAACCTACCAATCCCACACATTTCTGAAAAGTAGACACCCGGGGGCTTCCAAGGAGGTATGGCTTGCGTGGATCCTCCAACGTTCCTTTACCCAGAATCCCTTGCAAACCTCATTTTTTGCTTGGAAAAAATCAGTTTTTTCACACGTTTTAGTGGGGGAAAGCGTGGCATCACTGGACTCACACAAATGACCTCCCACCCAGCGTTCCCCAAGGTCTCCCGATAAAAATTGTACCTCACTTGCGTGGGTAGGCATAGCGGCTGCTTTAGGAAAAGGCCCAATTCATACTGTGGAGACCAAAACATTACCTTTAGCCAAATAATCTTATTTTTTGAGGGGGTCACCTGAGCTTTTGGCCCGGGGCTTGGCAGGCATCTTTGGAAACTACCAAACCCAAACAGTTCTGAGAACTAGACACCCGGGGGAGTCCAGGGAGGTATGGCATGCGTGGGTCCCCCAATGTTTTCCTACCCAGAAACCCCTGCAAACCTGAAATTTTGGTCCAAAAACCCACTTTTCCATACTTTTTTGGGTGGGATCTCGCTGCCGGAACAAATGTCCTACCACCCAGCGTTTCCCTTGTTCTCCTGAGTAAAATGATACCTCACTTGTGAGGGTGGGCCAAAGGCATGTGACTCAGGCTGGGGTGCTTAATTTGTAAAACTTAAATATGACTAAAAACTACTTTTTTCAAAATTCATTTTTCGCGTGTTCTGCTTTGGGGCACCCACACAAGTGAGGTATCCTTTTACTCGGGAGAACAAGGGGAACGCAGGGTGGTAGGACTTTTTTGCCGGCACGGCGATCCCACGCCAAAATGTTTGGAAAAGTGCTATTTTTACCTATTTTTAAGGTTTGCAAGGAGTTCTGGGTAGGAAAACATTGGGGGACCCACACATGCCATACCTCCCTGGACTCTCCCGGGTGTCTAGTTTTCAGAACTGTTTGGGTTTGCTACTTTGCAAAGAATACCACCGAGCCCCGGGCCACAAACTCAGATGCCCCCCCCCCCCCAAAATCAAGGTAGTTTTGCAATAAGGTACTGTAAATTCACCACCGTACGATTTGAACCGTTTCCTGTTGCAGCCACTATGTCTATCCACGCAAGTGAGGTACCATTTTTTTCGGGAGACCTGGGGGCACGCTGGGTGGGTGGAAATTTGTTGATCCACGCAGATTCCAGAACTTTCCACCACAGAAATGTGAGGAAAATTTGTTTTTTTGGTCAAATTTTTATGTTATCAAGGGATTCTGGGTAACAAAACCTGGGGGTAGGCAGACGAGTCACCCCATCCTGAATTGCCCTGGGTGTCTAGTTTTCAAAAATGTATAGGTTTGCTAGGTTTCCCTAGGTGCTGGCAGAGCTACGGCGCAAAAACAAAAGGTAGTCTTTTTGTCCGAATCGTGCTAAATTTCACTGGGAAATTGAGGTGCGACCATGCTGCGTTTTGCGCTGTTTCATGTCGCAGCCACTATGCCTACCCACGCAAGTGAGGTACCATTTTTTTCGGGAGACTTGGGGGCACGCTGGGTGAGTGGAAATTTGTTGATCCACGCAGATTCCAGAACTTTCCACCACAGAAATGTGAGGAAAATGTGTTTTTTGGTCAAATTTTTATGTTTTCAAGGGATTCTGGGTAACAAAACCTGGGGCTAGGCAGACGAGTCACCCCATCCTGAATTGCCCTGGGTGTCTAGTTTTCAAAAATGTATAGGTTTGCTAGGTTTCCCTAGGTGCTGGCAGAGCTACGGCACAAAAACAAAAGGTAGTCTTTTTGTCCGAATCGTGCTAAATTTCACTGGGAAATTGAGGTGCGACCATGCTGCGTTTTGCGCTGTTTCATGTCGCAGCCACTATGCCTACCCACGCAAGTGAGGTACCATTTTTTTTGGGAGATCTGGAGGCACGCTGGGTGGGTGGAAATTTGTTGATCCATGCAGATTCCAGAACTTTCCACCACAGAAATGTGAGGAAAATGTGTTTTTTTGGTCACATTTTTATGTTTTCAAGGGATTCTGGGTAACACAACCAGTGGGTAGGCAGACGAGTCACCCCATCCTAAATTGCCCTGGGTGTCTAGTTTTAAAAAATGTATAGGTTTGCTAGGTTTCCCTAGGTGCTGGCAGATCTACGGCGCAAAAACAAAAGGTAGTCTTTTTGTCCGAATCGTGCTAAATTTCACTGGGAAATTGAGGTGCGACCATGCTGCGTTTTGCGCTGTTTCATGTCGCAGCCACTATGCCTACCCACGCAAGTGAGGTACCATTTTTTTCGGGAGACCTGGGGGCACGCTGTGTGGGTAGAAATTTGTTGATCCACGCAGATTCCACAACTTTCCACCACAGAAATGTGAGGAAAATGTGTTTTTTTGGTCAAATATTTATGTTTGCAAGGGATTCTGGGTAACAAAACCTGGGGGTAGGCAGAAGAGTCACCCCATCCTGAATTGCCCTGGGTGTCTAGTTTTCAAAAATTTATAGGTTTGCTAGGTTTCCCTAGGTGCTGGCAGAGCTACGGTGCAAAAACAAAAGGTAGTCTTTTTGTCCGAATCGTGCTAAATTTCACTGGGAAATTGAGGTGCGACCATGCTGCGTTTTGCGCTGTTTCATGTCGCAGCCACTATGCCTACCCACGCAAGTGAGGTACCATTTTTTTTGAGAGACCTGGGGGCACGCTGGGTGGGTGGAAAGTTGTTGATCCACGCAGATTCCAGAACTTTCCACCACAGAAATGTGAGGAAAATGTGTTTTTTTGGTCAAATTTTTATGTTTGCAAGGGATTCTGGGTAACAAAACCTGGGGGTAGGCAGACGAGTCACCCCATCCTGAATTGCCCTGGGTGTCTAGTTTTCAAAAATGTATAGGTTTGCTAGGTTTCCCTAGGTGCTGGCAGAGCTACGGCGCAAAAACCAAAGGTAGTCTTTTTGTCCAAATCGTGCTAAATTTCACTGGGAAATTGAGGTGCGACCATGCTGCGTTTTGCGCTGTTTCATGTCGCAGCCACTATGCCTACCCACGCAAGTGAGGTACCATTTTTTTCGGGAGACCTGGGGGCACGCTGGGTGGGTGGAAATTTGTTGATCCACGCAGATTCCAGAACTTTCCACCACAGAAATGTGAGGAAAATGTGTTTTTTTGGTCAAATTCTTATGTTTTTAAGGGATTCTGGGTAACAAAACCTGGGGGTAGGCAGACTAGTCACCCCATCCTGAATTGCCCTGGGTGTCTAGTTTTCAAAAATGTATAGGTTTGCTAGGTTTCCCTAGGTGCTGGCAGAGCTATGGCGCAAAAACAAAAGGTAGTCTTTTTGTCCGAACCGTGCTAAATTTCACTGGGAAATTGAGGTGCGACCATGCTGCGTTTTGCGCTGTTTCATGTCGCAGCCACTATGCCTACCCACGCAAGTGAGGTACCATTTTTTTTGGGAGACCGGGGGGCACGCTGGGTGGGTGGAAATTTGTTGATCCACGCAGATTCCACAACTTTCCACCACAGAAATGTGAGGAAAATGTGTTTTTTGGGTCAAATTTTTATGTTTGCAAGGGATTCTGGGCAACAAAACCTGGGGGTAGGCAGAAGAGTCACCCCATCCTGAATTTCCCTGGTTGTCTAGTTTTCAAAAATGTATAGGTTTGCTAGGTTTCCCTAGGTGCTGGCAGAGCTACGGCGCAAAAACAAAAGGTAGTCTTTTTGTCCGAATCGTGCTAAATTTCACTGGGAAATTGAGGTGCGACCATGCTGCGTTTGGCGCTGTTTCATGTCGCAGCCACTATGCCTACCCACGCAAGTGAGGTACCATTTTTTTTGGGAGACCTGGGGGCACGCTGGGTGGGTGGAAATTTGTTGATCCACGCAGATTCCAGAACTTTCCACCACAGAAATGTGAGGAAAATGTGTTTTTTTGGTCAAATTTTTATGTTTGCAAGGGATTCTGGGTAACAAAACCTGGGGGTAGGCAGACGAGTCACCCCATCCTGAATTGCCCTGGGTGTCTAGTTTTCAAAAATGTATAGGTTTGCTAGGTTTCCCTAGGTGCTGGCAGAGCTACGGTGCAAAAACAAAAGGTAGTCTTTTTGTCCGAATCGTGCTAAATTTCACTGGGAAATTGAGGTGCGACCATGCTGCGTTTTGCGCTGTTTCATGTCGCAGCCACTATGCCTACCCACGCAAGTGAGGTACCATTTTTTTTGGGAGACCTGGGGGCACGCTGGGTGGGTGGAAATTTGTTGATCCACGCAGATTCCAGAACTTTCCACCACAGAAATGTGAGGAAAATGTGTTTTTTTGGTCAAATTTTTATGTTTGCAAGGGATTCTGGGTAACAAAACCTGGGGGTAGGCAGATGAGTCACCCCATCCTGAATTCCCCTGGGTGTCTAGTTTTCAAAAATGTATAGGTTTGCTAGGTTTCCCTAGGTGCTGGCAGAGCTACGGCTCAAAAACAAAAGGTAGTCTCTTTGTCCAAAGAACGTAAAATTTCACTGGGAAATTGAGGTGCGACCACGTTGCATTTTGTGCCGTTTCCTGTCGTAGGCACAAGGCCGACCCACACAAGTGAGGTACTGTTTTTATCGGGAGACCTGCGGGAATGCTGGGTGGGTGGAAATTTGTTGATCCACGCAGATTCCAGAACTTTCCACCACAGAAATGTGAGGAAAATGTGTTTATTTTGTCAAAATCTTAGCTTTGCAAGGGATTCTGGGTAACAAAACCTGGTGGTAGGCAGTCTAGTCACCCCATCCTGAATTCCCCTGGGTGTCTACTTTTCAAAAATGTATAGGTTTGCTAGGTTTCCCTAGGTGCCGGCAGAGCTAGGGTGCAAAAACTACAGGTAGGCACTTTGCCAAAAAAGGGTCAATTTGTAACTGCTAAATTTAGGTGTGACCACGTTGCATTTTGCGCCGTTTCCTGTCGCAGGCACAAGGCCGACCCACACAAGTGAGGTACCATTTTTATCGGGACACTTGGGGTCATTCAGATTTGTAAATCAACTGTTATTACCAATTGAGCTTTCATGCATTTCTCCCTTTCAATGAAAGACATTGTGTAAAAAAAAAATCTTTATGAAAAATGACCAATAATTCTCATGCTAGTATGAGTATTCCCAACTTTGAACATGTGCAATTATATACTGTTTCTGAACTCTATAATTTGTACCCAATTCAGAAATACATAGGTGTCTTTCATACAGAATATTCCATGTATACATTTTCCAAGACAAAATGCACTATACCCAGTAAATGAAAAAATACCATTGCAAGTTGCTGCTCAGTTTTTGGATCTGGGTTCGTCGGGTTCTTGGTGAAACTACAAGTCCTATATATCCCCACAACCAGGAAGGTCTAACGAATGTAACGGTATATTGCTTTCCAAGAGCTGTCAAAATTAGAAAAAGTTATAGGTGAAAACGTTGAGACAAAAGGCTGTTTTTTTCAACAAAATTTCAAATATTCCAATATCTAACTGTTAGTTTCTATAACGAAACCTTCATGGATTTAGACAAATGACCCTTTTCTGAATTCAGAATTGTGTCTACTTTTCGAAAATGTAAAGCTTTCCAGGATCCATTATTGCTTTCAAACTCATTTCTACCATTAACTGGAAGGAGGTGGAAAGCTCTAAAAATAGCAAAAATAGGCTATGTCCCAGAAAAATGCCAAAACTGAGTGAAATATTTCGGTTCTCTGACAAAAGTCTGTCATTCCCTGAAATCTGAGAAAATGGAGATTTCAGCCCCACAAACCCTTTTGTGATACCATTTTCAAGGAAAAACCCAGAGGCTTTCATTTGCAGCCCGTGTTTCCCATTTTTCTGAAAAAAACAAAAAAAATCACTATATTTTGGTTAATTTATGGGACCCCTCCAAGGGAATACACAAACCCTGGGCGCCTTTAGAATCTACATGATGTTGGAAGAAAAGGACGCAAATTTGGCGCGGATACCTTATGTGGTCAAAAAGTTACAAGGGCCTAAGCGCGCACTACTCCAAAACGCCAAAAAAAGGCTTAGCACAGGAGGGGAAAAGGCCTAGCAGCGAAGGGGTTAAAATCTCTGTGTTATATAAAAGACGTGGCTCAACATGTCTTCAAATGAGTTAATTCAGAGGGAAAAATACTCACTATAATGGACGTGGAAAAGAATTTCCACGGCGTGTCATCCGCAAGGCAGATTCATGGATCACTGCGGCGGGAAGGGTCATTGATCTCCAAAATTTGTAATATTCTTTGGAAACAGAACGAATCTGTGGGTATGTCAACACAGGGGATATATTCAGGAAAAAGAAAACAGTCTGAACTTGCTAAGAGGTGGTATTGTAAAAGTTTCGAAAGGAACAAAAATGCGCATGCATTATTCTATAGGTGAGTTCGGCATGGGTCTTGTGCACGGGTTATTAAATAGTGAACTAAAAAGCCATCGCATGTTAAGGGGTCGGCTGTTAATTCATGGTCAGAGAAGAGTAAAAACATTTGGAAAAAAGTTCACAATCGCTCGAAAATCACATGATCCGGTTATTAAACGGACTCTTGTTGTGTTAGGACACCATTAAGTGGAAAACTAATCGGCCTCGTGAGATAGACGGTGATGCCTGCAAAAGGGCGCGATTAATGATTAGATTATAAATGACATGCTCAGTGGCCAGAGGGCGTGAGGGGAGAAGCTGTCACCCTCGTGTGTATTACCATCGGCAAACATGCTCCAAGCGAGGAGACCGGGCTCTTACCTCAAGTGCTTCTGGGTTTGAAATGACACGCCGATCGGTTGTGGGATCGCCGTGTAAGAAGGATTCGCTAGTGGGTGTGGTCTGGTCACGCGGTGATGTCGTTACCTGCCAGCTGGGGGCTCGGCTCTGCTGAGGCCAATCAGTGCTCCGCGTGGTTACAGGCTGAGTTCAATGGTTGTAGTCATGGTAACAACCTTGTCATAAAGGTGGCGTGGCAGTCTTTTGTTAGTGTAATACACAAGCAATGTATATAATATGATTATTCATTCACTGCAGTTGGATCACGCACTAGAAAAAACGGTATGGGGCTCTAAATGGGAGCAGCGTCTTTAATCGCTAGTGGAAAAAGAAAGAAACGCTGATATTAATGGAATGAAGGTTGGTTACTATGGAGGGTTGTTTTGGGACGGTATGCCAATCGGGACTTGAGCCTTGCTTAAACGTTCTAGACAAAGTTAAGCACATCTTGTATAGTTCAGTGCGAGTACATATAAGACAAAAACACATCTGTCTAAGCATTACGTTGTTGTACATTGCATTCCAAAATACATTACCATCCTTCCTCTTTTTCCTGCCTCAGACGGGAGGCGTGTCTTTCCAGTTAATTAATCAATTTTATTTGAATATGATTTGGAACTCAATTGAGATCCACATATAAACAAAACATAAATGACAACGAAAATTACAAAACATAAAATCCTTAAAATACATTCTATTTATACAGAGGCTGAAAAATAGAAATCATATCTATTAATATAATTCTAAGAAACATTTAAAAAAGTAAAAAATTCTGTAACAGAACATTTCATTGGGAGGGTTGAAAATGGCATCGAGTAAAGATTTAGCAGAAAAAATGCTTAACTGTAAACTTATTGGTCTCACCCACTTTCGGCGATGAGCCATTAGGGCAGGGCATATGAAAAGGATATGGGCAATATCCTGAATTGAGTTGTTATTGCTACAAAAATTACATTTGTCGGAACAACCATACCATCTAGCTAGTAATTTATTTAAAGGGAGAAGATCATGTCTCAAGAGGAACCAAAAACGGCGTAAGCCGTGAGGGAGGTTCCAGGATGCGTAAGGTTGTATATGTTTAAATAAGTAAGAGTTAACAACCTCAGTAACATCTTTCCTTGTAATAAGGACATCTCTGTCCCTCCTAAAACTTAACTCCCATGTAGCCAGTTTTAATGACGACTTTAGCTGATGTGGAGATAGCGAAAAAAGAGTTGATTCATCCAATTCCAGTAATGTAACAGCCCTTCTGAAATTCTTTATAAGTAAAGAATATTCTTTCAGGGGACCCAATAATTATTTTTTAATCAGAAATCTTAAAGTAGCTGATTTACCCTTGGCTAGGCAAAAGACCCAACGTATTACTCCTGCCAGGGCCTGAACCCAACTACTTTGAATGCCCAATTCAAGTCTGAGGGATTCCACTGTACAAACATTATTGACCGAAGTTAAATGTCGCAAAAGTCTACCCTCGATAGTATCTAAAAAACCCCATTGCCCCAAATCAATGAGCTTGATGCCATAGAGCAGAGAGGCTGGAATTTTTGCTCGGAAGGCCTCTAGCAAGTGGACGAAATGTCTTTTGCCAGTGGCTTTATAAAGAGCACTCAGTCCATTTCCCTGTGTCGTGGCTTTCCTAATGTTGTTATCTATGTGAGCCTTGTCTCTCAAGTTGCCGCATACAATTTTCCCCAAAAAAACATACGATTTTACAATTTCCAGTTTCTCACTGCCTAGAAACCAACTAAAATTTCCAGATTTCGATTTTTTCTTCCCTGTAATGCACATTACCTTGCTTTTTGAGATGTTAATCTTCAGATGGTGACACTCGGCAAATATATGCAATGCTTGCAGACGATTATTAAGTCCCTTCGGAGTAAGGTCTAAAAGGAGTATATCATCCGCATACATCAAGCATGCAACCGGTTTGTCCCCTAAAGTGGGGGCAATTCCTTCGCTTAAGGATAAGGTCAGGGAGAGGTCACAAACATAAAGGGAAAACAATAAAGGAGCTAATAAATAGCCCTGTTTAAGACCATTGGACACCTCAACATTGTCATGGCTGAACAGCGTTACAGCCTGAAAAAGGTTACTAGGATCCAAATAGTGGGAGAAATTCCATTTTATTCGGTTGGATAATAGACAAGCAATACCCCCGCTAGCATGGCCTCTCCTGGAGGGAACAGCGTAACCCTCCAGAACAAAATAATCCCTTCCTATCTGAAGTTTCTCCGAACACCAAGTCTCCTGGAGACAGATCACACTGGCTTTTAAGGACATGAGGAATTGAGTTTTTTCAGGATAGTTCTTTAACCCAGCACAATTCCAAGATAATAACGTTATATTATCGCTAAAGATGGGGATTGGGTGGGTACTTAATGGTCAATTTCTTCGAGAGAACACCAGGTAACCAGTTCCAACGAAGAGTTTCATCTACAACCTTATCCTGGGGGAGGGATATAGGAAGATTAGGGTAAGATACAAGACGGAGATCTTTTGAAATGCGAATTTTCAAGTCATCGAGACCGCCGGATTGTTCTACATTTCCAGGGGCTACCTGCAAGAGAGATAAAGAAGACCCTAAAGGCCTTGAGAGCTTGGAGGGTCTAACAAAGGGGAAAATCCCCCAAAAGGGCATAACGTCGATCCCTCTGCTCTGGAAATCTTCCGACCGTTGTAGAATTAGATTTACCACTAATTTGGAGTAGAATTTGACCCTTGTTAAATTTCCACCCTCTGTCTTCAGAATCCGTACTAAGTCTATATCTGCGGTTTGTAGCAATTTCAAGTTTGCCGATTCCTGGAAATATTTAAGGAGCAATGATCTATTTAGAATGCAATCAGCATCAAATAAAGGGAAGAAATCAAGAGTAAGGGTATCGACGCTCTCCTCCATGGGAATTTCGGGAGGTTTTTGACAAACCACTACTCCTTCCCTTTTAACGGAGTAGGGACTGGCCAAAGGATTAAGAGCAGAGGATCCAAAGCCAGTAGAAATGATCTCATTTTTTTGGGGAATTGAGTTTACCAAATCCCCTTTAACCATAAAGAGCCCACCAGAAGAGCAAGGAATTGATGATAGAGGATCAGAACTCTGTACTGCGGGGATTGAGGTATCCACAGCTACTTTTGCGTCCTCACTTTCATCTTGTAATACCAACTGGGAGGCCTGATGTAATTCTTGATTTGAGACCATTTCCAAATTTTCTCTCCAAAGAATTTTTCTCTGTCTGTTTTTTTCAATTCTTCTAATTAGTCTCCTCTTTTTTGTCCCATTCTTTTTAACTTTCCCTAAATTTTCCTTTTTTCTATCACCTTCTGGTTCTGGAACCTCCTTGTCACCCACACTATGCTGTTTATTAAAGATCGGGAAGAGTTCTTTATCTTCCTTAGGATCCATTTCGTATAGGTTCTCTATTATTGTAGGTAGTTCTATACCTTCCTTTGACACCATTTCGTGTAAAACCTCTACTACTGGAACTATATCAACTACACAGTTTGAGACAGGGGTTTTCAAAGGGAGGACTAATTGTATCACTAAGTAGTTGGGAAATATTAGAAGACCCATTCTCTGACGCAAGGATTTTCTGCTCTACAAGATCTTCTCCCACAGCCTCTAAAATTGAGCAGGGTTTCTTCTCATATTTATCGTGCAATAAAACCTTCAGTATTTGGGTGACTGTTTCCAATACACAGTCAGAACCCCCAACAAATTTCTCTAATAATAATAGAATGGAAGAAAGCAGATGTTCAAGAGAGGATAGGCAATCGGAGACAGGTTTATTCAAACTAGGTGGGAGCATGGCATCAATACCTGTTATATTAAGATTAAAGCTCGTTGAGATATTTAACTGGGAGATATTCGAGGGAGTACTGCTATAAAGATGGAGAACAGGTGGAGCTGGTGTTGTAGGAGTTTTTATAAAATCCCTAACCTTATCAGTATCGACCTCGATATATCTCCTACAGAGCTCCAAATCCAAATCAGAAGAAGCTAGATCATTATTATACACTCCTCCAGGAGAAGAAGGGCTAGGTTCATGATGTTTAAATGGAGGCTCACTAGTTTTAGGAAGAGAAACATGTTCTAACACCCCCGCCGCTTGAAAAATAGCTTCGGGGGGAATTTGTAGAGGGAGAGGGAATTGATTATTTTTATCCTTAGAATTATGCATGGTAGGAGACACACAATTATTCAAGGAGGCCGAACCTTCTGTTACTGCGGCTAGAGTAATGACTCCCTTTTCCATGTTATTCTCATGCACCGAACCCTCAGTACTCAATCCCATCAGAGAGATGGGGGCTTTTACCGTATCATCATAAGCAGGCTCAACATTTGATGCTCTATTTTTCCCCCTTTCCCAGAGATTGAATAGCTGACAAGTACCTTTGAGTTGCACAACATGATTAACCTTGTTACGGAGGGGATTCGATTTTGTTTTAGAACACGACCTTCCAACCAATAGTCTCCCAGACCTAAGTTTTTTGGCAGTCATTTCAAATGAATCTAAGGAGAGCACAAGGTGTCACTGAACCAGTAATGCACAATAAAACAGTCACAGACCTACAAATAGACGTTATACCAAATAAAACTTTTAAAAGGGGTGGGCACAGCACAGCCTTCTTCAGCCTCTGAGGGCCTCAGAGGGCCCGCCCTTTGCCCGGGCTTAGCCCCGCGCGCGTCCCGCGTACGCGCCAGACGTTGTCAATATATAGCGGGAGGGGGGCAGGAAGAGGACCAGCTGCGGCGAGTCTTCAAACGCAGCGCCCGCTGATACTCGCAGTCCCGCAGGGGTGGGAAGTCTCTCCTCAGCTCCTCAGAGTGTCAGGGAGTCCTTTCAGATGATGGCCTCGAGCGGCACCCGCGGAGCGGGGGCCGCGAGCAGTGGGTGAAAGCAAGGCAAGGTAAAACACAGGCAACATAACCACTTCATCCCTCCTTCGAAAAAGCAGTGCAAATGGACACCGGACCCTTAGTGCATTAAATCCGGGCGGGAGGGGGGCGGGAAGAGGACCAGCTGCGGCAAGTCTTCAAGCGCAGCGCCCGCTGGTCCTCGCAGTCCCGCAGGGGTGGGAACTCTCTCCTCGGCTCCTCAGAGTGTCAGGGAGTCCTTTCAGATGATGGCCTAGAGCGGCTCCAGCGGAGCGGGGGCCGCGAGCAGTGGGTGAAAGCAAGGCAAGGTAAAACACAGGCAACAGAACCACTTCGTCCCTCCTTCGAAAAAGCAGTGCAAATGGACACCGGACCCTTAGTGCATTAAATCCGGGCGGGAGGGTGGCGGGAAGAGGACCAGCTGCGGCGAGTTTTCAAGCGCAGCGCCCGCTGGTCCTCGCAGTCCCGCAGGGGTGGGAAGTCTCTCCTCGGCTCCTCAGAGTGTCAGGTAGTCCTTTCAGATGATGGCCTCGAGCGGCTCCCGCGGAGCAGGGGCCGCGAGCAGTGGGTGAAAGCAAGGCAAGGTAAAACACAGGCAACAGAACCACTTCGTCCCTCCTTCGAAAAAGCAGTGCAAATGGACACCGGACCCTTAGTGCATTAAATCCGGGCGGGAGAGGGCGGGAAGAGGACCAGCTGCGGCGAGCCTTCAAGCGCGGCGCCCGCTGGTCCTCGCAGTCCCGCAGGGGTGGGAAGTCTCTCCTCGGCTCCTCAGGGTGTCAGGGAGTCCTTTCAGATGATGGCCTCGAGCGGCTCCCGCGGAGCGGGGGCCGCGAGCAGTGGGTGAAAGCAAGGCAAGGTAAAACACAGGCAACAGAACCACTTCGTCCCTCCTTCGAAAAAGCAGTGCAAATGGACACCGGACCCTTAGTGCATTAAATCCGGGCGGGAGGGGGGCGGGAAGAGGACAAGCTGCGGCGAGTCTTCAAGCGCAGCGCCCGCTGGTCCTCGCAGTCCTGCAGGGGTGGGAAGTCTCTCCTCGGCTCCTCAGAGTGTCAGGGAGTCCTTTCAGATGATGGCCTCGAGCGGCTCCCGCGGAGCGGGGGCCGCGAGCAGTGGGTGAAAGCAAGGCAAGGTAAAACACAGGCAACAGAACCACTTCGTCCCTCCTTCGAAAAAGCAGTGCAAATGGACACCGGACCCTTAGTGCATTAAATCCGGGCGGGAGGGGGGCGGGAAGAGGACCAGCTGCGGCGAGTCTTCAAGCGCGGCTCCCGCTGATCCTCGCAGTCCCGCAGGGGTGGGAAGTCTCTCCTCGGCTCCTCAGGGTGTCAGGGAGTCCTTTCAGATGATGGCCTCGAGCGGCTCCCGCGGAGCGGGGGCCGCGAGCAGTGGGTGAAAGCAAGGCAAGGTAAAACACAGGCAACAGAACCACTTTGTCCCTCCTTCGAAAAAGCAGTGCAAATGGACACCGGACCCTTAGTGCATTAAATCCGGGCGGGAGGGGGGCGGGAAGAGGACCAGCTGCGGCGAGCCTTCAAGCGCAGCGCCCGCTGGTCCTCGCAGTCCCGCAGGGGTGGGAAGTCTCTCCTCGGCTCCTCAGGGTGTCAGGGAGTCCTTTCAGATGATGGCCTCGAGCGGCTCCCGCGGAGCGGGGGCCGCGAGCAGTGGGTGAAAGCAAGGCAAGGTAAAACACAGGCAACAGAACCACTTCGTCCCTCCTTCGAAAAAGCAGTGCAAATGGACACCGGACCCTTAGTGCATTAAATCCGGGCGGGAGGGGGGCGGGAAGAGGACCAGCTGCGGCGAGTCTTCAAGCGCAGCGCCCGCAGGTCCTCGCAGTCACGCACGGGTGGGAAGTCTCTCCTCGGCTCCTCAGAGTGTCAGGGAGTCCTTTCAGATGATGACCTCGAGCGGCTCCCGCGGAGCGGGGGCCGCGAGCAGTGGGTGAAAGCAAGGCAAGGTAAAACACAGGCAACAGAACCACTTCGTCCCTCCTTCGAAAAAGCAGTGCAAATGGACACCGGACCCTTAGTGCATTAAATCCGGGCGGGAGGGGGGCAGGAAGAGGACCAGCTGCGGCGAGTCTTCTAGCGCAGCGCCCGCTGGTCCTCGCAGTCCCGCAGGGGTGGGAAGTCTCTCCTCGGCTCCTCAGGGTGTCAGGGAGTCCTTTCAGATGATGGCCTCGAGCGGCTCCCGCAGAGCGGGGGCCGCGAGCAGTGGGTGAAAGCAAGGCAAGGTAAAACACAGGCAACAGAACCACTTCGTCCCTCCTTCAAAAAAGCAGTGCAAATGGACACCGGACCCTTAGTGCATTAAATCCGGGCGGGAGGGGGGCGGGAAGAGGACCAGCTGCGGCGAGTCTTCAAGCGCAGCGCCCGCTGGTCCTCGCAGTCCCGCTGGGGTGGGAAGTCTCTCCTCGGCTCCTCAGAGTGTCAGGGAGTCCTTTCAGATGATGGCCTCGAGCGGCTCCCGCGGAGAGGACCGCTGCGGCGAGTCTTCAAGCGCAGCGCCTGCTGGTCCTCGCAGTCCCGCAGGGGTGGGAAGTCTCCCCTCGCCTCCTCAGGGTGTCAGGGAGTCCTTTCAGATGATGGCCTCGAGCTGCTCCCGCGGAGCGGGGGCCGCGAGCAGTGGGTGAAAGCAAGGCAAGGTAAAACACAGGCAACAGAACCACTTTGTCCCTCCTTCGAAAAAGCAGTGCAAATGGACACCGGACCCTTAGTGCATTAAATCCGGGCGGGAGGGGGGCGGGAAGAGGACCAGCTGCGGCGAGTCTTCAAGCGCAGCGCCCGCTGGTCCTCGCAGTCCCGCAGGGGTGGGAAGTCTCTCCTCGGCTCCTCAGAGTGTCAGGGAGCCCTTTCAGATGATGGCCTCGAGCGGCACCCGCGGAGCGCGGGCCGCGAGCAGTGGGTGAAAGCAAGGCAAGGTAAAACACAGGCAACAGAACCACTTCGTCCCTCCTTCGAAAAAGCAGTGCAAATGGACACCAGACCCTTAGTGCATTAAATCCGGGCGGGAGGGGGGCCGGAAGAGGACCAGCTGCGGCGAGTCTTCAAGCGCAGCGCCCGCTGGTCCTCGCAGTCCCGCAGGGGTGGGAAGTCTCTCCTCGGCTCCTCAGAGTGTCAGGGAGTCCTTTCAGATGATGGCCTTGAGCGGCTCCCGCGGAGCGGGGGCCGCGAGCAGTGGGTGAAAGCAAGTCAAGGTAAAACACAGGCGACAGAACCACTTCGTCCCTCCTTCGAAAAAGCAGTGCAAATGGACACCGGACCCTTAGTGCATTAAATCCGGGCGGGAACAGGACCAGCTGCGGCGAGTCTTCAAGCGCAGCGCCCGCTGGTCCTCGCAGTCACGCAGGGGTGGGAAGTCCATCCTCGGCTCCTCAGAGTGTCAGGGAGTCCTTTCAGATGATGGCCTCGAGCGGCTCCCGCGGAGCGGGGGCCGCGAGCAGTGGGTGAAAGCAAGGCAAGGTAAAACACAGGCAACAGAACCACTTCGTCCCTCCTTCGAAAAAGCAGTGCAAATGGACACCGGACCCTTAGTGCATTAAATCCGGGTGGGAGGGGGGCAGGAAGAGGACCAGCTGCGGCGAGTCTTCTAGCGCAGCGCCCGCTGGTACTAGCAGTCCTGCAGGGGTGGGAAGTCTCTCCTCGGCTCCTCAGGGTGTCAGGGAGTCCTTTCAGATGATGGCCTCGAGCGGCTCCCGCGGAGCGGGGGCCGCGAGCAGTGGGTGAAAGCAAGGCAAGGTAAAACACAGGCAACAGAACCACTTCGTCCCTCCTTCGAAAAAGCAGTGCAAATGGACACCGGACCCTTGGTGCATTAAATCCAGGTGGGAGGGGGGCGGGAAGAGGACCAGCTGCGGCGAGTCTTCAAGCGCAGCGCCCGCTGGTCCTCGCAGTCCCGCAGGGGTGGGAAGTCTCTCTTCGGCTCCTCAGAGTGTCAGGGAGTCCTTTCAGATGATGGCCTCGAGCGGCCCCCGCGCAGCGGGGGCCGTGAGCAGTGGGTGAAAGCAAGGCAAGGTAAAACACAGGCAACAGAACCACTTCGTCCCTCCTTCGAATAAGCAGTGTGTATCTTTCTTTATTTTTTGCAATGGAAGGCGCGAGACACGCCATTAATCAAGTCCTGTTTTTTTGCACCGGTTGCGCTGGGCTTTCTTCGAGAAGTACAGTGTTGGTTGTACTTCTTCCCTGTAATGTGCACTTTTTTATTTTTTAACGTGTGTGCGCATATAAATATTGAGCCTACCAGAGTCTTACTTGCACACTTAACAGCGTTAATCCACCCACAGTTTTTATTTTTGGATCCTTTGTTTCTTAGTTCTACCTGACTCCTGCCTCTAGTCAATATATATATTACGGCAGCTTCTCCTCCTGAAGACTATTACATTTATTAACGCTGGAGTTAGTGGGCCTGCCTGCCTGATTTTTCTTTGGACTCTTTATCCTGGGACGCAATAAAGGAACACTGCTAAAGGAACACTGATTATCTTTCACTTCCCTTGAACTTTGGAGAGACTCATTTAAGTTCAATACTGTCAATGTGCATGTAAGTATGGGCAAGCATACAATGTGAACTCTTGACCTTTAGAAGTTTACTATTGTAGAGGCTTTCAAATCTCTATAACCTTCTTACTTTTGTCTCCTTGTCCCTCTGCAGGATTGTCCACCCTACAGGTGTTTCTTCCTGAAAGACGCCCAGGTGGCCCTTTCTTGTCTCTCCACTCCCTGGGGGTTTCAGTATATGCTCAGTGTGCCTGATTGGTTTGAGGTGGCTATATCCTACAGGAGTGAAGAGGCGTCATCTTCGCTCCCGTGGATCTTGGTTCTGCTGGTCTTAGAAATAGAAGCCCAGACAGTCCATGTCTTGTGTACAATAAAGGGCGTGCCAGTTCTAACCAGAATACACGTACCTCTAGAACCAGTGGTATAGTCGGCATGCACCAGAAGCCGGTATCCCCACCCATTAAGAGTCTTGCTTTTATTACCCACCAAGTGGGTTTCCTGTAGCAGCACAAGATCCTGGGACTGTCTCTTTAGATACTGTTGGACAATACCTCTCTTAATTTTGTCACCCAGTCTGTTGACGTTCCAAGATCGGACAGAGAGCACTAACTCCTTGTCAACCTCCATCCCATAGCACAGCAGTATCTACAACCTGATAGGTCCACAATACAGCAAATACATCATGTCGCAACCTGCAAATGAGAGCAACGTTCTCATACCTGTGTCTGTCACTTCCAAAGTTAACATGGAGATCATCGCATAGCAAAACATTACATTTACATTTTAACTTGTCGCAGAAGCGCCTACTTGTCAATATGTCCACCTTGTGTCTTAGGATCACACCACCACTTTGCATATCAATAAAACAGTAAGTAACTACAAAACACCCCCCTCTTCCCATCCCTCCAATCCCTTCCCCCCTCCCTGCCCCCCTGCCCGTGGATTTGAAACTACCCACTCCCCAACTAGGCAGAGTGCCTCTTACCCTCCCTGAAATGCTAAAGATGCACGGGGTTAGTCAGCTCCCCTCCTCGCAAGTGCATATCACATTCATATATGTTCAGCCATCCACGTGTCGTGTTTACTCCAGTCCTGGTCAGGTCAAACCTCATTTGTGCCAAATATCATACCCCCTTCGCCAGGTCGCCACTACAGTGGCTTGCACCCATGATTATCTAAAACCCTGTGCCTCCCCCCTCATACTTGCGCTCTGTACCAAGCATCGTCTCTCCACGTCGGCAACAGGGGGTCGCTATTACAGGTCTTTCGTCTGGCCATCTCCCTCCGCTGAGCCATGTCCAAGATCTTCTGAGTGGCCATCTCTGTGTTGCCTCGGCTTGCCAACTCGATTTCTCCTTTTGTCATCCACCCTGTTCCACCCCTCCATCCAGTCCCACACTTCTTCAGGGGACTCGAAGAACCACGTCTTACCATCCAATTCCACTCTCAACCTTGCTGGAAATAACATTGCATGCTTTATTTCCCTGTCTCGCAATTCCTTCTTCACTGCTTGAAAGCTGCGGTGTTGGGCCTGTACCTTGGCCGTGAACCCAGGAAAGAAGGCCACCTCCATATTGTCAATTTTCAGCGGGGGTTGGATCTCGCAGTCTGTAGGATAATATCCCTGTCTCGGTAGTTGAATACATGGGCTATAAGGGGTCTCGGGGTGCCCAGGCTTTGGCCTGCCTCCTGGGACTCTATGAGCCTGTTCAATGGAAAAATAGCTAGACATGGTCTTGGGTTTTAGGTGTTTGGTGATAAGTTCTTCCACATAGAGGTCCACCGCCGGCTTCTCGGCCCTCTCCGGAACACCTAAAATGTGGATATTGTTGTGCCGTGCATGGCCTTCATATTCATCAAGTTGCTGAGCCATCCTCTCCTGTTTCTTTCTCATTTCAACCATCTGTGTTTGAAGCTCTGATGTGTCAGATTGCAAACCGGTTGTAACTATTTTGAGGTCTTTCACCTTTTCATCCATCTTCCTGAAGTCCGCTCTGATGAGGGAAACCTCCACCGTGACCGAGCGTGGAGCGGACGCTGTTAATCGTCACCATAACATTGTGTAGAGTTGGCTCTGTTCCCTGTTTAGAGGGGGTATGTACCACATCCTTCTCCATTGATGGCAGCTCACTCTTGTCTCCTGCCTTGGACCAGGCGAATTTGGCTAGCTGTTTTTGGGCATTAGCCTTAGGACCTCTGCCTCCTGTCTCCATGTGTGTGGGCCTATGATACACGTGTCTCTATGAAAGTCTGGGACAACACCAGTGTTTGTTTAACCCAGGGAAGCTAGGAGGACAATAGCACCATCCGCCCACAGTTACTCCAGTGGGGTTGCCTCCACCACTGTACGTTCGCGAGAGTAGCCACTGCCGATGGACTAGGAGTCTACAATCTTGACCCATCATTACCCAAATCTGTGGATTCATGGAATACACAGATAGCTCTGCTATGGCCCAACTACGGCCCCAGTGGGGCAAGCCGAACCCTTCTCCTCTGTCTTTGCACCACCTGCACCAGTATTAACCTTTTCCAAGTGTCATTATGGTACCCTGTCTGTTCTTCAGCTGGAGAAATTCCCGAATATCACCACCATCTACTCAGAGGAGTCCAGCCAGGTCAGGTGCAATCAGTGATCCTCGAAACGAAGTGCCATTCATACGAAGAAGCACGGACTCCGTCCGGGACCTCCTGGGTGCTTACATCTGTACGCCACACTTTGTATTGTCTATGAATTGCGCCAGCATTTAATCACTGAGTTGTACTAGCCGTCCTGCAGTTGGGGACTATATTTCCTCCTGTGCGGGCCTCCTCACCATACCTAAAGCCTTGCCCCTTCCAGCACCGCTGTGATCCCCACACATCAGGCCTGTCTCTGCCAGTAGTATGTCCCATGGGGTGACGCGGGGCAGCCCACTTCCAAATCCGGCTGGTTTCACGAGCCCAGGGCCCCGGTGCTTGAATACGCCGATGCTGCCACTTTTCTATCCTCGGGATAGCCGCCTCAACTGTGTGTGTCCCTCTGCCCACATCAGGCTCTCAAGCCGCATTCAATGTGCCTCCACGCCTCTCGCTGCAAGGTCCGCCCTCCAGGCCTTCAGACCGGGGCCTTAATTTGAGGATGCATTCACCGGACTGGGAGCGCAGGGCCCTCTCCACTGCGTCGCGCACCGGGATACCAGGCCAGGTATTCAGTCCTCCACAGAGCTCCCCGAGCCCCGCCGCTGAGGATCCAGCCCCTTTCGATCCCACCAGGCCTCCAGCAGGACACACTGCAAGTCTTTTCTACTAGACCTCTAAGCCGAGGCCTGTATTTGCAGCAGGACACACCTAGTCCACTCAAAGTCAGCTCCGGTGCGGCGCTCAGTCCCGCCTGGTCTCCGTCACTGCACCGCCGAGCGTGCCGCTACACTGTAGGGGGTCCCTCCTGACCTCGGACACACACCTCGGGCATCAAGCCCTACAGCCTTTCAGATGCCACCAAACCAAGCGCAGGGCATCAAGAGGTCGCTATTACCGCTCCTTCAATGGCAGACCAAAGCTGCCGATGTATCCCCCCTGGGGGTATAGGCAACAGGTGGCACCGATTGGACTACGTTTGCTTTGTGGATGGCGCAGGATAAGGTAAGGTCACCCAACGGGGAGTCCGGAGCTCACTCACTCAGCCGCCATTCTCGGTGGCTGCTAACCACACCCCCCTCATAATACTTTTGATAGTATTTTCATATATAACCGAGGAAATTTCCTCATAGCAAGTAGAGTCATTAAGTTGCCGCATAGCCTCTGCTTTATAGGAAATAGTTCCATCACTACGACATTCCCCCCTTTGTCAGAGGGTTTGATCACTAGCGTTGGGTCAGTTAGTAGATCCTCCAGTGTTTTTCTTTGATCTTAAGTTAGATTGTCCTTAATGCAATATTTTTCATCATTCCTCATTATCCTATGTTCATGCATCATTACTGATTGGAAGGCTTCGCCATTATCATATGGGACATTGGGGTTGTACTTAGATTTAATTTTTAAACCATTTTTACCACAAGAGTCACTTGTAAAGCCCAGAGTATTGAGTATATCTCCCACATTTCTCTCTGTGGAGCTTTTTGAGTTAGTATCCAAATCATTTATGTCCATTATAGCATCCACCTCGTCCAGCATGAATTGATTAGAAATATTAGAAGGAGATTGTGCTGTTACCAATCCGGCCGCTTGTATTCGCCGTTCCGGCATCAGATGTAATTTCATGAGTTTAAGTTTCCTAAGAAAGAGAAAAAGTACTATTCTGACATCAACATATACGTTCAAAGGATCTTGCCAAAAGCCGTACACCTGCGTGTGACTGCCGGTGCGTGCCGTGGTGGCAAAAAACACAAAATTCCAAACAATCCTTTCGATGACAAAAGAAGGCGGCACACCAATATCATACAAAACCTGTTTTAGAGCACTTAAGGGCTATAACCAATCATGATTTTAACTATCCGGTTGCTAGACATTTTTATAATGTCCACAATAGCAACAGTACGCTCCTGAGTTACATGGGACTCAATCGTATTATAAAGAATATCAGAGGTGGTGACCGAGAAAAACAACTGAACATCCTAGAATCAAGATACATCATAGACCTGAACACTAGAGCACCTCTCGGTATGAATAGAGAAGAATAATTGGCAACACATATAGGGGTACAACCCTCTTTGCTTCTATTCCAAGCTGTATTTCTATCTTCACAGTAGCATCTATGTATATACATTAGTTATTTGGTTGTTTTCTTTATTTGGTTATATGGGGATTTAGGTAAGGTGTTTCCATATACACTTTCCAGTCCAGTAGAATCTGCAGCATTTGGCTGAAATTAGGGCACTGGCCCATTTTGAATTAAGAGATTGTCCCCACTTGGGGCTGATAGTATTTCTATGCCATTTGCATTACCATATGGGGATGGGGGCCGGCTGGTCTTCCTCTCAATACTGGAACTGGTTATTGGTTTTTTACCTTTGGGTACTAGCACACTTTACACTCCACTCTTGCACTTTTTAGTGTTTTTTAAACATGCACCTTAATATTGTATACATGGAATATCTGGCCATGCTCGCTGCTGCATTCACTGATTTAATGACATTTGATCTACATTTACAAGTGACCTTATTTATAATGATTGATGCTATGTTAGTTGGACCAAATAATGACAGTTCACACTCAAATATATACATGTGATTGCACACTGTTTTGAATATTTGGCACAGTTGTAATATTTTCAATATGCTTTATTGACAAACCATTATGCCTACAATAACCCGTTATTTAAACCATTTGGCAGTGGGTTAAATGCTGCTTCCAGTACATTACTGTGATTGAGTTGTATATAGTTGTATATATTACATATATTCTTTGCATATATTGCTATTGATTACGTTGATCAAACTTGGATGAAATTACGAGTATGATTTTGGTCACGTGACATGGTGACCAGAAATTGCTGGATTTACGTATCCTCCCATAATCGTTGCTAATCTGTTATTTATGATTACAATTATGTATTCTTTTTTACTTAGGATTGATTGAATTATTTGCAGAAGATGTGAGATTCGAACCAGTATGTTGTCAATGTCAATTGTCGACGTAGAGCGTATTTAACAGTGATGCTGAGTCATGACCTTTGAACTTGACGAAGGCCGACAGGCTGAAACGCGTCGTTCTTTGTCTGCTTTTTAAAACCTTCTGGTTATAATATTGGTGCGCTGCCTTCTTTTCTCATCAAAAGGATTGTTTGGATAACATATGTATTATATTTGTGCATTTACATTTTTAAATGTAAGTTTATTTATTATATGTGTTAAAATATACTTTTAAATATATTTTATTCTAATAAATTAATGTTAGTATTTAATATATGTTTATTTTAATATTTTAAATTATATATATTTAAAAAGCGATATTTAAAACTACATTTTTGTAAATAATATTTTTTTTAGATCTTTTGCACTTACCTTTTTAAGTATAGACAGTCGATATTTTTGTATCCTTTATTTTTACCTCTATTATATGTTTTTGAGGTTGATATTCTGTCACTGAACCCCTGCGAAAGGAGATCCTCCCGAAAGGGCAGCTTGATTAGAGGATAGATGCTCATGCTCAGGAGTTCGGGATACCAGACTCTGCTTGCCGATCCAGGGCCACTAAGATGACTTGGGCCCGGTCGTTCTTGATCTTCTTTAGAGCTCTGGATAGGAGTGGTATCGGCGGAAAGACGTATAGGGGTCCTGAGGTCCACTCAAGAGAGAATGCATCTCCGAGCAAGAGCCGCCTTGGAAACTCCAGCACGCAGAAGTGCTAACATTGCACTTTATCAGTGGTAACAAACAGATCTAACCAAAGTTCTCTCTAATCTTTAAAGAGAACTTGAACCACCTCGGAATGAAGATGTCATTCATTATCCATCAGGCATCGACAGCTGAGTTTGTCTCCTCTGGGGTTTAGGCGGTGGCCCCTACTAATATTAAATCGTCAAGAGCCAAATCCGCCTTGGCTCCTAAAAGGAAAGTCCAATCCAAGGGAAGCCTAGACATCCTGCAAGAAGCCAGTTGTATTCAGCAGGCATGACATTGAAGCACTACCATGGAAGAAACAACTCTATCCAGTGAGTTGGTTGTATCCAATCCACATCTGATGGTGAGCTTTGTCGCATCTCTCCCATAAGCAATAGTTTCAGAAAGTATGGTCTATGACTCCTCCGGGACCATGGACAGCACTTGCACAACTTTATCCAATACAGTGTGGAAATAATGGCTCACTAAGCATGTGGTGTTCACAGACTGCAGCCATGCTGGTGGAAGAGAAACTTCTCTTACCGAACGTATCCAGCCTCTTGGATTCTATATCCAGTGTTGTGGTAGGAAATGCTTCAGGATTTATCCTGGAGGTTAAGGCCTGGAACATCAGGCTCTCAGAGGTGGCCTGCAGGCAGAGAAAGGCTGGATCCCTGGGGCAGGGCGATAGGGGCGGGAGATGGTCCTCTGCATTGCATTGCCTGTGGAGGGCTTGGCCCAGGCCATGAGCAGGAAACCTGTGAGGGTTTCATAAAGGAGAGCAAGGGTTCTGATGAGAATATCCCGGGCAGAAGCCCCGCTGTTAAGATAGTGGTCATGACCTTGACCATGGGCAGGTTTAGCTACAGGACCTCAGCCACCATCTAGACTACCATTGCAAAAGAAGACTCTTTCTCCATAGCCACTGTGGGAAGAGAGATAAGGTCAGCATGTACTGGGGTGTCCAGACTAATGGCATCAGCCAGGTCCTCATACTAGGTGTCATAGAACATGGACTCTGATAGGTGTTTAGTTTGGGGATCCTCAGATCCCCTATATTAATGTTCCTCAGAGGGACTGTAAGGAAAATAGGGCTCCATCTCCAGTTCAGGCTGTGCTGGCCTGATCTGCCCTAGAGCTAATGTCAGAGGACACCATTCTGGCTCCGTATCAGTCGGGTATCAGAATGCTACTGGAATGGTCCCAAGAGGAGTTTGCAAAGTCGCGCCTTGTGCTGATTCAGACCTACCAATGGATCTTGATGGTCTGACTAGCACCAAGGGCGGACCGGCCAGCTGAGCCTAGTCGGAGACCCTACTGAACCCATGGGGCCCTAGGGTGCTCCAGAAGGATTCAACATCCCAAAATGAGGTTCATGGCCTCATAAAATTCTATTAGTTAGGTGGAGCTCGCTCCAGCTATTGGAAACCCAGAAAGAAAGCGGAACAGACCCATTGTCAGATGCCTTCTCCACAGGAGCAACCAGGGAGCAGGGTCTTTATCTGTGTCATCATTCCTTTGAGTTAATTGAAGAATGGGAGCGATACGGATAAGTTGAAGAGCTCTTTGACTTTTTGGACTTCTTGTTGTGGGACTTACCTGAAGAATTCGGGGTTTGTGTCGAAGATTGATGTGAGTAGCTCCCGGAGCAGTCCCAAGACCTCCCTCACGAACAGGACCTGGAGTCACGCAGTCATGTGATGAGCGGCCAATAGCTTCATGGCCCACTCGGGGATGGCTTTGGGGTTCATTGCCTTGAATTTAGGGCTGGCCATGGAGTTGTGGTCCCACTTCAGGCATCACAGAAACACAAAGTCAGAGGTCAGGCACAGACATCTGCGTAGTGTGGCTACACAGAGGACATGAACAGCGGGCATGCAGTTGTCGCACCAAAGGCAGACCCGTCTATGCTCTCCCTCGCCTGGACAGCACCCAAAGTCCGGAATCCTAGTCCTTTCACCTCTCCCCGAAGTTACACAGCCACCAGCCTGCGTGCCATCAAAGAACAGAACATTGCTGCCACACCACCCCCTACACCTGTACTAGCTGCTGCCTCACCTGTAACACCACTCCCATTCACACAACTACCACATACCTCTCTCACAACCAATTTGCATGCACTCTCCTCAACACCCGCTTGCTGTGCAAACATGCCACCGAAGTCTGGGACTTGATCAGCTCTCTTGCACCTGACAAAACTTCCTCATGAGACCTGGCTCAACCCATGAGCCGGCCTACAATGTCACCACCATACCAGAATGATGCAAGCTCACCCATCAAAATCGTGTCAAGACTCCAGAGGTGGAATTGCCATCCTTCACTGGGATGTCCTCAGATGCACCAAAACAAATGACCACACCATACCCTCCATGAAACACCGCATCTTCAGAATCAAAACAGGCAATAAAAGCACCATCAGGACCACCCTACCCTACCGCCCGCCAGGACCCCGCAACACCTTCTGCGGTTTCATCACCATTGGCTCCAAGGACTACATCCTCCTAGGTGACCACAACTTCCACTGCGATGCTGAAAATTACCCTAACTCCAACAACCTCATCAACAGTCTCAACAACACTGGGCTTACCCAGATTGTCAAGGAACCAACCCACAGTGCAGAACAAGCTCTCAACCCAATGTTCACTTTCAGTGACAGAGTACCTTACAGCCACACCACGGAACTCACCTGGACTGCCCACTCCATTGTCCCCTTCACCAACACCACCCCAAGCCTCCACCTGCCATCTGACCCAACTCCGCAAGCCGCAGTTGGACAAAACATCCAAAAGTAATTTGACTAATGCCCTTGAACTCTACCCACATAAGCACCACCACAATGTGAATCAAGACATCAAAAGCTTAAACTTCTGGATTACATACTGCACTAATATCATCACCCCCATCAAAAAAATCACACAAAGAAGATCCCCTCCCCAGACTAGCTGGTACACTGAGGACATCAGAACCGCCAAGCGCCAGTGCAAACTCCTCGAAAGAAGATGCTGTACTACTAAAGACACTACTCAGCACATAAACTTGACCTTCTACAAATACGTAAGATCAAAAAGATAGCCCTGATCTCACGCTTAGAAGCAAGGTCCAAAAAGCATAAAGAACTCTTTCGCATCGTCAAGTAATCAGAAACCCAGCAGCCAAACCACCAACATCACCCTATCTCAGAACCTCTGTGACGACATCGCAAACTACTTCCATGACAAGATTGCCAAGATCTACAGCAAAGTTGACACCCAACCCAATCTCATGGACTATCTTGATGAAGAGAACTGCACACACACAAACAAGCCCCCTCCAGCCTACCCTCATATGACCACCTGGAGCCAAGTCTCCACTCAGGAAACCATCACTATCATAAAATCAATCTGCTAAGGGCCCCCCGTATACCACTGCCCCCACCATATCTTCAACCTAAGAGCAACCCTGATCGGCCAACTCTCCACCCTACTCAACACCTCGATGGACACAGCACCTTTCCCCGAAGAATGGAAACACACAGAAGTCAAGCCCTTAATCAAGAAGCCCACAGCCAACCCCAGTGAACTGAGCAACTACAGACTCATCTCACTGCTCCCCTTCCCAGCCACAGTCATTTAGCACTCAATAAACCAACAACTATCCAGCCAACTTGAACAGCACCACCTCCTGGATGGCTCCCAGTCTAGCTTCCCAGCAAAGCAGCACTGAGACAGCACTGATCGCAGCCCCTGACAACATTCAAACACTCCTTGACCAAAGGGAGACAGTAGCCCTCATCCTCCTGGACCCCGCAGAAGCCTTTGACACCAACTCCCACCATATGCAAATTGCAATTCTGAACAACATCCTACTAACAAGGGTACGTGATTGTATTTACTGCTGATATAAGATCTTCTGCGGGGGGCACGATCTATGTGTCGGTACCGCGCTACAACTGAGCATTCTTCTGAAGCCTGATTTCTGCGGGGGGCACGACTCTGTGCTTGCACCGAACTGTGCGTGTGTGTTGCTCTGAATATCTGAATCTGTGTGGGGCTCGATTGAGGTGCTCCGCACATAGCGTTTTTATTCTTTCTACGTAAGTGTTTGACATTGCGGCTCCTGTGTGTACTCTGCTGTGAGAGGGCAGGGGGACACCGGTAGCAGGCTTTGTGTGTTTATGCAAACTTTTTAATAAGTATATCGTATTTTATAATACTGAAGTAACACTCACTGTCTGGAATTTGCTCTTCCCCCTCCCCGTTCTTCCCCGAGCCTCGCTCGTGGGTGGAGGGAGGTCTCTCTATCCCTTTCCATTTCCGGCGGAAGCGGGGGTGAGCGGTCTAGTCAGCACACCGCCGCCTCTCTATTTAATGCAGGGGAAAGTTAGGCTCAGGACCTACTAACAAGGGTACGTGATTGTATTTACTGCTGATATAAGATCTTCTGCGGGGGGCACGATCTATGTGTCGGTACCGCGCTACAACTGAGCATTCTTCTGAAGCCTGATTTCTGCGGGGGGCACGACTCTGTGCTTGCACCGAACTGTGCGTGTGTGTTGCTCTGAATATCTGAATCTGTGTGGGGCTCGATTGAGGTGCTCCGCACATAGCGTTTTTATTCTTTCTACGTAAGTGTTTGACATTGCGGCTCCTGTGTGTACTCTGCTGTGAGAGGGCAGGGGGACACCGGTAGCAGGCTTTGTGTGTTTATGCAAACTTTTTAATAAGTATATCGCATTTTATAATACTGAAGTAACACTCACTGTCTGGAATTTGCTCTTCCCCCTCCACGTTCTTCCCCGAGCCTCGCTCGTGGGAGGAGGGAGGTCTCTCTATCCCTTTCCATTTCCGGCGGAAGCGGGGGTGAGCGGTCTAGTCAGCACACCGCCGCCTCCCTATTTTAATCAATGTGTTGGTCGACGCGCAGCGGACGAGCGCAGCGGGCGCGACGATGGCGCGCCGGAGTCGCGCCAGAGTCCAGCCCGTCTGCGCTCGTCCGCGACCGGACGCGGCCAGGGGCCACATCCCCTGGCAGAAAAAACTCAGCCTCTCTCATGACATACTCCAGAGATATCCTTATGGCCCTCAAACCTCCCCAATGTTCGCACACTACTCCTTTGGATGCTCAATCTTCCCCCTGCTCCTGCCCTGATTGCTCTTTTAGCCTTTTAGCACTTCCCTCCCGATTAGATATTTCGTCATCACCTTTTTTATGTAAAAAGAATCTGACACCCCCCTCTAACACAATGAAGTTTATTAACTTAAACTGCAGATCTCTTTCTAAACACTGCAGAAATATTTTTGACCTCCTGGTTTCATCCCAACCGGATGCTCTGTTTTTGACAGAAACCTGGTTAAATGACCACTCCGGTCCTGACATTGCCGCATCTCTTCCGGATGGCTATACCTACGTTTCCAGGAATAGAATAAAAAAGGAGGGTGGTGGGATTGCGATCGTTTTTAAAAAACACTACTCATGCAAATGGGAGGACCCACACATCCCCAACTGCGAAGCAGGGCTGTTTAAAATATTTTTATCTGCCAATTTCACGCTGTCTGGTGTCCTCATTTATCGTCCCCCGGGTCCAGCTGGTTTATGGGCGTCCTCACTTGCTGAGCATATAGCTCCACTGCTACTGAACTCAACCAACTTTGTTCTCGTTGGAGATTTCAACATTCATTTTAATGACAACACTTGTCCCAGTAGCTCTATTCTGTTAGCTGATTTAGCTGCCCTCAACATTAGCCTGCATAACACCGGCCCCACTCATAAAGCAGGTAATCTATTAGATCCTGTGTTATCCAATCTTGCGGCGGTTGAGTGTAAGCCAGCTCTACCAGTTCCCTGGACTGACCACTTTCTTGTGGAGTTTTCTATCAGCACTGAACCAGGCCCAGCCCTTCCAACTATCCCAGCCAGACCTAGACTGACTAGAAATTGGAAAAACTTGGATACGAACAAACTGAATGCTGCCCTTTTGGTCTCTACACCACTTAATGAGGTTAATTGCCTTGCGCAGGCGGACATTATTAATAACTGGCTTACCTCTGCTGTCGATTCCTGCCTTCCTCTTCGTGAACAGAAATTTAATTTACATCATCCCCCGGCCCCCTGGTTTAATGACCAGCTTAAAATAGCTAAATCCGGCTGCAAACATCTTGAAAGGAAGTGGCGCTCCAATTATGATCCCCTTCTCAAACTAGAATATAAAGCTGCGCTATCCAGTTATCATGCCCTTTGTAAAAATGCTAGAACGGAATATGTGAATCTCTCTATACTTAAGGCTCAGAACCGCCCCAAAGCTTTGTTTAAGGTGGTTCAGGAACTCTCGGGCGCCACTAAGCAACCCAAGGCACCCTGCTTAGATGAGACGCAATGCGATGCCTTAGCCGATTTCTTTGTTTCAAAAATTGAAAACATTTACTCTGATTTCGGCTCCACTACTCCAGTTGTTTCTACCATTTTTCCCCCCTTGTCTAATTTTCAAACTTTGGATTCTGATCTCTGTACCTCAGAATCTGGGATTGCTGCTTGGACTCCCTTGACCATACTTACCCTACGCAACATCATGAGTACCATAAAATCTGGTTCTCCTTTAGATCCTATCCCCCCTCAAATTCTGTCTATCCTGGATTCCTCTTCACTTAATCTTATTCTGGAGTTACTTAACACCTCACTTAGGGAAGCTAAGGTTCCCCAATCATGGAAACATGTGATGGTTGTACCATTGTTAAAAAAAGCTACTGATGACCCGAATAATCTGGCTAACTTCCGCCCTATCTCACTTTTGTCAGTTTTCTCAAAAATCTTGGAGAAGCACATTAATCAACAACTTACTAATTATATCGAAGCCCATACCATCCTTCACCCTTCTCAGTCGGGTTTTCGTTCAGGCTTCTCCACCGAATCTACATTATTGGGAGTATCAGAAACTATTAGGCTTCTGGTAGATAGAGGGGAAACCGTGGCACTTATCCTGCTGGATTTAAGTGCCGCATTTGACACGGTTTCCCACTCTATCCTTATTAACACCCTCAGATCCATTGGCATTTCCCATCGTGCCTTAGAATGGCTTATTAGTTTCCTGAGTAATAGGACGTTTCAAGTTTTCTCAGCCTCATCAGCATCCAAAACTCATACATCAGCATGCGGGGTTCCGCAGGGTTCCATCTTGAGTCCCCTTCTCTTCAATCTGTACGTAAGACCTTTGGCTACGATTGCGGAGCAAGTGGGGCTCTCCATTTACTCGTATGCTGATGATACTCAGCTAATCTTTTCATTATCCACCAGTCACACATCCCTCCCCTCCTCCTTACGTCTTGGACTAAGTAAAATCTCTGCTTGGATGTACGAGAACAAATTAAAACTGAATGGAGGGAAAACGGAGCTTCTCCTGTTTGGTACAAATTGTGATTTATGGGGGCCTTCCCACTGGCCTGACCAAATGGGCACTCTCCCTTTGCCCTCTAGAACTGCTCGAAATTTGGGCATCATTTTTGATGACCAATTATCAATGAGGAACCATGTTGTGAAGGTCTGTGCCACTTGTACGGTCATTCTCAAGTGGTTAAGAAAAATTATCTGGAAGCTCCCTCCTGACACCCAGAGAACCGTAGTCCAGGCATTAATCACCTCTCGCCTGGACTATGGGAATGTTCTCTTTCTGGGTGCCGGCAAGGAGATTGTCCGTAAACTCCAGACTGTTCAAAACATGGCAGCTCGCCTTCTTGGTAAAATCCCGAGCAGGTCTCCTATTTCCCCCTTTCTACGTAGTCTTCACTGGCTCCGTATTGAGAGTCGGGTTAAGTTCAAGGCTCTGTGTTTTATACACAGAATTATTGCGGGAAATGCCCCTCAATACCTTAAATCTTTGATTCCTTCTTATGTCCCTGCCCGTATTCTTAGATCATCCTTTCAATCCAAGCTTCTGATTCCTAGGATCAAGAGAGCGAGAATGGGTGGCCGCTCATTTTTCTTCTTGGGTCCACTCCTGTGGAACTCCCTTCCGCTCTGTCTTCGGACGGAACCCAACTATCTGAAGTTCCGCGGGAACTTGAAGACATGGTTATTCAACCAGTAATTGTTGCAATTTCCACACCTTGTTGGTCAGCGCCGGGAAACCTTTGGGTAGCTGTGCGCTTAATAAAATTAAAAATAATAATAATAATAATAACATAGGCATCCAAAGACTGACCCTCGAATGGATCACCTCCTTCCTCACCAAGAGAACACAATGAATTCACCTCCCAACCCAAACCTCGGATCCCAAACCTACCATCTGCGACATCTTGCAAGGATTATCTCTCGGCCCCACCCTCTTCAATGTCTACATGATAGCCCTGGCAGACCTTGTCAGATCCCACGGACTCAAGACCGTCTCATATGCCAATGGCACACAGATCATACTCTCCCTCTCCGCCATTAAACCTCCACAAGATAATTTTTCCTCAACTGCATGACTGGCATTACTGACTGGATAAGAACTAGCTGCCTCAAACTCAACATGGACACGACTTAAGTCATCATCTTCTGCACCAAAGAATCCCAGTGGAACGCCTCATGGTGGCTCAGACCAGCCCCAATCACAACCGAACACAGTAGGAACCTCTGCATCATCTTGGACAACAAACTCACCATGAAATCTCAACTCAGAGCTGTAGCCTCTGCCTGCTTCAAGTATCTCCCCAAAGCACCAGATACACCATCTCCCAAGTCCTCATCACCAGCCGTCTAGACTACAGAAATGCACTCTACTTAGGAAATCGACGCACACCTCATCAAAGACTCCAGAGCATCCAGAACGCCACTGCAAAACCCATCTTAGACCTCCTGCGTCACACATCATCCCCCACCTCAGAGAACTCCACTGCCATTCAAGGACCTACATGACTTCGATCCCACCTACTTCAATCACTGCCTGAAATTCCACATGCCCACCAGAGAACTCTGCTCCTCCACTCTCACGCTGACCAACACCCACCACATCCCCCTCAGCATAAAGGGAGGACATGCCTTCTCCAAACTCACAGCTAAGAAATGGAATGGAATGAACTCTCCCATGCACCTGAGGACCTCCCTAACCCGTATGAACAAACAGAGTGTGGGAACTCGCACAGCTGAGGGTAAATCAAGTAGTGTCTTTTGAACAGTGAGTGTGCAGCAAGAGGAAACACTGTCTGCTCCGGCAGTGTGAAAACCAAGGTACTCATGCAAGGCTCCCTCAATGGAGAGAGCACCTCCGTGCACAACTAGAAGACCGCAGGTCTAATTCCATATAAATCAAAATATCAAATGTTTATGCCAAACGTGGTTTTGAACAGCTGTCACATTTTATTCATGTGTAACAGATGAAAATCCATGAATTTATCCACAAAATAAACTTCATTCCATAGGTGAATAAGTTCCAATCATCAAATTATTGCGCATCACATTATGCATCCCAATGCATTTCGGGTCAAGCCCTTCTTCAGGGGAAAGCTCTAAGGAAACAATCCAAATGAAAACATTTCAATCTCATGTTCTGCTAAATAATAACCAAAAGCATGCATCACAAAAACTCCATCATAATGTGTATTCATGCAAATAACTAAGATAAAACACGTGGCGCGGGCCAATGCCATAGTCATAGGTGCATATGAAAAGCGTACTAGATAAACGTGCTAATGCTGGTGACAATACAAATAAACATAGCGGTAACCTAACCATGATCGCCGCAATAAAGAAAGAAAGTGCTAGTGCTCAAAGTAGCCCGCCGTGATAATGCTCTGTTACCAGACAAAAAATGCGTGTTACAAACAAATATAACGTGTGCGTTTAAACACCCTCGTGCTATACAATCTAAAACCTGTGAATGACAGCAGGTAACGTGGCTAAACGTGGGTCCGAAACCCGGTACTTACAGGGTGCGGATGATCGAGTGACTCTGCAAAGAGTCGTCAAAGCGGTAAGCCGTCAAGGAAGTGAGGGCGTGAGTGCTCAATAAATCAAAAGTACGTGGTGACCAAATCCGAGAAAGAAACAAAGGACTAACCACATGTGCTGCAAACACAATAGATCACCACATTGGCGGCCATCTTAGAGTGGTAAAAACGAACAAAGAAGCAAGAAACTATGAAAACATGCAGGAATAATAAGAGCACCAACAGATAAACGAACAAACATATAAAAGACATGCAGATACAGAGTTAAACAGTAGTGTGAAACACGTTTACAGATAACACAAAAATTCCATACGGTCATTAAGACCATTCGGTGCCATGGTGGACATAAAGCGGATCCAAAAGTTTTCTCTTTTCAATAGAGTGTTCTTGTTATTACTGGTGATTTTGACTTGTTCAAGAATTTGAAACTTCAATTGCGCCACACTGTGTCTGTGTTCAAAAAAATGAGTGGCCACACTGGATTTCGAGTTTTGTGTACGTATATTGCTTTTATGTTCCAAGATCCGTGCACGAATCTTTCTCTCCGTGTGTCCAATATAGCACTTGCCGCAAGGACATTTAAGCATGTAGATGACATTGCTGCTGTTGCATGTGGCATTCACTTTCAATTTTATGGTGTATCCTTTCATAGGGTGTGTCGTTTTATTGCCAGGGATACAGTTCCCACAGTTACTACAATTATAACAGGGCTTTAAACCATTGTAGATCAGCGAGGATATAGTTGACGTTGGGTGATTCAATAGCTCTTTGACGTTACGACCTCTGGTGAATGCAAACATGGGAGGTTGGATAAACAGACCATTGAAATCGGGTTCCATAGCTAGGATAGGCCAATGTTTCCGGATGATATGTTGAAACTGATTCGACAACTTAGAGTGTTTAGAGACAACCACCATTCTGTCAGAGGTTTTTTTTGGTTTGGATTTCAATAGTTGTGCTCTCACACATTTATCAGTTCGCTCCATGGCTAAATCCAAGATGAGTGGGGGATAGCCCCGTGCTTTCAGTCTTTCCATGGTATTTCTGAGGGCTTGTTTACATTCCTGTTCTTTGGACACTATACGTTTCACTCTTAAGAGCTGAGCGTAAGGTAAGTTATTCTTAAGGCTGAGTCGGTGAAAGCTGCTATAGTGTAATATGGAGTTCCTGTCTGTGGGTTTCCGATAAATCGTCGTGTACCAATCTGTGATGTCACGATGTACTTCAACGTCCAGGTAGTGGGTGCATTTCTCACTGTGTTCCCAGGTAAACTGGATACGTTCATTGATGTTGTTCCAAGACTCAAGAAAGATGGTAAGGGTTTCAGTAGAGCCTGCCCATAGTAAAAAAATGTCATCTATGTACCGGAGGTACAGTTTTCCATGTAGCAGCCAATCATTTTGGGACAAGATGTGCGACTCTTCAAATACTTGCATATAGATGTTAGCATAACAAGGAGCGGCCGAATTTCCCATGGCAGTCCCGTTCAATTGGAGTACCCATTTGTCTTGTGTGGTGAAATAGCTATGATATAAAGTGTACATAGTCAGTTGCATCAGAAAGACTTGCAAGTCTTGGTCCAAGTTGGATGTCATAAGTGTTTGTTCGATAGCTTCCATCCCTCCATCATGGGGGATGGAGGTATAAAGTGAACATACGTCCACCGTACACATAATCAACTCAGTGTTTCTGAGAGTATTCATAATTGGTTCAAGTTTCACAAGAAAATCTGTGGTGTCACGTACATGTGACTTGGATTTCAAAACAAATGGTTGTAAGTACTTATCAAGGAATTTGCCCGTGTTCTCGTGTATACTTCCTCTGGTGGACACAATCGGTCGGAAAGGAGGTTGGGTCGGATGTTTATGCATCTTTGGAGGCATATACATGGAAGGAGGTTTGGGGTTGATGGGAGTGAGATATCTTCTCGTCCTGTCGTCGATGGTACCATTGTCAAAGGCTGTATTGATGATTTCAATCAGTTTTCTTGAAAACTCTAAGGTAGGGTCTCCTGGTAAAAAGTCATATATATTAGAGTCATTGATGTGAGCCTCAATGTTTTGTTGGTAAAAGGTGGTATCCATAACCACTAATGCTCCACCTTTATCGGCATTCATGCAGGTAATCGTGGGGTTATCAGCAAGTTTCTTGAGTATGTCCCTCTCTTTTTTGGACCAGTTACCATGTTTCACATTGGATTGGAAAGGTAAATGAGCTATTTCTTGTCTCACTAAATTCTCAAAGGCATCAATGATCTTATGGCTCTGGGGAGCCAAAAAGGTACTGTGCGGTCGGAGACCTCTCAGCATATCGTCTTCAAGCTTTGGCGTTTGGCAAATGTTCTCAAAGTAATGTCTCAAACGGATATTCCGTACCAGTTTAAAAACACTGACTTCCAGTTCCAAAGTGTTAGACGGAGTGGTGGGCACGAAGGATTGGCCTTTTTGTAGTGTTTTGATTTCCAAAGTCGACAATGTGGTTGAGGAGATATTGATAACCAAATTGTCATCTGGTTTCATTTCCGTCGGTTGTTCCTCTTCGGTTTGGTTACGGTTTGGTTTTTTCCGATTACCTCGGCGGGTTTTTCCCCCCCGGGATCTTTTTGTTGTTGGCCTGGTTCTAAAAAATGAACCGCAGATTCAGTGGAGGTGCTTGGTGTCTGAGGATCTACATCAGGTGTCTCTCGGGTAGGACGATTTCTGTTTTCATCCTCGGAAGAAGAGGTCTCATTCCCTGAGAACGGGTTGTAGACTTTGTTAGGACGTCGGCGGGCATACACCTCTGCCCAGGTGTACACCTCGCCGAGCTTGTAGTCTATAGTGTCTCTTTTAAACTTCCGAAGTTTTCTCTCTTGTGTCTCCCTAGTGTGTTTTTCAATTTGAGACTGTAAGTCTTCTAGCATTTTGGTAAATTCCTCGATTGGCATGGCTTCGTCCAGCTCCTTCTTTACACTAGTAATTTCTTGTGCTAATTCTTCTAAGGTCTTAGATAGCTCCTCGACGATCAAAAGGATCAAGTCGAGGGAGCATTTGTTGAGGATAGAGTACCAACGCTCAACGAATTTGACATTGTTCTTACATAGTAATGGTTTCAACGGGACTCTCAAGCCCCGGGGGATCCTTTGTGCCCGATGGTACCGAATTAAGGTACTGGCGTGTAATTTTTGATTAGATTGTTTCCTTAGCAAATACAATAATTGTCGGATGTTGCTCTCCGCGCTTCGGGTATTACCCGTGGACGAGATGTCGTCTTGTATGAGCCCATAAATCTTATCTGCATCTGCTGTTGTGAAGGCAAATGTGCTCGCTTTCAAATCGGTCATGCCAGAGACCGCGTCGAAATTCATAGTCAAAGCGTGCTGAGAACCAAAGGCAGAAATCAGTATGAACAAACAGAGTGTGGGAACTCGCACAGCTGAGGGTAAATCAAGTAGTGTCTTTTGAACAGTGAGTGTGCAGCAAGAGGAAACACTGTCTGCTCCGGCAGTGTGAAAACCAAGGTACTCATGCAAGGCTCCCTCAATGGAGAGAGCACCTCCGTGCACAACTAGAAGACCGCAGGTCTAATTCCATATAAATCAAAATATCAAATGTTTATGCCAAACGTGGTTTTGAACAGCTGTCACATTTTATTCATGTGTAACAGATGAAAATCCATGAATTTATCCACAAAATAAACTTCATTCCATAGGTGAATAAGTTCCAATCATCAAATTATTGCGCATCACATTATGCATCCCAATGCATTTCGGGTCAAGCCCTTCTTCAGGGGAAAGCTCTAAGGAAACAATCCAAATGAAAACATTTCAATCTCATGTTCTGCTAAATAATAACCAAAAGCATGCATCACAAAAACTCCATCATAATGTGTATTCATGCAAATAACTAAGATAAAACACGTGGCGCGGGCCAATGCCATAGTCATAGGTGCATATGAAAAGCGTACTAGATAAACGTGCTAATGCTGGTGACAATACAAATAAACATAGCGGTAACCTAACCATGATCGCCGCAATAAAGAAAGAAAGTGCTAGTGCTCAAAGTAGCCCACCGTGATAATGCTCTGTTACCAGACAAAAAATGCGTGTTACAAACAAATATAACGTGTGCGTTTAAACACCCTCGTGCTATAGCGGCAAGTGCTATATTGGACACACGGAGAGAAAGATTCGTGCACGTGACGGCTTACCGCTTTGACGACTCTTTGCAGAGTCACTCGATCATCCGCACCCTGTAAGTACCGGGTTTCGGACCCACGTTTAGCCACGTTACCTGCTGTCATTCACAGGTTTTAGATTGTATAGCACGAGGGTGTTTAAACGCACACGTTATATTTGTTTGTAACACGCATTTTTTGTCTGGTAACAGAGCATTATCACGGCGGGCTACTTTGAGCACTAGCACTTTCTTTCTTTATTGCGGCGATCATGGTTAGGTTACCGCTATGTTTATTTGTATTGTCACCAGCATTAGCACGTTTATCTAGTACGCTTTTCATATGCACCTATGACTATGGCATTGGCCCGCGCCACGTGTTTTATCTTAGTTATTTGCATGAATACACATTATGATGGAGTTTTAGTGATGCATGCTTTTGGTTATTATTTAGCAGAACATGAGATTGAAATGTTTTCATTTGGATTGTTTCCTTAGAGCTTTCCCCTGAAGAAGGGCTTGACCCGAAATGCATTGGGATGCATAATGTGATGCGCAATAATTTGATGATTGGAACTTATTCACCTATGGAATGAAGTTTATTTTGTGGATAAATTCATGGATTTTCATCTGTTACACATGAATAAAATGTGACAGCTGTTCAAAACCACGTTTGGCATAAACATTTGATATTTTGATTTATATGGAATTAGACCTGCGGTCTTCTAGTTGTGCACGGAGGTGCTCTCTCCATTGAGGGAGCCTTGCATGAGTACCTTGGTTTTCACACTGCCGGAGCAGACAGTGTTTCCTCTTGCTGCACACTCACTGTTCAAAAGACACTACTTGATTTACCCTCAGCTGTGCGAGTTCCCACACTCTGTTTGTTCATACTGATTTCTGCCTTTGGTTCTCAGCACGCTTTGACTATGAATTTCGACGCGGTCTCTGGCATGACCGATTTGAAAGCGAGCACATTTGCCTTCACAACAGCAGATGCAGATAAGATTTATGGGCTCATACAAGACGACATCTCGTCCACGGGTAATACCCGAAGCGCGGAGAGCAACATCCGACAATTATTGTATTTGCTAAGGAAACAATCTAATCAAAAATTACACGCCAGTACCTTAATTCGGTACCATCGGGCACAAAGGATCCCCCGGGGCTTGAGAGTCCCGTTGAAACCATTACTATGTAAGAACAATGTCAAATTCGTTGAGCGTTGGTACTCTATCCTCAACAAATGCTCCCTCGACTTGATCCTTTTGATCGTCGAGGAGCTATCTAAGACCTTAGAAGAATTAGCACAAGAAATTACTAGTGTAAAGAAGGAGCTGGACGAAGCCATGCCAATCGAGGAATTTACCAAAATGCTAGAAGACTTACAGTCTCAAATTGAAAAACACACTAGGGAGACACAAGAGAGAAAACTTCGGAAGTTTAAAAGAGACACTATAGACTACAAGCTCGGCGAGGTGTACACCTGGGCAGAGGTGTATGCCCGCCGACGTCCTAACAAAGTCTACAACCCGTTCTCAGGGAATGAGACCTCTTCTTCCGAGGATGAAAACAGAAATCGTCCTACCCGAGAGACACCTGATGTAGATCCTCAGACACCAAGCACCTCCACTGAATCTGCGGTTCATTTTTTAGAACCAGGCCAACAACAAAAAGATCCCGGGGGGGAAAAACCCGCCGAGGTAATCGGAAAAAACCAAACCGTAACCAAACCGAAGAGGAACAACCGACGGAAATGAAACCAGATGACAATTTGGTTATCAATATCTCCTCAACCACATTGTCGACTTTGGAAATCAAAACACTACAAAAAGGCCAATCCTTCGTGCCCACCACTCCGTCTAACACTTTGGAACGAAGTCAGTGTTTTTAAACTGGTACGGAATATCCGTTTGAGACATTACTTTGAGAACATTTGCCAAACGCCAAAGCTTGAAGACGATATGCTGAGAGGTCTCCGACCGCACAGTACCTTTTTGGCTCCCCAGAGCCATAAGATCATTGATGCCTTTGAGAATTTAGTGAGACAAGAAATAGCTCATTTACCTTTCCAATCCAATGTGAAACATGGTAACTGGTCCAAAAAAGAGAGGGACATACTCAAGAAACTTGCTGATAACCCCACGATTACCTGCATGAATGCCGATAAAGGTGGAGCATTAGTGGTTATGGATACCACCTTTTACCAACAAAACATTGAGGCTCACATCAATGACTCTAATATATATGACTTTTTACCAGGAGACCCTACCTTAGAGTTTTCAAGAAAACTGATTGAAATCATCAATACAGCCTTTGACAATGGTACCATCGACGACAGGACGAGAAGATATCTCACTCCCATCAACCCCAAACCTCCTTCTATGTATATGCCTCCAAAGATGCATAAACATCCGACCCAACCTCCTTTCCGACCGATTGTGTCCACCAGAGGAAGTATACACGAGAACACGGGCAAATTCCTTGATAAGTACTTACAACCATTTGTTTTGAAATCCAAGTCACATGTACGTGACACCACAGATTTTCTTGTGAAACTTGAACCAATTATGAATACTCTCAGAAACACTGAGTTGATTATGTGTACGGTGGACGTATGTTCACTTTATACCTCCATCCCCCATGATGGAGGGATGGAAGCTATCGAACAAACACTTATGACATCCAACTTGGACCAAGACTTGCAAGTCTTTCTGATGCAACTGACTATGTACACTTTATATCATAGCTATTTCACCACACAAGACAAATGGGTACTCCAATTGAACGGGACTGCCATGGGAAATTCGGCCGCTCCTTGTTATGCTAACATCTATATGCAAGTATTTGAAGAGTCGCACATCTTGTCCCAAAATGATTGGCTGCTACATGGAAAACTGTACCTCCGGTACATAGATGACATTTTTTTACTATGGGCAGGCTCTACTGAAACCCTTACCATCTTTCTTGAGTCTTGGAACAACATCAATGAACGTATCCAGTTTACCTGGGAACACAGTGAGAAATGCACCCACTACCTGGACGTTGAAGTACATCGTGACATCACAGATTGGTACACGACGATTTATCGGAAACCCACAGACAGGAACTCCATATTACACTATAGCAGCTTTCACCGACTCAGCCTTAAGAATAACTTACCTTACGCTCAGCTCTTAAGAGTGAAACGTATAGTGTCCAAAGAACAGGAATGTAAACAAGCCCTCAGAAATACCATGGAAAGACTGAAAGCACGGGGCTATCCCCCACTCATCTTGGATTTAGCCATGGAGCGAACTGATAAATGTGTGAGAGCACAACTATTGAAATCCAAACCAAAAAAAACCTCTGACAGAATGGTGGTTGTCTCTAAACACTCTAAGTTGTCGAATCAGTTTCAACATATCATCCGGAAACATTGGCCTATCCTAGCTATGGAACCCGATTTCAATGGTCTGTTTATCCAACCTCCCATGTTTGCATTCACCAGAGGTCGTAACGTCAAAGAGCTATTGAATCACCCAACGTCAACTATATCCTCGCTGATCTACAATGGTTTAAAGCCCTGTTATAATTGTAGTAACTGTGGGAACTGTATCCCTGGCAATAAAACGACACACCCTATGAAAGGATACACCATAAAATTGAAAGTGAATGCCACATGCAACAGCAGCAATGTCATCTACATGCTTAAATGTCCTTGCGGCAAGTGCTATATTGGACACACGGAGAGAAAGATTCGTGCACGGATCTTGGAACATAAAAGCAATATACGTACACAAAACTCGAAATCCAGTGTGGCCACTCATTTTTTTGAACACAGACACAGTGTGGCGCAATTGAAGTTTCAAATTCTTGAACAAGTCAAAATCACCAGTAATAACAAGAACACTCTATTGAAAAGAGAAAACTTTTGGATCCGCTTTATGTCCACCATGGCACCGAATGGTCTTAATGACCGTATGGAATTTTTGTGTTATCTGTAAACGTGTTTCACACTACTGTTTAACTCTGTATCTGCATGTCTTTTATATGTTTGTTCGTTTATCTGTTGGTGCTCTTATTATTCCTGCATGTTTTCATAGTTTCTTGCTTCTTTGTTCGTTTTTACCACTCTAAGATGGCCGCCAATGTGGTGATCTATTGTGTTTGCAGCACATGTGGTTAGTCCTTTGTTTCTTTCTCGGATTTGGTCACCACGTACTTTTGATTTATTGAGCACTCACGCCCTCACTTCCTTGACGGCTTACCGCTTTGACGACTCTTTGCAGAGTCACTCGATCATCCGCACCCTGTAAGTACCGGGTTTCGGACCCACGTTTAGCCACGTTACCTGCTGTCATTCACAGGTTTTAGATTGTATAGCACGAGGGTGTTTAAACGCACACGTTATATTTGTTTGTAACACGCATTTTTTGTCTGGTAACAGAGCATTATCACGGCGGGCTACTTTGAGCACTAGCACTTTCTTTCTTTATTGCGGCGATCATGGTTAGGTTACCGCTATGTTTATTTGTATTGTCACCAGCATTAGCACGTTTATCTAGTACGCTTTTCATATGCACCTATGACTATGGCATTGGCCCGCGCCACGTGTTTTATCTTAGTTATTTGCATGAATACACATTATGATGGAGTTTTTGTGATGCATGCTTTTGGTTATTATTTAGCAGAACATGAGATTGAAATGTTTTCATTTGGATTGTTTCCTTAGAGCTTTCCCCTGAAGAAGGGCTTGACCCGAAATGCATTGGGATGCATAATGTGATGCGCAATAATTTGATGATTGGAACTTATTCACCTATGGAATGAAGTTTATTTTGTGGGTAAATTCATGGATTTTCATCTGTTACACATGAATAAAATGTGACAGCTGTTCAAAACCACGTTTGGCATAAACATTTGATATTTTGATTTATATGGAATTAGACCTGCGGTCTTCTAGTTGTGCACGGAGGTGCTCTCTCCATTGAGGGAGCCTTGCATGAGTACCTCCCTAACCCTTCAGGATTTCTGAAGAACGCTGGAGACCTGGCTGTTCAACTGACCTCTTGGTCCGTGCCAGTGCCTGGATACCCTCATGGGTGACAGGCTGAGCTGTACAAATTGGTTGATGTATTTAATATTTGTGCCCAAATACAGCTGATAACATACCACTTTATAGAAAATGATCTCTGGTAAATCTAAATATTTTTCAAGATGTACGTACTTGATTTACAGAGGTTATCCACATGTTGGCTATTGCAAAAGGATAATAATTTCAAAGCCCACTATCTAATATTTAGATGCAATACCTGCCGTGATGTATACATTCACTGGAAGTCTTAATTGTAGCTAACAAATTACATAACTCTCAAATTCGTCCAGTTGTCTTCAGGTAACTCCAGGTATGTAATGCTGGGGTACCACATCTTAAGAGCCATCTTAAGAATGTTTAAGGTCTTGGGCTTGAGGCTTATTTTGGGGCTTCCTACATGACTGATTCATTGACTAGGGCCTGATTTGGTGTCAGCGGATGGGTTACTCAGTCACGGCGGTGATATATTATATCCCATGAGATTTATATTTCGGTGGATGGGTTGTCCGTCACCTTTGTGACAAAGTAGAGATCTAAATCAGGCACCTAATTTGTAAAAGAATAAGCACTCATGCAAGGTAAGTAAAAAAGCTTTTAAATATTGTGTGCATATTCGTGGGAATGTGTTTCTGTGAGAGAGAAGATTTGCAAGTGTGAGCACATTGATGTGTGTGAGTGAAGGTGAGGGAATCAGTGAAGGAATGAATCAAGTGAGTTGGAATAGATCATAGGAAGAGTGCTTATGAGTAAGAATGAACAAGTGTGTGTGAACGAGAGTGACAGTGAGTGTAAATGAGTGCAACTGTGTGATATACTGAGTGAATCAGAGTGATCCTGAGTGAGTCAAAGGGAAAATCAGTGACACTTATGGAGTTGGTGTGAGTGAGACTAAGTGAGACAAAATAGGAGAGACTGAATGGGTAGGATTGACTCGGAATCAGTGGGTCTGAGTGAGTGAGAATGAACGTGACTGCGTGAATATGGGTGAGTCAGAGTGATATTGATGAATCAGAATGAGTGGGACTGCATAAATCAGTGAAACTAAGTGAATTAGGGAAACTGAGTGAGAATGAGAGTCACAGTGGGATTAAGTGAATCAGAATGAATAGGACAGTGCGAAAATTAGTGAGACTAGGTGAGTCAGAGTGAGAATGAGTAAGACTGCGTGAGGCAGTCAGAGTGAGTGGAAGAGAAAATAAGAATAAGTAAGGAAAATTAGTGAAAATTGATTAGAGAGATAAGACTGAGTGCAAGCGAGTATGAGCGAACCCTGTGAGAAGTCAGGCTCCCTCACTGGAATTCGAGCCTTTCCATGGCGGCATCGACAAGGCTTATGCCCCACCACTTTTAAAGGTCACCAGCTACCACTTCACAGAATTGATATTGGTCAGAAGTCCCTTAATGGCTTTTGTACTAGAAACAGGACTATCGGAAATACTTGAATTTTTCTCCCACAGGAACGTCTTCCACTGAACATTCCTGTATCCTTGTGTGCAATCCTGTCAGCAGTGCTACTTGTTTCTCTTTATTTTTGGGAAAGGAGTTTGTTTAAGAAATCTTTCTGTGGGACTTCTGAAAAGTCAATTGAGTAACCCCTTTCCAGTATTTGCGGAACCCACTTGTTCCTTTTGTCACTTGTCACTACTGAATGAATTATTTCAATCGGCCTCCTGCTGACAGGGGCTGGGTGTTTGTGAGTGAATCTGGAAGCTGCAGTCGGACTTGTATAAGAATATGGCCCCCTGACCTCAAGCCTTCCCTCAGAAGGAAAGTCAGGACTGAGACTTGATATGGAATGAACCTGCAAACATGTAGAGAAATGTCCACTATGGAAGGATATTAGCATCAATCGGTACTCCATTGCTTCCTTTACCATCTCCTCCAAACAGATACCTACCAGTGAAAGGAAAATACATAATCTATTTAAATTTTTTAGCATTATCTTTCTTCCAAGGTTGAAAGCACGTATGACATTCAGCCACCTCTGCCACACATATTGCTGAACAGATATTGTCAAACATGAGATCTGACAGACTCAGACAACTTTTTTCATGTCACTAATGACTTGAAGACCATCATCACCCTGTTGAAATATATGAACCAAGGCCTGGAAATCTTTAAGTAGGATCTGTTTAGAATGTACAGCTCAGATTGATACATGCAGATTGAAATTCATTACTACATACCATCTCTTAAGATCACCTTTGAGCTTCTTATCTACTTGATTGTTCTACCTGAAAATGATCTTTGAAGAGGGCTCTACTTGGCACACAGGGCTTGCAATAGCAGCTTGCAGATTGAAGATCATGGTGGACAGCCTGCACTCTAAAGAGATCTCATTCTCAGCCTGGCAAAAAGCTGTGAACAGGCAGGTGATAATAACCTCCTTTGAACGGGACCCTGAAGACTGCAGGGCAGCCCCACTACTGAGAGGCTGGATGCATCTTACACCCCGGGGAAGGCACAGTCACATTTTAAGCCCAGGCATGCAGGAAAATTCTCTACATGAGGCTCTTAGCTTTGCAAATCTCTAATTTTAATACCGTCTGGGCCAGTCGCGTATGGGCAATCTCAGGCTATGCAACTATCGGAAAGCATCGTGGCTTTTCCTGCAGTGCCGCTGCCCAAAAACTGCCTGATGAGCACTGCCGCCTGCTTCTCTCTTTCTTTCGGTCTAACGGCATCAGGTGCTGCAGGGAGGCCTTGGATCTATGCTTCTCTGAAAACATATCAAGTGCGCTAGCCAGATTGGGGAAATTTACGAACTCTGGGGCTCATTATGATGGCGGGCGGACATTAGTCCGCCCGCCATCATAACAGTGATGGGACCGCCCACCAGACATGCGGCGGTCCCACCAGCCCAATTAGGATGTGCCCGCCATACTGGCGGGCGCATCCTGGGCTTTCAACATTGCAGGCGGGGCTGCTGGCTGCAGCGCTGTCTGCAATGTTGAAAGCGATAGCACTGCATTTCCCTGCACCGCGTGACAGGCACCACGCGGGCCCTGCCATGCAGTGCATGGAAATGCAGGGGGAGTGCAGCAACACCCCCCCAAACAAGGGGGGCCCACAACGGGCCCCCAAACACTATCCCCATCATCCTTTCCATGGCAGCATCGACTAAAATCAGTCTGAACGGGTGGCCCCATGAGAATCTTATACCAGCCTCCCAGAGATGAAGCGTGATCGGCCGGAAGGACTTGCGTTTAAGGAGTGTAGAGGCGGCCAGATCCTGAAAGAGCACAGGCTTATGTCACTGGAATGTGATGTCAGGACGGCGTTGGGCCTCCTGGAGGATGCTCTACTTCAGTTGGTAATCGTGTACACATGTCAGGATTTCCGCCAGAGGAACAGGTTCTGCTCCTGCAAGCAGAGGACCTTCTGTTGAAGGTGCTCAATTTCTTCATCTCGTCCTGTCTAATGTTCCTCCAGGGTATGAACCTGCTCCCCCAGGGAATCCACATCAAGGCGGACATCCATTAGGTCCACCTGGAGATCGTGCTTCATTGCAGCCAAGTCTTCGCAGAGAGAGGAAAAGAGGGATTCCAGGAATGAGCGGCTTACCGGATCCCCAGGGCCCTTATTCTCCGCAGGGTCATCCATGCGTCCTGGGTCCGCCTGGCTTCCGGGCTGTGGGATGGACTTGAACAGGAGGCCCTTCACAGAACAATCCTCTCTGCCATTAGGGGCAGCCATAGCGGGTGCACGTTCTGGGCCCGCTGCGTGGATGGGGATGGTGTACACACAGGGGGCCGCAGGGAAATGCCAGGGGTTGGCTACAGTCCATAGGATCGGGCTGTACAGTTCTACATGCTGTCTCGCAAGGGCCCCCACCAGCCTTTGGTGCCCCAGGTGAGGAGAAGCAGGCAGGAGCGTTCTAAAATTGGCACTGGAGGCCTGGGCGCTTGCGCCAATCTCTCAGTGTGGGTGAGCAGATGACCCCCGGGTGGAGATCCGAGTGCCGCCTCCGGCCAGGAACCCCTGCAGCAGACTTGGGCAGCACGGCAAATGGGTAAGGCCACACCACCGGGGCCACCAGGACACCGTGAGCAAATCTGGCTGGCTAGCACCGGGTGCCGGTCTACAGGATCACAGGGCGCTGTCCTACTCCCCCCTCAGGAAGCTCGTGCAGCCCAGCGAGTAGGGGCCCCAACGTGACACACCCGCCACATGCGCTCACCTCCAATAGACTGAGATGCCAAATCCAGAACACAGGGGCCGTCCAGGCAGGCAAAGTAGAGCGTGCCTACCCTCTTTCCGCTGCCACCCACCAGGATGTGCCACACCGCTCAGAGTCCTCCAGCTGCTCCTTTCATGAGCCTCAAGCATGAGGTGCTGTCCACTGCGTCTTGGGCACCGGAACACGCAAGGGTATTAGGCGCAAGGGTCGCTGTCCCCAGCTAGCCCGCAAGGATGGGGCTTTCACCCTGCAGCCGCGCCAGGGCCTTGCGTAGGAGGCGGCACCACCCATGCCCCACCGCAGGCACCAGGCAGGCTCTTCCTCTGTGACCCAGAGGATGGCGTCAACGGAGACCGCGTCGCAGCAGCCCCAGAGTGTAACGGGGCCACCGCAGCAAACCAGCAGTCCGCTATGGGCTAAAAAAGTGCAGTGAGTTCCCCAAGGTGCATGGCCGCCCTGCCACGCATTGCTCCCTCAGCAGCGCGACCAGTGTTGCCCCAGTGGCGGGCGAACAGCGCAGAGTGTTTCCCCGGCCAGCACAGTCGCTCCCGTCCTGCTGAAGGTGCAGAATGACGCAGGAGGGAGCGGAGAGCTCTGAGTATGCGCCCTACCGAGACCCCATCTTGGCCACCCCCTGCTACGATTTCAGTGTTTTGAGAATAGTGAGTGAATGAGTGTCCGCAAAAGTTGCTTGAAGGTAGTAACTAGAATTAGTTTTGCTTAGTAGGGGATACCCTTTCATTTAAATTTCCCTCATTTACACATGCAGGTTTTTGATATTTACGCACGGTTTAAGCTTAATCCTGTGAGTGTTTGTGTTTTTGGGAACCAGGTACCTCCAATTTTACTGGCTCACCGTTTTACTGGTCCTGGTCTGGATTTACCAGTGTTAAAGAATCTAAAGAAATTTATTTGGAAAGGAAAAAAATGGTGAAAAATGAGATGAGACTTTGGCTACAGCAGCAGCCAATCCTCATGTTTCTTTTTTCTAAGAGGGGGAAGCATACAGTGCTTTCCTCTGCTGAAAAGAAAACTCACCTTCCCTCTCCTACTCCCACTCCCGCCCACCAGACTCCAAGCACTGGCCCTGCATACATTTACCACCTGCTAAGAGCAGGTGTAAATGTAAATGCACTAAAACCACATGGAACAGGGCATTCTGATTGGTTTTATGGCCCTATTGCATGGAGTTTCAATCATGAGAGGACGGTACTGGCCGATTTTACTGCACGGGAACTGTAAAATCATAAATCGTCCTAGTATCATGCAACTTGTACTTAGAGCCATAGTCTTAGTGTCTGTGACTGGTCATTGAAGTTGGCCTCATGTCATATATCTTGAGAGGAGGTTGCTCCTCAGTTCTTGAAGGTGTCCACGATTGGAATAAGTCGCATCTCAACTTCCCTTCAACCTGAGGTTCTCGTGGACTTGCTGATAGACTTGGTGCAGGGAATGGTTTGCGGATCCACTACCAGTCAAATACTCTCGACTTGGGGTGCGAGGTTCAGCTTGACTTAGTCTCAGTGCCCTGAAATCTTTTGAACACTGATATATTCCTGGTTATCATCTTAGTCCCTTTTTAGCCAGTTGGCATTAATATTATCATCGCAATGACCTCTATGGGCCTTTTTTCTAAGGTTATCAAAATGTCCATACAGAGTAGTGAACCACTACTTCTAGCAGAAACAGAAGACAAATAAATTGCTCAAACCCCCAACAATATGTGCAGCAATCGCATTGCCTCTCTGGTTGACCTTACAAATGATCTGCCACCACCTCCTACTCTAGATTTGCAGTCATCCTCAAACTGCACTCAAAGTAAATGCCTGCTCATTCAGAACCTAGGGAAGAATACCACCTAAACCCATTGTGCAGATAACTAACTAGAATGTATGTGATGTCTACAAGCTGAACTCGGACCTCAAAAGAGAACTTGCAAAACAACCAACAGAAAAATCTGAGGCTTGCCAGTGTTGTCAGGGTTGTCAGCCCCATTCTAAGAAGATGGGAGGAGACAACCCACCTGAAGCCCCCAGTCAACCATCGTTCTAGACTATGCAACTTATCTAGCGCATCGTACTGCGAGAAATGGGCCAAAGCTTCCTAACCCTTTTACTACCCCGCAAGGCTAAGAACGTGATCTATCATTTCTCCTCCTGTCACCAGGTACGAGTAAACTTGTTACTTTAAATGCCATGGCTAACACTGACTAAGGCACATACAATTGTCAGGAAGGAACTTGGGACAATGTTTTCCCAGTTGATAATTGGTTGACTTCAACCGTAGGTGGATACAAAAGCCAATGCTCTGTATATATATGACTAACGTCCCAAGACTTAAACCAAACAAAGCCTACAGACTCTTTGGTGAACAAAGTAACACATTGAATAACTTTTGTTAACTACTTTTGAAACATAGTCAAGCTACAAGAGGAATGCATCATTAGCTGATGGTCTATTAGATTTAGAAGCTCGTTCATGTCCCCAGCATGTTCCATGATTCAATTCAAATGCTATGTGGGCCATCAATCAAACACAACCTCCCACTCGCCTTCCTTGCATGTTCCACAGAAAACAGGCCCAAGGTGGGAAGGAAAGAGTCCGAGCTGCCATTGGGAATGTAATTATTCCTAGTGGTTCCGACACATCTCCACTGAGAATGGTTGATTGACCAAAAGGCCCATTATTAACCACTAGGTTAACTAATTTGAGTATTCCCACATGTCCATCTTTCCGTGACCATGTAATAGCAGCCTATAGCGATGTACACATTCTATCTATCTGTGAGCACACTGTAAGTAACAGACAAATTCGCTCAGCAACAGCAGTCTATCATAATATCAGTGCTATCTGCTTACCAAGCAGATGCTGATGAGCATTCCAGAGAATTTGTTGGGACAAGTCAAGAAGATTTTATAACTAATACACCTCAATACCCAGACGAAAGTAGCATGTTACCTTTCACAGTTTGGAACATAGCAGATTGGGGTCTTTTTTTAGTAAATTTGATGTGTTTCTATTACAAGAGACATGGGCTTTAGAATAACTCTTTATGCAGCAGTGTACTAACTATAGCGTTGAGGCAGTACCATTGAGGGCGGGATGGCTGTCAGTGGGCTATTTATCTGAGTAAAAACATGCCCAATATTTTGAAAAAAGCCTAGAATTTGGTAGCAATGATACATTGAGCCTGCGTAATAGTGACAAAAATAGCTGCATGGAAAATATGTACAATATCTACAACCACACTACACTTAGGAATCCTGACTCACAAATAATAAGCATTGCTGGGTCCTGGAAGAGTTAACATTTATCACAGAAAGGGAGGATGAGGCAAGGGGCATGCAGAGTGTGAAGGCAAAACCACTTAAAAATGGGTCGGCAGCTGCCATTCAGTTACTGTCCCTTATCCTGACTCATGGTTTGCGTTTTTGCAATGGTCAATTCAGGTTCGACTACCAACTTGCTCTCACTTTATAAGAGGAGATAGTAAGAGACAAATTTGCAATATTATCTTAGACCTCACCTTCTACCAAAATGTCTCATAAATGTACAGATAGTGATCTTAATGCCATAAGGTTGACACTGGAAAAGAATTTGTTTACAACTGACATAAACATTAGGCCTGATTTATATCCTGGCGACAGGTTACTCCGTCACAGCTAACCAAGAGGGCAGCTTTAGAAGCCTAAATATTGACTATGGTGAAAGAAAGAATTGAGTTTGGCCTAGGACCCATATCTGGTGGCAGCCAAGTATAAATAGGCAGAAAGAATAAGCTTTTGACCCTAAAAACCCCAAAGAGATTGTCCCTAAATATACGGAAGGTGATGACATCACAGAATGGTCCACAGCTTTGGAGATGTCTTGTAGAATGAGGAAGGTCAGACAGAAGTATTGGGGCTCTCTCTTATGGGAACTGTTCTCTGGTTAGTGCCGGGATAGATGCCTGACACTTAACTAGGTAGAGGCTTATGATTACTGGAAGGGTACTATGTTTGAGGGTTTTGGTGGTTGGTTGAAAGGAAGCTAAGTGCAAGACTATGATAGGCTGTATAATGTGATTATGAAAGAACATCTGTTGAGTAACTGTGCTTCTGAAAATTGCATTAATACCTGGTGGGCACAGGACCAGTCTCTCCCCAGGAGTTGGGGAGGAAAGCTGACCGTTGGCTCAAAACAAGAGTGTCCAAAACTAATCACGGGTGACCGAAAAAAGGGGCTGGTAAGCCCTCTCAAGAGAAAAAGGTGGACCCTTCTAAAAACCAAGAGAAGGTCTCCTTTGCAGGCCCCCAAGAACCTGACCCATAGGGTGGTGCCCGAGACACCTCACTAACCAAGACTGCGTACCAGTGTAATAACTGGGAACCCCATAACTCTACTTTTGGTCTCAGTTAAACTTAAGACCAAAACTTAAGTTTAACTGAGACAAAAGTTAACTTTAATACTCGTTAATGCCATTTGTGAATACTGAAAGTCGTATAGTTAGACTTTCGTCTCAGTGCACCTTTGTGAATCAGGCCATTAGATCCTTAACTGTAAACACACAGGGCACCAAGACAAGGACCTTTCCTATCCTAAAAAAAAAAAACACTGGTACACCTCCAGGGGTTGCCATTGTAGGCCTTGAGGATGATTCCTCAGATGAGAAAGTCCTTATATCTTTGAGCTGGAAAATGGGACCAAAAGGAGAGTTGGAGATTCCAGAGGGAACCAGACACTTCCACCACCCACTGGTGAATGGAATCCCAGCCATTGCCCTGAGATATATCTGGCTCAGTCACATTATGGTGCATGACAGGTTGGTACTCTTAAACCAGTACATCCCAGGTGAGACTAGAAGAGTCAGGGCTATCCCAGGGTAGGTTACTGTTAGGCCTGTGGCTTTATTACCCCTTGAAATAACTGGGCCCCTTAGATGGAGAAGGGTGGTAGTCAGTACAGACCTCCACCCTTGATTGTCTCCTTGTAAATGACGAACCTAGAGGCTGGTCTGAGCCCAAAAGCGGTACTAGCCCAGTGCCCGTACTCTCCCAATGATTCTGGAGGTGCTTAACCTGCAGCTAGTGCAAGTAGGCCCCAGAAGCAGAGAAAAGGAAGGCAGTGTAGAAAAGGTGGGCAACCTTTAGCCAAGCTCCAGTAAACCAAGGAGCTCCTGCTCCAGAAGGGGTGATTTCCTTGGTGGCACTGGAGTAGGCCTACTTGCCCCACAAGAAGTCCTGTCAAGTCATGCATCTGTTAAGCATGAGAAGGTGGCTCCTCAGCTAACAGAACAGAGAGTGGAAGGAGTGTGTTTGCTACAGGATGTAGTATCCCCCCCATTATTAAGTTTCACACAGACAATCTGAACCCAAAGAAGCCTGTAAGTTACCCCATTTGACTGTCAGTGAAGAGCTAAGGGTGTAGCTCTGGGCACTTACAGCTGTCAATGGCCTCTTCTGGGTGTTAGCCTTTATAGCTGCACTGTCCTTGGCATGGTGGTCTGACCACGTGTCCAAAACGCTAGGCCCCCTGACCCTGTTGGTCATGGTGGGGTTACTCAAGTTGTGGGTAAGCTCTTTGGGCAAGATAGGGTTGGCAGATGTAGACATATCTGATCCCAAAGCAAAAAGAATGGGAAAAGAAACTAAAGAAGTGTATTTTAATGTGGGTCCTGACACTGTTGAGGTAGGTCAGCTTTCCAAAGCAAGTGAACTGGACAGGAGGATGCAAGGCAGAGTGGGCCCTGCAACAATCCAGCCTGTTTCCTTACCCTTACACCCCTGATAGACTAAGACGACTCTCCCAGGTTGTGGCTGAAATCTCCTGGCCAGTTGGCTGGGAGGGGAGGACTTGTGTAGGAAACTGGGTTGTTGTTGTAGTACCCACCCACATTGACTGAAAGGGTGCTAGATTCATGCTAACCAGGTCCCAGTACCAGTTTTCTTTCCGTAAGCTGCACCATTGTTCCACAATTGGTACCGCTTTAGCCTCCATGTAAGTCCATAGTAAGTGGTACCCCTGGTACCTAGGGCCTCAGAACAAGAGAGAGCCCCTAAGGGCTGCACCAATCATTGTGCCACCCTAATGGGCAATTCTCCAAGCTCATGCAAACTGCCATCGCAGACAGAAACTCTTGGTAGAGTGAAGACTGAAGAGCAGACATGGCACAGACCTCCGTGTGCCATTCCAGCACAGCTTTGCATGTGGTATAGGTAAGCCACCCCTACAGAAGGCCTTACAGCCCTATGGTAGTTGGCACTATAGCCCATGTGTGGGCATATCCGTGTGAGTGGATATGTCCATGTAGTATCTAAGCTTCACACTCAATATCCCTGGTGCACAGGGAAGCCATATTGAATACATGGGCTGGACACTCATGATCATGAGTTCCAAGCTCCATGATGACTCCGCTTTACCCACAGATGCTTGGTACCAACCATCTGTTCTTAATAAACCCACGATGATGCTAGTGTTGGATTTATTAATAAATGCACCGAGAGGGCACCTTAGAGGTGCCCCTTGAAAACCTACCAACTACTAGTGCATTTGCCGACTGGTCTCGACCAACCAACCACATTAGACAAGTTTCTGACCTCCTCAGATGAGAGCCTTCACGCTCAGAGGCCAGGAACAAAGCCTGTTCTGGGCTGAGGCGTTTACACTTGCTCCCTGTAGTGTTTGCATTCCAGCGCAGTAAACTTCAAAGGCCCTTCTCTCTTTGTTATGCGACCCAGGACTCTCCAAATAGTGGAGGTGCCGACCCACCTGTCCGGACCCCACTTTTTGGCAGCAAGACAGGTGGCAAAATTAGCAAGTTTAGGAGGTGTGCACATCTTCAGCCAGCACCACCCCTATGGGGACTAGATGATGTCAACACCACTTTTAGGATTCCTCCACATTGTTTTGGGTGGAATTAGCTTTCTAGGGTCAGGGTTATGCCCACCTGCCACAGGGAGTGGTCTAAAGGTAGGCACCCCATTGGCTACTACCTGCCACTTCCCATAAACACCCATAAATTAAATACCTAGGTGGCACCCCTGAACCAAAGAACTCTGATTCAACAGATCAAGAGAAGATGGATGACGAATACTCACTACCTGGCCAGAGCTGCAGAAGACCAGTGTACTTTTGGCACAAAACCCAGGTTGCTTGCATCTCTCTCGACAATCGTGACAGAGTGACTTGTGCTGCAAGTTGGAGAACCACTGAAGCCTTGGGTAGCCTGTCAGCACTACACCTACAATCTCCCTTGGAGTAGAAGAGCTACTCCCCAGCAGTTCGCAGGCACCGACAAGCAGTGCCCGGTCCACCACTTTTCAGCCCCCCATCTCAACCGAAGCCCCAAATGACCAGGCAAGGTACTCTTGCTCTGGAAGGTCAGATCTATCACCCCACCGAGTGTGAAGACACCAGGACCATCCGGAACCACTCTGCACCAAACATAAACAGTGAGATTCCAGTCCGGATTCCCAATATCCCACAACAGAGCAGCCATCAAGGGACGTCAGCATCAGTGAGACCCCCTCTGGAGTGGCTCCACTGTCCTGGTTTTGCCCCTGCCAGCTGTTTGTCACTAATTGCTAGGATCACCTTTGGGCATCCAGCCCAACCGACCAAACAAATCTGCACCCCAACCGCCCGGCCTTGGGACTGACAAACTGGCTGTGCCTCCTTGCTCCAAAAGCCCTTGTGAACTAAGCAGCCATTTGGTAGCTCTTAGACTTGTTCCCAAGTCCCCCTATGCAGCCTGTTTTTAGATGGCCCCCCTTCTTCGCAGCACTCAGCTACCAACCTCATCAGCATTCTGCTCCCGGTGGAAACCGGGCAGTTCATGAAGAAGTGCTGGTAGTGCTTTCGACCTTGGCCCCCTACAACTCTAAACCCAGAAGGTGAACCCCTGAAACCGACTGCACTTCCCTATAATGCACACATGACTTTTCTTTCCATAGGACTGCATTGTGCGTAAATGCGCACAAGTTTGAACTGTTTGCTCAATTGTGAAAATTGATATGGAAAAGAGTACTTTTCCTAGTTTTAAAACATATATAAAAAGGAGTGTTATTTTTCTAATTCGGTCTCGGATATATTCTTTGAGTGTGTGTCTCATTTATTGCCTTTATGAGTATAACAAATGCTTAGCACTACCCACTGATAAGCATAACTGCTCACCCACACTACAACAAAAGAGAGCATTCGTATAATCTACTTTTGCCTCTGTCAGCCAATTGGGGACCCACTGGACTCTCTTTACAGTGTACTTCTTTTTAGTACACTATATGGAGAGCCAGCTTCCTACAGGCTGAAGTCATCGCCATCTATAAAAAAGTCGGCAGGACCCTCCCTAGCAACTATAGGCCAATGAGCTTGATTGACAACTTTCAGGAAGCTTTCTCCCATCAATTGCTTGACCGCTTAAACAACTGGTTGGAAAAACATAAGATTCTCACCCATTTAAGGCAGGGTTTCGTCCTAAAATAATCACAATGTACCAGTTCTTTTGCTTACATTTTATAGTCTGGATATACCTGGGGCTTTCTTACCATCATCTTTATGCAATATTTGTTGATCTGAGAGACGCCTTCAGCCCAGTTCCAAGAAACAAATTGTGGAGAGCCCTGGAATGGATGTCCTTATCAGGCTTCATGAAAGAAGCTATGCCCAAATAGGATGGAGGGCTGGGGGGGAGCTCAGTGATTGCATACCAGTCACTCGTAGGCTGCGACAGGGGTGCGTTCTTGCCCCAACACTTTTTTTCCCTCTATATTCTGGACAATCCTTTGGTCCACCCAGGAACTGGCCTTATACAGCTCAGCATTAACAGAGGTCATTAGCCTAATGAATAGTAGTGGAATTCCTTGGCTGTATTACATTAAACAATTGGGAGCCCTAGGGCTGGGCATGTACTGGTCAAATACATCCTTAATAAATAACAACTCTAGGAGAACTGCAAGCAGCAGCCCCATAGGTTTCAGCCAGAGAGGCCCCCTGAAAACAAGCCCCGGAAGGAGTCTCTGCACCGACCCTGGCACCAGCACCCCATGAGCCACACATGTTGCCCCCAGCGCCCATCACAGCCACCAACTGAGACTCGCACCAGAACCCCTGAAGGAAGATTAGGTGAAAACACTGGCAGAACCAGAACCTCCGACCAGACAAATGAGGAGGGACCCTAGGAACAAAGGAAGGATCAGACAGGAGAACAACCTGATTCGAAAGGAATGCCAAAAAAGGCTCAGAACAAACAAGAAGCCCAACACCTCAACCCACTGGGTTGAGGCAACAGCGACCAGAAAAAAATCACCTAGATTGGCAGAAAACACAGAGGCCCCGGCACCAGAGGCACAAAGGGAGCAGACTGCAAAGGCCACATCACCAGAGGGAGATCCCAATCTGGCATCAAGGACGTAACCAGAGGACTCAGAGAGGACCAACACCACAACAAACAGGACCCTCACAGAATGGCAGGCTCACAGGCCAGACCCTGAATGGCTCACACCGCCGCACACAGAGCCCGCAAGGAGTCCACAGCGAGACCCAAGTGGAAGATAACCCAGAGGAATCGTAGATGTGCACAAGATCCACCACCACAGCAGACCAGCCCTGATCCATACCCCAACCCTGAAAGACACCTAATGCCGAGCACAGGACACCAGAGTCAAAGGGGGCCAGGACTGCTGGAGAACAGAGCCCATCCGGAGAACACACCCCAGCCATGAGGTTCATCATCCTAACAGTCAACCTGCCAGACGCAAGTGGACTAGACAATCCCTGGACAGAGGAGGACACAACAGGGGACCCGGAACCACCGTCAACAGCCAGCCAGGCCCCCCAACCTCAAAAACAGAGGGGACCAAGGCCTTCGGCTCCAAGCAAGCACCACCAGGAAAACAGAAACTACAAAACTAGACCTCCAGCAGGACCCATGTAACCAAGGCAATCGGGGGAAGGCACACAGCAAACCCCCTGCAACCTAAAGGATAGCGCATCCACTCACAAACCTGAGTCTGACTGAACCAGAGAAGCACATGACCAACAGGAAGGGAAAAAAACCAGGACAGCCGACTCATCGCCGGCACCAAAACCTCTGGCAGACACAATGGCCACAAAAGACAACAAGTCCAACTCCACCCACCAGACACCCCAACAAGACGAGGGAGGCCATGTTAGCACCCCCCCGGTGGTCGACCTGAACCGCAACCACTGTGCCATCCGACCACACCAGCAAATCCAGCTGTAGGACCCAAGGGAGAAAGAGTCCAGGACAACAGATCCGCCAACAATGTCCTCCAAGCGGGAGACAACTTTGCCTCCCGGACCAACCAGATCCCTGGAACAAACTCCTGGGCCAACATAGCCCCCAACCGAGCATGCAGGCACCACAAGGCAGCACCAACTGCTCCTGGGACCCAAAGGGAGAGCTCAGCAAGAGGGACCCAACCTCCAGCCAACAAGACGAGTCCCTGGAAATCTCCACACCCCCTGTAAACAACAGGGCGTATGACAGAGACCCCGGACACCAAAGCCCCAGAACATGAGACACCAGAAGGCACAAGTTCAACAGTTTAATAAAAAACATAGCCTACACGTTGAACTGAAGAAACAGTACCATCAAAATACAAGTAGTCGAAGAAGGAACCCTGAGAATAAGAGAGTAAGACCTTAACCACTAGGCCACAGGGAATCTCTCCGAACCACCTCCGAGCCATGGAAGAAGGGGAGACCAACACGCCCCCTACCCAGCTCGCCCACCAGGGACAGACAGCAAGGCGCCAGCAGGAAACCAAACCAGCCAGGTTATGAAGCCCCCACCCTCCCAATGGACATCGTTTCCCGAGAGGGGCACAGACGTGACTTCACCAAGGTCAGAGTCTACCCGAACAGCCATGGGAGGACAGACCTCCAGGGAATGTGAACGAGCTTCAATGAAAAAGAGGAAGAGATCAACCAGCCATCCAAGGAAGGAACAACCGGAGCAGCTGAGCATGCAACATCCCCACCCGGTAAGCTAAACCGTAGCAAACACCCTAGGTGAGGACGAGAGACCAAAGGGCAAAACCAGGAACTGGTAATTAGCGCCACCCACACAAAACCTCAGAAACCCCTGGGACACCACGAACACTGGTACATGAAGTAGGTGCCCTTGAGTGACAGAGAAGCCAGGAAATTCCCTATGGACAGAAAGGGCAGAACCACCCAAAGAGACATCCGTCCGAAGGACGGCGGAGGGATGCACTAACACACAGCCTTCAGAACCAGAACAGGACCGAAGCCCCCATAGGGATATTGTATCAGAAAAAGGATCGAGTAAAACCCCCCCGACCCAGCCGATCCACAGGTACCAAAAGCATAGGCCCATTGGAAACCAGGAACTGAACTCTCTCCAAAAGACCCCGACACTGGTCTGGAGATACGGGAACAGGAGAAGCCTGGAACCTGGCCTCTGGTGGCACACCAAAATCCATCCTAAAACCTAGGCGACAATACAGAGGGCCCATCAACCCCTACCAAACACATCCCAGACCAGAAAAAGACCCAAAGCCACCCCCAATCGGAGAACCCCCTAAACACCTCTCACACAGCCACAAAAGGAAGGACCTGAAGAACAGGACTCTGTGATTTGTGGAAGGAAGGGACCTCTGGCTATGACCCCCACCACAAAAGGGCAGGGCTGCCACCTTCGATTGAAATGCCTGCCCAAAGCCCAATGACAACCAGCAAACATCCTAGTCTGCGAGGAGTGGACCGGAGTCAAAAACCTCAAGGCCACAGCCGTACATTGAACCAAAGTCCCCAACGGCAAAAAATCTTCAGTAGAGCAACCTGCTGTGCAGCTACTGGTTACTAAGGAGCAAGCCACAACTGTCTCGCAGTCGCCACCAAGGCAGCAGCCACTGCGGCACCAAGCGACATAAAGGAGAAGTCAGTCAGGAAACGCAACAGCTGTGCCAATATTCACAGACTCAGAGGGACCCCCCTCCTGAAACAGCTGCTCAGAACACCCTGACAGCCTCCAGCAGAGTCTGCTCAACACGCATGTGTCTAGCACCAGAGAGAACCGCACCCTGGCAACCACCAGGCACCGAGACTCCAGCCCCATCAGCATGGAATTCACTTACACCAGAGAAGGAAACTCCACCAAGAAACCCTGCAAAGGACATCAATGAGCAAAATACAGGGGTAAGGTATGCATGATAACAGCCGTCCTTTTCCCCTACAGCACACATCTCACTGGCCCATGAAGAGGAAGGAACTCAGGCTCCCTTCGCTGACAACAGGCGAAAAATTCCACAACCCAATACCAACCGACGGCTCAGGGAGTCCAAAATTGTCCCGCACATGCTTAAAATGAACCATACCGTGAAGGGCAGTCCCATGGCCAAAATGACCTTACCCCACCCTCGACATCAGCAGGGACTGTTGGAGCATATAATTAAGGTCCCGTTATGCCGTCAGACGCCCAGCCAGAAAAGCTCCATCCACCAAGGTTACAAACAAATAAGCAGCACAACAGATAAGGCAGACGCAGTGGAAGACTCAGCATCCCCTCCTCCAGGGTCTTCCCCACCCTGACCTGCATCCACCCACGATGAGCCATGGCCAAAGGAGCACAGACCACCAATATATACATATAGTGCAGCCGAGACCCCACTCAGCTCCAACCGATTCCCATCCATGATGAATAATTGCCAGAGGAGGACACACAGACATATATAAATGCTGACACAGGAGCCAACCAAACAAGAACACCCAACACATAAAAACCCAAGACCTAATAAGGCCCAGGTTCCTAAGGCACAAGGCTAGAGCACCAGACGCCACCCATGCAGGACAACCCCAGGAAACAAAAAAGAACCACAAGGGCAAGAGGCAGCAAGCCGCAAATTACTGCACAGTCCCGCTAAAGCAGAGACTTGACCCCTAAAACCCACACAACGGCCTCTAGAGCAGACCGCCACACACTCACCTGGAAACAGAAGAGAGTCTTGCAAGGAGTCGTTCGCAGAAAAAAACAACAGGATGTGCTACGGTAGGTCAGGGGTTATGAGCCACAGGATGTGGGAGTGGCCTGGAGAGTAGGGATGGTCTAAGGGAGTTTTTGGCTTGAAAGTTCTGTGAAAGAGCTACTGCTCATGCGTTAAGGACTGTGACCAGGACATCTGCCGAGGAGTTAATGACCCTCTTAACAGGGCCAGTTGCCATGGGTGTAGCAAACACACCAAAAGGAGGGACAAATGTAATCAATGCACCACACGAAAGACACCTCGAACGGCACAGGAAGGAACCTATGAAAGGCAGTAACAGAAGCCGCCCCCGAAGGGGGCCTCGTGGGCCGGCGCCATAATGGCCGCCGTGCCCAAAAGGAACGGATTCGGTTTCCACTGGTCAGCGCCACCGGGAAGTGCTGCGCTGCAAAAAGCGCCTGAGGCACTCTCCTCCCCCTCCGCAAGAACAAAGGGAAGAAGGAAAGGGTGATGGAGCAGGGTTTCGAACGAGATCTTGCCTAGAAGGAACCTCATTTACCGTAATAATTAATCTTACTAACTGTGTGAGTGTTGAATGTAATCACCATTGAGAAATGATAAACTTTGGTCATGAGGGCGAAGCTTGCATATGAATAACATTGTCGTATGTGGTTTGTGTATTAAAATGGCCGACTAACTGGGAATTTCAATTTGCGCATGCGCGTAATGCATGATGTCACTCTCTTTTGGAGGGAATCTTTTGCAGGTGTGCTGAAGCGTTTAATATGGCCGCTAACATTGCGCGAGGCCAGTCGCATGCCGACTCGTTTTGTTAAGTGTCATTGTTATTATTAATGCTTTATGCTATAGGGGTAGGAACCAATTAGCATGTAGGATAAGTCCATTTTGATAATAAAAACGCATTTGTTTTTGATTCTAATATGTCTTTCTCTTTGATTTATTATTAGCTCGCTTTCGTTCGGGTTTGGTTAGCCTGAGCAAAATCACATGATAAAGTTGCACATGCGCGGAAGGAGGAGAAGACCCCATCTTACAAGTCAAGCGCCTCCAGCCCAAGGCTGATTCCCGACGTGAACTGTGGGAAAGAGCCACCGCAACTGAATGTGACCAATGTTGCTATTGATACCTGTTCTCATTGCTGGGCACATGGGTGGGAATAAAGCTAATGAAACATTTGAAGGGTAGGAATTTGAGAACAATGGTTGTTCAGAAAGGTACTCGTGTGACTCAGTAGACATCACCCATCCCACCGTCACTGTCCAATCCGAAGTTGAGGATCTCGAATATTGAAACATTTAAGGGTGGTCCGGAGGTGTAAGAAAAGGTATACTAGAGATAGGTCTTGTCAAGTAGTTTAGCGCATAGCACGGCATTGATTCAGAATCCACGTCCATCAGAGTCGCTGTCTGAATGATTAGTGAGTCCATCGAGGGAGGAGAGGAGTGGAGGAGTGGAAGCTGATACCAGAAGGAGAGAAGCTTGCAGAGCAGAGTCCTGAGTCCCGAGGTCTGTCCAGAGAGGGGAGTCTGTCCTAAGGTCCCGTGGGGTATCGCGAAACGTCCGTCCTGAGTCCCGTTCAGATCCCGGTCCAGAGAGGGGAGTCCTGATCCGTGTGACGCTTGCAAGTCACCGACCAATGTTAGATAATTATGAGCACACGGGTACCTGGGGGAATTTCTTTTTGCTGTGGCTATCTATAATTTGCTAAGAGATGTTTTTCTTTGCAGGCGTTGTTGCAAATGATTAGTCAAACGTCAAACGTCTGTCTCTTTATTAGTTATTGATCATACATTTTTTAATTGAACTTTGATGGCTTGTAATGAATCTTATGCAAAATTTCTTATATAAAGATTGTTAAACCTTCTTGTGGATGTGGTTATTATAGACAGATAAGGTAGATTACATAGAGCAGAACACTTACCTTCTAGTCACTAAACGCCCTCATCCAGGGTGTGAGGTATGGTAAGAAGCTCAAGGGAAAATAAGATCGGCGTGTAGTGTTAAGAAGCAGGTTACCGACCGGACCATTGTGAATGTGTGAAAGGGGCCCATGAATGTTGAGTGTGTGACTGAGGTATCAGGTCCGGCCCGGTGAAGCTTGCGCGCCATCAGTTAGCCTGGTAGCAGAGGACGGTTTGGGCTTAGATGACTATGTAAGTAACTAGGACAGTTAGGGCTTAGATGACTAGGTAAATAACTACGACGGTTTAGAACTTAGGTGACTGGAAAAGGTAAGTAAAGGACTGGTTGGAAAGGTTTCGAAACAATATATGTTGTAAATGTCGACTAATATGTTTATGTTGTTTATGTACACGTGCTTCATGTTGTCCAGAAATTCCTAGGAATATTGGAAGCAGGTAGTAAAGTGGAAGTTACGCTGCAGTTGAGGTTACTTGTTTGGTCAGTTCGGAAGGTACTAAAAGTTACGCAGGACTTGAGGTACTGGGTTAGGGAATTTGTGAGTGTAAGATTGTAAAGGACTCGCTAGCGAAATCTCAGTACTATATCACCTAGAAAGAGTAGTACAGGGAGAATAGTAGAAGCACCGATACTTGCTTGTAGGGCAGAACGGAAGTGTGGTTGCTCGTAGTATGGGAAGGGCAGAACGGAAGTTGTGTTTGCTCGTGGTATGGAAAGAGTAATGCGGAAATTGTGTTCGCTCGCAGTGCGTGAAGAGTAAAACGGAAGGGATTTTATTCGTAAGTATGGGTGATTTTGAATTTTAGAAGACCAAACACAGTAGCACTGAATTTGTTGAAAGAAACGCAAATTGTAAAGGAGGGATCAGTTGCGAGAGCTGCACTGACGTCACGAAAGGTCGCGCTGGGATTGGAGGAGCCAGCGGGTGTGTGAGAAAGAGAATTTGTAAAGGGTAAACCAGTGAGGAGTAGCGCTGATGTAGCTCAAACGCCGCAACAGCATTGGCTAACGATTCAAAAGAAGGAAGGGTCCTGATTGGCTCACCGAGGGAATTGCGGCGAGTGTTCTGATTGAAAGTAAATCAAGGAAAAGCGAAGACTTTACAGAGTTTATGTCGGTATACTACCCCCCAAATAGAAACAGCTGTCCGAGTCGACGGAATTTAGGGCCCGCAGGCAGACGATTTGTGGTGCAAAGAATAGCAAACATGTACGGAGAAAAAAGAAAGATGTCGCTCGTAGTAAGATTGAAAAATTGTTTCAAAAAGGACAAGCGACCAAGAATAAGAGAAGGCATCCTTACATCCCCAGCTGGAATGCCCGCATCCTATATGGTGTGCAAAAGAGGCTACCATACCTGCATATGGCTAGAGAACCGGACAGAATATACGAAGGGGGACGGAGCATTTCCAGAATTTGGTTCATTTAATGGAGGGGTGCTGCATAACTTAAGAGTGAGAATGAACAACCTTGTACCCCAACCTAGACAGACACAGTATGAGGCTTTAGAGGAATGGGAACTAGAAGCGCTTGAGAGAGACAGAGAAAGAGGCTCAAATGGTGTGAAAGCACTCTACCCAAAACTACCTAAAGGGAATAGGGAAGCTGTCATGAAAGGTTGGAGGAGTGCGATGACAGAAGGGTTGTACCCCATAAGGGAGACAGGAGAACCTACAGGCAGTAAGTGTACAGAAAAGAGAAATCATTTAAATTATTTGTGTGGAAATACCTTTGAAGATGACTATAAAGAGGACCTATTGACGAAAAGACCGCCCCGTATCAGGAACAGCCCATGAGTTTGACCGCTAGTGCTCCTGTCTTGCCAGTACCATTAGTCCCTCAAGTTATGCATAATTTAACAGAAGAGCGAGGGTTACATGAAAAGGAAAGAATAGCCATAAGCAAGAATAGAGAGGAATTGATCCAGAAAATAACTCAGCTTAGTGCCCATCCGGAAGCATTGACGATTCCAGTAACCATTGGCCCGGTGGTTCCACTGTATGGCAATCAGGCCCTTAGTCCGAATCCTGTAGTATTGAATGCCCCTGCTAGTTTGAATCCGGCAGCACCTAAAACGACTGCAATGTCCTATCCCGATCCCCATCATGAGATGGTAACCAATGAAGATCAAATGAGTGAGTGTGAGTCAGTTATATCCTTAATGGATTTACCCATTGGAGGGCGAATAAATAAGACCTCGAGGAGACCAGCCCCTCGGGCTCCTAAAGAAGTAAGGCCAGAAACTGCATCAAGTTCTAGAAGTACATCTATTGTCACATCTGAGGACATAAAGAGGTGGTCGCTGGAAAGAGAAAGGGCAAACCAACAGTCTGAAGTATTAGACGTATACAAGCTACGTGTAGAGTTGGAAGAGCTAGTGGCTGGAAACGTGGGAATAGATAGTCTCAATACCTATAGTGATGCCGAATTATTGTTTGTGTGCAAAAGTATTACACGAAACGTGAAAATATTTCATGAAAAATTAAGTGATTTAGCATTGAGCATGGGAATTGATATAGGGAAATGAAAGTGCTGCAAAGGCCCTATAGATCAGAATTCAGTGATAAAGATTTGGAACACATGAACGCATCAGGAAATAAATTGCAGATCAAAGAACTGTTGTTGATTCTTCAGAAATGGGGCGACCTAGAGAGATGGAGGAATAGGTGGACAAAGAAAAAGGAAGAAGCACAAGGGAGCATAACAGCTTCCGAATATGTGTAGCAGGATAAGGACAGGGAAGAAGGAGTTTTTCCTATGAGAGAGGTACCAGGAGGTGGGTATGTGCATGTCCCATGGTCTAGGCAAGATATCCTATCCTTCACAAATGACTTCCCCTAGCTTAGAGAAAGTCTTGTTGAATGGTTTCGGCAGGTAGAGAGATTTGTGATGGTTTCCAAAGTGTTGTTGAAGGATCTAGATGGACTGTTTGAAATAGTGGTACCTTCTGACCTTTGGACTGAGTGTAAAATTACGATTGATTGGCCGAGTGATGAGTATCCTAGAGACCCTAGAACGGAAGCCCCGTCACCAGAAGGGATGAAAAAATACAATCAGGCAATCACGTATCTGAAAGGGAAAATCCTCCCTAAAGAAACAGATTGGGTAAGAATAGATCGAACCACTCAGGAAAAGAATGAGTCAGTGAATGCCTATTATGAAAGACTGTTGCAAGTGTTCAAACAGTATAATGGGCGTGGCAACATTACGAGTAAATACATGAGCCAGTTTGTGTATCGGTTTGTGAATGGCTTAAAACCAGAAATTAGAGAAATGATAAAGCAGCATAAATTATGTTGGCAGATCAAACCAGTAGACGAAATATTCAAGTATGCAAGGTATTGTGAAGATGAGATTGATAACAGGAGAAAGCAGTTAGAAGAAAAGGTCATGTGGGCACAAGTAAAGTTAGCAGAACAGCAAGAACGCCAGTTGGCTCAGCAGCAAGGAGAGATGAAGGGAAAGAGTCAGAATTCGGGGGATGGAGGAGGAGGAAAATTTAAAGGGAGAATGGGCAGAGAAGAAGCTAAAAAGAAGTTCCCTTGTCATGGGTGCGTAAAATTGCAGCATTGGAAAAACGAGTGTAAAATTGTACAAAATAATAATGGCCCAAATACTAATTTAAATCCACAGGTGGAGAATGAGGTGTTAGTGAATATCACCCATCAGGGAGGGAGTCAGCGGAATCAGTTACCAGCTCCCCCCTTGTTCTTCGACCCAGCCTGAGCACCGTACAGACGGCGGATATCAAGGAGAAGGGGGTAAGAAGAATTACCTAACTTCACAGTATCTTTTGCAGGACACATTTTTTTCAGGCATCAATGATTGACGATGCATGACAAGGGAGGAAAGGGAGTGCGTACTGGGCGCTTCCGTGTCAGTATATCAGTCAGGTCCTTATGTTGAGGGTCAAGTGGAAGGGAACGACATCACCTTTCTACTGGACACTGGCACTACCAGATCTACTGTGAGATCAGCAGATATTCGGAACCTTCCCCTCTCGGGTGAAACTATCCAGGTAGTAGGCGTAGCTAACAGACAGATTGAGACCCCGCTCACCAGACCAATGGAAGTTAGAATTGGAAATTTCAAACAAATGCATAAATTCATAGTATGTGATTCTAGTCCTGTTAATCTGTTAGGCAGAGATCTCTTGTGTAAGATGAATTGTACCATATTTTGTACACCGGACGGTGTAGCAATACAGACTCCTGATGAAGATGGAGTGTACAGATTTATGTTAGCTGACCAAAGTGTGAAATTGTTCACCCTGATGACCCAGAGTGATCTGCCAGAAGTGGTGCAGACTTCTGTCGATCCCAAGGTTTGGGATTTTACCTGAAAGGAAGTGGGACTTATAGCAGGAGTTGACCCGATACAAGTGACTGCAAAGGAAGGAGCAGAATACCCAAACACCAAGCAGTACAAAATGAGCCCCGATGTAAAGGCGGAAGTAATGGCTGAGATCGATAGAATGCTTGAGCAGGGTACATTAACAGAAGTATTGAGCAGTCCCTGTAATTCGCCAATCATGGGCATTAAAAAGCCAAACGGAAGTTACAGACTAGTATAAGATTTGTATAAGATAAACAAGATTGTCGTCCCATGTTGCCCAATTGTGCCAAATCCAGCTGTCATTTTGTACCAGATGCCGTCCAGAGCGAGGTGGTTCGCGTTATTGATTTATGTCACGCTTTTTTCTCCATTCCATTGCATCCTGATAGCAGGTATTTGTTTTCGTTCAAATTTGAGGACCGTATATTCGTGTGGAATCGGGTTCCACAAGGGTCCACGGAAAGTCCCTCTATTTTCAATCAGATCCTCAAGAAATGCCTGGAGTCATTGGTATTGCTCAGACAGTCAGTGCTGGTGCAATACATTGATGATTTGCTGCTTGCGTCACAGACAAGAGATGATTGTGTTACAGATTCCCGAGTTGTCGCTGCTGAGTCGGGCACTGGCCGGGCGCTTCCGGTGTGTCACACCCAGACCGGTGCCACTTCCGGCTGGGCTGCACTGGGTGGACACTCCCCGGCTCTTCTCAAGTTCCCAGGCCACAAGGGAGCGGTGTCTGCTCTTCCCCTCCCGGCGTCGGATTTACACCGGAGTTGCCGCCGTCTGTCCTGCCTGGTCCTGGGCGTCGGATCTCTCCGTTAGAGATCTTAGTGCAATCGGATTATTTGCCGGATTTAAGGAGAGGCTGCCTCAACTACGGAGCCTGTCCTTCAAGCTGCCGCCATGGTTGGCTGCCAGCCACGCCCCCCCTTGTTTTGGCTTTCTAAACAAAAATAAAAGACATCATCATTTACAATGCCAATAGCGTAAGCTCTCCTTTTTAATTTGAGTTGCACTTGGCCAAGTTCTGTTATGGTACATAAAGATAGTAGGATTGCCATTGCAAAACAGCTTTAGAAGAAGAAATGTGCAGAGACCCAGGACCATTAGCAAACCAAACAGTACCCTACATTGTTCATCAACACAAATTTCACTGGGGATTCACTCCGCATGTTTTTATTGACATATTTGGACAAGTCTTCGCATATTATAAGGTTTGGCAAATTTGTGCGCATTGTAGGGCCGCCTTTCTTTATAATTATGTTTCATCATTTTAAAACTTGGTAACACAATCCACACAAATACACTCAATCAATTAATCAATCAATCAATCAATCAGGGGTTTGTGAAGCGCGCTACTCACCCATGAGAGTCTCAAGGCACTCAAGGTGACTCAACACCATGCAGCATAATTCCAATCAGCATAATTTCACTGAACGCCATACGCTTCCATGCCACACAATTCAACTCTACACATTTCCATTCCATGTGACGTAATTCATCAAAAAACCACATATTTCAACTCAACAATACAATTACAAAACACACCCCATACATCCACACCACACAACAGAATTCTACATCATGCCACTTAATTCAGACACTCTGTTCATCACCACCCCCTTTTCTGAATCGTTTTTGGCCACTATAGGTGTGGCAGGGTATACTCAGACATGAGTCCCTTTCTCACTGCTCCATCAGGATTCAAGCAAGCCGGGCCGAAGAGGCTGAAATGCCAGAAACCGGTCCCCGGTAGCTTGTCTCCTTTCTGGTGAAGAATTGGCTTGGTAGTTTGGTCTGCCCTGTTCCCATGATGCACTGGGCCAGGGTCAGACTAATTTGCATATAGCCAGGTTCTGAGCTGGGATGGGGCAGTGAGATAAATAACGGTGATGGATCAAGCCCTGATCTTTGGACTGGGTAAGAGTGGTCTGCTTAATTCAGACACTCTGTTCATCACCACCCCCTTTTACAAAATTCAACAGCACACCACATAATTAAAATTCACAACATTCCAGTCCACAACACAAAATGCCATTCCACATAATTACACTCTATGACACACGATCACACTCCTCATAATTCCAGTACACTCAATGCCACATAACTACTATCCACATATTTCAACTTCACACCATTCCACATAATTCCACTACTCAAATCCACTCCACACCACACACTACTCTACAAATACCAATCCTAATCCAACCCACATATTTCAACTCCACACCACATATATCCAATCCACTCCAAACCACAAGGGTAAAAGGCATTGTCACTTACAATGACAATAAACAAATGCGATACCAATTTGCATTGCAAATGCTTGTTTATTCTTTTCTCAAGAAGATGTGCACCTGCTATCTGAGTTTCTGTCACGTAAACCCTATCTTAAAGAATCCATTAAGAAAAACTATCTATAAAAGTCACATACATAGGAGGGGGTTAGCATTAGATGCTAACAGGTAAAGGAGGAGAAATGCTGAATAAACTTGGGCAGGCTACACGTAGGGACAAGAGCAGTCCGTCTTACCTTTGACACTCCTTCTTCAGTTGCAGATGTTAGAACTTGGACATTTAAAAAATCTTTGGATTTCCTCTAGTCGAGACTGACAACTTCTTTTGGGAAGCCATATCTGAAAAACTGGAACTGATTTCTGAACAATTTGCATTTTTCTCAAAAAGTAAGCCTGTGGTCTGAGTTTCTCTTTAGAGTGCTCAAACCCTGTGATGTGTTTTTCCACTGTCTTGGTAAAGATTAGAATTGCGTCACTGATGTTGATGAGGCCTTCAAATCCTGACAGTATCTCCCTGATGGTTTTGAAATAAATTGGCACCGGAGGAGATGCTAAAAATCAGCCTTTTGTGTCTCCTATGCCCCACATGGGTAGAGCAGGTAGTGATGTACCTAGAGACAATGCTAGCAGGTTGAAGAAGCAATCAGTTAAAACCTGCATTCAGATCTCATATAGAGAACCATTGCACCATATAGGGGTCAACAATGATGTTGTCTATGGTCAGCGTGATGTCTCGTTCCTGCTTGATGGTTTGTTTGGTCACTATCATGTCAATGCAAATTTGGACCGCTAAAAGTTGCTTGGATTTGGTGGTTAATCTCATGCGGGAGACTGGGGAGGTGTGGCCCTTAAGCCTTTTTTAATAATGCCCATTTATACACGTTTTTCTAGGCAATTTTTGACCAGAGTCATCGGGTGAAATGGCACTCTCCATTTGGCTGTTGGTTTGACAGTCTTGTCAACTTGTAACTTGATTTTTGTAACACTTTTTTTTGCATTTCAAATAATATAATACAATGCAGGAAATTGCTTTTATAATATTCATACATTCCGCCATATGTACGGTTTATCAGAAGGTCATTAAGGACTCAGAGGGAATGAAGGATACAATCACTGCCAATGTGGGGATGCCTGCTTCTGGAGTGAAGCAGTGGGCGCGTGCAATGCCAAGTGAGCAGCGGTCGCTGCTATAGTGAGAACAATGTGACAAGTGTAACATCTCAGACTGGACTGGCCCGCACCCACTGGTATAAGGCAGGAACAATGGAGTAGCCTCATGGCAGTGTAAGGACTGGCAAACAATAATTGGAGTAAGTCATGTAGGGTGTGGCATGCGGAAAGGCCAGGGCAGCGTTTATGGGGAGTCATGGAAAGTTCCTTGCTAGAAGAGTCACAGCCTCGCGCGTGTTGGTAAGTAGCTTGGTCAGGAGCCCGTCCCAGGCAGAAGCTATGCGATATTAATGCAAAGCCCTGGAGTCCTCTCGGTGACGTGCAGTGCTTTCGACTTGGGCCCACGTCTCTATGGAAAGGGCCCATCCAGTAACTGTGGACGGGTTGGGAGAGTTCCATCGAGGTGTAATTTGGCGCATTGCAAGGGGGAGTGCCAAGTCTACAAAGCGTGTGGATGCCTTGGCTTTTTCAGGGTGATGTAACAAACCTAGGAGGCACACCTCCTAAGAGAGCAGGCGGGCGTGTCCCCTGCAGGAAGTCAGCTGGGTGGTGATTCAGCTTCAGTAATGCGCAAGGGATGGGCAGAGACACATGTCTAATAGGTCAGCTTCAGTTATATTACAGCCAGGGCTTTAAGTGGGCCGGGTCTTGTCGGTGCTCAGCACCGGCAGTAGTATAAACAAGTTGCTGAGATGGGTCCCTATCGGGCTCTCCATTTCTGCCCTCACCCTCAGGGTGAAAAAAAATCTTACCTCTGCAGCAGTACCACCCTTTACTGCCTTTGATGGAACTTCAAAGAGACTTGTTATAGTTCTTGCACTGTCTCATCATTTCAGTCCTGAAGCATTCTCAAAATTATATACAACGAAGCCATAGTTGTTTCTTATTTAACCATTGGCAAAGCCAATCATCCTGGCTTGTAGGTGAAATGTTACTTGCTGTATTGTATATCTGGATGCAATACCAGAAGTAGCAAAATAACAGTCAGACAACCCACTCAGCTAAGTATAGATTTTTAGCTTACTGCTTTTAAGCCACACTCTTAATTACATTGACCACGCCCCTTTGAGAGACCCCCAGTTTTTTCATCACACTTAAACCCCTGATTACATCATGGCAGATGGCATCAGTGCACTGAAAATAGCGATTTATACTTGGAGGAGTGAGATATGCTCTGTGTAGGACATAGTAAAGTATCAGGCAGAGGGGCATTACGGTACACCCAAGCAGGATATTCCAGAGCTCGCTGCCATTCTCCATCGGTTAAGGGCCTGCCGTGGTCTACATCCTAATGGTGATGCAGCCGAGTGAGAGGCATAGCGCCATGGGAGCGCAGGGAGCTGGCCAGCCATCTCATCATGTGGCAGCCATCTCCTAAGTCATTAATATACTGTACAGTGTGATGCAGTGTGGGTTCCTGCTGGCTATTGCCCCAGCGTCTGTCAGTGAGCATGAGATGGAAGTGTAAAGCAGGAACTGGCCCAGGGGGACACCAGTGTCTGCAATAAGCTCGTTCATAGTGAGGAATGCCCTGTCTCTATGGAGATTTCCCAGTGTTTGTGACCCCTGTTCGTGTCAGCAGTTCCGCTCCAGAGCTGATGTCACCAACATTCTGCGTGCCATATTGAGAAGCGGCAGGGCCGGAGCATAGAGTGTGATAGCTTGAGTGAGAAATGTGCTCCTCTTGAAGCAGTAGTGCACCGATCGTAGCGCTAGGGAAGAGGGTGTCATAATCATGAGCGAGGGTGGAGTAGCTGGAGCAGTCAGGGCAGCTGCCATAGGGAGTTAGGTATTGGCTGTGTCCTCTAGCTGACGGCCCACCAGACATCTGGACACCCACTGCAGCTGGGAGGCCAGGCAGTAGCGCTCAAAGGGGCATATTACCAACAACTAGCGATATTTATCGCTACATAGGCTTAGAGACAATTTTTTTATCGCCGGATTTTATCGCTGAGATAACGTACTATTAGCAACGTTTATCTCAAAAGCGATAACATATCCGGCGATAGCGGCTAAATCCGTGAATATCGCTGAGAATACAGTGATATTCACACATTATCGCTAACAGGGTCTTAGCCATTATATCCACCTCCCATTGGATATAATGGCTAAGAACTGGTCTGAGCATGTGTTAGTTTTTGGAGATATTCGCGCTTAGCGTGAACATTTCCATCGCTACGCCTGTGTTGATAAAAGACGATAGCGATGTTAGCAACTGTTTTCAGTCGCTAACAGTTTGGGTAAGCCCACTTTGCATGTCATTAGAGATAAATATCGCTGACATGCAAAGAGGGCCCCAAACCGCTAGCTATCGCCTAAAAGCTGTCGCTAACTGATGTTAGCGACATCTTGCTAATAGGGCGATGAAATTATCGCCGCTTTTCGGCCGCTAAAGCGGCGATAATGTAATTTCGCCTGCCTTGATAATATGCCCCAAAGTTCAGTATGCTTAGGCCACCCTAATCTCTCAGCAGGTGAAATTTATCGATGGCACCTCTGCACCTTATGGCTTGCCACATGAAGTCCCTGATGAGTTGTTTGAGTTATCAAAAGAAGGGATTAGCAACGTAAAACAGACAGGTAGGTGAAATAGTATGGGAGGCAAGGCAGCACCACCATCTTGGTTAGCGCAACACAGCCAGAAATTCAAAGTGCTAAAGAGCGCCAGCACACCATCTGTCTGGGGTAGGGGTCGAGTTGGCATCCAGTAAGTCAGACGGGATGTGATATATATACTATATAAAAATTGTCGAAGTGGGTGTTAGAAATGGGGTCTCCAGTTGGCAGAGGTAAGAACCTTTGTCCCAGTAGGGACCCTTCTTCCTAGTCAGGATAAGAGTGCACACTCCTAAAATAAGCCCTGCTCACCCCCTTGGTAGCTTGGCACATGCAGTCAGGCTTATCTTAGAGATAGTGTGTAAACATTTGGACATAACCAACAGTAATACAGTTAAGACACTACATAAAAGGACACAACACCAATTTAGAAAAATATTACCTTTAGAAATGTACGTTGTCGGGGACCTCTCGATGAACCCCGAAGGCCCTGCTTACGCAGACGTCAGTTCCGGAGATTGGTGCAGGAGTCGTCAGACCCCTTGAAGTCACACTCGTTGCAGATCAAACTCCTTGCGGTAGAAGTAGGGAGCGCCGGCGTCGGGGTCGTCGGGACTGCGTGTGAAGTGCAGCATTGCGGCATGCGGTGCCCTCAGGTCACGGTGCAGGCAGCGACTCAGTGACAGCCATCCAGCGGCGTCGGTGAGACCAAGACTGCGGTGTGAAGTGATGAGGGGCTTCTCGCGGTGCTCGCAGGTCACAATGCAAGCAGTGGTGTTGTTGTTGCTGAAGTGCTGTAGTCAGCAGATTAATTGGAGTCGACAGCGCCGGCGTCAGTAGGCCAAGGCTGCGTTGCGGGATGAGGACGGTGCATCGTGTAACTTACGAAGGGTGCCCTCGAACCACGATGCATGCAGAGGCATTGAGGTCAGCATGGAGCATCGTCGTCAGGGATACCAGGGCGTCTTCGTGTATCGAGGTGGTGTGAACTGAGGTGCAGCGGCATTGTGGACGGGGTCGGCTTGCTCTTTCTTCTGTTGCAACACAAAACACACAGTCCCCAGTGCTGGTGGTGGAATAATTTGAAGTCTTTGCTGTTCCTGAGACTTCTTGAACGGGGGCCAAGCCCTACCTCAAGACGTTGGAGAAAATCAATAAAGAAGTTGGAGAACATTCAGTCCAGTTCTTTCACTGTCCTAGACAGAAGCAGCCAATGCAGGCCAACACTGCAAAGCACTCAGCAAAGTGGTAGTTCCTCCTCGCTGCTTCTCCATCTCTCCTTCTTGGCAGTTTTCTTGGTTCAAAAGAGTTCTTTGGTCTGGGCGCCACTCTTTATACTACAAAATCCTTTGTTTTCTCAGGCAGAGAGGGTCTGTGCTTAGTTCAAACCAGTTCTGTCCTCTCTGGTGCAGCTTCCTTGCAGGAGGTGGAGACGGCATTGTGGAAGGCAGACCAGGCCCATTCAGGTGAAGGGAAATCTCCTCCCCCTACTCTAAATACAGCCCAGGTCTATTCAGCTCAGCCCTAACCCATACAGACTCTCTGGAGCCACTGTTCCCCCCCAGCTCCTGTCATCCCAAACCCGGACAGTCAATACATATCCTAGCAGAGGCACACAGGATAGCTGAACAAGAAAATACCTACTTTCTAAAAGTAGTATTTTTAAACACAGAATGTAAAAATCACCCTAATAAAAGAAGCATCTTGGCGCTCCCGAGTTGAGAAAGTGCGTCTAAGATTTGCGGACCTAGCCTCCATCTTAGCAATTAGGATGATTACAATGAGATGGAAATCCCCCAGATGCCCGGCTATCACGGTCTGGAGGACGGATGTGTCCAATCGGAACGAGCGGAGGGGGCTGTCCTCCGGAGAGAGGAAGAGAGAGGGTTGAGGCAACAACACATCTCCCAGGATTGGGAGACCATGCTGATTGAGTTGGAAACACTAGACCCGGCTCCCGCACCCGACGCCATGTCACAGTGATGAGAAGAGTGTGAGTCCATACGTGCCTGTACGGCCTGTGGAACAGAGTTATTCAGATCCTATTATGTAACAGGTACCTCTGGGAGACCAATCCTTGAGCTGCTCCCTCTTACTACTAACGAAGACGCAGCACGACTGACCAGGAAGGGATTAGGGTGGGATTGGCGAGTGGGTGGGGGGAACAGTTGGCGATTTCCTTTATATTGATGACCTGACTTTCAATATGCACTACTTTGATTTCTTGATACTATGTTCTCTGTTTATTAATGGTTCGGAGAAGAGACCAGGCTATGGATATTCTTTGTACGCTATTATTACACTTACAGATGCTACATAATTAACTCGCTGAGTACATATGCACTGCTATAGTTAGAATGGATGAAAAACGGAAAAGACAGTCTCTGAAATGTATGTACGTAATAGTGCATGATATACTGTGGTCATTAATAAAGTGTGTTTAAAAATAAAATAAAAGATGCATCTTTAGTTTCTGAGTTCAGGCATACTAAACTTTATTTTCCTAACTGGACCCAATGGAAAGTTCTATTTATAAGATGTTATTAATTAACTCCCATGCTTTCCTATGGGCCAGATAGCCTTTCAATAGTACAAAAACAAATTGGCAGTATTTCACTAGCAGGACATGCCATACACATCAGGGCATGTCCTACCTTTCACATACACTGCACCCTCCCACAGGGGTACCTTGGGCCTACCTTAGGGGTGACTCACATATAAGAAAATGGAAGGTTAGAGCCTGGCAAGTGGGTCGACATGGAAGTTACAAACTGCGCACAGAACCTGCAGTGGCAGGTCTGAGTTACCTTTTCAGGGCTACTCATGTGGGTGGCACAATCAGTGCTGCAGGCCCACTAGTAGCATTTGATTTACAGGCCCTGGCACACTCAGTGCATTTTACTAGGGGCTCAGCAGTACATAAAATATGCCAATCATGGAAACACCAATCCATATTACAAATTACATAGAGGGCATGTGCACTTTAGGCTCTTAATAGCAGTGGTATAATGCCCAGAGTCCTAAAACCAACAACAGCAGGTCTGGAAAAAATAGGAGCAAGAAGCAAAAAGTTAGGGGCCAAAGTAGCACTGGGGAGTGTCACAGGGGCCAGGGAGGAGGCACGGTCTGTCGATGTGTTCAGTGATGTTGACTGGTATTAAAAGGTGTAGTAGCATGCAGATGCTTTGTGTATATGCTGCTGGGTATGTACACAATCACCAGACTTGAGGTGGATGGCAAGTATGGAGAGATGCAACTGCTCTTGGCGGATTACCCAGGCAACCAGGGCGCCACCCCTGTCCAAATCAGAGTGTGCTCAGACAGTGTGCACCGCATTATTGAGGCATCTTAATTGCTCCAGGAGATCCGCCAGCACAGAGATTGCCCGACCCAATTATTCCCTCCCAGAGAGGGTTAGCTGCACCCGTCCCTCGAGGCGGAGCAACTCTGGTTCAATGTTGGTGATCTCTTTGGTCAGCTGCTGTGGCATGTTAAGGATATTACCCAGGCAGTGACTATGTATGGTCACTTTAAAGGAGTCCCTTTGGATTTGGAGGAAAGATGCACTGTTGCATTGACGTCAAAGTATTCAGAAATGAAGTCATGGGTGGAAGCTCGAAATGGTGCGTCATTGAGTGTAGAGGGTTGGAGAAGCCATTGTGGTATGGGAGGGGGGCATAGTCCCCGTCATGTGTTGTAGATTGTGGTCAGAATGCATTCTGCCTAAGTAGTCGATGGATGTAATATGTGGTTGTATGTCCACTGTAGTGAGGAGCCGGTCTATGCAAACATGTAAATTGTGTGTGTGTGATTAAAATGATTACATTCTGGTATGCCTGCTGCCAGGCATCAACCAGATGCCAGTGCTGTAGTCAGGTGCGATGTGTTTGCACATTTGATACGGCCGTAGTATGAGGAGTGGAGGGAAGGCTCAGTCTAAGTTCACACAGAGGACACTGTTAAAATCGCCATCAAGGAAGCTGGGGAGGCCACCGCAGTGGAAAAGTTATCCCAGATAAGTTGTTCCAAAACTCTGCTTGTTCAGTGTTGGGGAAGTATATGCCACCAAGTAGTAGGTGGCACCCTTCAACAAAGACATATTGGCCCTCTGAATGTATGACTATGTCATCTGTCGTGAATGGGACCCCTGCGCAGATCCACACTAGGAACCCACAGACGTAGGTACCATAGTTGGTGGAGTAGACCTGGATTAACAGCCGTATTCTGGAGACAAAGAGCCTCTACTTGTGTGAGGTGCGGCTCCTAGATAAAATCAGTGTGGGTGTCTCTGCGTCGCAGGTATGGGAAAACGGAGTACCTGCGGGAAGGAGTGTGCATCCCTCTAAAGTTCCATGTGAGGATGTGTGTGTCGGTCGCCATGGTGCTTAGTATGTGTGAGAACCTGGCCCTCACTACTAGGAGCAGGGGCAAGGGCGGGCGTGGAAAGGGGGTGACAAGCAGGTGCCAGCCTGAACTGTGGTCTAATACAATACAAACAACAGTACCTGAAAATGCCATACAGAGCTAAGTCGCAACAGTGTCTTTCTCAAACCAGCACAAACACCTTGGTAGCACATAGTCACTGATATAGGGGTGGTGAGCATGTTATCTATGATGTGGATGGTGGGACCTCAGGTGAGCAACAGTTATTTAGAGCCACAGGAATCTGTTTTCCCATCTGCGGGGAGGAGTGCGACCAAGTACTGTGCCGCAGTAGGCAGGAAGTTTGAGAAAGTGTGTGTGGGGGTGAAAAGGTGGCAGCAGCTAGATTATGTAACCAGAGGTCTGCCGGATGACATCGGGAGGTGTACCAATGGTGAGCAAGAACAGGACTGTGGAGCCGGAGCCTCTCTGGATAGTATTTTATTTATTTATTTATTTATAGTGTTTTATATAGCGCGGACATGACCCGTGGGTATCAGAGCGCTTTACATACAGATTACATATTGGCATTATAAAAGCAGTTATAGCAGCAAACATATATGGATGTAGAGGCGATACACTATCTAGGGAGGTTACAAACTGACATAGAAGGTTAATAAATTGACATTATAGTAGCAATGAAAACAGCAAACAGATATGAAGGTAGGAGGCAATATGCTATCTAGGGTGATTAAATAAATATATTCTTAACGCCAAATCACTTAGCGATAAGTGGTGCATATGGTTTAGGTTGTGTCATAGACCTATGGTCAAGTTCGATGAGGTAGGATTGTAAATTAATTATCAGAGCAATGTCAGAGTAATTACGAAGGAGTAGAATGGATAAGACTAGTTATAACGATCATAAATATTCACATGACAAGGTAGGGGTAGTATCTTTGGTGTGAGACATAGTGCAGATAACATCTAAAAATGAGGTAGCAATAAGGTGTACAGCCAAGCCTTGGGTGGATAGACATAGCTAGAGTGGTTAGACATTTGTCTTATTGGTCTTCCAATTGTTTATGATGGCTCCCATCCTCTTTGGCGTAAGAAGTTTGTGCCATTAGTCCGAGGTCGTCACTATGTAGGGTATTTACTCATCATATGTCTTTTCAGTTCCCTTTTAAACGCTGCAATATTTTGAATCTTCCTGATGTAGGGTGGGAGTGAATTCCAGACTCTGGGGGCGGCTCCCGAAAAAGCTCGGTCATAGGTCTTTTTTTTTCGGAAGAAGGCTGGCCGTAGTAGCAACTCTTTAGCGCTTCTGGTTGGTCTGTTCCCTCCCGATAGCTTGATTTTCTTGGCTAGATATCTCGGCGTGTTGTAGTGGACCGCTTTGTGTGTGATACAGGCCATCTTCATTTTAATTCTAGCATCGTAAGGTAACCAGTTCAGTGCCTTCAGGTGAGGAGATATGTGATCGAATTTCCTCGTTCCAGTGATAAGTCTTGCCGCTGCGTTGAGACAGGCTTTTAGCGGAGCAGTGGATGTTTTTGGTAGGCCAGCTAACGTAGTGCAGCCATATTCGATCCTTGAGATAACTAGCGATTGGATAGCAAGTTTTAGATCTGCTTCTGATATAAAGGGTTTCAGTTTCCTTAGATAGTTCAAATGGAAACGGGCGCTCTTGGCCATTGCATTGATGTGTTCTTTCATGTCTAGGTTCTCGTCAAGTGTAATTCCTAGAGATTTGGCTGAATTAACAAGTGTCGGTGTGCAGTTAAGCGCAGTCACCATTTTAGCCCATTCCTTTACCTCTGGTTGACTCCTTGTCGGTGATATTAACAGGAATTCTGTTTTGTTGGCATTAAGTTTCAAATGGTTGGCTGTTAGCCAATGCAACGCTTTCTTTAGAGTTTCATTCATAAGGTCAATGTCATCACTGCAGGCAATCTTCATATATATTTGCGTGTCATCTGCGTACATGTGGTAGGAGATCTGTGAGTTCCGAAGAATCTCTGTGAGAGGTTCTACATATAAGTTGAAGAGATCTGGGGATAGCGTTGAACCTTGCGGGACTCCTATTGTGTTGGGGCATGGGGAGGAGATTGCTTGGTTGACCAGGAATAGCTGAGTCCTGTTCTGCAGGAAGGAGTTAAACCACTTCAGAACATTTCCAGATAAACCCATCCTGTCATGTAGTCTGGTCATCAGTAATTCATGATTTACCATGTCAAATGCTGATGACAGGTCTAGTAGAATCAGTAGGCATGCGTGATTCTGGTCAAGGGCTTGTAAGGCGTCATCAACAATATGTAATATCGCAGTTTCAGTACTGTGTCCTGTTCTGAAACCTGATTGGCAGTCATCTAATAGTGAGAATTTAGCGATGTGTTGACTCAGTTGGCCTTGCACACATTTCTCAATAAGTTTGGCCAGTAAAGGGATGTTGGTCACTGGTCGATAATTATTTGGGTCAGTTGCATCCGCTGTCGGTTTTTTGATGATGGGAACTACCTGCCCCGTTTTTAGGCAGTCAGGGAGGGTCCCTTGTGATAGTGAGGCATTTATTATCTCAGTCCAGATTGGAGCTAGGGTGTGGCTGATTTCTTTTACACATTTTGCCGGTAGCGGGTCTTGGTAGTGGTTGTTAGGTCTAAGTTCCGCTAGAGTTTTGGCGATCTTTTCCTGGTCGTATAGTTCGAATGTATCCCAACTTGCCTTATTTTTTGTTGGGGGATCTTCCGTTGTCGCGTTCGCCTTATTTTTGGTAGCGGGATGGGTCGTGAGGTTGGTCGCTGCATTTGTGAGCTCAGCTTCTAGTAGTTTAGTTTTATCCATGAAAAATGAGGAGAATTTCTCACAACTTATGGGATTCTTTGGGTTCTCTTGGGCCGTTTTAGTTAATTTGTTTGACTGTTGTTTTAGGATCTCGAAGAGTTTTCGAGGTCTGTTTATGGCATTGTCCAGTTCCGCCCTTATAAATTCTTTTTTGGCGCTAGTTATCTTCAGATTATATTGTTTTCTTGTTCTTCTGAGGGCCTTCAGTTCGGGGGAGGAGGGATGTTGTCTCCATTTCCTTTCTGCCATTCTCAGTTTTCGCCTGTCCTCGTTCAAAGCCTCATTAAACCAAGGATTTTTGGGCTTTTCCGAGACACTTTTCAGTTTTTGAGGTAGGGTGTCATTGACTATATTACCGATTGAGGTTATGTAATGATCAGTCAGCTCCTTTACATTCTGCTCGTTGTTGCGTGGCTTCAGGTCTTTCTCACATCTTTCGACCAAACGTTCAATATTAGCTTCTTTTGTATCTCGTATCAGTTTTTTGACCTTGCGAGGTTGCGTGTTCCTGCCCTTTTTCATTGTCGGTATCACGAATGTTATGGCATGATGATCCGACCAATCACACGGGTCTATAGCGCTGATTGAGATTTCTTTATTTCTAGAAATTATCCAGTCTAAGGTCGCTCCTTGTGAGTGAGTGGGCTGGGTGCATATTTGCGAGAGGTTTAGCTCCTTGAGGAAGTCTTTGATCGAATTGACCATATTATCATTGTCGTCGTCCCAATGGAGGTTAAAGTCACCTAGGAATATGTTGTTGGCATCTGGGTTAGAGTTAGCAGTTATGATCTCCATAAGATGCTCTGTGAACTTTGAGTTATCTCCCGGTGGGTGGTAAAACGCATGTAGGTTGTAATTTTGATTATCTGGTGATCTTATGTTAAGGCCGAGGTATTCACATGATTCTATATGGTCAGATTGGAATTGGTAGACCTCTATCTCTGAGCGATGGATGCAAGCTATACCTCCTCCCACTTTCCTGGGTCTGTCCAACCTGACAATGTTGTATTGTGGTGGTACTAGAAGATCCATGGTAGGAGATGATGATTCATTGAGCCATGTTTCCGTGAGGATGGCCAGGTCGATTTCTTTGTTGAGGATTAAGGCGGCTATGTCTGATGCGTGTTTATTTGCAGACCGACAGTTAAGCAGTAGGCAGTTCAGTGTTTTCTGTGAGTTGACGCTGTTTCCATTTTCTATTTCGGTTGTATTTACCTGGATATGTTGTAGGTTGTGGTGGATTGCTTTCCTATCATTCTTTCGGGACGATCTATTCGGGTCAATAGGTACAATTTCGATAGGTACTGTCTCGATAATCTCTTCCTTTCTCAGAGCCTGTAGTTCGTAAGATCGAAGTACCCTCATTAGTCTTCTAGTTCCTGTGGCGGAAAGGGGGTCACTGAACTTGGCTGCAGCCTGCAGGACGTTTTGCCTCTCCCGAATCAGATGCTCCACGTCAGGAGGATGGGATAGCAGAGAGACCCTTGGCCTCCGTCTTCCCTATTTGCATTACCGTGCGGAGGGAGGGTTTTGGTCAGTGAGGGTAGGTCATGTCTGGGGTGATGCCTGGCACAGCATTCGATCCAGGCCTCTTTAGAAACTGTGAAGAAGTGCGTCAGGCCATCTGATCCAATGCCAGGCTGGAAACAGAAGGGAGTATCTGATATTGGAGCCTGCGTTTGACAGCCAGAACGAAGTACTGCTGCAGCTGGATTGTGAGTGTGCAGTCAGGGGAAAACCATCACTCATGCATTGTTGACTTTGAGAGCATCTTGTTCCATAACCTCGCGCAGGATGAGATCCCGATCCTCATAGTGCATAAGCCTAGCCATTTGTGGCCTGGGGGGGCAGTGGTGAGTGCCTGGCTGGCACATAATATGCCCGTTCAATTGAGAAGAATGGAAAATGCGCTGCTACAGGTTTGAAGCCACAGAAGCACGCCTCTGGGTAGGTTTTTGTATCTAGGCCGTCAGCCTCCTCAGGGACCCCCACAACATGTACATTGTTTCTGCGTGAGGGACCCTCAGCATCTTCTGCCTGGTCAATTCAATATTTAAGCATTGCAGCTCACGTATCTGGGTCTGCATCTCTTGAATTTGTGGCTTAAGGATCACCAGGTTCTGTTACCTTGCACGAAACAGTCGGTGAGCTTGCAGTGGTCATCTCGCAGCATCGTAAGGTGGCCACTGTATTTATATTATTTTATAATGACACCCAAAACCTCTCTATAGCTGCCAGGCTTGTATCCAATTTGTCATCAGACATGAGGGGCACTATAGCAAGTGTATCGGGTGTAACGCCCTGTTGAGCGCACCTTGGTGGACGCGCTGTCAGAGCGGAGGTGGCGGGTTGGCTCCCGGTGAGTGAGAAGTGTCACACAAATTCATGCGGTTGGTGAGTGCCAGCCACAGCCCAAGAGAGTCAGCAGTTTGCGAAGGTAAATTGATGTTGATCCACGGAGTAGATTGGGCACAGGTTGCCTGTTCGGGGCACCACTTGCAGGTGTCTATTAACTCAGGCGTCACCAGCAGCACAAATAGCTGGCAGAGGATCACAGAAAAGAATGAAAGTCAATGTGCAGGCCTTATGATGGGGGCAAAGCAGGCAGCTGGCCAATCATCCTTGGGCTGAGAGGGAGGCTCACACCTAGCAGCTCCAGTAAGTCCTAGTGCAATGCGACAAGTGGGGGTTGCAGTTGTCACTGAGGTTGTATGTGCAGGTCCTCAGTGCACCCCAGGACTAAGGGCAGTGTGACCATGCAGAGGTGGGGAGCCCCGGGCCACACCCCTCCGCCATCACCACAGAAAGTGCTCCAAGCAGTAGTGTGATAAGTATGTCCAGGCAGTCATGAATGGGGTGACCCCTCACTTTCCTCGAGGCCTAACTGCCGTCCTCTTGTGCCCTGTGGCATCAGTAGGAGACTGTGTATAGCAGTCAGAGCACCCACCAGGGTCCCCTACATGAAGGGGAGGCTGTGGGGAGGAGGGAAGGTCTCCCTACCTTCAATGTTTTTCGTGGTCCCAGCCGTGGCCCCACGATGTCCCCACAAGGAAGGTGTTATGCTCCACAGAGTTAACGGGCTGCACAGATGCCGCACACTGTGGCCAAGGCAATGGGCAGGTTGTCCTTCAGGCCAGCTCGGTGGAGGGCTGGGCATCAGTCCGCACGGTGCGCCAGCAACAAGAGTGAGTCTCCAGCAGTATGCAGCTGAGGCGCAGCAGTGTAGCAGGATGGGGCAGTACCATGGATTGAAGCCATGCATCGGGCCGATTCAGAGCAGAGCAGGCCCGGAGTACAGTGCGCAGTGAGGCCGGTGCTTCGATATTGTAACCTGCAGTGGAGTGTTGGGTCTTAGCGACCTCACTGGTAGTGCTGTGGTCCACAGGTGAAACGCCTCCATGGGTACGGTCGGTGCAATGGGGACCCAGCAGCGGTGTCACAGCGCTCGTCAAAATCACGATTCAGGTGTCTGTGTGGGTGTTCAGAGATGACTACGGATCACAATAAGGGAGCCTGCTGGTGTCCCCACGTCCCTGCTGCTTCCCCCTGCTGTCTTGGAAGGGGATGGCGACGGGCCTGGGGATAAACGTTGAATAAGTGACATCGGGCGGCGGAGCTCTATCAGTTAGCATACTCCATCCTCATCTGCGTAACATACCCCCATCAATGTGTAACTTGATTGTCATGCTTTTAAGGCACCCCTGTCCTCAGAAAAAAGTATTTAGAGTCTTTAAGAATGTTATAAATGTGAGCGTTTCTTAGAAGATGAGCCTGTGGTATTCTACTGTGTTGCATCTGAGATATGACCCAGAACCATCAGTGGTGATGTAGAAATCGGTTGCTATAATTTAGTTGTAACTATGTACCTTCATCACAAAAGTTCCAGCTATGGGGGTGGCTATGTGCCCACCATAGGAATAGATTCTGATCTGCGTGGATAAGAGCTTGCATCAAGAAAGAATGCTTTAGTTTGTTGTAGGTTCCATGACATTGATTAATACACCTGAGTTGATAAGCAGTATAATCTGTAGTTCTTGTACCAGGATTTCACACCTTGGTTGTTGTTTTTTCTGAACTGCCCTGTGTACGAGATGAGGAATATGTCCTCTTCAAAGTCACTGCTGGTTATAGACGTTTCTGTTGATTTGGTCTAGTGGCAGGTTTTCAGCACAATGTTCTGTAGCTATGATGGTCAAGCTGACCTCTCTCTTCCGCTACTTCAGCAGGTTTGTGCAAAGTGATTTGTTTTTCTGCATTTTGAGCAGGTCTGTCCTTATGTTGTGAATTTCAGAGGAAAAGGGTGTTCCATGCCACAGTACCCACATTAGTTTGCGGGTAGTTTTGAGCTGGCGAGGCTTGGCTGTAGTAGCACACTCTGCCATATGGTTTCCACAGTTTCTTCCTTTATTCATGATGTGATTCCTGGGTATGGTTTTAGTGACTCCTTCTCGAGGCCTGCTTCTATTGGCTCTGCCTAGCTGTTTGAGAACTCTGGGGAACAGTTAGAATGAAAATGGCGTCCTCCTAGATTCTAGGTTCTCATAGAATTAACCTTCATAATACTGAGAAATCTGCACTGTTGTATTCTTAACACTTGGACCTCCTTCACTGAGCCATCATCAGTGCCAGTGATGACTAATTCATGCAGCCATGAGTAAATACAGTCATTATTCACATTCACATTGCCTTCCTTGTCCCAGTTTAAGCTTCTTGAAATCAGGTTTTAGTTTGGGGTCAAAATGTGAGCAACTCTGGCAGTGTTGCAGTCAAGCTCACCCTCATGCTCACCTCCAGTGTTGGGGAAGGTTTTAAGCAGTTTATAGATTTCCTCTCCTGCAACATAGAGCAGCAGCGTTCGCTTCCCAGTGCCATTGCTTTCATAGATGTCTTGGAAATAATTTTGTAGTTGACACAGTCACACCTTCTTCCTTGGTGCTGCTGTGGTCTGGTCTGTCAGTTCGCAGAATGTTCTAAGGATAGTCATTGAGGAGCGTGCTGAAGTGATACCATGGGTTTGTACTGCATGTAGGGGTCTTCGGGCCGGTAGCTTCCTCAGTAGTATTTTTTGGGCTTTTTTATTTCTGTTTTTGGTTGTGTTCAATTATCTTTGTCTTGTAGTCTGCATCATGTCTGCCCTTACTATTCTTTTTGTTTTTTGTGTGCCTTAGTTTCTTAATTCTGATTTCTTGTTAATTTTTTAGGTCTCGTGTAAGGCAGCGCATGCGCTGCATGCACTGTCTCAGCGAGACCTAAAATAATCTGTACTTGGCTTAACCTTCATGTAATTTGTTTTTCCTCTTGCGATTGGTTTAGCTGTGGCATTTATTTTACTTTATTTTATATTCTTATATAGCGCCTGATTAGACTCCCGAAGGGGTATCTCCGCGCTTTTTGCAAATGGTAGAATATAACTCATAGTGACCATGAACAATGAGGGATTGAGCTATTGACCAAAGGAGATTAGTTGCTTGTGAACAGGTGAGTTTTGAGAGTCTTTCGGAAGGCCAAATGGTTGGTATGTGATCTCAGTGTAAGAGGAAGTGAATTCCAGAGCTCTGGCCCTGCGTGGGCCAGAGCTAAGCATGGGCGGATCTAGCGGATCTCGCGTACGCAAATTTGCGAATTTACGGATTCGCAATACGCAAAATCGCGGATTAGCGGATTTTTAAGTTTTTTGTGTTGGCGAGCGTTCGCGAGGATTTGTGGACCATTTCGCAATTGCGAACTTACTTTTCGGCCGCGACTATGTTGTTTCTACGTCTGGTTTATCATCACAGGTTCACAGCTCCCTCTGTTTCACCACTGCCACCCTCTGGTACACCCATGCCACCCTCTGGTACATCCTCACTGCCACCCATTAGGTTTGTTTATCACTGTAGATTATGGGATGAAAAAAAGCAAGCACACCTGCCCTGCTTCAACTGCCATGAATTAATTTGGGGTTGATTAATGTGTCATTTATTTTTAAACTTCCAGTCTGGCTGGCACCTGCTCCCTTCCTTATCTGTAATTTGCTTTCTGTTGCAGTGAAAGCAAGCACACCCGCCCTTCTTCAACTGCCATGAATTAATTAGGGGGTGATTAATGTGTCAGTAATTTTGAAACTTCCAGTCTGGCTGGCACCTGCTTCCTTCCTTATCTGTAATTTGCTTTCTGTTGCAGTGCAATTTTTTTTCACAGGACCTTTATGGTCTACTTGTAGCTATTCTATGAGCCTGCTATTTGGGTCATAGCAGGGTCATGGAATAGTTGCAAATAGGCAACTGAACTCTGGAGGGGCCCCTCAGGAAGCACTAGAGTGAATGGTTACTAATGTTAAGTTTGAACTTTTGCACCTGCTGATTGCTTTCAGTTTAGCAAAAATTGTTTTTCTGCAATTTCGCGCGATTTGCGGGGCGCAAATCCATGCGAGATCGATTTCGGAAGCCGCGAATGCGTGGGAATACACTATATTTTTTTTTGCGGCGTGTATGTTCGCGTGATTTTTTGCGTGTTCGCAAGGCGCTTGTAGCTATATGTTTGCGAAGTTACCCTAGCGGTCGTACACGGGCGCGGCCATCTTGTTTGCGTGACGTAATTCCGTTTCCGGCCGCTATGTGTAATCTCGCAAAGTGTGCTGCTCGCTAGTACAATTTTGCGCGTGATCGCGAGGAAAATCTCGCGCGAACTTACCCACGCGGTCGTGAATGGGCGCGGCCATCTTGTTTCTCATTCATTGCTATGGTTCTGGGCATGCTTTCTGTATCCTCTCTGAATCTCTGCCATCCTTTGCTTGTTTGAAGTTTATTTGATCTATTTTACTTATTATCTATCCCTCTATTTTTCTAGCTCTATATTTTTGTGTTTTCTGCTACTTTTTGTTAATTTTAAACTACTTTTTTAAACTCTTTTCTTTTCTTCTTCCCTATTCTATTTCTTCTTTATTATTTAACTCATTTCTGCCCAGACCATGGTAAAGGGAGCCGGGAAGCACCCTGAGAAGGGGAAGGGTCCCGCACCCCGTGCCCGGCTCCCGTGCGGGCATTTGAGGGGGGAGCTAGTGATGCCACGGAAGATCTTTAGCGGGGAGGAGGTGGCCGCACTCATCTTCCACGTCCAGCGCCGCCTCCCCAAGACCATCCTGGGAGGCGGCAAGATCGCAACCGGCTATGGCATCCGGGAGCGCCGGAAGCGGTAGGAGAAGGTGTGCCGGGCCATGTTTAAGCTCTCTGGGGTCCGGCGCACCTATAACCAGGCCACCCACCGCTGGACGGATGTCATGGACCGGGAACGGGACTTGCTGGACGCGCTCGGCGTAGAGGTCCCCGGGCTTGGTGAGTAGTAGTAGCTATTTCTAGCTATTTCATCACTAATCTGTTTTATCCGGCTCTGTTATTTGCAAATCTTTGTTCTTTACCAAGAGGAATAATGCTGCCGATTACATTGTAGGTAAATTATATTTCAAAATCTTCTATGCATTTCAGGTGCACTGCTCTCCTTCTCAGTAGCCTTGCTTGCTACTATGCTTATTTGTTTTGTATTTTGTGTTCATTTCATTGGCCTGAGAAATTATGTATGAGTGTAGTGTAAAGAACTGCGTAATGCTAGACACTAAGGGTCATATTTTCACGATAGAGAATATAGCAGGTGACAGTACACTAGAACAGTGCCACAATGTAGCCTAACAAATGGTAAAGTATTGCAAGTATAACTAGTACTTGCGTTGAATTTATTTGACATTGGCTCCTACTACTACAAGAAATAGTACTGAAGCTGAGTAAGTCTCGAATATATCCTCGTATTCCTTCACCAGCCTGTTGCTATGACCTTATCCTCCCCAGCAAGTGTGTGGAATTATTGATGTCATTTAGTCAGACATCAAGCAAAACCACACAGCCCGGGGGAAGAGGGTTAGGGTTTGGAAAATGGATGGGAATGGGGGTTTCTTTTTGGGTAGGTTTTGTTGAGAGAAGAAAAAAAAAGCACAGCATGGACAAACAATAATTGAAGATAAAGAAATCTTTGGGTACAAACTAAAGCTAACCACATGCAGTCACACTCATAGAAGAAAACAATGGATACTGCATCTGTATTCTGTATGTTGTTGGAGTTGTCCTGTTGAATTTGGTAAGTAAGTTGCATGCAGCAAACAATTCCTCTTATTAGCGGCACTCCTCCATTCCAGCTGACGCTTCGTCCATCAATGTTGGTGACCAGTGACCACTGACAGAAGACACCCTGTCCACTGCCTGCCTGGCGGATGTTGACTGAAACCCGGCCTGTAATTATTGAACGGAAAACAGGAAGTGCTATTACAATACCACTGATAAATAAATATAAGGTATGTACGCTGTGTGGTGCAAAAAGTCACACTTTGATTTTCCTAATAGACAGTACAATATTTTTGAAATTGCGTAATCTGTCTGAGTCACCTTTTTAAGGATAAATAAGTATGGCCAAATTAATTTAGCGGATCTTTCCCCTCAAGCTAGGTGTACTGTAAACTGTGTTTTAGAACAAAATTAGACCTTCCCAGCAATGCTCCCACCAAGACCCTTACTAAAGCCAGTCGCAAAAATGTAGAAGACCCCCAATCAGATCTCAAAAAACGAGGCCTAGCAGAAAAATGGTGACAAAACGTACTTTGAAAGTAAAAGTAGGCCCAAATACACCCTTACCCACCGTGGATTGTATTCAAACCACTTGCAAGCAAGCAAAAGTATCCATAGCCAGCATCGCTCCAAGAGTGCTCTAAGACCCCAGAACTCAGTTGCAAAAATCTAGAACACCCCGAAACACATGCAATCCTGCTGCTAGGGCTAACCCTAACGAAGCCTAAGTTACAAAAAGTGCCAAAAGGCTTTTCCTTATGAATTTTGTCCAAACCACTTCTATCCGGTATTAGACCTTCCCAGGAATGCCCCAAGAGACCCGCCAACCCACCCGCAAAAAAGCACGCGACAACAGCCCCAAACAGCCAAAAAGCAAAATCTCATACTTACAATATCTCTCGGCCTTCGGTCCAAACGCGCTGTGCAGCTAGGTCATCATCATAACTCCTGTTTTCCACCACGGATTTCCTGAAAAGCAAATGCAATCAAGATTAGACTTTCGCAGCAGTGCTTCGACAGAGACCCCGCAACCCACCCACAAACACCAGGAAGCCCCCCAAACAGGCCCCCGAAAACGCTACATTGAGCAAGATGTCAGAAGAAATAGCAAAAAAAAGGCTTTTCCTTATGGATTTTGTCCAAACCACTTCTATCCGGTATTAGACCTTCCCAGGAATGCCCCAAGAGACCCGCCAACCCACCCGCAAAAAAGCACGCGACAACACCCCCAAACAGCCAAAAAGCAAAATCTCATACTTACAATATCTCTCGCCCTTCGGTCCAAACGCGCTGTGCAGCTAGGTCATCATCATAACTCCTGTTTTCCACCACGGATTTCCTGAAAAGCAAATGCAATCAAGATTAGACTGTCGCAGCAGTGCTTCGACAGAGACCCCGCAACCCACCCACAAACACCAGGAAGCCCCCCAAACAGGCCCCCGAAAACGCTACATTGAGCAAGATGTCAGAAGAAATAGCAAAAAAAAGGCTTTTCCTTATGGATTTTGTCCAAACCACTTCTATCCGGTATTAGACCTTCCCAGGAATGCCCCAAGAGACCCGCCAACCCACCCGCAAAAAAGCACGCGACAACACCCCCAAACAGCCAAAAAGCAAAATCTCATACTTACAATATCTCTCGCCCTTCGGTCCAAACGCGCTGTGCAGCTAGGTCATCATCATAACTCCTGTTTTCCACCACGGATTTCCTGAAAAGCAAATGCAATCAAGATTAGACTGTCGCAGCAGTGCTCCCAGACCCCAAAACTCACCCACAAACACCCGGAACCCCGCCAAAGAGCACCTCAAAGGCAAGCAAGTCAGCAAAAACAGCAAGAAATTTCCGCCTCATATTTGGTCCAAAACACTTTTATCCGTTATTAGAGCTTCACAGCAATGGGCCCAGAACCGTCAACTCACCCGCAAAGAAGTAGAACACCCCCACAAGTGCTGAGTCTTTCTTCATTGGGCGTAATCCAGCCCTCTGCTTTGAGGGAAATAGGAGGAGGAGGATAGAGGAGCATGTTCTTCTGAACTTGTGAACCTGAGGAATGTAGACTGCGGCACCTTCAAATCAATAAGCAAACAAGTGAAGACAGTTCTGCTGATGGGCTTGTTTTTGGGATTAGGTGATTAAAGTTTGAATTAAATTAACTGTGCAAAACAAAGAAAGACAGACACACAGGAATAAAAGTGAATAAGGACGAAAAAGAAAGTTATTGATTCATTGTCTCATTTTCAGGGCTCGGTGTCAGGGAATAAGAAGAAGATTTCATCATCATACTCTGTGAATTCAGGCAGGATGAGGTCAGCTTCACCGAACAGAGAACAAATCCCCTCATCTATGTTGCCGTCCTCCTCGTCTTCATGCGGCGTGCTTTCTCGTACTTTGTAATCTGGTGGTATGAGGTGCTGATTCATCTTGATCATTGTTAGCCTCTCCACATTTTTGGGCGAGAGGCGGCTCCGTTTGGGAGTTACAATGCCACCAGCAGCACTGAAAACACATTCAGAAGACACACTTGCGAGTGGGCAAGACAAATAGTTTATAGCCAGGTTGGAGAGCTGTGGCCACAATTGTTTTTTCCCATGCCAATACTGCAATGGCTCATCATTAAGAAAGACCTCTGTTGAGTCATTCAGATAGTCCTGCACCATCGAGTCAAGGTCCTCAACGGTTCCTCCACTTTGCTTACTTTTTGCTGTGCCTGTGACCTTTTTTCGAGAACCATACCCAAGCAAAGTTAGCCAATCCTCTTCAGCAGCCACTGTTACTCTTGTGTGTGGTGCAGATGATCCGGTTGCCGGTGTCTTTAACGGCTGAGAGGTCACTTGTGCCACAGCCACAGGTGCAGAAGTGGATTCTTTTGACTGGGGATGGCCTGCTGATGTTGATGCTGATGTACTGCCTTCTCCTTCAATATCCTGCCGTTCTTTTTCAAACCTCTTGGCTGACCAGGCTAGCCAACGTTTGTACTTTTTAACATCTTCATCAGCAAAAGGAAAGAATGCTTGGCCTGCCAGCGCCTTTTTGTAGCGTGGATCCAGAATAGTAGCACAAATGTAATGCTGTTCTGAGTTGATCTTTTTAAGATGTTCATCACCACGTAGGCGCTCTAATAATTTCTCCGACAAAAGAAAAGGGTCTTTGTGTTTTTCATCTTTTTCTAACTCAGAAGACACCGCCTTCAGTTGGTGCTCCAGCATGCACAACAATGGGATAGCTTTTCCCAAATTACAGTCCTCCTGGCTGACTGCACGCGTGAAGAACTCAAAAGGACGAAGCATGTCTGTCAGGCTTTTAACTATGTCCCATTGCGCCGCACCCATCCTCAGGTCCTTCTGAGCTGTACCCTCTTTTAAGAAATAGTGATCGAGTACCGTATACTGCTCATACAGACGCTCAAGCATGTAGAAGGTTGAGTTCCAACGTGTTGCCACCTCATGGATGAGTGCTTTCACTGGCATTCGACGTTCAAGTAGCAGGCTCCTCAGATGCTTCCGGGCCTTAAAAGAATGGCTGAAATGGTTGCACATTTTGCGGCAGGTGGCCATTACCTCGCACGCTGGACTGTCTTTATCACTCAAGAATTTTTGAACTACCAGGTTGATACAGTGCGCCAAACACGGCACTCTGAAATAGTCACCCAGCGCCATGGCCTTAACTACAATGGCGCCATTATCCGTGGAAACATAACCAATCTGGCGTTTTTTTGGGGACAGCCAGTGAAAGACCTTTTTGTTAAACTCGTCCAAAATGTTTTGTGATGTGTGACTTTTCTCCAAGCCAAACATGGCTAGTGTTGCATGTTTACGAGCAGCTTTAAAAACTTGGTCCGGGTCAACACCTGCGTTTAGCTTTGCTTTAACACCTGAAAAAGAGACCCAGTGTGCAGTGATGCACATGTAATCAGCGCCTGCGCCACTGGTCCACATGTCTGTTGTCAGATGTATTGTGTGAACAGCACTCTTCTGCAAAGCTGCCCCAATCGCCTCCAGCACATCTTCATGTAGTGCTGGAACCGCAACTCTGGCAAAATAGAACCGGCTAGGAACCTTCCATTTAGGGCAGAGCGTTGCCACTAATTCTAGAAAACCTACCGCTTCTACAAAAGAAAAAGGGAGAAGGTCCACAGCTAGCATTTTAGCCAGCTTAGTGTTATACAGACGCGTCAGTGGGTGGTTGCGTTCATATGGCGCGTCTGAAGAAAACATGGTTCTAATGTTGCCCTGGACCAAGCATTTACGGGATGATAATGACTTCGTTGACCCAATTATGCTCGCTGGTGAACTTTTGCGCGTTGGTGTCTCACTCGCTCCAACACTCTTAGTGTGCCTCACATGGGGTGTGCTGCTGACAGGGGTACTGGGTGTAAGTGAAGTGTTTGACACGTCTTCTTCCTCCTCGTCATCATCAGATGCAACATCAATGTTTTCTTGACTTCCAATTCGGGCTTCCTTGATCGCATTTAGGTGCGCAAACCATAGGACAGTGTGCTGTCTCTCAAGATGACCTCTCTGGCCTCCGGTACCATAGTTGGTACCTGACTTACCACGACTAACTGCAAGCTTACAAAGGGTACAAATGGCGATCTTTTCCCTTTTTGGGCAAACAGTAAAGAAGTCCCAAACTGGGGACTTGAAGTGTCTGTGGGGCCTGGAGGAGGCGGCAATACTGGTGGTGGTGGTCATGCTGCTAATGCCAGATGAAGTGGAGGATCTGGATTGCCCAACTTTTGTACGTTGTGCACTTTCACCACCACTAATTAAGGTCGAGGTGGATGGAGGTCCCTTCTTGTGAGAAAGAAATATGGAAGCGGTACGAGTTGGTGTACTTAACTCCAATGATTGTGGTGTTTCCACTGCCTCCTCGTCGACAACATCATCATCATCACGCTCAGCAGCTTTTCGGGCTAGGGTCAAAATGTCTGTTTGCTGCATGCCCGCTGGGGCTGCAGTGACCTTTATGATGACTGGGTCGTCGTTGTCAGAGTCTTCATCAGCAGCAGTATCCGCCACTTCTTGTTGAGCCTCATCATCACACTCCATAACTCTGAGACTTTGGACGAGCTTCCTTTTACGCTTAACTACCTTTGTCAGATCATGTGCCTCACTCTCAGACGGCAGTGATGCTGGTTCCCAATTTTGATCCGTATCATCAGAAGGAGGTGTGCTTGAAGAAGATGTAGACACCACCCTTGATCTCTTCCTTGCTAGGGGTGTGGAAGACAATGAATGATCATCAGGAGGAGTATCTTCCTCAAATGATACCTCGCCTTGATTGTCGATTTCCTGATGTGCCCCTACTTCGGGAGGAACAACTATTGTGGGCACTTGTGACCCTCCATGCACCTCTGCTTGCGCATCTCCTTGCGCTGCCTCTCCTTCCACATGTACTTGGGCTTGTACTTGCACATGTGGTTTTTGCTGCGGCTGTGGTTGTTCAACACTCGTCAGATGAGTTACAACAACCTGTGTTGATTGAGGGACATTGCTGCTACTTTCTTGCGATGAGCCAACATCACTGGTCGATGGTGATTAAACAACTAGACTAAGTGCCTCTGCAGCACTGAAGGGCTTGGACTTAAGTTGGCGTGGTGGTGGTGGTGGCACTGAGCCCAATGGAGCGGGGGTGCTGCTCCCAGCTTGGTCCCCAGCAGATCCCGCTGCTGCAGGCATACTTTTTTTTTTACTCCCAAAAAAAGGGGCGGCCGGCACACCAGTCTCCTTGGTAACTTGCTTCTTCTGCTCCTTACTGGCAACTTTCTTGCTGGAGGAGCTACGGGTAACTTTTTTGGGGCCATCTTCTTCAGAACAGCAGGCAGCAGTTGCACGAGTTGCAGAGTTGTCTGTGTCCAGACGTGACGTCGTGTGACGTTATGCTGCACACACACACCGCTGTAGGACTTCTTCCTGGCACTGGTGGTTCTCTAGAGTCTTGTGCACCTAAAAGCAATGGCAGACAGAGGAACATCAGTTCAGTTATACACCCCAAAAAATGGAAAAACACAGAAAAATAAGCACAATCCCATGCCATCCATGATGTTTACATTCAAGACACCACACAGAAAGACTAGGCCCATGCAACACTCACTACCCCTGGGGATAATGGATGAAAAGTAGGCTAAATAAGTGCAGGCCTCAGACACTGCCTCTCTTCAAAATGGCCCCTTGCACCCCAAGCACATGTTGCATGTACCAGCCAGCACTCAAGATGGCCACCACCACCACCCACATGGCCAGTCCACATCAACAGTACACCCCAAAAAAACAGAAAAACACCCAAAAATCACCACAATCCAATGCCATCCAGGATGTTTACATTAAAGAGAGTGAGACCCCACAGGCACACTCAGTCCATGCACCACTACCCCTGGGCAAAAGGCCACACCAGCAGCCCCAAAAAAACGACAAAAAACAGCACAACCCCAGCCCATCCATGGCCTCAATGGTGTTTAAATTCAAGAGGACACCCCACAGAAAGACTAGGCCCATGCAACACTCACCACCCCTGGGCAAAGGGCCCCACCAGCAGCCCCAAAAAACGACAAAAACAACAAAATTCAGCACAATCCTAGCCCATCCATGCCCTCAATGGTGTTTAAATTCAAGAAGACACCCCACAGAAAGACTAGGCCCATGCAACACTCACTACCCCTGGGGATAATGGATGAAAAGTAGGCTAAATAAGTGCAGGCCTCAGACACTGCCTCTCTTCAAAATGGCCCCTTGCACCCCAAGCACATGTTGCCTGTACCAGCCAGCACTCAAGATGGCCACCACCACCACCCACACGGCCAGTCCACATCAACAGTACACCCCAAAAAAACAGAAAAACACCAAAAATCACCACAATCCAATGCCATCCAGGATGTTTACATTAAAGAGAGTGAGACCCCACAGGCACACTCAGTCCATGCACCACTACCCCTGGGCAAAAGGCCACACCAGCAGCCCCAAAAAAACGACAAAAAACACAAAAAACAGCACGATCCCAGCCCATCCATGGCCTCAATGGTGTTTAAATTCAAGAGGACACCCCACAGAAAGACTGGGCCCATGCAACACTCACCACCCCTGGGCAAAGGGCCCCACCAGCAGCCCCAAAAAATGACAAAAACAACAAAATTCAGCACAATCCTAGCCCATCCATGCCCTCAATGGTGTTTAAATTCAAGAAGACACCCCACAGAAAGACTAGGCCCATGCAACACTCACTACCCCTGGGGATGATGGATGAAAAGTAGGCAAAATAAGTGCAGGCCTCAGACACTGCCTCTCTTCAAAATGGCCCCTTGCACCCCAAGCACATGTTGCCTGTACCAGCCAGCACTCAAGATGGCCACCACCACCACCCACATGGCCAGTCCACATCAACAGTACACCCCAAAAAAACTGAAAAACACCCAAAAATCACCACAATCCAATGCCATTCAGGATGTTTACATTAAAGAGAGTGAGACCACACCACAGGCACACTCAGTTCAAGCACCACTACCCCTGGGCAAAAGGCCACACCAGCAGCCCCAAAAAAACGACAAAAACACAAAAATCAGCACAATCCCAGCCCATCCATGGCCTCAATGGTGTTTATATTCAAGAAGACACCCCACAGAAAGACTAGGCCCATGCAACACTCACCACCCCTGGGCAAAGGGCCCCACCAGCAGCCCCAAAAAAACGACAAAAACAACAAAAATCAGCCCAATCCCAGCCCATCCATGGCCTCAATGGTGTTTAAATTCAACAAAACAGTTGTATCATGCACCCATAACCAACACTGGTCCTACTGGATACTGTGGCTACCCACAATATATTTTATTTAATGTTCTGAAAAAGTTCCAAAATTGTAGTTGCAGCAACTGTAATGCCCCAAACAAACTTACTTGTGAAAGTTGATTTCTAATCCAAAAGTGATCCAAAGAAAGTCAAAAAGGCCTCAAATCCAAATATCCAGCAGCACCCACAAAAAGTAATCCTTCCAGGTCAAGGTCCAAATGAAAGTGAACAGCACATGAAGAAAGCACTGGGAGGAGCCTGCTGGACAGGGACAGGAAGTTGGAGACTGTGGGGCACTTCCTTCCTCCCCCCCCCCAAAAATGGACTCCTTGCAAAAAAAAAGGCCATGCAAATGTCAACCTGAGGAGTGATTCTGATAAAAATCATCATTTTCTGAAGGTTTATCCTGTTTGCTGGTGGATTTCTTGTGCAGAATTGCTAAATCTCTATTTCGCGAGTGCGAGATTGTTCCTTTCCCCCGCAACTACGTGTTCGCAATTGCGAACTCTCGCGACGCGTGCTGTGCAAGGTGGCAAGCCACGATTACGTATTCGCGGGCGCCAAACTCCCGCGGGATCCCGCAGCAAGATCCAAAATGGCACAGCACTCGCAAAATATGATCGAGAAAAACAACTCGGCAAACGCTGAATGACGGAAAGTGAACGCCGTGCACCACGCCGCGTGCCGCAATATTGTATCACCAAGCAAAAAATTCACCGCAAGCGAATTCACGGATTTTCGACAAATTCGCGAGAGTTCGCGGATTGCGAATTTGCCGAAAATCCAAAAAATCCGCGAGCGGAACGGATTTTACGCCCATGCTTAGCCAGAGCACGGCCTCCTTGACTGACTTTTTTTATTCTAGGAACCTGCAGCAGCTGAAGGTTACTGGATCGTAAAGAGCGTCCAGGAACATAAGGTTGAAAGATTTTGGTCAGGTATTTGGGGCCGGTGCCTGTTAGACACTTGTGAATGGTGCATAGGGTCTTAAATTGTACTCGTTTTCGCACTGGGAGCCAGTGGAGTTTAGTCTGCAGGGGGCAGGAGGGAGTCCTAGGTGGAACATTCAGGACAATCCTTGCCGCAGTGTTTTGGACTACCTGTAACTTATTGAGTTGTTCTTCGTTTGCTTCTAAGAGAAGACCATTACAGTAGTCCACTCTGCTAATGACTAGCGCCTGGACAAGTGTTTTTCTGTGGCAGTCTGGCAAATAAGGGAAGACCCTCCTTAACCCTCCTTAACAGTCTTTCCTTATCTTGCTTTCTGTTGGGTCTTGATCCTATGCTAACTTCCGTGTAGTTCCAAAGCAGCGGCGCCTAACTACAGTTCTCCTCCACTCTGCTGGTACTTGTTTTAATTGCCTGCAGTGTGCCGAGTTTGTTTATTTATTTTGGAGATAACCCCCTGCTTCTGCTAACTGGAGACTCTCCTTTGTGGGATTAGCCTCTGTAACTAGAGCAGCAGCGCTGCACTTTATGGTTGCCATAAATCACCTCCTCTCCCCAGGGCATCCCACACCACCTCCAGTAAGTCGCAGCTGCTCCGATAGAAGAATGCCATTGTGAAAATATTTTGAATATGCTTGGCTTCATGAATGATGTGTTGAGCGGCAACATAGAGGAAAAAAAACAACGATATCATTTCTTAGGACGAAAGAAGTTATTTGGAAAAATATATTTTCTTCATCGAAGAAAAAAAAAACAATTACCCATCTTTTCTGTTTTTTTAGCTAGAAATGCAGGCAAAGTGAAATGCTGCACATCAAGGAAGACAGAGGAGGGAGTGATTGTTGCGAAAGGCCTTTTGAAACACCTGACACAAATAACAATTTAATAAGAGCTCTTTCTTCCCAATTGAAATGCTTGATGTATAAAAACATGTGTGGCGCATTCGCTCAGAGTCCTGGGCGGGACTCGGGCTGCAGAGGAAAGAGTGAGCGCGGGCAGCGCTGCAGGCTTCAGTGAGCGTGCCTGAGGTCGCTCTACTCTGCTCGCGCTTGAGACTTTCAACTTATTCTGAGAACAAGGGATGTGCTCGTGTTGGAGGGAGATAAGACAGACCATCTCCCAGCATTCCTGAGTTACATCTTAATGTATTTCCTCTGAACTGTAACAGTATACTCACTGGGCTGAAAATGGCAGGTTTTTCTAGGGAACAAAACATTTCCCCTCGGCTATGGTGGGTACATGTTTACATTGTGACGGACTCAAAAAGACAAAATGCAACTCTTTAACAAGAGATATTCTATTTTCATCTAATTGAAAAATACTCTCCTTATCAAGAGTTGCATTCATATACATCTTCAATTCCACCTTGGCTTGGAGGAGGAGCACGCCGGCCTCTTGACACTTTCACTGGAAGCGCTATGCACAACATTTGACCCTGATAGCAGGAAAATGTACACGCATTTTATGCAGTTCATCACAGAAAGTCGCCCCCCCCCCTTTTTAAGCAAATAAAACAATTCTACAGTATTCCAGTGTGCTTGGCTGCAGATTCAGCAGAGAAAGTTATGTATACCTCTTGCAACGTGTGTACCAACAACTAATTCGGAGTTGCTGGCAGGTAAAGAGCGAATGTCACGACCAGCTTGGCTCCTTCTTGATTCCTGTAACAGCCAGCCTCCTTCGTGTGAAACGCTGTCCCGAATAGAAGGTTTTGCTTCTCTAACATGGGGCTGATTCTTTTCAAGCCTCATCAAGTCTTGGCTTCCTTCCCTGCAGAACTTGGACATTTTTGATGTGCAGTTAGAACTGGGGAACAGGTTCGAGTCTCAGCGTCGGCTCAACATTGTGTGACTTTCGGCAAATCACTTAATTTTCCCGTACCTAAAAAATGAACTGTGTGCTCGTGTAATGTAACTAGTGCTCGTGTAAATCGCTTCAATACCTTTGAGTCGAGTTTGCGCTATATTAGACTGCGGAAAAAAAGATAGGATAGAGCAGGGAGAGTTTGGGGGAAATAATACTACTCTACACCCTCACAAATCTCTAGCAGGAGAATTCTGCCTCTGCCATGTAAAATGTAAATGTGTTGTATTTGTAAAGCGCACGGCTGCCCACGCGACTGGGCGTCCCGGCGCTGCACTCATACCACTGTGGAACCCTTCCTGGCTTTTCCATGTGAAATGTCCACTCCTGGGCACCCCCAAGGTGAAGCCAGGCATCCAAGCGCTGCTGGGGCCGGTGTGGAGATTAAGCAAGCTATTGCCCAGAGTCACAGAGTGGGACCCATGATTAGACTAGGCACCGAGGCAAGAATTATCAGGTCCGGGGAGATGGAGTCCAAGAGCCGCCGAGGCAGAAATTGAACCCTGGTCCCGGGCCAGCCCTCTGCATCAGGGTCTGCCGCTCTAACGATTGAGCCACGCTTCTCCATGTCTCTTGTGTTCTGGGAACTCCATTGTAGGGGTGGGGTGCTTTGAATATGGGTAATAGCTACTACAAAATGGTGCAGGTAACTGAAAAAGAGTGGGAAGAGTGGTTTCGGGCAGTACATCCAAATACTGAAACACACCCACAAAAGACTATTAGGTAGATGCATCAAGCATTTTTGCAAGCGCAAACGGTGCGAATTGCAAAATTCGGCCGTTTGCGCCCGCAAAAATGGCATTTGAGATGCACTCGCAATTTAAGAATTCGCAAATAATTGCGAGTTCTCAAATTGCGATTGCATTTAAGGAATCGCAATTTTCGATTCCTTAAATGCAATGCATGAACCATTCCAAGATTGCGAATTCGCAATCTGGGGCCGCTATTTACCGCGAAGTATAACTACGTGGTAAATAGCAAACACTTAGAAATATGCACTTTAGTGCATTTTTAGGAGTTGTATGTTACACACACACATGTCCTTAGGACATGTGTGTGTGCAACACCAGTGAACATTACCATTTCAGGGGTGCAACAGGGTGTCCTTTGGACACCCTGGCACCCTTGAAATTGCTTCCTTATTTGCAATTCGCTAATTGCTAATCGCAAATAAGGAATGACTCCCCATTCATTCCTATGGGCCTTTAGACCCATAGGAATGAATGGGAAAGCCATTCCTTATAATTCGCTAATTGCTAATCGCAAATAAGGAATGACTCCCCATTCATTCCTATGGGCCTTTAGACCCATAGGAATGAATGGGAAAGCCATTCCTTATTTGCGATTCGCAATTAGCGAATCGCAAATAAGGAATCAGTAGAAATCGCAAAAAATATTGCGATTCCTACATGCATCCCGTTTTGCGAGTCTTTAATAGCGAATCCTTAAAATTCGCTATTAAGGACTCGCAAAACATGACTTTGATGAATCTGGGGGTTATAGTACTTGGTGTTCGCCAGTGTTATACCGAAATCCACTATTGTAGCAGTACTGACCACAAAACGAGCGCCAATCTATTCCAGCTAAGCCCTGGAGTAAGTCAAGAACCGGACCCAGCCAGTCACCGGTACTGCAGCACTCACATATGTATCAATGGATGTTAGGAAGCATACTAACACCACATAAGGGGAAATAAAAGGAACAAATGCCACATTCCTAACCAGGTTACTGTTATATGTTTAAAAAGGCAATCATTTTTTTATTTAGCATAACCTGTGGCCCTGCAAAGTCAAAATTAAGTCCCATTAGTTGGGGTGTTGCCAAGTAAGAAATAACCAAGCCTTTTTTTTTATTTGTGGATTTTATTTAATTTTTCATTCGCATTGGGTGCCCCTGAAACAACAGTAAAAGTTGCATTTTGGCGGCGTTTCTTTTTCTTCTGTATAAGTGTAATATAGGTCCTCTTCTTGCCATCATGATTGCGGGGAAGCACTAGTGTGTTCCTACAACCATGATGTTGTTCCTAACCACTGGCGGAGCACGGGAATGCTCACTCGGTGTATTATGATAAGCTGACTCTCTAACTGCAAAGCGTGACATTAGTCTTTCTTCCGAGTAAACAGGAAGTTGGTCATTATAATTTTAGATATACATTGTTTTTTAATGTGGCAATAAGTCCAGTTTACTGAGTTTCCTGGATACCAGTCTCTTTGTATCAGTGTTTTTTTTCCTGGACATGTGTGCCCTGTATTTGCCCATTGGAGCACTCCATTGGGCAAACACTAGGCTGACTGGAATCGTCTCTTATTTATTGTTCCTTCTCCTTTGTTCTAGGTGACAAACTGAAACCTATTTCTTTTTTTATTTAATATGTCTTGATGAGACCAACACCACTGTGGGTTAAAACATCAACATTAAATACAGTAACTGGATACATTAAGATTGCCAAAATATCCTTACCAAGACTAGTCCCTGTCTGTATAACCCTATTTAATAGACACTCCTTATCGCAAATTCCCTATCATTAAATATTCCCCAGGTGTCAGGCTGGATCCGGAAATTTTTGTACAGTCCCATTGAGCGCCCAAAGGTGGCATTGTTCGTCTCTGCATGGCTTCATCAGAAAAGATGTATGCAGTGCCTTTATAGGCTCCACCCCAGCATGCTGACCTCAGTTACATCAGCTTGGATACAGATGCGCTCCCCTCAGTCATTTTTTGACTGCATTTTTTTTACCATTTTGTGGAATTTGACCAGTGTGCCCTTTTTAGTCCCTTCAAGCCTTGGCAGCGCATGTGCTGTCTGCAAGGCATGCTGTATTCAGGTAGGGACTTAAAGCTCCGCCCACTTTCCACCCATATTTTTCTTTGCTTGTCAGTGTCCACTGTAAACTGTGGCTGTTCATTGGTCAATAGGGTTAGAAGTTCCTCCTTAGTACTGCCTTGTCTCATTTTGTAACCTCCCATAGCGACACCCCCGTTATGTGTGTTGTTACTCAGTAGGCTTTAATTACAGCCTCCGAGCACTATTTTCTCAAATAGCATTGTCCTGCATGCTTTTGCAGGCAGCACACGCTCTCTCCCTAACGCTTTTTAATTTTTTTTTATAGCATGGGCGCCAAACGTATTTGCGCAATAGGTGTTGCATTTGCTATTGGCATTGTAAATGACAATACCTTTTATTTATCTGTTTTAAAAACAACACATACATTAAAGGCATTGTCATTTACAATCCCAATAGCTCAAACTCTCGTAAATGCGAGACCTATTGCATTGCAAATGCTTGTTCTTCTTCTTCCCTCTATTCCAAATGGGGTGGGTGGTAGGGTTCTGTGGGACTGGCACAAGAGTTGGCATGGTGAAAGACATAAGTAATCTGGGTGGGGAAGGGTTATTACAGAGACATGCCCTATCAACCTGTATATGGTGCAAATATACACCTATTAGGCATTAATATAGATTGAATTACCCGGAGACAGGCAGTAGGCCTGTTAATATGCATGTAATGTGTTGTTAAATGTACAACATAAACATTAGCCAGTAAGAATGAGACGATCTTGACAGTAGAAAAGCTAACACCACAATGGGGCAATAGGAATTCAGTCCTGATGACAGCCCAGGAACTTTATAGTTATAGATGAATTAAACACAGTAATTCATATGCATGGATTAAAGATGGTGACCGCAAAGATGAGACATCCATGACAGCACTTTATGGTTCATTTTGTAAACATGTATAAATAGTTATTGTAAAATGGTGCTCACTCATGGTCATGAACAAAGCTGTATACAGCAACCCAAACACGTGGACGTATCAATACATGCTGCTATATATATGTATATGTATGAAGATTGTTATAAAAGGGTAGATTTGTCTATTGTCAAGACATCCTGGAATAACTTTTATCTAAAACTGGTGGCTTGGAAAGGCTTGGGGTTGCTAAGCACAGACGAGTTTAAATTCTTAAAAAATTAGCATCCAGTCATTCCATGCATATACTTTATACCAAAGATACATAAACATCCATCACAGCCACCTGGCAGACCCATTATTTCTGCCTGTAAAAGTCTCTTGGAGAATACTTCTAAATACATCGATTTTTTTCTGCAAGAGCATGTGAATAATTTGCCCACCTTTGTTCAAGATACAGGAGATTTCCATCGGAAATTAGATGGCATAACTTGCCAAGATGATTTTATACTGATCACTTTAAACGTGACATCTCTATATACTAGTATAAATCACTCAGATGGTCTTAAGGCAGTGCAAAACTTTTTGGATAAGCGGCCGCTACACTGTTACACACACAAAAAGATGCTTGTGGGCATGATTGAGATATGCATACAAAATAACTTCTTTATGTTTCAGCAGATGTGCTTTCAACAAACAAGAAGAGTGGCAATGGGATCCTGCTTCTCCCCCAGTTATGCCTGTCTGCATATGGGACTGTGGGAGAAGCAGGTTCTCGGAGTCCTGCATGCTGAAACCATACGTAACCATGTGGTGTGCATGCATAGATACATAGATGACCTATTTATGATCTGGAAAGGAGAGAGAAATCTGGCGTGCTCATTCATTGAGGAACTCAGCAACAACTCATTGAATTTAAAGTTTACCTCAAATGTGAGCACTAACTCAGTGAACTTTCTAGACGTAGAGGTTTTCATTTTGAATAATGTAATTCAAACTAAATTGCATCGCAAGGCCACAGCAGGCAACACTTTGCTACATGCTGCTAGTCACCATCCTAGTCGAGAACAACAGGGGTTTGGCTTAAGCGCAGTAAGGCTATGCCACGTTAGCAGAAAACAAAACAAGTGCCAATACTGCTCAATGCTTTTCTCTGATTTAACTCAAGATGAGTTCCATGTCCTCATCTTAATGGACCACTCTCTCAGTCCTGAAATGTATCAGAAAAAATATTTATTTTTTACAAAAGTTTTTGCAATTTAATTATTTCTTTTTATATCTTTTTTATACATCAAACTATGACGTTTTTGATTCTCTATTCAATCAATCAATCAATCAATCACTCAATCATGCCATTTGTATAGCACACTACTCACCCGGGAGGGTCTTAAGGCGCTTGGGGGGAGGGGTATGCTACTGCTCGAACAGCCAGGTCTTGACTTGTTTCCTGAAGGCGAGATGGTCCTGGGTCAGCTGAAGGTGGATGGGGAGGGAGTTCCAAGTCTTGGCAGCCAGGTAAGAGAAGGATCTTCCTCCGGCGGTGGCTCTTCGGATGCGTGGTACGGCTGCGAGGGCGAGGCTGGTGGACCGTAGCTGGCGGGTGGGCGTGTAGAAGGTCAGGCGGTCGTTGAGGTACTTGGGGCCCAGGTCGTGGAGAGACTTGTGTGCGTGGGTGAGGAGCCGGAACGTGATCCTCTTGTCGACAAGGAGCCAGTGCAGGTTCCTCAGGTGGCTGGAGATGTGGCTGCGTCAGGGGACATCCAGGATGAGTCGGACGGAGGCGTTCTGGATGCGCTGGAGTCTTTTCTGTAGCTTGGCTGTGGTTCCGGCGTAGAGGGCGTTTCCGTAGTCCAGTCGGCTGGTGACGAGTGCCTGGGTGACAGTCTTCCTGGTCTCGGTCGGGATCCAGCGGAAGATCTTGCGAAGCATACGCTGGGTGTTGAAGCACGATGAGGAGACGGCGTTGACTTGTCTGGTCATCGAGAGGGAGGGGTCCAGGATGAAGCCCAGGTTGCGTGCGTGGTCGGTTGGCTTGGGTGCGGTGCCCTGGGCTGGGGGCCACCAGGAGTCATCCCAGGCGGAGGGCGAAGATCCCAGGATGAGGACTTCCGTCTTGTCCGAGTTCAGTTTCAGGCGGCTGTCCTTCATCCACTCAGCGACGTCTTTCATCCCTTCGTGTAGGCAGGTTCTGGCGGTGTCGGGGTCTCTGGTGAGGGAGAGGATCAGCTGGGTGTCGTCGGCGTAAGAGATGATGTTGAGGTTGTGCTGGTGTGCGATGGCTGCGAGAGGTTTCATGTAGATCTTGAAGAGGGTGGGGCTGAGTGAAGATCCTTGTGGGACGCCGCAGTTGACTTCGGTGGCCTCGGAGCGAAACGGGGGGAGGCGTACTCCAGTGCCTTCTCTTGGATACCGATGTTGCTGAGGCGCTGGACTAGGGTGTGGTGGCAGACCGTGTCGAACGCAGCAGAGAGGTCCAGGAGGATGAGGGCCACTGTTTCCCCAATGTCGAGCAGGGTCCGGATGTCGTCGGTGGCTGCGATGAGGGTGGTCTCGGTGCTGTGGTTGGCTCTGAAGCCGGACTGCGAGGGGTCGAGGGATCCGTTCGTCTCGAGGAAGGCGGTCAGCTGTCTGTTGACGATCTTCTCGATGACTTTAGCAGGAAAAGGGAGGAGCGAGATGGGGCGGAATACTTACTTACTATCTGAAATTTAAAGGAGTGGAAGACTCCTGTTCCTAAAACTATGTGTGAATATGTACAAGGGGTGTTAGAAGGCACGTGCGGGTGGTGCAAGGAAGACTTTCAGACTCACTTCAAACTCATTCATCAAATAACAAACAACCAACTTGGTTTCACCATGCAAACAAAACCAGGAAACATATATGGTAGGGTAGTGATAGTTGTGTGTGATAAGATATCCCTAAGATAGTGTCAAGTATTAAGCTAAGGATATAAAGGAAATTAATGACAGCTTCTTTTTAATTTCTTTTGAACACATTTAGGAACTTAGGCCATCATGAATTCAATCCATTCACGTTATTTACAACAAGAATTAGCCTAAAAAGTGGGGCCAGAAGAAATCGGGAAAAACAGGGTCAATTACAAAACACGGTCAGGGTCGATTACAAAACAAGGTCGACGCGTTTCGAATCCCTTAGATTCATGGGATTCTCTTCAGGACCAAGACAGAAACATATCTGTTGGGCTTGCTTGAGGATATTGTCAGCGGTGAAGTTTTTTCCAGTGCACAAGGTGTCTGATCAAATCACAAGGTGTCTGATCAATTAGTCCAATTTCCAGATTCGTTTGGGGGGATTCGGCTTATGAGTTCAGGCGCCTGAACTCACAAGCCGATTCGACTGACGAAAAACGAGAACTGAAGAATTTAATTGAATTATCCACCGTGTGGTCCCCAGACGAATCTGGAAATTGGCTAATTGATCAGACAATACAGGACATACCAATCACCAATGTGAGCAGTCAAACCAAATTCAAACCGCGTTCAACTTTCACACCACTAATGACATTTGATAATATCGACATTTTTCATGAGGCAATAACTAGGGAGATCAAGGATCTATATGCAAAGACACTTAAAAACAACAAGCATAAAAACAGGCAGAATCAGATGTATTCTCATCACGTGAAAAAAATCAAAAAAGATGGCAATATGATTGTCCGCCAATTGGACAAGGGTGGCAACGTCGTTTTGTGGCCAAGAAGTTTGTATCTGGAGGAAGCACTCCAGCAACTGAATGATAATAACTGCTACAAACATTGTGACGTGGGAGTGGTCAGAAAAGCACAATCTGAGTTTTATTCCTTGCTGATGGGTTGGCGATCATCAGGTCTTATCAGCAAGGATGAATTAAAATTCTTGAAAAATGATCACCCTGTTACCCCAGTCCTTTACCTCATCCCCAAAGTCCACAAAGACGCTATCAAGCCTCCAGGGAGACCTATTATATCAGCATGCGGGGGCTTGTTAGAAAAAACTACAATCTATGTAGACTCTTTCTTACAGGAGTACATCTGTGGACTTCCATCGTATATCCAGGACTCCAGCGATTTTCTAAGGAAGATCAAGGAAATCGAATGGAGCCCAGAATATTGGTTGATGACATTAGACGTTACATCTCTGTATACCAGTATAGTTCATGTGGATGGGATACGGGCAGTCCAATTCTATCTGGGGCAAAGACCGATTCAACTGTTAGAACATAACAAAATGCTTATTTTTATGATTAGCTTCTGTCTACATAATAATTATTTTATGTTCCACAATCAACATTACCAACAGGTGAGGGGTGTCACCATGGGGGCCTGCTTCTCTCCTAGTTATGCCTGTTTGCATATGGGCTATTGGGAGAGGCAGGTCCTATATGGTGAACACCGCGACATCTGCATGAGGAACATCGTACGATGGTTTAGATACATCGATGATGTTTTTCTAATATGGCAGGGGACACAGGCAGAAGCTACCCAGTTCATCGATAAACTAAATTGTAACAACTACAATTTGGCTTTCACCTCAGATATTAGTCAAAGCAAAGCCCACTTTTTGGATGTCACGATCGAGGTTAATGAGGGCCATCTAGAAACAACTTTGTACAGAAAACCCACGGCTGGCAATCCGGTGCTTCATGCTAAGAGCCATCATCCACCTCATTTGATAAGGAGTATCCCCTATGGGGAGATGCTCAGAATCAGACGGGTGTGTAGCACGGAGGCCCAATGCAAACTTGTTCAGGAGGCCAGCAAACAAAGGTTTCTAGCCAGAGGGTATAGGGAAAGCATTTTAGATGCTGCAATGATGAAAGCAAATACTATATCCAGGGATGCCGCCCTTGTTCACAAGAAAATTCTGAAACCCACTAAGGATGTCCATAAGCAACCCACCAGATTGATCTGGACCTTTAACAGGCAGCATGGGGCTTTAAGAAAGATCGTGAACAAACACTGGGATCTAGTAAGATTTGATCCAGTGATTGGAGAATATATGCCAAAGAAACCTGCAATCACATACAGAAAGGCATACTCTTTACAGGATGCTTTAGTGAAATCCAGCCCTGAAGTGATTGCGCCTAAAAATTGGCTTGCAGGTAGCAAAGGTTTCAGGAAGTGCTCCAGTTGTAAGGCATGCTTACATGGAGTGAGTAAAACCGAATATACTACTCCATTTTCTCTAACGCCCCGGAAAATCACAAAGCAGCTAACCTGTAAGAGTGAGTACGTGGTATATGTGCTGGAGTGCCCGTGTGGCCTGCGATATGTTGGGAGTACCAAACTGCAGGTCCACAAGAGGGTGCTCCAGCATATAAGAGCTATCAATACCAACGATACCACGTACCCTGGTGCTAGGCACTTTAAGGAGTGTCATGGTAACAACAGTGCACTCCTTATATTTTATGCAATTGACACAGTGGGTCCCTTGAGAAGAGGGGGAGACAGGGAAGGCATCCTTAGATCGTTGGGGACAATGTACATATTTGAGTTGAATAGCAAGTCTCCTTGGGGTTTGAACTCCACTGAAGATCTTTATACTTGTCTTTAACAATTCATGTCATGCAGTGTTATGGGCTTTCATCACTCTGTATACCCAATTACAGCAAACATCTTATTTTGTCTGATATAGATCATGTTATAATCGTGTATGCACGCCCCAAACCCCTTGTCTTAAAAAGAAAGTACTTCCTGATAGGGTGGGACGTAGCTAGCCTTTGCTAACATCCGGTTCATGTTGGATTGTAAGATGATAACATCAAATGTGTAGGTTGGGAGCAGCCTACAATGTTAATACACATCATTTGAATGATTTTTAAACTTTCAACTTTTTGCACACTCATGATTTTCACTTTATTATTCTTTATGCATGAAATTGGACATAACAAATGTGGCTATTTGTAATGTTTTCTTATTGACTTGGGCACTCTGATCAACTTGTATTTGTTTTGCCGTATTTATACAGTGATTTCAGCATGTTATATTCATGCCGATATGTTAGAAACATTTGGTGACAATTGTTTTTCCATTGTTTGATTAATTGGATTATCCGGTTAATAAGATTGCATTTTTCCAAAAAATATCTTTCGGTAATGTTGGTTTAACCCTGTAGTTTTCATGTCTTAACATTTTGGTGATATGAATCATAACAGAGTTTATTTGGAAATGCACACGTCACTCTTAATTAAATGAAATTATATAAATGTTTGGGATTATCCCGGGAGCCATCACACCAAAGTCTGTCTTCCATGTTATTTTGTGAACACCAGCCATTGTCCAATTGTATGTCTTGAAATTTGAGCACTTGTACTTTAAATTTTGATCGCGCTCTCCCTGTGTCATGTGACCAAGGCCTCTGTGCAGGCCGAAAAGTTATGCTGACCAAGGTGCGAATAAAATAAGAAACTCACCTGTTTTTTGGGTCTCGTGTTCTGTGCAGCTGCGGCGTGCAGGAATTTGTGGAAGTACCCTCCAGTGGTGAGCGTTTGGAACATATATATATATATATTCACTGAAAAAACCATAGGTTATAGACCATATATAGTTAGGAATTAGCATTTAAAAAACCTTATTTTACTCACACAAAACCATTGAAATTCCATATATAGTTAGTTGCACTAACTATATATCGCGCACCCGTAATCCACTGCTGATGATGTCACATATTACATCATTCATGACATGGTCAGTGACATCACTGATGACATCACTGATGACATCTCAAATGACATCACTGATGACAACATCCAGTGATTATGTGTTTCTGTAAAGTTTAAATATGTTTTACATATTGAAGAATGAGTGGATGTATAAGTGTCTCAATGAAGGTTTTAGTAGGTGCGTGATTGACTGTATGAGTGAGTGATTAAATGCGTCTTACTAAATGCACGGGTTAGTGACTAAACTGTCTGAAAGTGTGCATCAGCATGTCTGTTGTTGTGCAAGCTGCTGCATGTGTTGATCAGTAGCTATATAAGTAGCTATATGGGTTATTGATTGGTTGCACAAGTATTTGTATGGGAGACTGAGTGTGTGTATGACTGGCTGGGAGGTGTGTGACTCTGTGCAGATCAATGTGTACTTGTATCAGTGATTCTATAAGAGAGTAAGTATGTGTTAGTATATGTTTTAAAATGTAAGGTACTCTATGTTTAACTGTGTAGATTAGAAAATGGAACTGTGATTGATTCTTTACAGGACTGACTAGGTGTGTGAGTAACTCCATGGATGAGTGGCAGAGTGTGACTGTCTGTATAGGTGTATGAGTGCATATGATAGTGTTGTAAAGATGAGTGATTGTATGTATGAATGATTGTATGGGTGAATGAGTGAATGTGTGTGTAGACGTAGGAATCAGTGAGTGGGTATGTAGTAACTAGTATTGGTGTGTCAATGGTTTCAAAAATTATACTCTGTATTTAACACTGGGTGTAACAGAGGTTATATTAAAGTGTGAGGAGATGCATTGTATTGTCACATTAATGATATCATCATTGATGTGACCATTGATGTCAAATGAGATATCATCAGTGATGTCATTTGAGATGTCATCAGTGATGTCATCAGTGATGTCACTGACCATGTCATGAATGATGTAATATGTGACATCATCAGCAGTGGATTACGGGTGCGCGATATATAGTTAGTGCAACTAACTATATATGGAATTTCAATGGTTTTGTGTGAGTAAAATAAGGTTTTTTAAATGCTAATTCCTAACTATATATGGTCTATAACCTATGGTTTTTTCAGTGAATTTTCAAGGTTTTGTAAATGCTAATTCCTAACTATATATGGTCTATAACCTATGGTTTTTTCAGTGAATTTCATTGGTTTTTTAACAGCTAATATCTGTAGCTGTAAAATGTATTCTTCTTTAAATCCAAAAATATATTTTATATGTTTATGAATAATTTTTTTTTTTAAATATTTTTTTTTCTTCGTTCCCGCTTCGCGAATCGGGAAGCTTCCCGTTAGCTGACCTTGATGCCGCGAAATAGACCGCGAGCCGGTAAACGTTTCTTTACCGCAACTGCCGCGTTAGAAAACAACATCGTGACGCCTCCCGTCCGCATGACGTTTCGCGTTGTCGCGTGATACGTCATATGACGTGCTACGTTAGCGAACTCGTACGCTTACCGAGTCGCAAAGCACAGGTTTCTGGAAGCAAACCGGGAGGCCCTGCAAAGCGCGTAACGTAAACACAGCAGGTCATGTGACTTGGTAATAACACTTTTCATTGGTTCATTTCACTTTCGGTTTCCTAATGATGTAAGACTAGGTCATATGATCTAAAATGAACACTTTTCATTGGTTGAGAACTATTTTTTTTCCCAAATGGTGAAAATCCCTCCTTCTTTCCTCACTCTGACTTTCATCATTGTGAGAGAAAGACCCTTTGTTACCAGTGAGCAATGACTTCTTTACTAGCTTCAGCTGGTGCTTCCCCACCACCTCCACCACATCCAAGGAAGAGTGGACCACCTGCTAAAGTTATAATTCAGCAAGAAGAGGAAGAAGAGGAACAGGACGACCTAGATAATCTCCCTATTATGGCCAGAAGATCTGTTGTACCGGAAGTAACGGGACCAGAGGGCAGGGAGATGGTGCCAAATATACAAACGAGATTTCGTGAAGTAAAACAAGTCTGCGTACATTGCAGTGGAATCATTTGCTACGCAGAAAGTAGCATCACTCTGATCAACAGAGCTATTAACAATCATGCTCATGTTTGTCCGAAACTCACCAAACAATAAATTCTTTTTTTTGTTTTCTTCCTCCTGTTGAGCCCTTTACAATGAATCGTTTTCGTTGCCCCCTCCGAAAAAAAAACAAAAAAAATATAAAACTGTTCAGAAAAATTCAAAAAAAGTAAAAAAAATGTTCAGAAAAATAATAAAAAAAATATAAAACAACAAAAACAATTTAAAAAAAAGTTCTTTTCAGAACTACCTCCCCGTTATAAAAAAATTGGTACAATATTTGCAACTGTGCCAACCTCTATTTCTCTTAGTTCGCTTCCCAGTTCGCTCCCCGGTACGCGAACCGGAAGCGAACCCAAAAATTTTTTTTATAAAAAAGAACAGTAAGTATAAGGGAAGGAAACAGACAGTTATGTTAAAAGAAAGACAGCTATAGGGGAGTAAACTAGAGATACTATTACCCGTAATCCACTGCTGATGATGTCACATATTACATCATTCATGACATGCTCAGTGACATCATCAGCAGAGGATTGCGGGTAACAGTATCCCTAGTTTATTCCCTATAGCTGTGTTTCTTTTAACATAACTGTCTGTTTCCTTCCCTTATACTTACTGTTCTTTTAAAAAAAAATTTTTTAGATCTGTCAGAAACAGTGAAAGTAATGAAATATAAAAGACTACGTAGAATATGAGCACTGTATGCAACAACTTTGACACTGACAGAAGCCTCACCTTCTCCATGCCTCCTACACAGTTCTACATGTACATCATAAATGCAAACAGAACAGAATTAATTATACATGTTAAATGGTTTATTTTTGCTGTTCTCAGAATGTATCAAATTTCACTAAAACAGTGACTTGAAGGTATTCATCATATAACAGCGGGGAAAAAAAAACACAATCAAAATGATTGTGTTTAAAAAACCCATACATTACAAATCAGAATTCAGAACTCCTTAAAGTTAACTTACTTTCCATGACGGCCAAGGATGTCCTATGAACAGCTTACACTCTGTTGTGCTGTTATTACTTTCAACCCGCCACTTTCTGAAAGAAAACCTCCATCGTTTTCAAAAACATGTTACATACAATAAATGACTTCTCGCTCTCTACCACACGATTCCACAAGGCCAAATCGTGTCAGAGCCATGTATAACTCTTGGATTTCTTGTAAGCCAATCCCGTCTTTTCGCATTTCCGCAACTTTCAGAATTAAAATGTTGAAGATCATTTACACAATCCTGGACTAGTAATATCTTCCCCTTCTTGCTCAATCATGTTCTACATTTCCTATCACACTGATACTGCTTACTATGAAGCAGACTTACACTACCTTTATGACTAGTACAATTATTTAATTCTCTACATCACTTTTAATCACAAAGCAATGTAAAACAGTAGACAGCATTGCAGACTTACATTCCCTCTACTCCATGTTTTGATTCGCTGCTTCAATTAGCTTATAAAAAGAAATAGTTTTTCTGAACTCATTCAAAGTGCAGTTATTTTTCCATGACGTCCAGTCTTATGGTTAGAAGTTATGTCTCTGTACTACACTTATCCTCAAGGCCAAATAGTGTAGGAGCCATAAGAACTTCTTGAAATTCCTCAGAGCACATCCCGAGATTCTTTCCCTAAAATTTTGGTTTTAAAAACACCAGGTAAGAGTTTTTAAGGTCATATGGCAATTTTTTTTTGAAAATTAAAACAGAATCATTGCAGAATGACCAGCCATTTCTACACTTTAAATAAGCTGTATAATGTCCTGATGTTATTGAAGGACCATCATGATATATAATTGCTACAGTTACAAAAGTCCTTCCTGATATTGACAACTGTGAAGCCACAAAATTTTTAATTAAAGTTGTCAATTTTGTTCCATCAGGCCTACATCGTTGGAACATTAAAATGACATACTGGCCATATGTTCGTATAAATAAAGTGGACATCATTTCAGATTTACATTGGCTACACTCCATGTTGTGATCAGCTGCTTTTACTAGCTTATTAAAAGAGACTGATTTACTGTCTGGCAAAGTTAAATATATAAATCTTTCTGAGTCTACACTAGTAGTAGCTGATACCCTACAGTTCTCGCAGTCATGCTGCCATTGATAAGAAAGCCCAAACAGGTGATCTACATCTACACCTTCATCATGCAATACATCAAGCATATACATTAAAAACTCCTGACAATCTTGCTGACTATTTTGAGAGAATTGTGTTTGGCCTGAACATCTGTCTAACAGATTTCGAATTTCAGACACACTTTCTATGTTTGTTCTATCAGTGCTACATTTCTCTAACACAGAATTTAACAAACTGCAAAATCTTTGATCCGAATTGACCACAATCTGTTCTTTTAAAGTTTCTAGAGAAAAGACAACATTAACCACTACATTAGCATAGCAGTTGACACCAGAACTGTTTTCAAATTGAAAACCAACAACATCTTCAACAGAATCCTTTTTGTTTCTGCTTATAATTTCAGGTTCATCAACTTTTCGTCTTTTTGCTACAACCTCCCCAGTATTGGTCACATTTCTTCGTTTCCGGCCTACCACACGTTTCTCAAACAAAGGATACTGAGGCAAATGTGGCGCATACTCTCTTCTCAACCTATTGTATTCCTTAACACAATCTAGATCCGCACAAATGTTTGTGACATCACACTCAATCAAGTACAATCCCGATAAAGTCCTAACTCGTGACAATGCCACATATGCCATACCCTCCTTGAACACAGAACTGCCAATATTCACCAATGCACAGTCTACACTTAAACCTTGCGATTTATGGATTGTCACCGCATATGCCAAGCAAACAGGAAACTGCTTACGACGAACATATAAGTCTTTTACAAGCAAAAATCTAGCAGAACAACGAGCAATTAGCTGTACTTCCTCAATGCCATCAAATTAAATTTTTAAAAATTCAATTCCATCTCTATTTCTGTATTTCACAAAATCAACAACATTACCCATTGATCCATTTACCAGACCTCTTTCAACATGTAAATTCCTTCTTAAAATTATACGGCAGTTCAAGCACACATTCAGAGTCTTTTCAAAACCCGCAGTTTTAGATATACTCTTCTCTAATGAATCCAATTTTGTTTTCAGATTCTCAGACAAAATAATTGTTGATCCCATATGCTCTACTCTGTCAATAGCTTCCAATTTCACAATCTCTTGCTTTTCTAAATGCAACATTTTGTTGTTGAATTTGGCACATTCTGCAAGAGTTGGCATCAAACATATTCCAGATTTTTTCTCAGTAACTTTCTGAAAAATATTCTCAGGCACAACATCTTCGTCTGGATATAAATTTGTCAGTAATCGTGCATGTAAAGCTTCTTTCCCATGCTCGGTCACTTTTCCAATTCTAACATCTTGTAGAATAGTCTTGTAAACTTCATCCTTTGCCTGACGCATATTTTCATGCAGTTCAGCATAATTGAAGTTTAACCATATATTGACGTTGCCAATACTCCCTAAGCACTTCCTGGTATCTTCATGCGTGAGCATTTTGAACACAGGTTGCCCTTTCACTGGTGTCAGCTGCAGAAGATCTCCAAAAACAATGATGTGTTTGCCACCAAATAACACATCATACTCTGTTTTGAGAACTTCTTGCATTCTCAAATGCACAAAGGCAAGCATAACATTGGAAACCATGCTTACTTCGTCAATGATAAGAAGTTTCATTTTCCTCAAGACTCTTGAAACTTCAAAACAAGCATCTCCAGATAGCTTGTGATATTCTAATTTGTTGTCATGCTCCACTGGCAGCATCAGTAAACGATGTAAAGTAATCCCTTTAATGTTATGTGCTGCCAGTCCAGTTGGAGCGGTGACAACACAAGACAGCGATGACTCTGTCCTTTCCTGCAAATAACATGAAATTGCTTTAATAAGGAAACTTTTTCCAGTTCCCGCTTCTCCACTCACGTACAGTCGGACAGGCTTCAACGACGTACATGAGCACTCTTTCTTATCATGACTTAATCCATGATCAATTTGCATGGTAAGTTCGTCATATATTTTCCTCTGCTCAACGTTGAGTTGTCTTTCCAACTCTTCTAAGTTAACCGCATCCTCCTGAGCATGTGCCATGGCTCTTTTCACTTCATTCATAGCAGTGGCAGCTTCATTTTCGATAAGAGGTCCTCCTAGTGGATCCTGACTCAATGAAGCAGAACTCTGACTGTCCTGAGAACTGTCTCTGGCAATCTCGGCTGCAATCGTTGCTTCCTGCTCAATTTCCACATTCAACATTTCTACATATTTGGGAAAAGCAGGACATTCTATGGTCTCCTTGGCAGCATTGAAAGAGTCTTCGTAACAGAGGAAATCTCCAAGCAGTTCCTCTTCTGCACGCCAAGGCTTAAAAAGTTGCAAAAGTGCTAAATAGAAAAACTCCTTTTTTTCAGGAGATTCGCCACTCAATTTTCGATGGTTTATCAAGTGGCATTTTCTTTGCTTGACCAGACATCCCTCACTTCCTATTACAGCATACACTCCTTTCTCAGTATCTTCTTTGATGTTCCTCTTGAATATGTAATTTTGCAGAACCTCATACAGACAAACATTCTCGAGGTGACTGCTTCGATTTGGATAATATGTATCCAACATGTTGCTCTTCAAAATGTCGGTACTGTTTGGCTCCTTTTCCGCCAAATACTCAATTTCCCGCACAGGTTTCAGAACTCGATTACGCGTTGCAGCAAGACCAACACTCGCCCAAACGATACTCCTGGACTTGGCATAGAGACTTGCTGAAGACAACCGGTCAGAACATTCGTAAGCTCCGATTTCTCGATGCGACAACATCTTCAGACTGAAACTGTACAACTTCTTGCTGAGGCTCTTTTCATGGGAAATGTCCTCCCACATATCCTTCAATTCTGTCTTCTCTTTTTTGGTGATGTAAGATGTCACATACCTAGCCACAGCCATACAGTTATCAGCCACAAACTGTATATCCATGTTAGCATTCCACATGGACAAAATCACCGGGTTGTAGTCGTTGATGTACTTAGACTCTTCGTTCCTCTTCAAATTGTATGTGTTTTTAGGTGATTTCTTCATCACATTATGTCGCAGCGAAGACATCAAACTGTTCACTCTTCCTTTAGAAATCACCGATCGTGGAAAGCCGAAACGACATTTGGTGTAGAACTTGTCTTTGTTCCGGAATTTACGACGACAGTACTTTCCACATCGATGGCTTTGGAAACGTAGAACTTTTTCTCTTAGGCTTTTTTTCTCCTTTGCGTTTGGAACAGCACACGTAGAATACTGTTCTATGAAACTCATCACTGAGTCGTCTGCATCCGTTCCAAATTTAGGTGCATCCTTGATCCACAGCAACATATGTATATGAGGAGCACCTCTTGCTTGGTACTCCTTCCTCCAGAAGAAATCCAACACCTCTCCAAGAGGTGGATTCTTCTTATTCATGATGAAAGACATCATACCTTCAAATCTATGATTGAAGTACCTACATACATTGACTGGATCCAAAGAGCACAGTTCTCCGGGTGTCTTGAATTCGATGTTTTCTACGTTAGCATTTGCCTCTCGTAGAAATTCAAGTAAGTCTTCCCAGCCATACTCAGCACAGCTCAAAGTGAGGAACCATGTGGGAGTTCCTAAGTTCCTCAGCATACATTTTAAATCACCATGACGACGGTACCAGTACTCATTAGTACCACGCTGACACGCCATGAGATTAATCAGGTGAGAATCCAAAATGCTGTCTTGGACATTGACTTTATCCATAAAGTCACTTGCCGAGATGTTTTGCATGTGTATACCACTTTTCAAGATGTGGTTCACTGCATATGACAGTCCAGACAGATCGCTTTCAAACAGGAGATGAAACAAATAAGGAATGCATTGTCGAAACCTAGGATCTCCTGCATACAATCGCAAAGTCCGGTATTCAGAAGCAGGAATTTGATGAGGTCGCTCATCATATCTTCCTCCCTGACCTGTTGGAAAAAGCTGTGGGAAACACCGAGCTTCCAAACTTTCCTCCCAAACACTAATGGGACTCCCTTTCGCTTGTTTCATTTGAAACAACTCAATAGCATTCCCCATGACTTCCTTGGAATGCAAAGGATGAACACTATAATGTTCATATATTTCTTCACTAGTACAGGGTTCTACTTTCTCAATTTGACCAGCACACAAATCGCTATCCTCTTCCTCACTTACTTCCTCTTCTGCAACATATACATTTTTATAGTATTTATTATATTTTTTCAAATACAATGTTGCCCTTTTGACTTTCCTAACATCTACTAAATCTTGCCATATTTTCTTATTCTTTGTCGGAACCCCATTAACTAAGATAACCAGAGGTTCCTCTTTCACTTTTTCTACTCCAATTGTGTTAATGTTTTTCTTCAAATCTAGAGGCAAATAAACAACTCTTCCCTTTAATCCTCTCTGTAAATCTGATGGAGGCAATTTCCCTGTCTTTGGCTCCATTCTTACAATAGCCTGAAAGGGATGGATACTTTGAATCAAAATAGATTCATAAGTATTTAAATCCTTCAATTCAGAAGGAATTTCAACCAATTCCAGATTATTATGAACTGCTCTAGCAGGCATCTGGTTTTGATTTAATTTGTTACAACAATAAGTACACACACGTTGATCCAATCCCAAATCAAAACAATTTTCTACCATCCAGTATGTTGTAAAATCCTTCCATTCACTATTATTTTCCCTTTCACTTTTTCCATATAAATCCACTAACTTAGTCTGATTCTTATAATAAGTGCGTCGACAACACACACAAGTGAAATTTGGCCTCTCACTTGATTTCACCTCAAACGTCGCAATTTCCCTCTGGAAATTATCTGTACTGGAAACCTGTACACTATCTTCCACATTACTCTCTTCTTCTTGGTCAATTTCAACATTCTCCTCTTTACTTCCAAAGTAACAAAACTCAATTTCTTCACATATATTTTTCACATCTATTTCAGAACCATGCAAAAGAGCAGCGCATAATTGTTTTAGCATAATTGCTGGACTCTTAGCATAATACAACATTCTAACTAATTTCCTCACTTTATTATGATGCACTGCTAGCATCCTGAAATGATGAAAAACACTCTGGCATACTCTCCTGGAAAGACAAGCCAGTGAATGACCATGCAAACCTATCACTTCTCTCACTCTGCAAGGATCTAATTCTTGCAACAACTTCATTTTCTGCTTCAAACTTTTCTTACTAAATGACCGTATAAAATCACAAAGCAAATTGATGGAATCCTGTCGTACACTGCAAATACTACTACACTTCCAGGTGTACACAGGACCCTTAGGACGTCTCCCTAAAACCTCATTACCTAACACCTCTTCTATCTCTGTTCTCACAAGTTTTTCTTTTTCAACTGGACAACCATCTTTCACTTCATAAGCTCGACCACTGGTGTCAACTGCATGCACCAAATCATTATCCTGGAAATAACTCTCCTCATTAAAAAATGCCTCAGAGCTTGAACTATGCATCCATTCTCCAGAAAAAACTTCACAAAAATTACTACGATTAACTATTCTCTTCCATCTACTATTTCTTTTGAAATCATAAATTACCTTGTTTAGCTTCCTAATTCTATTGATTGTCAAAATAAATAACTTACGTTTAATTTCAAAGGCCTGATCAATAACTTTCTCAACTATTTTTTTTCTCTTATAAAAAACCACTTTCTGCTGACCTTTCTTAATATTTTTTAACAAATTCCCAATTATCCTGTTGCGGAACATTCGTTTACGAATATCCCTAAACTGTTGTTTCCTTCTACTTTCATGCATAGAGTTATCTCTTACTCTAGCAGTAACATTTCTCATTGGCCTTTCCTTACCATTTGAATTCGGTCTCCTTTTCTGGAGTGAAACATTTTCTGTAGTAATATTTTTTTTACTACACATATTTCTTATGACTGTTTTTCGACTCTTACCCGGTGCTTTCTTGGTGACTTGACAAATCTTTTTGTTAGAGGACTGCTGCAATATTCCATGCTCCTGCTGTCTTTGACGTTTTCCAGCCTTTCTTACTCTTTCTTTGCTAGGCATCCTAAAATCTTGAAATAATGTGCAGTTGAATCTGTGGTAAAATATAATAAAAAATGTTATTAACCACTATTACCCAACAGTAAATTAATAACAGTCATCAAAAACTTAACACACTACTTAAGTATATAATATACTGAAGCCTATCTTCAATTTTTCACTGAACAGGACTCATCTCTTCTTAACCTTGGATAAACCTCACCTACTCTGTGTCCCCTGCACATAATTAAATGTAAAGGGGCAGATTTATATTAACTAGCACATCCCCAGGGATGCCCCAGTTAACGTGCACCGCTGCTCTGCCACCCACGGTGTGCCGCATTTACAATCAGATAGGACAAAGCTACATCAAAACCCTGCGCCTGCTTGAAGCAGGCATAGATCTTGACGCAGGTAGGCTGAAAGCTAAAGCAACAACTAAGTGTCGTGTGCAGAAGTTACAAAAAAGGAAAAATGGCGTTTAAACCAGTAATGAGACCATGCTAACGTAATACAGAGTAAAAATATCCAGGATCTACATCAGTTTGGGGTTCACGAACCTGGCAGGTACAAGGCACTGAGGCTTTCCACCGTGCATGTCTCATCCCAAAACATATGTTGTTTGTGAATGAAACAATTTCCCAGACCAAATGCTTTGGATTGGCTACTTCTAAAAAATTAAACACCCCTACTATCCCGGAGTTAGAGGAATACGATGGTTGGAGTAATTTTACTCGTTGTCTATTAAAGATTTACAGGCCCTACTCCGTAATTCTTCCTTTAACATTTCCAGTATAAATCCAAAAGGTTGACTGCTTTGGCAACGTGCCTTATCCACGGTTTAATAACGCTGCCTTTTGCTTTATATAAGTTTTCAAATTGTATGAAATATATACCAATAGGTCGTTATTAACCTTTAGGTAGTGGTTTTCTTCATCAAGTCTGGTCGCTTCCATACACATACAGATTTTCAAAGATGATCAAGAACTTTATCTGAATGGAGAGGAATGCACTGAGACGCCAGATCATTCACTAATGTGTAGGCACAGACAGTTACACGGTTCATGCAACAAACACCGACCAAATATGGCTTGCGTGTTGCAAGGCACGCCAGTTCCTGCTATCATCCCCACGTTCAAGTTCTTGGAAAATGGTAGTTATTTGATGCTCAATAATGAAGATTGTTCTGGGTTAATTAAAAGTATTCATTTTATCGTAACAGTAAATGAACGGGTTATTTGCTGCAGAAATGTTCTATTTCCTCCCACACATGAACATAGGGAGTTTTCAATCTGGCCACAAATACCAACCTTGGGAGCACATTTCAACAGCATGGCAAGAATAAGAGCTCTTTTGTCTCAGAGAGAGGTGGCCTTGAGTTCGGCCCGTGAAACTTTCGTGCTTCACATAGCGAACACCCGTACAGAGGTGCAGACCCTTTTAAATACAGATTCGACTTTGCATTTCAGCAAGATTACCCATTCATTTCCATGCAGCAGGAGGCCCATAGGAATGAAGGTGCAATTTGCGATTAGCAATTACCTCATCGCAAATTACGAATTTTTCCGACGGTGCAGGGGTATCTCAAGAACACCCTGCTGCACCCCTGAAAAAAAAATTTGGGGTCATATGGCGCACATAAATTTTGAAAACATTCCTTTACCTCAAAAACGATTTTCAACTCATAATTTGAAAACACTGCACATGGGGAAATGACTTAAAATGTCCTTAAGACACATAAAAGCATTTTTTGATTGCCTTTGCAGCATGTTTCAGTCACCTTTAACATGCCTATGTAACGGAAACATTCAAAATCTAAATTTGCCATGCACAGGTGGGAGCATATTTACAAGCAATTTGCTCCACAGACAAACTTCTTACATTGAAATGGGAAAGACTCTCAATTACCTTATAAAGAAGCAGACACCATTATGTCCTTCTCATCAATATTAAAACCATTGCTTTTTCTCAAAAACGATTTACAAGTCATAATTTGAAAACACTCCACAGCTCCTATGCACATAAAAGCCCTGTCAGTACTAATACTTCACATTTTCTCCAATTACAATTTCTCAAACAAACAAAATCTATTTGTGAAACACTTGAGACAAAGCAACATTTGAAAAACACAACTTTCTTCATAATTTTCTCCTTAAAGCACACTATTTTCTATCTAAATTAAAGAAATTTTTTCTCACCTTAGCAAGTACTTTGAGTTTCAAAACAGTCTCACAAACACACCAATTTGTCTTCAGCAGAGCAAAAGGTATGCACTCCAGAGTCTGCAGCTATCAAAAGCACAGAAATGCTGTAATTCCTCACACAGATCTCTCATGTCACCCAATCAAAACTCTTCCCTCACTTTTTTTCAAAGCAAAACCCTTCCCCCCTCTGCCCCCTCTCTGCTTTTTCTGCATAGCAACCACCTCTTGCAAGACCTCTCACACAACAATGTTGCAATTGAACTCTGAACTCTCAGTGCACCTGCATATCCAAAGCATTCTTTCATTTAATGATTTTTTCTTCGCCACTCAAAATACATCTTTCAACGAACTCATCCATGCACACTAACTTTCTGTTTTCAGCAATCAAAATCCACCAATCACTCTTACTGCTTCATTAACACAGAAACTCCTCAGTTTTTTTCATTTTACACTCTCATTTTTTCAACTGCCATTTCATTGCCACACTTCATCTGACTGCAGGAGAACCTTCTCTCGCCATGTTTTCTGTCTGGATTGTTGGACATAGCTACATCTATTGGGCTCAAAGGTACGCTGAAAACAGGAATTTACCTAACCTCAATTTACAAGATGTGGAAATTAAGTGGTTTGGCCACAGAGGATTAAAATGTCACCAATTGATACCATTGGTGAAAACCTTTATGCATTTGCCAAAACCTGACCTGTTAATTGTGCACTGTGGAGGTAATGATTTGGGCACTTTGACTGGGGTAGGTCTGGAAATGCTTTTAAAGGACACCTTTGAGCAATTGATGGCACTTTTTCCTCAGACTGCCTTGGTATATTCAAATATATGCCAAAGACAGAAATGGAGGTGGTCGAACCAATTTTGTCCACAAATTGAGAAATCGAGGAAGCATGTAAACAAATCTGTTTCAGCTTACATGAGAGACCATGGAATGGGCTCCCTGTACAACAATAACTTGCGTTACTACATGCAAGATATCTACAGAGGAGATGGAGTTCACTTCTCAGATGAGGGCAACAGAGTTTTCACTCTGAATTTAAGAATGTGCATTGGTACCTACTTATAAGTACCTAAATGTACCATAAACCCAAAAGCTCTTCTCAGAGCTACCCTACATCTGATCACTCACAATTATTATTGTACTCTAACTTTTTTCACTAATTTTCAAGAAAGTACGCTCCCCAGAACGCTTCCCGGTTCGCGAACCGAGCGCACTCCACGCAAAAAAACTAAAAAAACGGTATATATTTTTTTGCCCTGCGAGAACCTTTCAAAGCCTCCACATCAAACCTAGGGGGTCAGGGACGATCTACTATGCCCCCTTATGGTCATTTGCCCCTTCGCTTTGGCCTCCTCTTGTCTCTCGATCCTACCGAGAGACAAGATGGCGGCCGCTACGGACTGTTTGGAATGTTTACAGACGCCGAAAAACCAATCAGCTTCGCAAACCTCCGTAACGCGAAAAGTACGCGAAGCGGAGCGCTGTTACAGATATATATCTTTTTTTGAACGTTAATTTCTCAAAATCCACTGGAGCACATATATTGAGACCTAGCAAAGGCACATCGGGCTACCAGTCCCTACAATTTTGCCAAGTTTCGTGCAAATCCATTCAGCCGTTCGATTATTATTATTATTTTTTTTTTTGCCCCGCGGGGCCCTTTTAAAACCTCCACATCAAACCTAGGGGGTCAGCGAGGATCTACTATTCCCCCTTATGGTCATTTGCCCCTTCGCTTTTGCCTCCTCTTGTCTCTCGATCCTACCGAGAGACAAGATGGCGGCCGCTACGGACTGTTTGGAATGTTGACAGACGCCGGAGAACCAATCAGCTTCGCTTCACAAAGCTCCGTTGCGCGAAAAGTCCGCGAACCAGACCGCTGCCTGGTCCGCGCTTACAGATATATATCTTTTTTTAAACGTTAATTTCTCAAAATCCACTGGAGCACATATATTGAGACCTACAAAAGGCACATCGGGCTACCAGTCCCTACAATTTTGCCAAGTTTCGTGCAAATCCATTCAGCCGTTCGGGCTAAAAGTGAGGCCAACCGCCCTATGGAAATTAACATGGGAAAAACGCGTTTTGGGACCCCCCTTTTTTCTCGGCCCCCCCTTGACGAACCCCCCCCAAATTTTCAAAGGCTGCTCAGAAACAAAATGTGCCATTTTCCTGAAAATTTCAGCCAATTCCGTCCACAAACGGCAAAGTTATTAGACATAGAATTTTCAAAAAACCCATAGAGAAAAGATCCTAACTATATATACCTACTGGCGACCGCCAGTAGGTAATATATCTATATATATATAGATATATATATATATATATTCACTGAAAAAACCATAGGTTATAGACCATATATAGTTAGGAATTAGCATTTAAAAAACCTTATTTTACTCACACAAAACCATTGAAATTCCATATATAGTTAGTTGCACTAACTATATATCGCGCACCCGCAATCCACTGCTGATCATGTCACATATTACATCATTCATGACATGGTCAGTGACATCACTGATGACATCACTGATGACATCTCAAATGACATCACTGATGACATCACTGATGACAACATCCAGTGACTGTATGTTTCTGAAAAGTTAAAATATGTTTTACATATTGAAGAATGAGTGGATGTAGAAGTGTCTGAACAAAGGATTTAGTAGGTGCATGACTGACTGTATGAGTGAGTGATTAAATGTGTCTCACTGAGTGCATGGGTTAGTGACTAAACTGTCTTAATTTGTGCATCATTATGTCTGTTGTTCTGTAAACTGCTGCATGTGTTGATCAGTAGCTATATGATTAACTATATGGGTTATTGATTGGTTGCCCAAGTATTTGTATGGGAGACTGAGAGTGTGTATGGGTGGCTGGGAGGTGTATGACTCTCTGCATAGATGTATGGGTTCAAAAGTGCATGTGGAAACAGCTGTATGGGTGGTTGACTGTGTGCATGACTGTATTGGTGAGTGAATAGATATCTCAGTGCTACATGTCAAAGTAAGTACATATGTAAAATACAGTACATGTGAGAGTTGACATATATAAATAACTGTGCATAAGAGCCAGTGAATGTGTGAGTGGCTGTATGGATCATTGTGAACTTGTATCCAGGATTGTATAAGTGAGTAAATATGTTTTAGTATATGTTTGAATAAGTAAGGTGTGTTTAACTGTATAGTTAAGGAAATGGAGGTGTGATTGATTGTTTGCATGACTGACTAGGTGTGTGTGTAACTTCATGGATGAGTGACAATCTGCGAGTCTGTGTTTACACTGAGTGTATCTAAGGTTATATTAGAGTCTGAAGAGGTTCATCGTATTATCACATGAATGATGTCATCAGTGATGTGATCAGTAATGTCAAATGAGATGTCATCAGTGATGTCATTTGAGATGTCATTTGAGATGTTATCAGTGATGTCATCAGTGATGTCATTAGTGATGTCATCAATGATGTCATTTGAGATGTCATCAGTGATGTCATCAGTGATGTCATTTGAGATGTCATCAGTGATGTTATTTGAGATGTCATCAGTGATGTCATCAGTGATGTCATTTGAGATGTCATCAGTGATGTCATCAGTGATGTCACTGACCATGTCATGAATGATGTAATATGTGACATGATCAGCAGTGGATTGCGGGTGCGCGATATATAGTTAGTGCAACTAACTATATATGGAATTTCAATGGTTTTGTGTGAGTAAAATAAGGTTTTTTAAATGCTAATTCCTAACTATATATGGTCTATAACCTATGGTTTTTTCAGTGAATTTTCAAGGTTTTGTAAATGCTAATTCCTAACTATATATGGTCTATAACCTATGGTTTTTTCAGTGAATTTCAATGGTTTTTTAATAGCAAATATCATAAGCTGTCGAATGTCAAGTACGTGGTAAGTGAAAACATTTTCGTGTTTATGCACACTGATCTGCTTTGAATGGTGCCCCCCCCCCTCATTTCTATTAGGAGTACTCTCTCTTTGCAGATAGTGAAAGGTAGTTAACGCAGGCCTTTGCCCCCGTTGTAATCCGTCGTGCCTGCTTCTCTCTCCATTTGATTGATTGTTATCCAAGTATTTACTATTTTAGAATTAGTTCTCTTTGGTTCATTCTCTATTTACAAACAAACACAGAGTCGCAATACTCTGTTTAGTCTTTGCAGATAACGAAAAATCGTGTAAAAAAAAAGAAAAGGAATCGAGCAAAATCAGTAGGCCACTAATGGGATCTCTTTTTGACCTCGCTAAAATAGAAACATTAGGAACAACCCCTCATGACAAATACAAAACTAGTGACATGAACTGAACTCCACACAATGATGGCTGCAAAACAGCTCGGCTCCGCCACCCACCCCGCCCAAAATAACGATAAAGAGCGGCTGCCATGATTGGTTGCGGAATGGCCACGACGGAGCTACGAAATGGTGCTGCTCTCATGCTAACCCCAGCTTCAGTCTGAAACATCCAGAAACACTGTAGACTACCAATTCGATCAGTTCCGGTAGCGCCCCAATGTAACCCGGTAGAGAAGAACTAGCCCTCCCCTCTTTGACTGATGGTTCTTGTTGCCTGTCCCTTCTGTTGTCATTTAACAGAACTATTTAGCCTGCTGAAAGGGGTTGTGTTTCGACCGCTGGTTGGTGGAGACATTTTGACTATATTCTGGACCTGCGTTGTCGCGTAATGCGTCATATGACGCGCCGCGTTAGCGCATCCGGAAGTCATCCGGGGCGCGCAGCGCGTAACGTAAGCATAACAAGTCATGTGACTTGTTAATAAAACTTTTCATTGGTTCATTTGACTTTTCTTATTCTAATGATGAAAGCCTTGGTCATATCACCTAAAAATTACGCTTTTAATTACTTCCGAACATTATTTTTTCTTAAATATATGTTATAATGTTCCAGGCTAATGTACTTTCCCGGAAATTTTACAACTGTCCTGCAAGTAAAATATATTCTTTTTTCGAGAAAAAGAGCGTTTCTTCGTCCCATGACGGAGCCGTTGAGCAAAAGAGGGTCGACCTGCTGTCTTAGTCGCCGATACGCCTGAATATGAGATTCTTATCGATCACTTTATGTTGCAGGAATAGAAAACACAACAGCCCTTGACCATTTATCTTTACTGCGTTCCTTCGTATTATACCTTTTACCCTTCATGTAATTGGTCTGCTTTATTTCACTTGCCTTTTAATGATTCTAAAACAGTGACTATTATTAAAAACTTTACCAATGTATATACTACTACCATGTTTTCTTTTAAAAACCTTTATTGTGAAAATTTCATTATACAAATACGAGCCTATAACCACGTGGGCCTGCCACGGAGCAAACTGTAATCGTATATGATGAATAGACATTTACACTGTAGAGGAACGTAACGGGCGGGCCATTAGGTTGCAAGAACTAAGGTGTCTAACAGTTACGGAATCGGTGGACGTACATTTTATAATTAAAATACGACAGGGCCAGTTACAATAAAATTATCTAGATATACATTTGCGGGCAAGTACCATGGGTGACGTTAATTCGAACTTTCAACAGTACAGTAATCAATAACACATCAGAACTTAATATCAATAGGGATGTCGAAATATTCAATCAATTCTCGTCCCCGCCCGCCATGTGCTTCAAAACTGCATACGTATCTCGTGATTTCAAGGTTCTGCAACCAGTACACAACAAGGAGTTACGAGTCCCATTTATTCTGGCGCCATTTTGGGCGAGGACGGGCAGGTCCAGGATATAGTCAAAATGTCTCTACCAACCATCGACTATGATGATGTTCATATGCTGTATTTATTAGAGTAACACTCATCTGTCCACATGAAATTAATTTACCACAATCTAAACATGTCATTTTAATCTTTCCAAAGTTCTTCTAAATATTTGGGACCGTTTCCCTTGCCTCTGAAGCTCTCAGTGCCACTTCTTTGATGAATGTACTAGCAGGTCAGGGGTTCTCCTCCAAATCTCTCTTTTATGCAGCACTATAATTAATTGGTGCCACCTCTCCATATGACGATGCATGGTATAGTTACCACAACTATATTTTTTTTCGGTTCCTCTGGAGAGTTCATCGTGGCAGATGAAGCGTGTAACGTACCGGGCATTTACCTTTTTTTGCATGTACAGGAAAGGAAAAAAAAATCGAGCGTCCAAGTTCTAAGGTGTCCCAGGGCCATTTTAGTGGACCAGGCCCAAATCCAAAGAACAGGCCGCCATTTTGAGAGTCCTCTTGCAGCCGCCTGTCGCTGTAGCATCAAGAGCAGCCGAAACTCAGCTGAATGGCAACTGAAACGGTAAATGGGCGCCCCACTACATTTCAGCATTGTAGGATGACCACACCAGTACAGCAACTTGCTAGACATCACCTCGGTGCCATCCGGATCTCGGCGCCCCACTGCAGATGAAGAGCCTCTCAACTATGAAACCACCACGGTGACATCCGGATCTTGGCGCGTTGTGCTGCCTTCGGCCTATTCGCACATCGGTCCGCTACTGACGCCATCTCACAGGCTAATGGGGTGACCCACGCCGAGTTTCAGCATTGTAGGATGACCACACCAACTTGCTAGACATCACCTCGGTGCCATCCGAATCTTGGCATCTCAACGCCTAGTGGTATCTTCCATACAGAAAATATTGTTACGCTGCCTTTGGCCCCATTCGCACATCAGTCCGCAACTTAGACATCACCTCGGTGCCATCCGGATCTTGGCATCTCAGCGCCTTGTGGTGTCAGTCAGAAAATATTGTTGCGCTGCCTTTGGCCCCATTCGCACATCAGTCCGCTACTGACACCATCTCACAGGCCAATAGGGCGCCCCACGCCGACTTTTACCATTGTACGATGGCCACACCAGTGGCACAACTTGCTAGACATCACCTCGGTGCCATCCGAATCTTGGCATCTCAACGCCTAGTGGTATCTTCCATACAGAAAATCTTGTTACGCTACCTTTGGCCCCATTCGCACATCGGTCCGCAACTTAGACATCACCTCGGTGCCATCCGGATCTTGGCATCTCAGCGCCTTGTGGTGTCTTCTACTCCGAAAATATTGTAGAAAATATTGTTGCGCTGCCTTTGGCCCCATTCACACATCAGTCCGCTACTGACACCATCTCACAGGCCAACAGGGCGCCCCACGCCGACTTTTACCATTGTACGATGGCCACACCAGTGCCACAACTTGCTAGACACCACCTCGGTGCCATCCGGATCTTGGCATCTCAGCGCCTTGTGGTGTCTTCAAATCAGAAAATATTGTTGCGCTGCCTTTGGCCCCATTCGCACATCGGTCCGCTACTGACGCCATCTCACAGGCCAACGGGGCGCCCCACGCCGACTTTCAACATTGTAGGATGGCCACAGAAGTGCGACAACTTACTAGACACCACCTCGGTGCCATCCGGATCTTGGCATCTCAGCGCCTTGTGGTGTCTTCTATTCAGAAAATATTGTTGCGCTGCCTTTGGCCCCATTCGCACATCGGTCCGCTACTGACGCCATCTCACAGGCCAACGGGGCGCCCCACGCCGACTTTCAACATTGTAGGATGGCCACACCAGTGCGGCAACTTACTAGACACCACCTCGGTGCCATCCGGATCTTGGCGCGTTGTGCTGCCTTCGGCCTATTCGCACATCAGTCCGCTACTGACGCAAACTCACAGGCCAACGGGGCGCCTCACGCCGACTTTCAGCATTGTTGGATGGCCACACCAGTGCGGCAACTTACTAGACACCACCTCGGTGCCATCCGGATCTTGGCGCGTTGTGCTGCCTTCGGCCTATTCGCACATCGGTCCGCTACTGACGCAAACTCACAGGCCAACGGGGCGCCCCACGCCGACTTTCAGCATTGTTGGATGGCCACACCAGTGCGGCAACTTACTAGACACCACCTCGGTGCCATCCGGATCTTGGCGCGTTGTGCTGCCTTCGGCCTATTCGCACATCGGTCCGCTACTGACGCAAACTCACAGGCCAACGGGGCGCCCCACGCCGACTTTCAGCATTGTAGGATGGCCACACCAGTGCTGCAACTTGCTGGACACCACCTCGGTGCCATCCGGATCTTGGCGCATTGTGTTGCCTTCGGCCTATTCGCACATCGGTCCGCTACTGACGCCGCCTCACGTGCCAACGGGGCGCCCCACGCCGACTTTCAGCATTGTAGGATGGCCACACCAGTGCTGCAACTTGCTGGACACCACCTCGGTGCCATCCGGATCTTGGCGCGTTGTGTTGCCTTCGGCCTATTCGCACATCGGTCCGCTACTGACGCCGCCTCACGTGCCAACGGGGCGCCCCACGCCGACTTTCAGCATTGTAGGATGGCCACACCAGTGCTGCAACTTGCTGGACACCACCTCGGTGCCATCCGGATCTTGGCGCGTTGTGTTGCCTTCGGCCTATTCGCACATCGGTCCGCTACTGACGCCGCCTCACGTGCCAACGGGGCGCCCCACGCCGACTTTCAGCATTGTAGGATGGCCACACCAGTGCTGCAACTTGCTGGACACCACCTCGGTGCCATCCGGATCTTGGCGCGTTGTGTTGCCTTCGGCCTATTCGCACATCGGTCCGCTACTGACGCCGCCTCACGTGCCAACGTATTTTCTCCGCATTTTACACCCTATGCCGCATAACAGGTCATGTGACTTGTTTATAAAACTTTTCATTGGTTCATTTTACTTTTGGTTTCCTAATGATGGAAGGCTTGATCATGTGACCTAAAAACAACACTTTTCATTGGATGAAAACTTTTTTTTTTTCCCAAACGATGAAAGCCCCACCTTGTTTCTGGATGTTTCAGACTGAAGCTGGCGTCAGCATGAGAGCACCACCATCTCGTAGCTCAGTCGTGGTCATTCCGCGAGCAATCATGGCAGCCGCTCCCCACCAGAAGCCTGCAGGAGTCGGAGCCCCCAAAACTTTTGATGAATTCTCAAGGCGGAGGGGACGCTTTCGAGAATGGGGTCCAAGACCTAGCAGACAAGCGTCCGATTTCCAAGGTGTCCCAGGGCCATTTCAGTGGACCAGGCCCAAAAAGGAAACAGCCTGCCGCCATTTTGAGAGTCCTGTGACAGCCGCCTATCGCTGCACCGCAAGAGTGGGCGCAACTCAGCTGAATTGCGGCTTTTGACACAGTGGACCAAAAACGGACGGAATGGCAACTGAAACGGTAAAGGGGCGCCCCACTACAACAGATGACACTCCACCTGGACAGGCCCGTTCACCGCCTCCCCCGGGGCGCCCCGCGCCGTTATTCGGAGCAGCATTGTAGGATACCAAAACCAGTGCGGCAACTTACTGGACATCACCTTGGTGCCATCGTTCTGCTGCCTTGGAACTATTCGCGCAACAGTTTGCTACTGATGACCCACCCCCCGCGACGCCCCATGCCGTTATTTGCTGGGTGGCAACTTACTAGACATCACTTTAGTGTCATCTAGATTTCAGCGCGTTCTGCTGCCTTGGAACTATTCGCACAACAGTTTGCTACTGATGACCCACCCCCCGCGACGCCCCACGCCGGAAATCTGGACGTTGTGCTGCGTTGGGACTATTCGCACAGCCGACCGCTACTTCGTTGTTTTTCCCTAAAAATGTTTATATGTTATTACTATTTTTGTTTTCTTGTATATATTTATAAATTATTAAAGTTTTATAATCTTACTACTTTGTCGGAGTGCTATATATTTTTAATGTGACACATAATTGTAAAAACTTTGATGTACAAAGAGTCATCCCTGGAATCTTCCGCTTCAGGCTCGGTCCCCTCCCCAATCACAATACAGGATGGTTTTCAGATAATAGCAACGCTGATGCTGTGACGGATCTCATCGAGTGTGGGCCTTGATCTACTATAACTCCTTTGAAGAGGGGTGATTCTTTACAGCTGTGGCCATAAACTACATCTGCAGGGCTAGCTGATACCCTAGGACCAGCCTGGACAATCGGACACAGAGGAAAAGGAGTATCAGAGGGTGCGGTAGTGAATAGGGCGAAAGGGAGGTGTCGGGCGGGCACAGGGTGTGATTCTCAGGGAAGAGCAGCGCAGATGGGGGGAGGTTTATTACCCATGCATAAGACAGAGAGCGGGGGTGACCACTGCCTGGGGGAGATGCTTGCGAGGGTGGGGAGCCATGCTAAGGATCGACAGCGTGCACAGAGTGGGTCTGGTCAAGGCATCTAAAATGGCTGCCGTGCACGACAAAAGTGTGGCATTTGAAAAAAGACAAGATGGCGCAGACAATGTTTTTCAACACTTCCTGATTTCCTTCGAATCGAACGTTAACAGACGTTGGGGCATATTACCAAAGTTAAGCGATATTTATCCCTAACGATGCTTAGCAACGATTTTTTTACCGTCAGAAATTATCGCAGATAAACCCTGCTATTATCAAGGTTTATCGGAAATACGATAAAAAACGACCGCAATGCATTAATATCACTGAAAACTCAGCGATATTCATGCATTACCGAGCTAATGCTCTTAGCCATGTTATCCACCTCCCATTGGATAACATGGCTAAGAACTGCTCAGGGCAGGTGGTAGCTTTTGGAGATATTCGCGCTTATCTCGAATATTTCCAAAAGTTGATAATAGGAGATAGCGATGTTAGCGACTGTTTCCAGTCGCTAACATCTTGGCATGCCCACTTTGCATGTCATTAGTGATAAATATCACTCACATGCAAAGTGGGGCCCAAGATGGTCGCTATCTTCTACTAGCCGTCGCTAACTGGTGTTAGCAACAGCTAGGTAATACACATATAATTTTATCTCCGCGAAGCGGAGCGCTGTTACAGATATATATCTTGTTTCTGAACGTTCATTTCTCAAAATGCACTGAAGCACATATATTGAGACCTAGCAAAGGCACATCGGGCTACCAGTCCCTACAATTTTGCCAAGTTTCGTGCAAATCCATTCAGCTGTTCGATCCTACCGAGAGACAAGATGGTGGCCGCTACGGACTGTTTGGAATGTTTACAGACACCGGAGAGCCAATCAGCTTCGCTTCGCAAAGCTCCGTAACGCGAAAAGTACGCGAAGCGGTGCGCTGTTACAGATATATATCTTTTTTTGAACGTTAATTTCTCAAAATCCACTGGAGCACATATATTGAGATCTAGCAAAGGCACATCGGGCTACCAGTCCCTACAATTTTGCCAAGTTTCGTGCAAATCCATTCAGCTGTTCGATTATTATTATTTTTATTTTTTTTTGCCCCGCGGGGCCCTTTTAAAACCTCCACATCAAACCTAGGGGGTGAGCGACAATGTACTATGCCCCCTTATGGTCATTTGCCCCTTCGCTTTGGCCTCCTCTTGTCTCTCGATCCTACCGAGAGACAAGATGGCGGCCGCTACGGACTGTTTGGAATGTTGACAGACGCCGGAGAACCAATCAGCTTCGCAAAGCTCCGTAACGCGAAAAGTACGCGAAGTGGAGCGCTGTTACAGATATATATCTTTTTTTGAACGTTAATTTCTCAAAATCCACTGGAGCACATATATTGAGACCTAGCAAAGGCACATCGGGCTACCAGTCCCTAATATTTTGCCAAGTTTCGTGCAAATCCATTCAGCCGTTCGATTATTATTATTATTTTTTTTTTTTGCCCCGCGGAGCCCTTTTAAAACCTCCACATCAAACGTAGGGGGTCAGCGAGGATCTACTATTCCCCCTTATGGTCATTTGCCCCTTCGCTTTGGCCTCCTCTTGTCTCTCGATCCTACCGAGAGACAAGATGGCGGCCGCTACGGACTGTTTGGAATGTTGACAGACGCCGGAGAACCAATCAGCTTCGCTTCACAAAGCTCCGTTGCGCGAAAAGTACGCGTCCTGGAGCGCTGCCCGGTCCGCTGTTACAGATATATATCTTTTTTTAAACGTTAATTTCTCAAAATCCACTGTAGCACATATATTGAGACCTACAAAAGGCACATCGGGCTACCAGTCCCTACAATTTTGCCAAGTTTCGTGCAAATCCATTCACCCGTTCGGGCTAAAAGTGAGGCCAACCGCCCTATGGAAAACTCAATGTTAAAAACACGTTTTGGGACCCCCCTTTTTTCTCAGCCCCCCCTTGACAAACCCCCCCCAAATTTTCAAGGGCTGCTCAGAAACAAAATGTTCCATTTTCCTGAAAGTTTCAGCCAATTCCGTCCACAAACGCCAAAGTTATTAGACATAGAATTTTCAAAAAACCCATAGAGAAAAAATCCTAACTATATATACCTACTGGCGACCGCCAGTAGGTAATATATATATATATCTATATATATATATATTCGGCTCCAAACATCCTTCAGGATTCCGCCTGTTACAGATTTGCAGCACTCACGAGGGTTGTTTTTTAAAAAGAATTTATTAAAAAACCTTTAGCACATCAAAGACGCGTTTCGGCGTTTAGCCTTCATCAATTTGCTTCACAGTTGGTGCCTCGGCCATTCGTATTATTTATGCGTCAAATGGTTACAGACATGAACATAGCAAGAAGACTGTTAGATTCGTCTTTCAACACACTTCCATATTGTAGTGTGCAATTTTGCCTATGAGACGTGATAACTATCGCAAACCTTAGAAATCTCAAAAGCATGCAGTAATGAAAATGCGGTCTACATTCATAGTCCCACATTGCCACATTATACCGCCCTGAATGGGCAAATACAACCCTGAATGGGCTCAATCTTCGTACAGCAGCATTACATGGTACTCACAATCCCGCCCTGAATGGGCTCACTATTCAACTGTCATAAATTAGACACACAATAATACCACATTACATGAATTCAATACTAGTTCAAGTCAATTCAAATTCCATGTTACAATTCATCAGAATCTTAAATACTTATACACACAGTAGAAGAACCAAAACAAAAGGAAAGAGAGAAAACGTTAGTTACAGAATCATACTCTTCACACCCCTTGCCTAGATGAACAGCCAATTCTTCGTGAACATTTAGACCATTCGGCATCTTACTTTGCAGATCAATAATATACCGCAACTCTAGCCGCCTCAATTTCTGCAGCCGATCAGCCCCTCTTACACTCACGGGGACACTATCTAGGCACATGTATGTCAACAGGTCCCTGTTGCGTCCATGTATTTTGTCAAAATGTCTCGCGACAGGATAGGTAGCGTCTGCATTATTGATGGCTCGCATATGTTCCAGTATGCGAATCTTGACTGGATGGGTAGTGCTCCCACTATACCTCATTCCAGAGGGACATGTTAAGCAGTATATTGCATACGGTGTCGTACAGGTCAAGAATTTCTGTATTTTTCTAGGTATTGCTAATCCTGGAATCTTGTAAGATAAAGTGCGTTTACTAAATTTGCACGCTTTACAGCGGCCGCACATATAAAACCCATTTAATTGTTTCAACGATGGTTGGATAGTGTGGCTCTCATGATGGCTATGTACTAGGTGATCCTTCAGTGCCCTGGCTTTCCTGAATGTGACCAATGGGTTAGGCGGCAGGTCTTGTCTAATGATATTGTCAGTCATTAAGATGTTCCAGTTTTTACGCAGAATCCTTTTCAGGTCACCCGCATTCTCAGGGAATGTCGTGATCAGTCTAAATGTGCCATTTTCTGACTCTCTGTGCTTAGTTTTAAGTAGCTCACTCCTCTCCATCCTATTCACTTTCCTCAAAGCATGTGTCAGAACCCCATCTTTGTAACCTCTAGCTTTAAATCTAGTTAGACTTTCTTTTGCTGCCTTTTGAGATTCTTGGTCACGTGAGTTGTTTCTCTTAATTCTCAGTAGCTCCCCATACGGAATGCTATTTATCAATTGCTTGAGGTGGCTACTGGGGGCATAAAGTGTCGAGTTGCCTGCAGTGGACTTGCGGAAGAGTTTTGTGTGCATTTTGCGGTTCTCTATATACACAGTGAGGTCCAAATAATTTACCTCTGTTCTACTTATCTCTCTCGAAAATCTCAAATTTATATCATTCCTGTTAATACTTCAACATATGCTGTGGCTATTTCTACCGGATCATCTAGAATGATAAAAGGTCATCGATATAACGATACCACCCTTTGATTTTCTCATTCCATTCATGATTGGTCTCTGACCAGGCCACCTGCTCCTCCCACCAGCCTACGAAGAGGTTCGCAAAACTGTGGGCGGAGCAGGTTCCCATGGCCACGCCCGACATCTGCTTAAACAATTGCTTGCCAAATAAAAACATATTGTTGTTCAAACAAAACTCAATGAATTCAGACAACATCTTGTTATGCTCATAGTATCTAGCTGGTCGTTTGTTCAGAAAACTCTGTACTGCCTCTAGTCCATCTTTGTGCGCAATGCACGTATATAAGCTGGTTATATCTATAACCATCATGCAATAACCCTCACACCAAACCATGTTGTCAATACAATTAAAAAAGTGTTTAGTGTCTTTTAGGTATGATTTCAGCGTAACAACGTGCGGAAAAAGAAAATTGTCAATATACAATGATAGATGTTCAGTCAAGCTCCCTTGAGAAGCCACAATCGATCTCCCCGGTGGGTTTAGCTTATATTTGTGGACCTTAGGAAGGTGATAAAAGGTCGGTATAATTGGACTCAGGCATCTTAAAAACAAATACTCGTCAGAATTCAACATGTTCTTATTATACCATTTGGAAATCATTTCATGGTATTCCATTACACTTCTGTTTTAAATATTTTCACTAATTCTGGTATATGTTTTAGTGTCATTTAGCTGACGTAAGGCTTCCATCTCATACTGCGTCTTGGATAATAAAACAATGTTCCCCCTTATCTGAGGGTTTGCATACCCAAGAAGAGTCTTCACACAGTGTTTTTAGTGACAACTGCTGTTTATTGGTAAAATTATTTGCCTTCTTTCTATACTTGATGTCATTCCTTAGACGTGTCAAGTCCTTTACTACAGCATCTGAGAAAGTGTCTATAGCATCTGTACCCATAGTTGGCATGAATGTGGAGGTGGGTTAAAAATCACTCTCCCCTCCTTTTTGTTGTACTTCCATATCCACCAATATTTGGGTGTTTCCTATGTCCAATGTCTCGTCCTCATTTATTTCCATCCTCAGTTCCTCTATAGATCTAATCCCCTCTAAGTCTTTACATGTTATGCCACTCCCATCCATACTCCCTACAGTCGTAGGTTTCTTGGGAAGCGGCTTCATTTTGAAGAACTTGTGCAGTTTTAGCTTATATATATATCACCTACTGGCGGTCGCCAGTAGGTAGTTACAGTTAGGACCTAGTTTCCATAGGAAATCCGCAGCATTCTATTGGGAATAACTTTGGCGCCGGTTGATGAATCTTCACGAATTTCTCAAAGAAGATGGCCCGTTCCGCTCCTTCCCTGAAAGTTTTGGGGGGATTCGTCAAGTGGGGGCTGAGAAAAAAGGGGACTTCCAAAACGTTTTTTCCCCATGTTATTTTCCATAGGACGATTAGACAGGGCTACGGCCCGAACGGCTGAACGGAATTACACCAAATTTGGCAGAGAGGTAGAGTTCGGTTCGCAGATCGCCCTTTTGCTTAAATGGTGTAAATCCCTCCAGTAGTTCCTGAGAAAATCAAAAGAAAACAAATGTATATATCTATAAGCGTGCACCGTACGTGTACCGTACGCGCACCGTACGCGTACGTGCGAGGACCTTTGCGTGCGCGAGCTGCATGCTGATTGGCTGCCAATGTGTGTCAACACTCCAAAACAGAAATTGTTGGCAGCCATCTTGTGCCTCGGTAGACTGAGGCACAAGAAAGCAGAAAAACAAACGTGTAGATCTCAAAAAGGGGGCAAGGTAGAAGCACCCTGATCCCCTAGGCCTGCTCAGGGGGTCCCACAAGGACCCCTAAGGCCCCAAATATTTTGTTTTTTTTAGAAAATCACGGGGTGTGCGTACCGTGCGCATACGGGTCCGGGTACGTACGCGTACGGTACGCGTACCGTGCGCGTACCTTTCCGAGAAAGCTGCATGCTCATTGGCTGTCAACACTCAAAACCAGGAAGTGTTGGCAGCCATCTTGTGCTCAGTAGACCGAGGCACAAGAAAGCAGAATAACAAACGCGTAGAACACAAAAAGGGGGCAGGGTAGAAACACCCTGAACCTCTAGGCCTTCCCAGGTGGTCCCACAAGGACCCCCCAAGGCCCACATTTTTTTTTTTTTAACCCGGTAGGTTTTTTGCAAATTACCCCCCGGGGGGACCAAATCGCGGGGGCATAGTGATAAAGAAGTGTGGGGGGTAATCAAGAGACTGATCCAAAAAGTCTAAATCATTAATCTCTTCCTCTGGGTTGTTCTCGAGATCAATTTCGAATGAAATATTAAATTTATTTTGTTCTCCTTCCATTTTGTTGCTGTAAATTGTATAAAAAATAAATATATCAGTAGAGATAGGGCACTGTTAGGTTTAAGTTCAGACAGGTACTTCTGAGTTTTTAACAGTGAAGTTATGTTTGGGCAGTGTATGGTATCAGGCAGGAAGTAGAACTATTAAAAAGTGCATGTGATGAAGACTAATTAAAATCATAAGTATACTAGAGAAGCCTAACTTAATCCATAAATATAATAGAGAAGCGTATCTCAAGCTATAACTATAACAGAGGGACAATAAATAACTATCAGAAAACGTTTTTACTAATTAATTTAAAGTGCTCCTTACAAATTAACAACTTACTTTTGAGAGAGGTGAAGAAGAAAAAATGTTAAAATCCTTTCAAGATGTACCTCAGGTAGTTGTAGTCAAAATGGCTGTGTTTCCCTCTTTTTTCATTTATATTCATGTACATAACCAATCAAATGTCAGGAAATAATACTAGAAATTGAAAGTAACATTTTAATTGGTTGTAAATTCTAACACTTCAGATGTGTTTTTGTCATGTAATTTACCTCAGGATATTTAGAGAGGGCTACAGGCCAAATGGCTCAATGGAATTCCATCAAATTTGGGAAAATGGTAGGGACTGGTATGTAGTATGTCCTATTCTATATTTGGTGAACTTCTCTACAGAGGTTTTTATGTAAATTAACTTTAAAAAAATGTTGGGAGCGCTCACCGGGGCGCGCCCCGGTACTCGTACCGGCAGCATAACGGGAGTCCTCCATCTTGTGTTTCGGTAGATTTGAGACACAAGATGGAGGACAAACAACGTTGGGAATGGGTAAAAGGGGGCACGGTAGACACCCCCTGACCCCCTAGGTTTTCTGAGGGGGGCTTAGGAGGCCCATATAGGCCAATAAAAAAAAATAATAATAATTTTTCGCGGGGGGAGCGCCCGGTAGGCGCACCGGGAAGCGTACCGGGGAGCGTACTTTGGTCAAAATTAGTGAAAAAAGTTAGAGTAAAATAATCATTGTGAGTGATCAGATGTAGGGTAGCCCTGAAAAGAGCTTTTGGGTTCTGGGGCTGATTTAGGTACCTACAAGTAGGTTCCAATGCACAATCTTAAATTCAGGAGGAATATTCTATTCCCCTCATCTGAGAAGTGCACACCATCTCCTCTGTAGATATCTTGCATGTTGTAACGCAAGTTGTTGTTGTATATTGGAATATACCAAGGCAGTTTGTGAAAAAAGTGTCATCAATTGCCCAAAGGTGTCCTTTAAAACCATTTCCAGACCTACCCCAGTCAAAGTGCCTAGGTCATTTCCACCACAGTGCAAAATTATACGGTCAGGGTGTGGCAGATGGTGAAAGGTTTTCACCAATGGTATCAATTGATGACATCTCAATCCTCTTTGGCCAATCCATTTTATGTGCACATTTGGTAAATCAAGGTTGTGAAAATTTCTGATAGCTGCATACCTTTGAGCCCAGTGAATGTAGCTATGTCCAATAATCCAGACAGAGTACATGGTGAGAGGAGGTTCTGGTGCAGTCAGATGAAGTGTAGGAATGAAATGGCAGTTGGAACAGTAGGAGTTTGCAAAAAAAAACTGTGGAGTTTCAGTGCTCTTGAATCACAAGCAATGATTGGTGGATTCAGATAGTTGAAAAGTGAAAGTTAGGGTGCATGGTTGTGTTCTGTGAAAGAAGTCATTTGAATGGTCAAGAAAAAGTCATAAAAAGAAAGATTGCACCTGATAAGTTGGTATATTGATAGGTCAAACATCCTTGCTGAGTTCATGTGCAACATTGTAGAATAAACTTTTAACCCTGAGAGCTCAGTGAGGAGGGAGTTGCTATGGTAACAGGAAGAAAGGGCTGAGGGGGGGAAAGGTGTTGATTTGAAAATAGAGAGGGAAGAGTTTTGATTGGTTACCATGAGGAATATGCGTGTAGAATTAGAGGTTTTCTGTGCCATTCATGGTTGCAGTGGCTGGAGTACATACCTTTTGCTCTGCTAAAGAAATATTGGTGTGTGTATCTGACACTGTTCTAAATCTCCCAAAGCATTTGTAAAGGTGAGTTATGATTCATTCAATATAGATAGAGAGTTCAGATTAGGAAGCACATTGAGCTTCTTTGCTGTTGGTTTATGTGATGCTTTTTGAAAATGCATGGTATCAATATTTGCAATAGAGAGGACATGTATTTTGTAAAATAGTGAGTTTTCAGAACTGAAATGGAATTCTTGTACATAGGACCTGCGCTGTGTTTCTAAAATGTTATTCAAAAAACGATTTTGGGGCAAATCAATGGTTTTACATTTTTGAGAAGGAATACATAGTGTGTGCATGATTACATAAAAATATTTGAACCTTTCACAATTATATCACCTGTATTACCTCAGATTAGGAAGCAGAATGAGCTTCTTTGCTGTTGGTTTGTGTCATTTTTTGGGTAATGCCTGGTAGGAATGTTTGCAATAGAGAGGAAATGTATTTTGTAAAATAGTGAGTTTTCAGAACTGAAATGGAATGCTTGTACATAGGACCTGCGCTGTGTTTCTAAAATGTTATTCAAAAAACGATTTTGGGGTAAATCAATGGTTTTACATTTTTGAGAAGGAATACATAGTGTGTGCATGATTACATAAAAATATTTGAACCTTTCACAATCATATCACCTGTGTTACCTCAGATTAGGAAGTAGAATGAGCTTGTTTGCTGTTGGTTTGTGACATTTTTTGGGGGAATGCCTGGTAGGAATGTTTGCAATAGAGAGGAAATGTATTTTGTAAAATAGTGAGTTTTCAGAACTGAAATGGAATGCTTGTTCATAGGACCTGCGCTGTGTTTCTAAAATGTTATTCAAAAAACGATTTTGGGGTGAATCAATGGTTTTACATTTTTGAGAAGGAATAAATAGTGTGTGCATGATTACATAAAAATATTTGAACCTTTCACAATCATGTCACTTGTGTTACCTCAGATTAGGAAGCAGAATGAGCTTCTTTGCTGTTGGTTTGTGAAATTTTTTGGGTAATGCCTGGTAGGAATATTTGCAATAGAGAGGAAATGTATTTTGTAAAATAGTGAGTTTTCAGTACTGAAATGGAATGCTTGTACATAGGACCTGTGCTGTGTTTCTAAAATGTTATTCAAAAAAACGATTTTGGGGCAAATCAATGGTTTTACATTTTTGAGAAGGAATAAATAGTGTGTGCATGATTACATAAAAATATTTGAACCTTTCACAATCATGTCACTTGTGTTTCCTCAGATTAGGAAGCAGAATGAGCTTCTTTGCTGGTGGTTTGTGACATTTTTTGGGTAATGCCTGATAGGAATGTTTGCAATAGAAAGGAAATGTATTTTGTAAAATAGTGAGTTTTCAGAACTGAAATGGAATGCTTGTACATAGGACCTGCGCTGTCTTTCTAAAATGTTATTCAAAAAACGATTTTGGGGCAAATCAATGGTTTTACATTTTTGAGAAGGAATAAATAGTGTGTGCATGATTACATAAAAATATTTGAACCTTTCACAATCATATCACCTGTGTTACCTCAGATTAGGAAGTAGAAGGAGCTTGTTTGCTGTTGGTTTGTGACATTTTTTGGGTAATGCCTGGTAGGAATATTTGCAATAGAGAGGAAATGTATTTTGTAAAATAGTGAGTTTTCAGAACTGAAATGGAATGCTTGTACATAGGACCTGCGCTGTGTTTTTAAAATGTTATTCAAAAAACGATTTTGGGGTGAATCAATGGTTTTACATTTTTGAGAAGGAATAAATAGTGTGTGCATGATTACATAAAAATATTTGAACCTTTCACAATCATGTCACTTGTGTTACCTCAGATTAGGAAGCAGAATGAGCTTCTTTGCTGTTGGTTTGTGACATTTTTTGGGTAATGCCTGGTAGGAATATTTGCAATAGAGAGGAAATGTATTTTGTAAAATAGTGAGTTTTCAGTACTGAAATGGAATGCTTGTACATAGGACCTGTGCTGTGTTTCTAAAATGTTATTCAAAAAACGATTTTGGGGCAAATCAATGGTTTTACATTTTTGAGAAGGAATAAATAGTGTGTGCATGATTACATAAAAATATTTGAACCTTTCACAATCATGTCACTTGTGTTACCTCAGATTAGGAAGCAGAATGAGCTTCTTTGTTGCTGGTTTGTGAAATTTTTTGGGTAATGCCTGGTAGGAATGTTTGCAATAGAGAGGAAATGTATTTTGTAAAATAGTGAGTTTTCAGAACTGAAATGGAATGCTTGTACATAGGACCTGTGCTGTGTTTCTAAAATGTTATTCAAAAAACGATTTTGGGGTAAATCAATGGTTTTATATTTTTGAGAAGGAATAAATAGTGTGTGCATGATTACATAAAAATATTTGAATCTTTCACAATCATGTCACTTGTGTTACCTCGGATTAGGAAGGACACTGAGTGCCTTATTTATGAAAACAGCGATGCGTCAGTTTTCACTGCGCACTCCTTGCGACACCAATGATGCGTCATATTTAATGTATGATGCATCATGTCGCAAGGAGTTACAGATAAGTCAGTATTTCTGACGTATCTGTAAGCGCAAAAGTGACGCATTGCTGGAGTGTGTCACAAAAGTGACGCAACTCCAGCAATGCGTCTTTTCAAATGGGAAAAGCCCCATGTGAAAGGGTTTGCGTCATTCTTACGCCTGCTGTGAGGCAGGTACAAGATTTTGACATAACAGTGTCCTAAAAGTGACGCAGTGAAATCTCATAGATTTCACTGCGTCACTATTACAAGGTTTTTTACGGGGGAACGCCCCATCTGCATACATTATACCTGACGCAGGTATAATGTGGCGCAGGGATTTAAAAAGTGAAGCATCTAACTAGATGTGTCATTTTTTAAATATGGCGCAACAAGGCATATGTTTTATGCTGCCGATGCGTCACAAAAAGTGACACATCACCAGCGGAAAACGAATGCAGGGCCTCATAAATTAGGCTCTGAGCTTTTTTGCTGTTGGTTTGTGTCATGCTTTTTGATAATGCTTGGTATCTACATTTGCAAGATAGAGGATTTTTATTTTGTGAAATAGTGAGGTTTCAGTAGTGAAGTTGAATGCTTGTACATAGGACCTGTGCTCTGTTTCTAAAATGTTATTCAAAAAACGATTTTGGGGCAAATGAATGGCTTTTACATTTTTGAGACGGAATACATAGTGTGTGCATGATTACATACAAATACTTGAACCTTTTCCAATCATGTCACCTGTGTTACCTCAGATTAGGAAGCAGACTGAGCTTGTTTGCTGCTGGTTTGTGTCATTTTTATGGTAATGCTTGGTAGGAATGTTTGCAAGAGAGAGGAAATGTATGTTACCTATGTTTCCTCAAATTAGGAAGTGGATTGTACAGATGAGGCAAGGCATGTCCAGGGGCGCAAAGGAGTTGAGGCCTGTGTCCATGAGTGCAATTGAGAGGACTTACGTCCTCTGACCCTTAGACAAACATTATGTAATCTGTGGCCCTTCGACAGGCCTCAATACATTGAGTATAATTGATGGTAACAGGGTGGAGATGAGATGAGGCGTGTTCAGGTGTGTAAATGAACTGAGGCCTGTCTAATGGTGCAGATGAGTTGAGGTCTATTCTGGGTTGCAGATAAGGTGAGGATTGTCCATGGGTGCATAGGAGGTGATGCCTGTGTTGAGGAGTGTAGTGGAAGAGAGGTCTGTCCAGAGGTGGAAAGGAGGTGAGGGCTGTGTCTAAGAGTGTAGTGGGTGATAGGCTTCATGAAGTGCAGTCCAGTGGACTCTTAGACACCGGCCTCACCACCTATGTTCCCCAGGACAGTCCTTACCTCATGTGTACAATCTGCTTACTAATCTGAGGAAACACAGGTGATAAGATTGTGAAATGTGCAAATATATTTTTTTAAACATGCAGATACTATCTAATCCTTGTTAAAAATGTAAAAGTAATTCATGTGCCCGAAATATTTTTTTAGAATTATATTTAAAAAACAGAGTTGAGGTCATATGTAGAAGTATTCTAGTGTTTATATTGTTTGCTTATTGTCATTGTTTTGTTGTTTGGTAATAGTGGTCTATAATGATTTTTTTATTTTTATTTTTGTTTTGCACAGATTTAAATCAAGATTTCAAAAATAAGAAAAAATGCCCTCAAGGGAAAGGAGACGAAAAGATTGTAAGCGGAAAAAATAAAAAACAGCAACGGAATTAAAGCAGTCTCCTACAACAAATACTTCAAAAAACAGGAAAAAAGCTCCTGGTAAGACAACTAAGTCTTTCTTACGGAACATATGTAGATCAAAAAAAAGTGTTGGACAGTATGTAGAAAAAGAGAAAGAGAGAGCAATTTTGAAGAGGAAGGAGAGATTCCCAAAAAATGCTACTACTGCAGCAGGAGGCAATAATATGTATAGGAATAGAAGGCAAAATCAATTTAGGGACATTCGTAAACGAATGTTTCCCAATAGGGTGGTTTTAAATTTGTTAAAAAATATTAAAAAGGTAAACAGAGATCTGCTTTTTATAAGAAAAAGAAAAGTGTAGAGAAGATTGTTGATCATGCTTTTGAAGTTAAGAAAAAATTATTTATTTTAATAATCAATAGAATTAGGACACTTAACAAGACAATTGATGTTTTCAAATCAAACAGTAAATGGAAAAGAGTAATTAATCGGACTAATTTTTGTAAAGTTTTTCTGGAGAATGGATGCACAGTTCAAGTTGTGAGACATTTTTTAATGAGGAGAGTTACTTTCAGGAGAATGATTTAGTGCATGCAGTTGACACCAGTGGTCGAGCATATGAGGTGAAAGACGGTTGTCCGATTGAAAATGAAAAACTTGTGCCTAGAGAACCAGAAGAGGTGTTAACTGATGAAGTTTTAGGGAGACGTACTAAGGGTCCAGTGTACACTTGGCAGTGCAGTAGTATTTGTAGTGTGCGACAGGAATCAATCGATTTGCTTTGTAACTTCTTACGTACATATAGTAAGAAAACTCTAAAACAGAAAATGAAAATGTTGCAAGACTTAGATCCTTGCAGAGTGAGAGAAAAGACAGGTTTGCAGGGCCCTTCACTGGCTTGTATTTCTAGAAAAGTCTGTCAGAGTGTTTTTCATCATTTTAGGATGTTAGCAGTGCATCATAACAAAATGAGGAAATTAGTGAGAAGGTTGTATTATGCAAAAAGTCCAGCACTTAAGCTTAAACAGTGCTCTTTTGCATGGAACTGAATTAGATGTGAAGAAGATTTGTGAAGAAATTGAGATTTGTTATTTTAGTGAAAAAGAGGACAGTGTAGAAATTGACACAGAAATTCAAGGTAATGTGGAAGACAATGTACAGATTTCAAGTACAGAAAAGTTTGTCCAGGAAATTATCAGGTTTAAGGTGAAATCAAGTGAAGGGCCGAATTTTACTTGTGTGTGTTGTCGACGAACTCATTATAAGCATCAAACTAGATTAGTTGATTTATACGTAAAAAGTGAAAAGATAAATAATTATGAGTGGAAGGATTTTGCAACTTATTTGTGGGTGGAGAATTCTTTTGATTTGAGTTCTGATCAGCGTATTTGTAAATATTGTTATGATAAATTAAATCAAAACAGAATACCTGCTAGAGCTGTTCATAATAATCTTGAATTGGTAGACATTCCTCCTGAATTGATGTATTTAAATACATATGAGTGTATTTTGATTCAATGTGTCCATCCTTTTCAGGCAATTGTTCGCATGGAGCCTAAAATAGGGAAATTGCCTCCTTCAGATTTACAGAGAGGATTAAAGGGAAGAGTTGTTTATTTGCCTCTAGATTTCAAGAAAAATATTGATACAATTGGTGTAGAGAAAGTGGAAGAGGAACCTCTGGTTATTCTAGTTAATGGGGTTCCGACAAAGAGTAAGACAATTTGGCAAGATTTTGTGGATGTTAGGAAAGTCAAAAAGGCAATGTTGTATTTGGTCAAAAACAATGAGTACTACAAACATGTATGTGTTGGAGCAGAGGAAACAGCTGCAGATGAAGACAGTGATTGTTCAGCTGGCCAAATTGAAAAAGTTGATGTGTCTAGAAGTGAAGAAATATATGAACATTATACTGTTCATCCTTTGCATTCCAAAGAATTAATGGGGAATGCAATTGACTTGTTTCAAATGAAATCAGCAAAAGGAAGTCCCATTAGTGTATGGGAAGAAAGTTTGGAAGCTCGTTGTTTTCCACAGCTATTTCCAACAGGTCGAGGTGTACGATATGACGATTGACCACTTCAAATTCCAGCATCTGAATACCGGACTTTTAGATTATATGCGGAAGATCCAAGGTTTCGTCAATGCATCCCATATTTGTTTCATCTACTGTATGAAAGTGACTTGTCTGGGCTTTCTTATGCAGTAAACCAAATACTGAAAAGTGGACCACATCTCCAAAATGTTTCGGCGAGGGACTTTATGGAGAAAGTTAATCTGCAAGATAATATTTTGGAATCTCATCTAATCAATCTCATGGCATGTCAGCGTGGTATAAACGAGTATTGGTACCGTCGTCATGGGGAATTGAAATGTATGCTAAGAAACTTAGGAACTCCTACATTGTTCCTCACTCTTAGCTGTGCCGAGTATGCATGGGACGACTTACTTCAATTTATACGCGAGGCAAATGCAAATATACAAAATATAGAATTCAAAACACCTGTAGAACTGTGTTCTTTGGATCCAGTGAATGTATGCAGATATTTTAATCATAGATTTGAAGCTATGATGTCTTTCATTACCAACAAAAAAAATCCTCCCCTTGGAGAGGTTTTGGATTTCTTTTGGAGAAAGGAGTACCAAGCGAGAGGTGCTCCTCACATACACATGTTGTTGTGGATTAAAGATGCACCCAAATTTGGAACAGATTCGGATGAGACAGTGATGAGCTTCATTGAAGAGTATTCAACATGTGCTGTTCCGAAAACTACTGAAGAAAACAGTTTAAGGCAACAAGTTTTACGCTTTCAATCCCATCGTTGTGGAAAGTACTGTCGTAAAAAATTCAAAAACAAGGACAAGTTCTACACAAAATGTCGTTTTGGTTTTCCACGAGCAGTGATTTCTAAAGGAAGAGTAAATAATTTGATGTCTTCTCTGCGACATACTGTGACGAGGAAATCACCCAAAAATACATACAATTTAAAAAGAAACGAAGAGTCCAAGTACATCAACGACCACAACCCAGTGATTTTGTCCATGTGGAATGCTAACATGGATATTCAGTTCGTTGCTGACAACTCTATTGCTGTGGCTCGATATGTGACGTCTTACATCACAAAAAAAGAAAAGACAGAACTGAAGGAAATGTGGGAGGACATTTCACATGAAAAGAGTCTAAGCAAGAAATTATACAGTTACAGTCTAAAGATGTTGTCACATCGAGAAATTGGAGCATATGAATGTTCTGATCGATTGTTGTCAGCAAGTCTATATGCCAAATCTAGAACCATCATTTGGGTGAGTCTAGGTCTTGCTGCAACACGAAACCGAGTTTTGAAATCTGTACAGGAAATAGAGTATTTGGCGGAGAAAGAACCAGAAAGTACAGATATTTTGAAGACAAACATGTTGGATACATACTATCCAAATAGAAGTCCTTATCTTGAGAACGCTTGTCTCTATGAAGTTCTGCAAAGATATATTTATAAGAGGAACATCAGAGAAGATATCAATAATGGAATATAAGCTGTCATTGGATGTGAAGGATGTCTAGTGAAGCAGAGAAAAGGCCATTTGATTAATCATCGAAAATTGAGTTGTGAAAATCCAGACAAAAGAGAATTTTACTATTTGGCTCTTTTGCAACTCTTTAAACCATGGCGTACAGAAGAGGAACTACTTGGAGATTTTCTCTGTTACGAAGACTCTTTTAATGCAACGAAGGATACCATAGAATGTCCTGTTTTTCCAAATTATCTGCAAATGTTGAATGAAGAAATAGAGCAAGAAGCAACAATTGCTGCAGAGATTGCGAGAGACAGTTCTCAAGACAGTCAGAGTTCTGCTTCATTGAGTCAGGATCCACTAGGAGGACCAATTATCCAAAATGAAGCTGCCACTGCCATGGATGAGGTGGAAAGAGCTATGGAGCAAGCTCAAGAGGATGTAATTAATTTAGAAGATTTGGTGAAACAATTAAACCTTGAGCAGAAACAGATATATGACGAAGTCACAGAACAGGTTGAACATGGATTCAGTCATGAGAAGAAAGAGTGCTCATGTACATCATTTAAGCCTGTCCAACTGTACGTGAGTGGAGAAGCGGGAACTGGAAAACGTTTTCTGATTAAAGCAATTGCAACTTATCTGCAGAAAAGGACTGAATCACCATGTCTTGTGTTGTTACCGCTCCAACTGGGCTGGCAGCACATAATATTAAAGGGATTACTTTACATCGTTTACTGATGCTGCCGGTGGAGCATGATAACAAATTGCAATACCACAAGCTATCTGGAGATGCGTGTTCCGAAGTTGCCAGAGTCCTGAAGAAAATGAAACTTCTTATCATTGATGAAGTAAGCATGGTCTCAAATCTAATGCTTGCTTTTGTGCATTTGAGAATGCAAGAAATGCTTAGAACAGAGTATGATGTGTTATTCGGAGGAACACACATTATTGTTTTTGGAGATCTACTGCAGTTGACTCCAGTGAAAGGACAACCAGTGTTTAAAATGGTCACGCATGAAGATACCAGGAAGTGGCTAGGAAGCATTGGAAACATTAATATATGGTTAAATTTCAAATATGCAGAACTACTCCAAAATATGCGGCAGGCAAAGGATGAAGATTATAAAAATATTCTACAAGATGTAAGAATCGGAAAAATAAGTCAGCATGGAAAAGAAGCTTTACATGGACGATTAATTTCAAATTTGTACCCAAATGAAAACATTCTTCTAGAGAATATTTTTAAGAAAATTAACGAGAAGAAATCTGGCATATGTTTGATGCCTACTCTGAAAGAATGTTCCATGTTCAACAACAAAATGTTAAAGTTAGAAAATGAAGAGATAGTGAAACTGGAAGCTATAGATAAAATAGAGCATATGGGAGCAACAATTATTTTGTCTGAAAATTTGAAATCAAAATTGGATTCATTAGAGAAGACTATATCTAAAACTGCTGGTTTTGAAAAGACTCTGAATGTGAGTTTAAACTGTCGTATTATTTTGAGAAGGAATTTAAATGTTGAAAGAGGTCTGGTAAATGGAGCAATGGGTCATGTTGTTAGTTTTGTGAATTAAAAAAATAGAGATGGAATTGAAATTTTAAAAATTAAATTTGATGGCATTGACGAAATAGAACAAATTTATCGCTGTTCAGCTAGGTTTTTGCTTGTGAAAGACTTATATGTTCGCCAAAAACAGTTTCCTGTTTGTTTGGCATATGCGGTGACAATTCATAAATCTCAAGGTTTAAGTGTAGATAGTGCTTTGGTGAACATTGGAAGTTCTGTGTTTAAAGAGGGTATGGCATATGTGGCATTATCACGAGTCAGAACTTTATCAGGATTGTACTTGATTGAGTGTGATGAAACAAAGATTTGTGCTGATCTAGATTGTGTTAAAGAATACAATAGGTTAAGAAGAGAGTATGCTCCACATTTGCCTCAATATCCTTTGTTTGAAAAACGTGTGGTAGGCCGAAAAAGAAGAAATGAGAATAATTGCAGTGAGGTAGTAGCAAAAAGACAAAAAGTAGATGAAACTGTAATTGTAAGCAGAAAGAAAAAGGATTCTGTTGAAGATGTTGTTGGATTTCAGTTTGAAAACAGTTCTGGTGTCAACTGCTATGCTAATGTAGTGCTTAATGTTGTTTTTTTTCTTCAAAATTTACAAGAACAGATTGTTGAAAATCGGGATCAAACATTCTGCTGTTTATTGAATTCCGTGTTTGAGAAATGTAGCAGTGATAGAGCAAAAATAGAAAGTGTTTCAGAAATTAGAAATCTTCTAGACATATGTTCTGGTCAAAATCAATTTTCACAGAATATTCAGCAGGATTGTCAAGAATTTTTAATGTATATGTTTGATGTTTTGGAAGATGAAGGTGTAGATATAAAAAATCTTTTTAGCCTTTCTTATCAATGGCAGCATGACTGCGACAACTGTAGTTTATCAAGTAGTACTAGAATAGACACTGAGAGATTTATATATTTGACTTTACCAGACTGCAAATCAGTGCCTTTTAATAATCTAGTTAAAGCAGCTGATCACAATATGGTGTGTACCCAATGTACATCTGCAATGCTGCCACATTATTTTTACAAACTTATGTCAAATATGTGATTTTAATGTTCCAACGATGTAGACCTGATGGAAGTAAATTGTCAACTTCTATTAAAAATGTTGTGGCTTCTCAGTTATCAATTTCAGGAAGAACGTTTGCAACTGTAGCTATTATTTATCATGACGGTCCTTCAACAACATCAGGGCATTACACATGCTATTTAAAAAGTCGTAAAGGTTGGACCCAGTGTAATGACACTCATTTGACTTTCAAACAACGTTTGCCTTTTGACTTAAAATATTCATACGTAGTGTTTTTAGAACCAAAATTTAAGTAAAGGTAATTGGCCTATGAAGATGGGACCAGTTAATAAAGGTTATTTTGCAGTTTAAAATTATATTAAAAGTGATCAAGATAATATAAAAAATTGAGTTGTCATATAGGTACTGTAAGTGGATCTCATAGTAAGTGATATCAGTATTATAGGAAATGATGAACATGAGTGAGTCAGAGATGGTTTTACAAATACTTAAATATTGTGAAAATGTTGTATGAGCCTTTCTTTCAGAACGTCGGAAAAACGGTAATTTCAGAGTTTCTTAGAATTAATTTGAAAATATACTCATACATCTGACACTATTTGGCCAAAAGGAAAAGTAAAGGAATGAGTAAAGAGTCATGACTGAAAAAAAGGAGTATATGAAAGTAATGAAAATATTTCAGATGTTCTTGGAGCTTTTCTTCTAGAAAGTCGATGAAATGGATTTTTTAGTGAACAGCAGAGTACTTTCCAACGAGAAAAGGACCTTCATGATATACTATTTGGCCTAAAGGAAAAGTAAGTGAATCAAAGATTAGTGTACATTTGTCATTTGTCAGTATCTAAGGTTTTTTTAAAAACACAATCTTTTAGATTGTGTTTTTTTTTCCCGCTGTCATATGATGAGTAATTTGAACTCAGTGTTTTAAGTGAAATTCAATATATTCTGAGAACAGCAAAAATAAACTATGTAACATGTTGTACAAGTTATTCTATACTTTGGATTATTTAAAATAAATTGTATTCCTATTGTCTGACACTCACTTTCCTTTTTCCATGCTCTTTCAGCTCTTTTTACTCACTTATAATGTCTTTCTCTCACTCTCTTTAACCCCCGTTCCTTTACTCCACTTCTTTCACAACCCCTCATTCTCATTTCAACTGTCTGCATCCCCTCTCTCCCTTGCATAACTTTTCAGCTTTCAGTCTCTCTGCTTTACTTCCCTTTTCCGTATTTTACTCCTTTGCACTTTTAATAATTCCTCTTTACTCACTCAGCAGTATTGTCGCACTCTATCACTATAAATCACCCACTCTCCCTCGCTTATCTTTGTTTGCTCCTTTCTTTTGACCTCTTCTGTCTATTTTCCGTTCACTACCTCTATGTCCTCAGTCCCTCACTCTCCTTTTGTTATGTTCAGTTGTGTTTATCTACCTTGTATCATTTCTCTTACAACAACTTCACTGCTCCTCTCTCATCGTTCTTCATCCCATTTCTTTTACTCTGGTTCCATTACTATCCCTCATTTCCTATCTTTCAGTGTCGTTCTCTTTACTTTTATCACCAAATCATTTTCTCTCAGTACCACTGTTTTAGTCCTCTTCTCCTCTCTTTCCTTTTTTTGCTCCCTTACTCATTTCCTTTCCTCACTCATTGTACTCCACTTCACTCAGTTTTTCTCTTAGTCTGTCTGTCTACTAACTTCCTCACTCCTTTTCACTCAATCCTTCTATATTATCCTCTCTCCCTTCATCCCTTCACTCTATGACTGTTCTTCACTTACTCTCAGTTATCTTCCATTCCTCATTCTTCTAAATGCATCCTTAATTAGACTCCTTTCCCTCTCAGTCATTATCTTTTTACTTACTCCTGTTTCCTGATTTAGTTTTGCTAACTCACATTCTTTTAGTATCTTTCTTACCTTCAGTTCATTTCTCTCTTCTTCTCTTCCTCTCTGTCAGTGAATCTATATGCCTTACTCTTAGTAATTTGCTCTCCATCTATTTCTTCTACTCTCTTTTTGTCCTTCTACCTTACTTTATTTCTCTTTCTGTGTCCTTCACTCTTACTTTATTTCTAAATACACTGTTATGATTTTTAACCTCTTCATTTGTATCTTTTATTTTAAAATAGATATTTTACTAATTATAACTTATTTTTTCTTCTCTCCTTCACAGATACAAAGTGTAGTAAAAAAATGTAATAAAAGTTACATTTATTATATGGTAAGTGTGACTAAAAAAATGTAGTTTGTCATCACCCTTTGCTTTAACCTCACTAATAATTTCTCAAGCAACCTCACTCCTGTTTACTTACCCTGCTTCATTCACTTATTCTTATTCTCCATGTTTACTCCCCTTTCCCTATTTCCCCTCTGACATTCCACTTCTTTCAGTCCCCATTCTTTAGTTCACTTACCCTCTGTTCCCTTCCTTTGCTCCCTCACTCATTCTCTTTTTCTTAATTATTTACTTCACTCCTACATACACACCTCATCCCCCTCTCAACACATACACACACCTCTGACATACAGCCCACACACACACCACACACACACCTTATACACACACACACACACACCCACACACACTCCTCACACACACACACACACATTCCATATACACACATATATCCCACACACATACCCCCCACATACCCCCCACACCCTCACACCCCTCACATATATCTCACACACCCTAACCTCCACCCACACCGAAACACCCCACACACCCACACCCACAGACACACCTTACACACCCACACCCCGACCTACACCCAGTGACTCCCTATAAGTCACACACACTGCATTACTTACCTTTCTTTGCTGTTTCAGTCAGACCCATTCAGGCACTGTTTCCTTTACTCTCTCTGTCCTTTCTCTTTGTCACTCCCCATGTCTTATCCTAATTCAATTTTTCACCCTCTTTCACCCCTCTTTACTTACACTCACTGTTCTTTTCTCACCCTCCCTCACCGTTGTTCATTTATCCCGGTTCCGTCACTACCCTTCATTCCTCATTTTTTAGTGTCCTTTCTTTTTCTTTCAACAGCCACTCACATTCTCCCACTATTTCTACTTCAGTCTTCTTCCTCTCTCTTCCCTTCTTTCGCTCCCTTATTCATTTACTTTTCTCACTTTCACCCTATTACACCTTCTCTGTTTTTTACTATGTAATAAACAATCCCTCTGTGTTTCTCCCTCTAGCTCTCTTTCTCTTAACATTACTCTGTTTGTGTTCTTCCCTCATGCTAACTCCTTCATTAATTTTTTTTTCTTTTTTTTGGGTGCACGCCCCTGTGCGCGTACCCTGAGGAAAGAAAATTGACAGAGATTCTTTAAAAATATATGTTTATTTTTTATAAATTAAAGGTAGTTCTAAAAAGAACTGTTTTTTTTCTTCTTTTTGTTGTTTTATATTGTTTTTTAATGTTTTTTTTAACATTTTGTACTTTTTTTGGCTTTTCTGAACAGTTTTATATTTTTTTTGTATTTTTTATGGGAAGAAACAAAAAAAGGGAATTGAAAATGGCTCAACTGGAGCAAAAAACAAAAAACGGAAAAAATTAGGGTTTTTTGGGGCAATTTTGGTTGTCACCAGCAAGGACGATGAGCTTTACGCTCTTTTCACCATAGGAGATGAGCTTACCACAATAAATACATGTAATTCGGAAATCCTCAAATCGTTGTTGAATGCAAGGCATCGTCTCCGTTGTCTCTGGTCCCAATGGAGTGGGTTGCTTTCTTTTGCGGGTGGTCCTTGAAGATTGGGGGAGGTTACTGGCCAGTTCCCTCATCTCTGCAGCAGAATAGTTGTTCGGATGCTTGCGGATCATGTGTCTAATCATGGTATACTTACCAAAAGAATATTTCTTGTTAGGGTTCCCCCTTGAAAGTTCTGAGCCACAGATTCGGCAAGTCACCTTGGCCGCATTAACTTTTTTCTTGCCCTCTGGGATAGAAAAAAACTCCCATACAATGTGTGGCCTTGGCTGGTATGGGGTATTGTCTTCATGCAGCCAACTTCTCCCCTGCTCCTCTTCCTCTTCCTATTCCTCCTCTTCTTGACCACCAATGTAATGTTGTGGTGGTCCTCTTGGTGGTGGTGGTGGTGGTGGTGATGGTGCAGATGCTCCAGCTGCTGCTGCTACTGTAGCCATTTTAAAGTACAAAATATTTCTCTAAGTTGTTCAAACAGGTCTTCCTCAGTCAAAGGACAAAGTCAGAATAAGGAAAAAAGGTGGGGTCTTTCATCATTTGGAAAACAAAACTGATCTGGACCAATGAAAAGTGTTATTTTCAAGTCACCTGATCCGGGCTTTAATCATTTGGAAACCAAAACTGATCTGCACCAATGAAAAGTGTTATTTTCAGATCACATGACCTGACGCGCTTACGCTACGCGCCCCAGGTCGCGCCAGTAGTCCCGCCCTGGGGCACTCCCGGGGGCGCATAGCGTAAGCGCGTCAGGACGTTGCGCGATCGTATGCTCTCGCGTGCTTCCGGGTGCGCTTACGCAGTGCGTCATATGACGCATCACGCGGCTACGCGATACGTCACGATGTTGTTTTCATTCGCGAGAATAGCGCTAACGGGACGCTCACCGGTACGCGCCCTGGGGCGTGCCGTAAAATTGCACTTACCCGTGCGTTCACCGGTACGCGCCCCGGGAGCGACCCGGGGCAAAAAAAAATAATTACAATTTTTTTTTTACATAATTATACAATATAAAATTCGTTATACCATTTTTTACTTTTTATACCTATAGAGATTTGCTATTAAAAAAACATTGAAATTCACTGAAAAAAACATAGGTTTTACACCAGATATAGTTAGCTGGAAGTTTTACTCGCATAAAACCATTGAAATTCCCACGTTATAGTTAGTTGTACTCACTATAACTTGCGCGTGCAATGCACTGCTGATGACGTCACATATTACATCACTCATGACATGGTCAGTGACATCACTCATGACATCACTGATGACACCATCCAGTGAATGTGTGTCTTTCTGAAAAATAAATATTACTGAGTAATGTTTAAATATTGAAATATATGTATTAATGTTTCACCTTGTGTATACGTGGCTGCATGGGTTGGTGAGTAGCTACATGTGTATAGGCTAAGCAAAACAAGTCTGGATTCTAGCCCCTCTAGTGCTTACCTTATATATTTCAGATCTTGCAAAGGTGCTGCAACAAGTTAGGTGGGATCGCCCCAAACTAGCAAATGGAATTCCTGGCATAAGCCAGGACTTAGTCATTTTATCAACTACTCCAAACCCAGATCACCAGACTACATGCCTATAACGTGGACAACATGACCTACAGATTAACATCAACAAAACAAAAGTCCTACTTTGAAACTGTTTTTTAGCCCAGATGAAACTGAGCAGGTGTCCATTTATGCATACCTTGGGACAATAAATTAAACTGGCACACTTATATGGAATACCTGTGGCAGAAATTGAGAGTAATCTCTGGAGCGATGAAAAACTTTGGGCCTCATGTATGAGTTTTTGCCATAGGGCAGTGCTGCAAGCCTTCATTCTGCCCTGCCCTCAGATACAGTGCATTTCTATCCTTTTCCCCATCGCTAGCGTACAATGGGCTGCCGTGCACCAATCAGCACCTTTGCACCATGGTGCAAAGGTGCCTGTGTTGCGGGAATTATTGTTTTTGTGCAGGAAGGGAAGTTTGTGGCGTTGCCACAGAGTTGCGATTTCATATAAATCTGGGGCAGTGTCAAAAAGCCATGGATGTTCCTGGGAACGCCCCCCAGCAGCACTCTTTGCACGCCCCTTTAATGCAGAAAACTGCGTCAAAGGGAACCATATTTACAAAGCAGCATTAAGCCAAAAAAAGTGGCTTAGTGCTGCCCAGTGAATAGGGAGCAGTCTCCTCCGCCACCGGAGCATTGCCAAAAGTGATGCACCGGTGGCACAAGGGGCTTATTTACGAGGCCCTTCCTCCACCAGTGCGTCACTTAACATGGGAAAAAGTGACTTACGGGCGGTGAAGTGATGGAGAAAGGTTTCGTATGAAACAGACTTGCTCGGAATCAATCCTCTAGAATAACATGTAATACTGTAACTGACATGTTTCGTAAATATGAATATTGCATTACATTCTATATACAGAATCTAGGGGAAGCTTGCCTATGTGTATTACTAATAAGTAACCTGAGTGACTTAAAATGGCTGCCCGAAAACATGGGAATTTTGTGTGCATGCATCAACTGTATCTACGTAGTATGACTTACTTTGCTTTGGTGGGAAAACTTTACAGCTGCGCAACAGCTAGGAAAACGGCTGCTTGAAACTCACATGCTAATGCACAGGCTATGCTTAAACTAAACCTCGCATGTTTTATTAAATTGCTAATGCAAAGGTTAAAATAAGTTAATGGGATTAGAGTAGAAATAAGTGGTATACAGTGCATTAATTTATTTTTGTATTCTAACATGTCTTTCTCTGACCTTATTATTAGTTCGTATTTGGGCCTGGAAGCAGTGGTGACTTTTGAAAGTGGTGGGCGGAAAATTTGTGGTGGTGTGCACTGTGGCGAGCAAGCTAAGGGGGATTTGGGGGGTTCTCCCTCCACGATAAGTTTGAAAAAAGAGTGGGCAAATGAAGCTATTTCAAGCAATTTGATAAAGCAAGAAGGTTGATAAAGCAATTGTGAAAGTGCAGTTATCACATTGAAAAAGAGATGTCATATAATAACATAGGTAGCTAGCTGCTTATTCTGTATAACCGATTCAGAAAAGGGGGTGGTGATGAACAGAGTGCCTGAATTAAGCAGACCACTCTTACCCAGTCCAAAGATCAGGGCTTGATCCATCACCGTTTTTTAGCTCACTGCACCATCCCAGCTCAGAACTTGGCTATATGCAAATTAGTCTGTTCCTGTCCCAGTGCATGATGGGAACAGGGCAAACCAAACTACCAAGCCAATTCTTATACTGGGAAGGAAACAAGCTTCCGGGGACCGGTTTCTGCCATTTCAGGCGTCGTCGGCCCGGCTTGCTTGAATCCTGATGGTGCAATGAGCAAGGGACTCACATCTGAGTATACCCTTCCACGCTTATGGTGGACAAAATGATTCAGAAAAGGGGGTGGTGATGAACAGAGTGCCTGAATTAAGCAGACCACTCTTACCCAGTCCAAAGATCAGGGCTTGATCCATCACCGTTTTTTAGCTCACTGCACCATCCCAGCTCGGAACTTGGCTATATGCAAATTAGTCTGTTCCTGTCCCAGTGCATGATGGGAACAGGGCAAACCAAACTACCAAGCCAATTCTTATACTGGGAAGGAAACAAGCTTCCGGGGACCGGTTTCTGCCATTTCAGGCGTCGTCGGCCCGGCTTGCTTAAATCCTGATGGTGCAATGAGCAAGGGACTCACATCTGAGTATACCCTTCCACGCTCATGGTGGACAAAATGATTCCGGTCCCCGGAAGCTTGTTTCCTTTCCAGTGAAAAATTGGCTTGGTAGTTTGGTCTGCCCTGTTCCCATGATGCACTGGGCCAGGGACAGACTAATTTGCATATAGCCAGGTTCTGAACTGGGATGGTGCAGTGAGCTAAAAAACGGTGATGGATCAAGCCCTGATCTGTTGACTGGGTAGGAGTGTTCTGATTAACTCGGATACTCTGTCCATCACCACCCCCTTTTTGAAATTATTTTGGCCACCATGAGTGTGGAAGGGTATGCTCAGACATGAGTCCCTTGCTCATTGCACCATCAGGATTGAAGCAAGCCGGGCTGAAGACGGCTGTAATGCCAGAAACCGGTCCCCGGAAGCTTGTTTCCTTTCCAGTGAAGAATTGGCTTGGTAGTTTGGTCTGCCCTGTTCCCATGATGCACTGGGCCAGGGACAGACTAATTTGCATATAGCCAGGTTCTGAACTGGGATGGTGCAGTGAGCTAAAAAACGGTGATGGATCAAGCCCTGATCTGTTGACTGGGTAGGAGTGTTCTGATTAACTCGGATACTCTGTCCATCACCACCCCCTTTTTGAAATTATTCTGTATAACCAGCGAGCCTTCATTCAAGAAATTCTTTGAAGCCAGCAGAGGAACCACATTTCAACAAGGCGGGAGACCCTATTCATGGCAGTCTTTTCTGACTGCACTACATCAGACCCACATTTAGACAGGCTGCGCCACCAACAATACCTCAGAAGGCATATTCTAATCACATGTGTGAGGGGCAGGAAAAAGGCTAGGTGGTTCTAACGCTGTAAAGATCACGTTTGTGTGTTCGGATGCATTAATGGTTCATGTTGAGCTCTGCTCTGCTCTGTTCTGCTGGAATGCAGAAAACATGTTAATAGGGTTTTTTTATTTTAAAAGGAGGAGCATGGCGATAGCGTCATTGTGTGATCCACAAGCTCATATCCACCAGAACAATTATGACCTATTTAACTTCTGTGAAGCACACAGTAACAAATTACTGGAAAACGAAATCAATCATAGATGAGGCATGAAATTTAGATTATTTTATTTATTTATTTTATTTATTTATAACAGTTTTCTATAGCGCGAACTAGACCCTTGGGTATCAGAGCGCTTAACATCACATGGTCTATAATAAGAACAGCATTGTGAAAACACACAAATAGTTAGCCTGTAACAATATAGTTTATATCGGAAATAACATATAGTGGGAAGATGCAAGACTGCCTTCAGTGTCTTCTTGCTGTGGGTCGTTATCTATATGATTCCCAGTATGTTATCCAACTGACCCTCACTGTTGAGTCGCCGATGGCCAGTTGCCTACCTACTGGAGGAATTTGCTGCTTTGCTTCACTGAGTTCCAATTTAGGGGAGGGACGGAGTAATATGGTGCTGCTGTAGGTGTTCTCATTGTTAAAATACATGTTATGATAACAACAACAAAATTAATTATTAATGTCAGCATTGTGTTCTGTGTTACCGAGGTAAAAGGAGGAATGTAATATTTTGTTTTGTGCAGCACTCTATCTAGACCGGTGGTCTTCAGTTATGGTGACATCATGGCATGCACCTCTGAGAAGCATACACGCTGCTGCCAATGCTTCTCGGAGGTACGTGACAGCAGGGCCTAGCTTCACAAACATTTATGTCTGCACTCTGTGTTCCCGCTATATAAACACTCACACTCTTTTAAGTGCTGTAACTCTGCACTTCAAAGTGTGTGAGTGTTTATATGGTGGGAACAAGGTCCGAAGGTATTAGAGTGCAGCTTTACATCAGCACGAACTGCACCAGTTAGTTACAAGGAGGAAATCCATCCCACAAGCTTTTTTGTTAAGCACCACTGGGAGATTAAGTGATTTGCCCAGAATCACAGGATGCTGAGTCGACGCCGCCAATACTCGAACGTAGTTCCCCCAGGTGAACCAGGTTCCAGTATCGGTGTGACGACTTAACACCCCTTCGAAATTCACCAGCTCTGCTCTGCCCATTACAGCCATTACTGCACATGTTGCACGATTCAACTAGGCGGCCTAGAAGGCCAATATAAGCAACACCAGTACTCAGGCATAGAATCATCCACGAGGCTCCTTGAGAGAGGTCATGTGAATGGCCAGCAGGCAGCTTCCCTCCCCTACACAACGCAAGGGAAGCCAATCACAATGCTGGTAGGCGCAGCAGGCTAGCGCCCCTGCCGGGACATTTTCTCTGCATAGAGAAAAACGGAGAGTGGGCAGTCCTGCGCGAGGGCAGGGGGGAGTGGCATACCCACTGTTGTGGGTACTGACTGTTTTGTCGGCCCTGAGCCAACCAAAGAGTCAGTACCCACAACAGTGGGTAAGCCACTCCACCCTGCCCACAAGCAGGATCGCCCACCCCCCGCCCCCAACCAGGCACAGAGGCACTTGTGCTTTCTCTCAATGCGAGAAGGCAGAAACATAAACGGTAGTTTTTGCCATTTATGTTTCTGCCTTTTTGCGCTGTGAGAAAGCAGTGGGGCAATGCCCCCACACCCCAATGGGGGAGCTGCCACTGCCTGGAAGGGTGAGTGAAATCCCTATCCCATCTGACTTGTGCGAAAGCGCACCCAAACCCATCCAGAACCATGATGAATCAGTTGAAACTCAGCCAAGGTCACTCCAGCAAGAAGCGCTTGGGAATGTCACCTCTCGACTTGAAGAGGGGAAGAAAGAAGTCAAAATTTGTATACAATGTATTGATCCTAATGTGAAATGCGGTGGGAATAAAGCTTGGCAAAGTAAATTAAGGGGCTGGAGTATTGAACAATGAACTAATGAAAAAAAGCATTACATTAGTATGGTGTCATGACCTCTCCCCATCTCCTTGCCCAATCAGAAGTAGGGGTTCTCATGAATATTGAAACATTGGGGTCTGGTACATACACATAGAATAGTATAACTAAGATAGGCTTAGTCAGTTAGAACACAGATGACACAGACCCGTCACAGACCCATCACCGACGCAGATGACGGCGAATGCCACAGAGGTCAGAGATGCTGTACGAGCACTCTGATAGAAGATTCGAGAGAGAGATAAAAGAGACGGAGACACTACTGAAGAAGAATCTGATCATCTAGAAGGGGAACACGGAAGATATTCGAGGAGGCACATCCGAAGAAGGGGAAGAATCGAAGAGAGTAGTGCCAGAGAGGGGTGCGACGCTGGTGTTGCATCGAGAAGAGGTCACCTACCCTGTCTTGAACCTGCCCTAATCCTTTGGGTCCTGACTGACCCAGGGGTCCCTATTGAGCTCCTTGGCCAGGGGTTGGTCCTCACACCATTCTAGCTAAATATATTTCTGTGTAGGATGTCCTTGTACTGCTCTCTGTTTCCACCCTTTCCAGGTATTGTCATCATGAGATTTTAACCAAGACGTATTTGTCCTATTCTTGATTATTTTCCAGAAAAAACCAGTGTATGACATGTATTGGTATTTGACTCACAAAATTATTGATTCGATAAAACTTTTAAAACTCTCTAGAGTCCGTGGTCATTCGAAGAATAAAGTTATTGACATTTTTACCTATTCTAATACAACCTGATCTATTGACCAGAAGAAACTAAGACCCAAGGTGATATGGTTGGTAAGAATTGGTAAAGGTAAATTCAACACACAGAAATATTGAAATTGATCGCAGCGGTAAATTACTGGCTTATCTTTGTATGTAAATGGGCCCAGGTGAGTATAGAAGTTTGTAAGTATCTCAAGCCGGTAAACTCGCTGCATCACAAGGGGCTTGTAACTAAGCCCCTCTGCATTTAAATACGGTGAGAGTGCCATCGCTACGACAGTAACTGTGACGAACGCCCAGTTGGTTCCAGTTTGTACATATGGTGAAACTTGTTGGCTTCCGGGAACCATTAGGAAAGTAGAAACAGTGTTTACGAGTGGTATCAGAAATATATTTATGAAAAGCTACACTGCAGTCTAACAAAATGAGAACTGGGAACAATGCCGATTGCAGTCCAGATTACAATTAACTTTATCCACTGTTGCATAGTCAGTAATGGGCGGCTCATAACACCATAATATTTAACATTAAAAAAAAGGTTTCAAAACCACACAGTGAGGTACCAGTGGCAGAGCCTAGTGTAAATGACATGCTGACCAAGTATAATCCGCCGATCCTAAATTGCACAAAATGACTAAAGCCACTTCAAAGTTTTAACCAAACAACCAGGTGCCTCTAAGACTATGAGAGGGTGTCACAATACAAAAACTAAAAATATATTCTGGAGTCTTACACGATACAAAAACCTTACTTCATATTCAACTTCAGCACGAAGGCCATATCATCTTTCTTATGCTTCAGACTCCTCGACCTTTTTATCAGTTTGATGCATGATGGAAAACCCCTCACGATTAGACAGCACGTGCCGTCTTTGCAGCTGGCAGGGAAACACTGGAAAACATTACCTGTTTATGTCCTGAGTTATTGGACATTCGTAAGAATCTACTGAAACGTGAAACAACCATTATCACTCGGTCTTAACCATGCATGATCATTACCAGGCATACTTTACAACAAACATGCCTTTACCATGCATGTCCGTAACTGCAAAGCTTTTACCACAAATATGCCGCTGTAAAGGCATGTTCATTGTAATGGATGGTAATGGTCATGGATTAGGAGCTCATGGCCGGGTGGGGACTGCGGCAGGGGTGGTGGCTTTAGGGATCAGAGCCAAGCAAAGGGACAGACTTAGTGTTCAGGGCCGTATTGGTCATGGGTTAGGAACTTGGGGCCGGGCGGGGGACTGCGGCAGGCGTGGCGGTTTTAGGGATCAGGGCCAAGTAAAGGGACAGACTTAGGGTTCAGGCCCAGGGTCATGGGTTAGGAACTCAGTGCCGGGTGGGGGACTGCAGCAGGGGATGTAGCTTTAGGGATCAAGGCCAAGAAAAGGTACAGACTTAGGGTTCAGGGCCGTAATGGTCATGGGTAGGAACTCAGTCCTGGGCGGGGGACTGAGGCAGGGGTGGCAGTTTTAGGGATCAGGGCCAAGCAAAGGGACAGACTTAGGGTTCAGGGCCGTAATGGTCATGGGTTAGGAGCTCAGGGCAGGGTGGGGCACTGCAGCAGGTGTGGCGGTTTTAGGGATCAGGGCAAGCAAAGGGACAGACTTAGGGTTCAGGACCGTATTGGTCATGGGTTAGGAACTCAGGGCCATGAGGGGGACAGCGGCAGGCATGGCCGTTTTAGAGATCAGGGCCAAGTAAAGGGATAGACTAAGGGTTCAGGAATCATAATGGTCATGCTTTAGGAACTCAGTGGCGGACGGGGGACTGCGGCAGGGGTGGCAGTTTAGGGATCAGTGCCAAGCAAAGGGAAAGACTTATGGTTCAGGGTCGTAATGGTCATGGGTTAGGAACTCAGGGCTGGGCGGGTAACTGCGGCAGGGGTGGCGGTTTTAGGGATCAGGGCCAAGCAAAGGTACAGACTTAGGGTTCAGGGCCGTAATGGTCATGGGTTAGGAACTCAGGGATGGGCGGGGTACTGCAGCAGGTGAGGTAGCTTTAGGGATCAAGGTTAAGCAAAAGTACAGACTTAGGGTTCAGGGCCGTAATGGTCATGGGTTAGGAACTCAGGGCCGGGCAGGGGACTGCGTCAGGAGTGGTGGCTATACGGATCAAGGCCAAGAAAAGGGATGGACTTAGGGTTCAGGGCTGAGCAAGGGGCCTGCGGCTGGGTTGGCAGCTTAAGGACTTGGGGCCAAGAAAAGAAACAGACTTAGGGTTCAGGGTAGAGGGCTAGGGGACTGAGGAACGGGGTGGTTTTAGGGGTCAGGGCCAGGTACAGGCATACCACGCAGCGTTGAACTCATCGCTGTTTCGCAGGAGCCATCTGGCTAGACTGGCAGGCTTAAGGTGCAAGAATGGGCAGGGGGCTGCGGCAGGAAAAGGTTTTCCCCCGGTTCTGCCTTCTCTGTCTCGTCAGAAAATGTAAGTCCGTTCACAGTGTCTATTTAGCACTGTGAACGGATCACGTGGGGAGAAACAACACAAAATCTGGTACGTTCATGCTAGTGTGTTGCAACCGCACTCATGCCACTACAAAGGTAATGCCTTTACCATGCATGTCAATTGAGCACATACAGGCCCTTACCAAGCATGCCTTTATGATGATATTATCGTGGTTAAGGCATGCGTGGTAAAGGCATGTACTTTGTAAAAATTATGGTGCAAAATGCAAGCATGATAATGACGCACATGTTGTGCGGGCAATAATGTAAAGGTGGGCGCGGTAATAGTATGCGTGGTTACGTCATACATCATACTGAAACAGACCTTTAATACGAAAGGGATAAGAAAAATATGTGAGTCAATTTATTTTGTTTTAGGGGTACTTCACCAAAACAAGTGGGACAGGCATGGACATTTTATAACTTTAGCAATTAGGAGGTGGGCATGTAAATCTTTTTTGACTTAAATATGGGTACAATTCAAACAAAAGGAGTTCATTTTTATGCTTTTTTGTATATATTTTTTTATTTGGGCGGATTGTCTGTATTTAATTGTTTGTTTTTCTTTTTTTTATAAATGTGTAATATATATTATAAATGGTTTTAAGATACTGGAACAATAAAATATGATCTGATCTGATCAATAGGATTAAAGGGGGCCAGATTCAGTCAGGTTTACTCTTAGCACAAGTAAATGTGCCACAGCATCACTTAGTAGGTGACTACGGGCCAGATGTAGGTAAATGGCATTTACTGATTCGTAAATACCAAATTTTACCGATTCGGTATTCACAAATCGGTAAATGCCATGTAGGTAAATACTCGGTAACAATTACTGAATCGTTAAGATTCGGTAATTACCGAATCGGTATTTACCAGGTGTATATGCACTGATTTGCATATACACAGGTATTTGTTATCTACCACCAACTAATAGTTGGTGGTAAATAACGAATCCTTAGGGCCCTGTGGCACTGTTTTCAGTGCCACCTACATCTCAAATTACCGATTCAGTAATTTACAGAATCGGTAAATTTACCGACTCTGTAAATTTACCGATTCGGTAAATTTACAGATTCTGTCATTTTTAAGGCCCCCTACATCTGAAACTCCAAATACCGGTCGGTAACGGCTGATATCGGCCGTTACCGACCGGTATTTGGCCACCCACATCTAGCCCTAATTCTTATAAATTTGTTTGGACAGAAATCAAACTGTCAAAATATGCCCCAGTTCCCTGAATTGCATTGGATCTAGAAGTACACAAGATATACTCAGTGAGTGGAGCGGCATAAAGCAGCCCACTTCATATCTAGTGAGAAAGCCTACATCTCAATGGAACAAAATTAATGTAATAAAGGAACTAATTAGTTGAACTCTTGAAAAGTAGGGAACAGCTCATAAACCAGTACAGATGACCTGAAGTGCGTCTAATATATGAGATCTGATTTTTTATACATAATATTCATTTAAATTATGTATCTGGGACAGTAAATACTTAAAGTTAGAGACTGCAGGAATTACTCTCATCCTAAGTAGGTTTGAAGCTGCAAACGTTGGACTACAAATATCAGGACACAGATCTAACTAACAAGCATTTGTTATGTGTACATGGCAACTTAAAGTGAACAAACTTTTAACTTTACCTATCATTGTTATTTCCTTGGTTCGACAATGAATTCCCGACGAGAATTTCTGCTCCTTTCAGCCTTTCTGGGAAAAGATCTCTGGAGGTGATAGTAATGGCAGACACGTTATATTTTCTCAATAAATCCACCCTCCACCAGGGACGAAACTCAGGATTTGTATGGCTGCAGGATCCGAACATAAAATCTGGATTCTGATTTCCATCTATTGCGTTGATTGCTTGCCCCAGATAACTTGTGCGATTCACTTTCTCCGAAAATATACTTGACTGGGTGGCTTGACCACCCAGGGCCACATTCTCACCTGAAAGTAGACAAGCGCTTTATGTTAGAAGAGGCCTGTAGGGGTTACGTCACTAGTATAATACCCAGCGCTAAAACATGTTTATCTAATAGCATAGTTATTCATTGATACATCTACCGGGTACACAAGGGTGTTTAGTAATCAGTGCCCCTATGCTAGAGGTTTTTACATAATAAATACAACAAACAATTAAAGGCATGCAAGACATGCACAATAGACCAACATGACCATTCACAAGGAAATATTTACTTGAAAGACTTGAAACACTGTAAAGGCTTTGCACAAAACACTTGCCACAGATACCAGCACCAACTCTAGTGGTCTCAAGTAACAGTGCATTCAACTCCATCCAAACTGGCCATGCTGTGGGACTGCTTCATTTTGCCGACACATTCGAAATCCCAGGATATTTAAAATTACCCTGAACCCGTGATACATTTCCCACAACCTCTATACAATGGATTCAAGTATACATCTTTTAGTCCATGAGTAATTATCCCCTATCTATTGTTAGAAATATTATGCATTCATATTTTTGTGCAGCATTAACAGCATACGGAATGTGTTTTTTTTTTTTCTTTTTATCCTCATTTTGCGCATGATCGTATAAGGAGTACAGAGGGGAACTTTAAGACCTCCACTTTTTATTCCTTCACTCTTTTTATTTTCCTTACTGTGCCGGCCACGAAGAGTATCCCTTTGGTGGATCTGTCTTGTTTTATCCTTCTATATCCTTTACCATATTCAATAATTCTTAGCGATTGAGTGAGAGCTAGCCATCCAGGCTCCTCGGCGGGAATTATTCCCGTCTGAATTATTGTCACCGCTTTAATCATTGGACATATTGGTTCTTAGTCAGGTTCCCTTATTGCCTTACGTATTACTAGTATAGTAATTTTCCCAAATCTCCCAGAAGTTACATTTTTTGAAGGGTTCTCCTTTCCTATCTAGTTTATTTGTTGTAATTATAGAATTTAGCCAATCCTCATATAGAGGTGGTACTGGTTTAACCCAATTGAGACATATTTCTCTTCTTGCGAGAAGTATCAATACAAATAGCAGATTTTCTTGTTTTTTGGTCAACCATTCATCACTTACATTAAACTTGGTACATATCCCAAAAATAATTAGTGTTGTACTTACTTTTAGGTGAATTCCCAATATCCGACATAACATATTACCTACTTCCTGCCCGAAAAATTCCAATCGCGGGCAGCTTTGGAACATATGTAGGTCATCCACTTTTTCAAGCCCGCATTTAGGGCAGGACTTTATACTTGCTCCTTTGAATTTTGACAGTCTTTTGGGTGTCCAGTATGCCCTATGCAGTGTGAATAATTGATTTCTCTTTAAACGTGCCGGTTTGATGATTGACCAGCATTTATCACATGATTTCTGCCATAAATTTTGGAGTTCCGGCTCTATACCATTGTAGTGTTTTATCTAGGAACCCGAATCGATATTCCTATTTTATGCCCTTGTCCGGCTATAATCAATAATATCAATACAACGGCATAATAACCATATCTATAATTCCATCATAGCACATGCTGTCACATTAAGCAAGGCTACTTCTCCGGCCCCCTAGTAAGCACACCGAGTTTTCTAAACAAAACCAAGCCTCCAGCAACCTGGGAAATCCCCCTTGCTTTTGTTTTGATTTCGTCCTAGAACTCCTGTAAAGCACTGTAAGAACGGCCAGTTCTTAGTGACCTGTAAGGCGATTAATCGCCTGCAGGTGCTTCAAAATGCTGCAGCTCGCCTTATACTAAAGCTTCCAATAAGATCAAGCTCCAAAGCTGCCCTTCAGACCCTCCATTGGCTGCCGGTAAGGAGCAGAGTTGATTTTAAATCCCTGTGTACTTGTCATCGCATTCTTGCTAAGAGGTCGCCTGTACCTCTCCAGAGCCTAGTCACCAGGTATGCTCCATCTCGCGCTTTGCGCTCCTCACATGGAGGCCTATTAAAGGTGCCTAGAGTGAGAAGGGCCCGCATGGGAGGTAGATCTTTTCGCTACCTGGTGGCGAAGAGCTGGAATGCTCTACCCCTCGATCTCCGTCTGGACCCATCGGAAACTAGTTTCCGGAGGAAACTAAAAACACACCTCTTTTCAAGATAGTCGGGTCCACTCCTTATTTCTGATTGAGTCTGTAGTCTTTCAGTTAGCACGGAGACACGCTTCTTAGCGTACCAGGCGCTTTGTAAATTTCCCTTTATTATTATTATTATTTATTGACGTCTTATGTCCAACCTTACATCAAACCCAGGCTCCTTTCAGGTATAAATATACCAACGTTGCCTTAAGCAAACACACGGTGGTGAATCTGGAGCAGAGCAGCTATCTACTTGCCCGAAAGCCCAGCTGATGCGAGAGCCCACGGATGCTGCCCCTCCTCTTTGACGTGCTGAGAAAGACGGTCTTTTCTCCTGCCGAGAAATCCAGCTCCGGCGTTTCCAGCCTACCCTTGCGGGTTGCTGGGATATCGAGTCCTGAGAGAGAGATACCAGACCTCCTGCTTTCTAATACCCAGGTACAGAACTGACTAAACCCTTACAGAGAATTCTTGAGTCAGATTCTTGGCAAAACAAACTTAACTTAAACTGCTACTTACTTACTCCCTCCCACGTATTAGGCTTAGGTCAGGTACACCGGGGTAGGCGTATTTAGAAGCACCAGTTGAGTATGATTAGTCAATGTATATATGTATGTATATATTTTATCTATTTTAAAGTATCATACGGCTAAGAAACCATATCAATGCTTTTACAGTATTATTTTATAATCCTCCTTTTACTGTACGCACTTTACTTTACCATGAGCATTACAATCGTGGCAATTCATTTCTCTTGTATGAGGAAGAAGACTGCTCAATAAATAACACCTTTTATTGAAAACGCCCGTCTCTCTTTTCTCTGCATTCTGGTGAAACTAAGTACGCACATTTGACTGAGTGAAATAGCTGTCTTTTGTTTTCACACGACTCTAGAGATACACTCTTATTCAGGGAGAGCAAAGTTGTCATGTTTTATGGTTGTCAGAAGCTAATCCCTTCTTGTCTATCCAGGGAGGTTAAACTCCTCCTCGTTTATTCGAGAAAGTTTCTAGTGACCTCTGAGCTAGCTGGCAAACCTTAAGTCTAATATAGTCAGTAGAGACCTAGATAACCTCAGTCCTATGTCTACACTGCTGAATATATTATTCCAATGCGCAGAGCCTATTGGGAATATAGGAACTACACTACATGGCGCCCAACGTTTGGTAAGGCGATAAATCTAACGCAAGACGTTAGAGTAACTCAGTTGTGCTTTTTCACACAGACCCTTTTTCCCGTAAATACTCCAAAAGACGTCTGCAGTGGGTAAAAGGTTAAAAATCAGCCGGAAATTAGTAGGAAGAGATTTCTATGTATAGTTTTTGGTTTAGACAACGTTGAAGGATACAGTGTTCCAAAAATATTGTGCACCTAATCTTTGTTTCCTTGAAACCTGATCTGCAACAAAAACCTTTCTGTCAGTAAAAATGTCAGAAACTGAAGAAGAGAGGGAGACAGCTAGAATAGCAGCTCAGGTCCTAGAGGATGACACTAGTCTCCTACAGACCGACCCGAATGCTATACTCATTCCGGTCAACATAAGAAAAACTATAACTCTTAAACTTATAGAGAATGGACTAACATCGAGAGGTGGTATAGTCGTATTCGTAATTGAGGCACATGAATATCGGCAGACAGAGGTATTCTATTCATTTATAAACTTTCCAGCAGCAAATGCTGTCACACACGAGTTCCACTCTTACAAAATAGAGGAACCACCGGAAGAATACACTCCTTTCAAGGAAGTGGAAATCCCATTAAAATACCAAGAGCACCTGCTCTGGTTTAAAGGCACCCTAAAACATAATGATCACATCACCAGGCTCGGTCCACTAGGTAGACCAGGAGCAACGTGGCCGGTTCTAGCCAGCTACACACCACATCCCGACATCGAAAAAATGTCAGTACCAGAACTTTTAGCACAGCTAAAACAACTGATTAAAATACATAGACAATTAGTCCAATATGTAATGCGGACTTCAACAGTCCAACCAGCTATTAACATTCCACAGCTGACCCCTCATCAGGGGAACACAAACAAAATTATACCACAGAACATACAATCATGTCTGGGTAAAGTACCAATAAAACGGGAACAAATTCCATTCTGGTTAGCACAAAAAATCACTCAAATAGAGGCGGTATTTCCGGATACTACTCCTACTGAGAAACACAGAATTCTGACTATCTGCCTTCCAATGGGGATCGCACCACATGTGGAGGACTGTGACACTTGGGGCACAGTCTTTGCTTCCATTTACACAAAAACACATGGTGTTCCGTCCATGGCGGTAATACCCGATGTGCTAAGACAGATTCAAAATGAATACGGTCCAGAACCTGCTTTAACTCTGGGTATGAAATTACTGAAAGACTTCAAGCTGGTCTCGGCTATATTATTAGCCAACATAAAAGGAGAAGCAGCATCTGTGGCGATCCGCCAAAAATTGAAAGAAACAGATATAGCAGACCAACCTTTTGAACTTGCCAGAATCATAGAAAAATCCTATGAAGAACTAGGAAGAGATAGTTTGGGTGGGAAACCAATAAAACCCCAACTAACTGAAAATCCTGAAAAAATATTCATTAAAAATAATCTAAACACTCCAAAAAAGAGCTGGGATGGAAATAAACAATCCACTCCCAAAGAAAAAAGATTCCAGTCCAGAGGAAGGTCTCCTCGGCGGAGAGAAAGATCTCCGGACCAAGGACATAAGTCTCCCCAGAGGGAGCCCTCTGAGAAAAGATACAACCTTAGAAATAGGGATAATCTAAAGAAACCTGATATATATCAAGATATTGATACACGTCCCTCTCGATCTTTTCAGACTTCCTCACAGAAATTGGAAAGAAGAGGACGGTCAGAACAAAGGGAAGAGCACGTCAAGTCCAAAGACAAAGAACCTGCTCATCAAAGTAAAAAATTACAATTTCCAAGAAAGAAGGTAGCCAGCATTAAAATAGTCAAACATGCCGAGGATACTGAGGACACAGCTGAAAAACGGAGAGTGGGCCCAGACAGTGCTAGACAGCGCAGCAGAAGTGACCATAGCTCGCAAGATCCTGATGAATCATCTGGAGACAGTGGACACGAATGAATACATTCAAGTGGAAACTGCAGACAGCAGAGTTAGCAAACCTCATAAAATATACGAGATAACATTCCGTATAGAGGGAGATAAGACTAGGAAAGTAAGGGGTCTATTTTGGGATAACCTTTCCAAAGGCTATGACATCCTTTTAGCTGAAAAGGACTGGCCACCAGAGTTTGTCAGGGAGTGCCCTCACGGCGAAGAAATGATTATGCCTGCCTTCTCAAATCACATTCCAATTCATAAAAAATATACACTTGCCAGAAAGTGGGCACTAGCCCAAGCTCCTGCTTTATATAAAAATCATGTAGGATGGGATGAGGACTCTCCTCCTCACAAAATCCAATTAAAATGTCAACCAACTGCACAAAGGCAGTACCCAATTAAGCAAGAAGCTAAAAAACAGGTCAGGGAGATCTTAGATCAACTTGAATACCAAGGGGTGATTGAAACATGCACCTCACAAATGAACAAGACCTTGTTTCCTGTCTCTAAGCCAGACGATTCATATAGTCTAGTTTTGGACTACAGACACCTTAACTCATGTTGCAAGACATTTGCAGTACAAAACTCACACAGTGCAGCACTAATGAATAACATCGTACGCAAAAAATACAAAACAACATTAGACATCTCTAATGGATTCTTTTGTCAAAACATTGCACCTGAAAGCAGGTATTTGACCGCTTTCTCAATAATGGGCTCGCAGAAAAATTTCTGTCGACTCCCACAGGGGTTCAAGAATAGCCCAGGATTATTCTCAGCAAGAGTAACAGAGTTACTACAAATGTATGATGATAAGGCATTATCTTATGTCGATGACATCTATCTAACAGATGATGACTTGGATACTCACTTGAAAAGAGTGAACACCATAATACTTGGGTTCGCATCAGAGGGTTACAAATTCAACTTTAAAAAGTCACGAATTGCCCATCAGACTGTCATATTTTTGGGATATGAATTATCAAGTGAAGGCAAAAGCCTAGCAGACAATTTCTTAGAGAAGTGTGCTGTACTCCAAGCACCAAAAACGCTGAGGAACTTACAATCAATACTAGGTTTCCTGAATTTCGGAAGAACTTTTTTTTTTACATTCTAAATTATGCAGAGAGGGTTAAACCTCTCTATGAATTAATAAAACCTGATTTTAAACCAATCAATTCGACTCAAAAACACACAGAAATGTTGAGATCATTGCAAACAGACATGTTAACAAAAACAAAATTGCAAACTTGCGATAACACACGCAACCTTGTAATCCGAGTCATCCCAGGAAGATGCGGATTCACGTACCTGACCTGTAATGAGGGAGAAAAGGTACCAATAGCATACAAATCACATTTGTACACACAAGCTGAAAAAACATTCAGTATTACAGAAAACATTGTAAATGCGGTTCAAACAGCTGTAGCAAAAGAAAGAGCCCAAGCCGAAGGCAAAAGGATAACTGTTTTAACAGCAGAATCAGCCTTTGAGTCATTAACAAGCCCACACAATTTAACTACCGTGGCATTAGATCCAAAATGGATCGAATGGGAAAATTCTCTTGCTTCTGAAAAAGTGAAATATTATTTTGACCCGGAAATGAAAAAATTAAAATATCTAACGTATGAAAGAGAATATCCCCTACAAATCGAAATTCTGCCCATACAACTTTACACATGTGTAATCTACATGGACAGATTTGCACAACACTACGATATAGAGAAAAAACTCCTACAACGCAGTGTGCGCGATTGCTAAAGGTCGCTGGCGCTTGGGTAAATTCAGACCGATAATTACCAAAACTGAATCACTCAGAAACTGTTCAACTCAGCGAGCTGAAATAAGATCTTTAAAGATGGCGCTTGAAAATGCCGATCGCGAATTCCCGACACTAATAGTGTGCGATTCGCATTACTGCGTCAAATCATACAATAACCACTTGCAGAAATGGGTTCAAAACGGTTACAAAGATGACACAGGTGCCACAATAAAGCATAAAAAACTTTGGGAACAAGTAGTTCTTTTGAAGAAAGAACTACAAAAGACTCACGTGATCCATACACTGAGTCATCAGCGTGATGGCGTTCACGCTGCAGGGAATTCATTGGCTGAGACAGCCACAGCGGAAGCAACTAAACCGGCTTCCGTAGCCACAAAAAGCGTTCAGAAAAATACATAGACGGGGAAACCATGCTGGCGGTAAAAACGTCTTCAAAAGGCGACTGTGCAGCATTACCCATTTGATATTTGATATTTATGGGGTTTTGTAAAGTGCGACTATCGCTCCGGAAGGAGCATCTTGGCGCTGAGCATGCAGGAAAAGAAACATAGTGATCGACAGGTCAGATGGCTGCGAAGACTGAGGAGTCGGATTGCTGGAATACCCAGGTTTTCAAGAGTTTCCTGAAGTGGCTCTCAGTGGCGGCTAGCCTGAGGTTAACGGGAAGGTTGTTCCAGGCTCTAGATGCTAAGAAGGAAAAAGTCTTCCCCCCACGCGTTTTTAACTTGAATCTTGGGATAACGACAAGGTGGGTTCCTGAGGATCTCAGGCAGCGCGTAGGATTGTAGTACATAAAGCGCTTGGTAAAATACAAGGGACCAGTTTTTCTAGTGGCTTTAAATACAGTGAATAGGAGTTTAAACAAGATTCTTTTGTGAAGAGGTAGCCAGTGGAGGGTGTTGAGGGCTGCTGAGGCTGAGGACCTTCTGGGGAGTTTAAGAACGAGTCTAGCAGCCGCATGCTGAACACTTTGCAGTTTCCTCAAGGTGGACTTCTTCACTCCTGCCATTAGTCCGTTGCAATAATCGAGTCGGGAAAGGACTAAGGCAACCACGACCGATTTTCTGGCTGAGATGGGGAGGAAGTCGAAGAATTTCTTCAATGTTCTAATAAGACTAAAACAGCTCCCAGCAGTGATGCGAACATGGTCATCAAAGCTGAGGGATGCGTCAAATTGGATGCCGAGATTGCGTGGCGAGGAGACAGCACTAGGAGGGGCTTCTGAGTTTTTTGGCCACCACTCTTTTGGGGAAAAGGACAAGTCTTTCCCTAGGGGTATGATCTCAGTGACCCATGAACTATCCACTCAATAATACATACATAATCGATGCAAACTCTGTTCCTTTTGCTCGAATCCCTGGAGTGGGGGATAGAGTAATTCCAAACACGAACAGGAGAATCTTCCTAATACAAGAAGCACATATGGGATTAGGTCTAAGGCATCAGATGATCAAGGAATCTCTGACAGAATTACAATCAGAATACTGGTGGCCGGGAATGAGCTTGGATAATCACAAATTTGCAAAAAATTGTGAAAACTGCAACAGAGATCGCAGTGGCGAACCGGCCGAAGTAGTGTCAGAACACCTAATACAAAGCATAAGGCAATCTATACGCATGATTAAACAGAAAACATGCGTCCCAATGTATATTAATTAATACTAGATTCACTTAAAATGTAGACACCAGCGCTCGGCTGACGCCAGAACTGTTATAAAAGATTTGCGAGTCTGTATCGGCACATACGCAATTGGCATGCTACATTCTGACCAGGGTCCTGCTTTTAGCTCTCGAGCTTATAAGGAGGCCATGACCAGCATGGGCATTGCATTGTGGTACTCTTGTCCCTTCCATCCTGAGGGAAACGGGATTGTGGAAAGAAAAAACCGAGACATAAAGCAATCTATAACGGCGAGGGTATTAGGTACGGGTACTGGGTGGGTCCAACATTTAACAAGGGTCCAACGTAGTCTTAACAATCTGCCAAGAAATTCTCTAAAAGGTTTCAGTCCGTATGAACTATTGTCCGGGACTAGAATGCACATTCAGGACCTCGATAGTCATACTTCAGTGGTAGAAGAAAAATGCTTTGATATCAAAGATCGTTTGGCTCTTTTACAGGACTTAAATGAAACAAGAAAAGACCTGAGCAACGTAAAGCTAAAACAGCAGCCAACAGCCACTGAAGAGAAACCACCTGTCCCAGCAAGGCCTGTCTGGATTCCAAAGATTGGGGATCTGGTCAGAGAGAAGATCGCGGTGAAGAAGGAATTTGGGCCTTCTTACAGAAAAGCAGTACCTGTCTTAGCTGTCAACGGAACAAGATCAGTTGTACTACCGCCCCTTGCTGGTAAAAAGGAGAACCGAGTTGTATCCATCGACCTGGTAAAACCACAATCATGTGGCCAATAATAAGTAGTAGGCCCAGTGGACTCCCAAGAAATAGCAGAAGACCAAATCTTGCTACAATCCAAGAGGTTCAAACTGAGAGACTAATCACATTTGATAAACCTGCAGTGATTAAAAAGGGACTATGCCATAATGCCATGGAACTTGTGCCTCTTGAAGCCCAAATTGAAACAGTTCATCAAGAAACACCTGTCTACAACGATGTAGCCACAGACTATGCTAATGAAACAAAGAAAATTCCAAAAGCAAATAAAAATCCTGAAGCGATTCCAACAATTGACAGAACTGCATCTGGCTACTTCATCAATTTCGATGACTTTTCTGAGGATCAAAGCGAGCCTGAAGAACAGCCAACAACTAAATCTTTTAAAAAAACAAAGTAACAGAACTCTTTCATCAACTCAAAAAAACCTATCTGATTTCTCCATGGATTGAAATTTGGATTGTGTTAGGTGTACTTTTCCTCCTGCTTTGGCTCATCATGGTTCTTTGTTTGGGAAAATTCATTGAGGGAAAATACAGTACAATGGACACAGCAAGTCAGAACATCAACTTGGTCCTAAAGCCACACAAGTCATCTCACATCGAGAAAAGAGAACTATCATCCGTGAATGTCACAGCCAATCCAATACCCGGTGGGGTTGCTTGGGACAAAACAGATTACGATATTTATGGCCCGGTCGAGCTCTTGAAGTATCCACACCAGTTCAAGATTTCATTGAGTGACTTTGTAAAACCGAGCACATTTTCTGATGATTGGGACTTTGAAAGTATTAATGATATGATATCAGATTTAGTAATGTCAGCAAAATTTACAGAACATGATTACTTGCAGGGTTCATCTAATTATGAAGACATGTACTGCTACAACCATTTTGCACATCACTATTTGCATAAAACTGCTCAACCTAGAAATGTTTTAAAGTATAATCAAAGGGGAACATTGTGCAACTCCACCAAAAGGCAGTTCAAAAACATTTTATGAGAAATTCCCATACTTCACAGGGTTTAACACAAGTGAAGCAGAAGTCTTTTATTTCAAAATGTTAAATGAGACAGGAATGAAAACAATGCTGACAAACACTAAATTAATCTATTCAGAAGCATTTTTTGAAAAAATGACTACATTTGGATTTGATTTTTGGAAAAACAATATTGAAACAAAAACCATCTGGCAGGTCCAAGGTATAGAATCATTATTTAGAGCCTGCATGATCCCAGAACAAATTATATTCTTGAATGATACCATTCAAAGGACAACCTGTCTTGGCCTAGCCAAAATTAAAGACTTGAACAAACCGTCTATTCCAAAGCCAACACCTGACAGTAATAGCACTACAGATGTTTAGATAGACGTATCCCATATTTTTAACCAAAACAGAACACATCCTGATTGGAAGAAATGGTTGACCTGGCCCACAGACACAAATAACTGTCAAGATAGATTCCTGAACAAAATACAGGGGTTCAAATTGACCAGGCCAGACCCTAGATACTCCCAGAGACACATCCAGGGATAGTTACAACATACAGTGTAGGAAAACTCTGCCTCGAATGGCTACACACATCCACACTGGCAGAAATTAAGCAACACTTGACTTTACTTAAAGATGGTGCTGACTTGCGTGATTTCATAATGGGACCACGCAAACAGCGTCAAAAACGTTTCATAGCGGCCTTTATATATGCAGCTTCAACCAAGCTTGGAAAGAAACGCAAATTGAAACAGCAGAAAAAATATGGGAAATTGACCGTATTCATTTGGAAAAATCACTTTCTGTTGTGGACAATGGGTTAATGACTCTGTCTTCCAGAATATATTCACTGGACAGTATTGTATCATCTGCTATAGATATAATAGAACAGGACTTGTTAATGTTACAACATGGTCAGTACCAATTACGTTCTATTGTACAGCTTGGCTGGACGTTACAAAATCTGCGTTCAGGCTACGTGCCTTGGCGTTTAATCAACACAACGTCATTATTCTCTATCTTTAACCTTACTGATACACAAATCAGCTTGGCACAGAAAGGAGCGGAATATACAATTCTGAGCATTGAAAAACTTGAGAGATTACCATTGACAATGTCAGAACGACCTGTCATTGAATGGATAATACACAGAATAATAACTATTCCGATAACAACTTTCAAATTTAAATTCTGTCAAGAATATATACCAGCAGGCCAGTATGAAAGGTTGGGTAAAGGGTACATTAAGTCATCATGGAAATTACCTTACACACACACATGTTATAGTGAAAAGGAACAAAATGTATTTCTTAGTGGTAATAATTGTAAAAGATCACTAAGTGGTATACTTCTGTGTCAAGGTATTAACCTGCATGGGGCCTGTGAGGGGACGTCAAATAACCTTTCATGTCACCAGCATGGCAAACCTGCAACTCGAATAGAGCCATTCTTTAGACGGCTTTCTAACGGGAGCTATATTCTAATAGTGGACCACAGATGTTGTGGCATGATGCCAGGAAAAGCTTATCTAGTTAGCGTTAGTTCCATGGTCACTTGCTGTATGCAAGTATTGGTTTCAAACAGCACTCCAGACAGGGAGGAAAACATTTGGCCATTTTTGAATATCTCTTCTATTCAATTTGATACTTTAAGCAGAATGAAGTCTGTCCTTTTGCAGACAATTGTGCCCTTGACGTCATCAAAAGAAACGTATGATCTGCAAGTCGCAAGGACAACGGCAGAGATACATATCCTTTTATCAGCTAATTGCCCCCTACATTTCTCAGAAATGTTAAGCCAAATCCTAAATATGTCCGATACTAGCGGTATCCCACATATATTAAGACAATTTTTTCGGGACTGTTAACACCCTTCACAACAGTTCTGGGCATTTTTCCTAATTTTGTCCATTCTGTCTTTAGCGGCCTACCACTCCTGTTGGGACTCGTAGGAGGCATTTTATTTTTGATACTTCTGCTTCGTTATGGCAAGCCAAAACGCAAACAAAACTCCAGCCACAATGGAAGAAACGATCCTAGCTATACGCTACCGGGACCGCATAACTAAAGTCCTTGGATTAGCCCGGCTAAGAGATCTGAATATGACCTGGTTTCTTTCATTCAGACCCATCTGGCAGAATTGCATCTTACCTGTGCTTCGATGTATGCTATGCGGAGAAGAATGCGTGTTGGACGTCTGTCTTACACTACAATCAGCAGTACCATTGGATACAGATACTTTGCTAAGTCCTGTAATGGCTCATGCATCGTGTTGTCCCCAGCGGTTACCAATCCTGATGACGGCATTCGTTGATACTTCACCACTGCGATTAAAGGGTAGTGAAGTACGAGATGAGAGCAACATCATCCAGGTACGACCTTCTGTGAGCACTGCTGATCCTGTCATCGATGATAGTAATCATGCTCACGACTGCACAGTTGCGGCATTTTCCAACTTGGTCGAACTTTCACCTGAAGCGGTAAACCTCTTTTTTGAAAGTCTGTCTGAAATGATGTTTTCCCCCGAACAAAAAGAATAACTTTTAAGCAAACTAGTACACAGCGTTCCCTGAACTCTGAATTCGGCCTTCGGCTTTGATAAACAAAGCTACTGAACATATTTGGAACTATAATTTTTTTCTCTCTCTCCCCTGAAGGCGAAATTATTTTTTTTCCAGATTCCAAAATATTTACCTTTTTTCTGGCACATGTACTCTGCTTGAAGTAGAACTATTCTTAGAGAACAGAGCTTCTATTTTAGGAACTCTAAAGACAATATATCACGTCAGCCTCTAGCACATTTACAGCAACTGTATTTATATGTGATGGAATGGTCTCGACCCTTTTTTCTGTATTAAGAGCCATTTCATGTGTACATTTCGCAAATCATTCATGCCGATATATATATGCATCTTTTTTAATGAATACTTACACTGCTTGAAAAGTGTACAATACCTATAATCATTTTCATGTATTTCGCATACATCATTTCAAATGCAAAAATTTATTTTGGGGTGGGTTGGTATACACATGCACCTTTCATGTTTACTATTGCTTAAGTTTTAGTAATGATGGACATTAATTCGTGGAGTGGGTGTAGTGTTTTATCTAGGAACCCGAATCGATATTCCTATTTTATGCCCTTGTCCGGCTATAATCAATAATATCCATACAGCAGCATAATAACCATATCCATAATTCCGTCGTAGCACATGCTGTCACATTAAGCAAGGCTACTTCTCCGGCCCCCTAGTAAGCACACCGAGTTCTCTAAACAAAACCAAGCCTCCAGCAACCTGGGAAATCCCCCTTGCTTTTGTTTTGATTTCGTCCTAGAACTCCTGTAAAGCACTGTAAGAGCGGACAGTTCTTAGTGACATCTTTATTGACGTCTTATGTCCAACCTTACGTCAAACCCAGGCACCTTTCAGGTATAAATATACCAACGTTGCCTTAAGCAAACACACGGTGGTGAATCTGGAGCAGAGCAGCTATCTACTTGCCCGAAAGCCCAGCTGATGCGAGAGCCCACGGACGCTGCCCCTCCTCTTTGACGCGCTGAGAAAGACGCTGTCTTTTCTCCTGCCGAGAAATCCAGCTCCAGCGTTTCTAGCCTACCCTTGCGGTTTGCTGGGATATCGAGTCCTGAGAGAGAGATACCAGACCTCCTGCTTTCTATTACCCAGGTACGGAACTGACTAAACCCTTACAGAGAATTCTTGAGTCAGATTCTTGGCAAAACAAACTTAACTTAAACTGCTACTTACTTTCTCCCTCCCACGTATTAGGCTTAGGTCAGGTACACCGGGGTAGGCGTATTTAGAAGCACCAGTTGAGTACGATTAGTCAATGTATATATGTATGTATATATTTAACTATTTTAAAGTATCATATGGCTAAGAAACCATATCAATGCTTTTACAGTATTATTTTATAATCCTCCTTTTACTGTACGCACTTTACTTTACCATGAGCATTACAATCGTGGCAATTCATTTCTCTTGTATGAGGAAGAAGACTGCTCAATAAATAACACCTTTTATTGAAAACGCCCGTCTCTCTTTTCTCTGCATTCTGGTGAAACTAAGTATGCACATTTGACTGAGTGAAATAGCGGTCTTATGTTTTCACATGACTCTAGAGATACACTCTTATTCAGGGAGAGCAAAGTTGTCATGTTTTATGGTTGTCAGAAGCTAATCCCTTCTTGTCTATCCGGGGAGGTTAAACTCCTCCTTGTTTATTCGAGAAAGTTTCTAGTGACCTCTGAGCTAGCTGGCAAACCTTAAGTCTAATATAGTCAGTAGAGACCTAGATAACCTCAGTCCTACGTCTACACTGCTGAATATATTATTCTAATGCACAGAGCCCATTGGGAATATAGGAACTACACTACAATATCTTTACTCCATACTGATTCCGATATTGAAACATTTTCTTCTCCTGCCGCCATTAGAGCCCAGTACCATTTTGAGATTTCTTTCTTTATTGGTGAGATTTTAATAATCTCTTCCTCTATTTCTGTATTTCCTGTTCTTTTCTCCGTCAGGGAGCCTACCCAACTTGTAAGTTGATAATATTTGAATTTTGACAGATTTCCGTTGGCAATTTCTGTAAGATGCTCCCAGGGTTTTAATGAGTTCTCTGTCATCAATTGGCCCCATTTGTCAATTCCTGCCCTTCTCAGTGGAGCTGCTAGGGTATCTTTTAAGCAATCAGGAGTGCCTGGGGAATCCCAGATGGGGGCCTAAGAGCTGTAATAAGGGATATTTAGGGTACTTCTCATTTGATACCAGAGGTTCACCGCGTTTCTTAGTACCTTTAATTTTATCTTTTTAAAGAATTTGGGGTGTCCGAATTTAAACAGGAAATGATCGGTTTTGTTTGTCAATATTTGGAGAAATTGGGGATATAGTTCATATTTTTTCGTAAGGGATCTCACATTTTTGAATTGGAAAGATCTACAGTATTCCACGATATCTGGGCTAGCTATTCCTCCTTGTTCTTTTTTCCTTCTTATTTTATTCCAGGCAATCCTTGATCCTTTTGAGGCCCAAATGAAGTTCGCTATTTCCCCCTGAATCTTCTTCAGATAGTCTCTTTTAAATTCCAGTGGAATAACATTAAAAAGGTATGTGAATTTTGGGAGGATCGACATTTTTACCAAATTTGATCTTACTATCATGTTTAGAGGTAACTTGTCCCATACTTTGAGAAGTTTTTTGATCTCAAGTGAAATCCTATTAAGATTTAGTTGGGGGATTTTTTCGAGATCTTTCACTATGGTTATACCCAGATATTGTATTTTATCCTTTGTGTATGGGTTACTCTGTTGTGTATTCCAGCTCATTGACTCGGTTTTTGCTTCATTGGTCAAGTACCCAGCTACTTTCCCAAACTCTGTAATTGCCTTGTTTATTGCTGAGTAAGAACTTTGAACATTTTCTGTAAAAATCATTAGATCGTCTGCGTAGAGCGCAACTTTATTAACCCACACCTGATGTTTAAAGGGGATAATTGAATCGTTATTTCGGATTGTGTCTGCCAGTGGTTCAATGTACATGTTGAATAGCGGGGGAGACAGAGGGCACCCTTGCCTCGTTCCCCTTTGTATCGCTATGTTATTTGTAAGAGTCCCATTAATTAGGATCTTCGCTCTTGGGTTTCTGTAGATCTCGGTTATCAAATGTCTAAAATTTTGACCAAGGTTATATTTGTTAATGACTCCGTTTAAAAAAGACCAATTAACCCGGTCAAAATCTTTGACAGCGTCAAAGGTTACTATCGTTAAGGGGATTTTTCACTGTTTGCTACATCTACTGCAGCAAAGAGTTCATGCGTGATTTCTGATATTTGCCTCCCTTTTATAAAACCTTTTTGATCCGGGTGTATCAGCTTTGGCATTACCAGGGCCAGTCTCCCTGCTATTATTTTTGTGAAGATTTTGTAGTCACCATTTAGCAGGGATATGGGCCTGTATGACTCACAAACTGCAGGGTTTTTTCCTGGTTTTAGAATAATACTGATTATGGCGTCATTCCAGGAGTCTGGGATTTTACCCTTTTCCCTGTATATTTTGTTTAATAACCTCGTTAATGGGGGGCTACCGTTTCCCTCAAAGCTGAGTAAAGTTCATTTGGGAGGGAGTCTGGTCCAGCTGCTTTTCCTTTTGTCAGGGCTTTCAGCGCCGTTTTTACTTCTTCCGTTGTTATTTCTGTATTTAGCTCTTCGCTTTCTGTTTGCGACAGCTTCGGTAGGTTTAGGGGATCAAGGTATTTTCCTATTTGATCCAAAGAAGAGGAGGAATCTTCCTCATACAGTTTGGAAAAGAAATTTTCAAATTCCTGTTTGATTTCTGATTCATCAGAGGTTACGCCTAGATTGTTGTTCTGTTGTATACTGGATATTTTATTTCTGGTTTGCTCCATTTTAGTTTTCCAGGCCAATAGTTTCCCACAGCCCTCACCATACTCATGGTTTGCTAGTTTACTGGCCTCCCACTTTATTTTCACTCTATCTTCCAGATAGTCTGCCAATTTTTCTTTTAATTGTTTTCTCTCCGTCTCTAATGTATTTCTTTTTTCTGAGTTGTGTTCTGCACTAATCAGCACATCCAGTTGGCTTATTGATTCTTCCTTGTCTCTGATCTCATGTTTGACAAGTTTTGATCTGTAAGCACCCAGACTTATGAGTTTACTTCTAATGACTGCTTTATAAGTGTCCCAAGATATTTGATCTGAGGTGCCTATTTTATTATCTTCAAAGAAATTGGCTGAAGTTATGCTCAATTCTTCCCTTATTTTTGGGTCCAGTAATAGAGTACGGTCTACTGTCCATCTCGGTTGAGATTTTATAATTGCTGATTGTAGGGTTAGTTGTACTGCCGAGTGGTCGGAGAGATGTTCTGGTACATGGTCAAGGGCTTTGATGCTATTGTGCAGATTTGTACTGATCAAAACATAGTCTATTCTGGACTTGTGGCCTAATTTTTTATTGTGGAGAGTAAAGGGATGTTTCTTATTTCCTTTCTCTCTCCATATATCTATCAGCTCTAGGTCATTTTTATAAATGCCTAACCATTCCCTCATTTTAGGTAAATTGGATTGTCATCCTGGTGGGGATCTATCTAGTTTAGGGTCCATAATAATATTGAAGTCACCTCCCAGTAGTATTGGGTCAGTTGCTTATAAAAGTTCTGTATATAAGTTTTGTAGGGGGTTTGGATCATCGGTGTTTGGACCATAGTATGCTGCTATGATAAATGGACTCAGAACACCAAGCAGACGTAGGGGGATCTTTGAATAATTAAATTCAATAGTTAACGAAGTAATCATACTCCAAGAGACTCATCTCCTAAAGGCTGAATGGGAGCAAATAATAAAATCCCTGAGCTGGGTGGATACCTACGTTTGTACCAACCAAAATTGTAACGTCAAGGGGTTCGCAATACTCTTCAAAAAATCGCTCAATGTAAAAGTCATACACAAAGCAGTGGACAACAAGGACAGAATGTGGTTTTACACTAAATGACATATGTACGCACAAATATTGTAGTATTGTCTTTAAAACTAATTTCCCATGACATATAGAAGAGTCTTATCCAGACCTTTGTTATATAGGCCTCAATTTGAGCCTAGCAGTCAATTTGTGAAAAATGGATGCTTTTTTCCTGCACATTTCACTATCTGTCATTTCTGCAGTACACAGTCAAGCAGAATCATGTTTGTTTATTTCCATGGGTATTTTTCTTCCTGGTCTCAATGAACTCTCCTAGTCACCTAGTCTCCAAACTGTAACTTTACTTCAAAGCTGTTCCATTAGCTCATTGTATACTATTCATTCATAATAACCTGCTATTCAAGGATCTAGTTTGTCCCACCGTCTCCGAATGGCATTAGTATAGAGTTTTCAGAATCAATATTCACGTAGCGGGATAGTGCTTATGTTCTATGACAATATGACACTTAATAAAGTTGTGCTCTGATTTGCAGAGCAAGCAACACATTTGATCATACCATGATCATTCAGCAGTTTTAGTGATTTCCAATTTGAAGAAAATATATAAAAGCCCAAGGTTTTGGGGGGGCTGAGAGAGCTTTCCTTAATGCTACTAGGGATGCTGTCTGTTTCTCTCCTGATGTTGCTGCCCACTTGGAACTTATAATATTTTTGATTGCACACTTCTCTGAAATGCCATATTTTCTGTGAGCCTTCTCGGTGATTATTCTGTTCGGCATTTTAGAATTTTTGTAATAAATCATTTCAACTCTTCAGCTGACCTAGAACAGGAAGTTTTTGAGCAGGCTGTTTTCATTTATTAACTGTAATTCAGATGTTTGTGCTGTGTTGGGAGGATCCTTACCTCTGGGACACATTAACTCTTGAAATTGAGGTTTAACAGTGTCTCCAATTAATTGAACTGCTGATCTTCTGTGGAGGTACAATTTAGGGCTGTCAAAATTGCAGGGTCCCCCGCACCCACAAATTTGTGGCAGCTGAGGAGTGTTGCGAGTTAGGAACACGTCCTTTCTGCTTTAGAAGTTTCCCTTTTTGCCCTATTCCCAGTCATAGTGGATTTTCCTAGTGAATTTTGCTGTGTTCTTGGTTTGTGTTGCTGCTATTGAACAAGTCGGATTGCAAGTATGTATAGAGTCACATGATTCTGGTGGTATTTTGGTGATTGAGAGTGAGATGGTGTGGTACTGAATATGGTGGTCTGTGCTGAGTGATGGATTGTTATGCTGTGAGTGAGGTATTTGATAATGCTATGTTGATTCTGATTTCAATTGGAGGTTTGATTACTGTGCTTTTGATGTACTATTCCTATTTGTGATTTGCATTAGAGAAGTTTTGGTTAGTTAATGTGTTGGTTCGATTATCGAATTCGCAGAAATTCAAAATCGAAAAGATACTATTGTTGAACTTAACAACAAAAAGATACTGTGACTTTCAGAGATTTGTGTGCCTAATTTAAGTTGGGGACTTTTCATTTTGGTGCACAAGAGTAAATACACTAGCAAAAAGTGGATTGCCACTGGAAAGTAGTCTGCTTAAGTGTGAATTGAATGAGACAAGTGCCACAGAGGTACTGGTTTTATTTTTATTGTTTGCAAGATTTGTTTTCTTTTAACTTAATGAATTTTTCCTATTTACATTTGTATTTCCTTTATTTGTGTTCATTGACATGGCCTGTGCAATTGTTTTCTAATTCACTGTTAGTTATCTGAGAATTTGTGCTTGGATTGGTGAGATGTCACCACAGAAACACGCTGTTGTTGGTTTGTTGCTGTCAGAGTCGCGATGCAATTGGCTGAACTTTGGCATAGAAAACAAAACTAGAAAAAATCAGGGGGAGAGCAAGGGATAGGGCTAGGATACGTCCCGTTCCCCAAATGGATTCTAAACTTCAATAATGTGAACGGACCCACTATGTGTATGTAATATAATAACTGTATGTAATATGAACATGGACCCATTAGGTGTTCTTAAAAGACCCCTCAAACACAAACCTGGTTGGTGTCATGCTTCATCATTGGGGTCCCAGCCAGGCGGCCGAGTGCCCCCCGTTTGTGCTACTTACGGTACAAAAGGGGGTGGTGATGGACGGAGCATCTGAACCAATCTAACACTCACACCCAGTCAAAAGATCTGGGTTTAATCCATCACCGTTCTTTAGCCTACTCTGCCACCCCAGTTCAGACATGCCTATATGCAAATCAGTCTGACCCTGTGCCTCATGGGAACAGTCCAGCCCGAACTGCCAAGCCATGCCTTCCCTGGACCGAAAACAAGCTTCCGAGGACCGGTTTCTGGCATTACAGCCGTCTTCAGCCTGGCTTGCTTGAATCCAGTGGCAAAGTGAGCAAGGGACTCACGTCTGAGCATACCCTGCCACACTCATGGCGGCCAAAGCGGTACAAAAGGGGGTGGTGATGGACGGAGCGCCTGAACCAATCAAACACTCACACCCAGTCAAAAGATCTGGGTTTAATCCATCACCGTTCTTTAGCCCACTCTGCCACCCCAGTTCAGACATGGCTATATGCAAATCAGTCTGATGCTGTGCCTCATGGGAACAGTCCAGCCCGAAATGCCAAGCCATGCCTTCCATGGACCAGAAACAAGCTTCAGAGGAACGGTTTCTGGCATTACAGCTGTCTTCAGCCCGGCTTGCTTCAATCCAGTGGCAAAGTGAGCAAGGGACTCACGTCTGAGCATACCCTGCCACACTCATGGCGGCCAAAGCGGTACAAAAGGGGGTGGTGATGGACGGAGCGCCTGAACCAATCAAACACTCACACCCAGTCAAAAGATCTGGGTTTAATCCATCACCGTTCTTTAGCCCACTCTGCCACCCCAGTTCAGACATGGCTATATGCAAATCAGTCTGATGCTGTGCCTCATGGGAACAGTCCAGCCCGAAATGCCAAGCCATGCCTTCCATGGACCAGAAACAAGCTTCAGAGGAACGGTTTCTGGCATTACAGCTGTCTTCAGCCCGGCTTGCTTGAATCCAGTGGCAAAGTGAGCAAGGGCCTCACGTCTGAGCATACCCTGCCACACTCATGGCGGCCAAAGCAGTACAAAAGAGGGTGGTGATGGACGGAGCATCTGAACCAATCAAACACTCACACCCAGTCAAAAGATCTGGGTTTAATCCATCACCGTTCTTTAGCCCACTCTGCCACCCCAGTTCAGACATGGCTATGTGCAAATCAGTCTGACCCTGTGCCTCATGGGAACAGTCCAGCCCGAACTGCCAAGCCATGCCTTCCCTGGACCGGAAACAAGCTTCCGAGGACCGGTTTCTGGCATTACAGCCGTCTTCAGCCTGGTTTGCTTGAATCCAGTGGCAAAGTGAGCAAGGTACTCCCGTCTGAGCATACCCTGCCACACTCATGGCGGCCAAAGCGGTACAAAAGGGGGTGGTGATGGACGGAGCATCTGAACCAATCAAACACTCACACCCAGTCAAAAGATCTGGGTTTAATTCATCACCGTTCTTTAGCCCACTCTGCTACCCCAGTTTAGACATGGCAATATGCAAATCAGTCTGACCCTGTGCTTTGGCCGCCATATTGCTTTTAACTATATCCTGAGCCGCCAACAATAACATTTGAGGCAAGGATTCTCAGAGATATTTCTAACTTTAGTAATTCACCTCACACCACATATATGCACAACACCAGCTCCTCTGTAATCAGTCATCGTAGCACAACCGGGGGCACTCGGCCGCCCGGTTGGGACTCCAATGATGAAGCATGACACCAACCAGGTTGGTGTGTGAGGAGTCTTTTAAGAACACCTAATGGGCCCATGTTCACACTACATACAGTGAACTTTGGCAGAGCCACGCTGCGATTGGCTGTTGTATCCTACCTTTTCTCATTTGAATTCTAAATTAGTTTGAGTGAGAATAAGGGATGCTATGTTGAAAAAGTCTAATTACCTAGCGAGGGAGAGATATCCTGCTGAGGGTCCTCCCGCTTATGAAATGATGATGAGTATTGTTTTTTATATGTTGACCAGGATTTGTGACTGGCATGAAAATGACTTACAGTTTCCTTTAGAATCAATCCTCTTTTATTGCGTGGTATAGGATCAAAAGACACAGCTCAACTGCCTACATCCACCAGCCGGCAGAGCGCAACGGTATGGTCAGTACACAGCGTACAGGTCTACAGACCGGAGGGCGACCCTGCGTAGAGAGGCTTCAGTCTATAGCATGTATATCAGACAATTGCTAAGATAGCACTTTTATAGAAAAAAAGAAAGAAAAAAATAGACAAACACCATCCCCCTCAACCCCCAAAATCCCACCCCATCCGTGTTAGAAGGGCCGATCTCAGAGGGCCAGGTTATGCTCACCCGACCGCCCCGGGACCTACCTCTCCCACAAGTAATGCCGAGTCTGAACGTGAGGTCCTCGCCGGGGAGGACGTTGGGTCTAGGATCATACACACTGAGCTCACACCACACTTATGAATGGACACCACACCGTCGGTTTTCAGTAACAAGTTCTTTATGAACAGTAAAAAGGAATCAGAACTCTTATTTACAAACGATCGAGGGATCGCAAAGTCTCAGGAATTCGAGAAGAGGGAAACGGGACAGTCTCAGTCTTTAGGCCAGTACGAAGCGTACCCTGCACACAGCTCTCAATCCTCAAGCCAGGGGATACGGAAGATGATGGTCGTACTGGCTGCTTCACTCACTTCGAGTCGACTCAGGTCGTGTTGGTAGCGTTGATGGTCCAGCCGGACCAGAGTTCTCCTCGAGCCTCGACGAGGTCAGCAGGGCTCGATCCAGAGGGGTTCTTGAGGAGCTGCGACAGCGTCAGCAGGGCTCAGGAGGCTTCACGAAGATCCCTTTAGCGTTCAAGCTCAAGCCGCGACGAGGTCAGCAGGGCTCCGAGGTTCTTAGTTCCGTCTTTACGAAGACGAGCCGCGACAGCGTCAGCAGGGCTCCGATGCTTCCACTTCTGTGTTACGAGAAGGAGCTGCGACAGCGTCAGCAGGGCTCGAAGAGTTCAGAGGTTCTGTTTTCCCCAAGGGTCAGCCGCGATCAGATCAGCAGGGGTTTCTTGTCCAGGATACAACTGCCCGCTAGTTGTTGGGCGGGCCTTGATATATTCCAGTGGCCCTTTGATGTCCGTACCCTCGCAGGCGGAGGTCTAATGCCTTGGGGACTGGTCGTTGGGGAGGTCCGGCGGTTGGCTCTTTGATCCTTTTTGAAGATGCGCCCGGGAATTCCCAGACGCCCAGCAGGTCTGGAGCCAGCACTCGGGGAAGCCAGATGTGTGATCTAAACTGGCCCTCTGGGGGAGGACAGAGGTGTGAGAGAAACCAGTATCTCGGGGGAGGCCGGAGGTGCAATCGAAACTCCCTGTCTTATCTCACTCGGGGAGCCCTTTACCCCCAGCCGGGACTGGCGTGTCTAGAGCCTAAGTTTCGCTGGAGCCGGGGTCATGCTAAGCCCAGGGAGTCAGGGACCTCGGGAAGGGAAAATGGCTGCCGGGGCCCTGTGGGGTGATGTAGGTGCTGGGCGCTCGGAGCCGGGAAGGAGGAAGGGGATGCAGGGCTGGTCGTCGGTTGCGGGGTCGTGCAGGGGGTTTGGGCGTACAGGGACAGGACAACCAGGGAATTCTGGGTGCAGGGCTAGGCTAATGGGGTGCTGAGGAACGGGGAGGAACCACACCACGAGGTCAGGTCCAACACTCCGCATCAGTCTCTAGCTTCCTATACTACCATCCCATAGCCGCCGGTCATCCCTCAAAGTAATTCAGACTACGTTTGTGGCCCCAACTGGTTCCAGAGGAATAAGCTGCAGAATTTGTAGGTATTTTAGGCACGTTACTTCCCTCATTTCCTTGGAAAGGAGCCACAGGAAAGGACCCCATAGCTTCACATATTCTTACCCCTTCCCACCCATGTTAAGCGACAGGCGCTCCATTGCTAGAAGGAGCCAAAGTCTCCGGATCCAGTCAAGCTGATCAGGTGTTGCTGAGGAACCCCATTGCACTAAAATAACCTGTTGCGCCGCAAGCAATCTGCCTGCCCCACAACGAGCGCAAAGGGAACGATTTGGGGTGGGGAAGTCCCAACAGCTTGTGTTCAGGAGCCCGGGGAAATGTAATTTGGAAAGCTTCATCAAGGTCATCCAGAACCCCTGTCCAATATCGCACCAGCTTCGGGCAGTGCCATAACAGGTGTATCAGGGTGCCAGGAAGGCCACAACCCCGCCAGCAGAGGCCTGACTTAATTCCATCCCAGGACTTGATACGTGCTGGTGTATAGTACCAAGAAGTGACTGCCTTATAGGAAGATTCCTCACCCACGGTATTAGAGGCCGTGTGGTGAGCTCAGTAAAAGATATGTTCCCATTCTTTGGGTGTCAGAGGATGCCCTAATTCAGTCTCCCACCGAACCTGCGCCTTCGTGCCCTGCTGCTCAGGGCGCGTGAGGATCATTGCGTACAGTTCACACATAAGCTAACTGTCATCCTTTTTGCAAACTATCCATTTTTCGAAAGCGGTCAAGGGGCAAGGCATCAAGGCGAAATTGGAGGGCTGGGTCACCCAGTGTGCCAGCTGCGAGTAGTGAAAAGCGTCTGACTCTGGCGTATTTGAGAGAAGGGGACCATGCCATCTAGATGAAATAGGGAGCCCACTCTTTTACAGCCCTCCTCCCTCCAGCGATGAAAGACTGGGGACGCGCACCCCGGCAGAAAATCAGGATTATCTACAATAAGAGTCATAGGGGAGGGAAACCTGGTCCAACCCCTGCGCAGTGCTAATTGATCCCAAACTTTGAGAGTCGGCGGGGTCACAGGCGAAGAGTAGAGGACCCACGCTCTGTGCTTACGTGGAAGCCATAGTTCACGCCAAATATTGCAGCCAGCTACTCTCTGATCCATAAAGTTCCGGTGCTTGCTAGATATGGGCCTATTCCACTCCGTGATATAGCGGAGACTGGAAGCTTGATGATAAGCACTCAATAGAGGGAAGCCCAGCCCTCCCACTGCCTTCCGCGAGGTGATAAGTGACAACGCGAGCCTCAGCCTCTTGTTGCTCCACAAGAATTTGTTACGGAGCCCTTGCAGTTTCCGGAGGACGCCCAGCGCTGGGCTCACCGGGAGCATCTGAAACAAGTAAAGGATAAGCAGCAATACAGTAATTTTCACCGCCGCTAACCTCCCGTACCAGGCCAAGCTGAGGCGGGAGCAGTCAGAGAGCGCTTTAGTAGTTTGATCAACCAATAATTTATAATTGAAGTAGACCGTTTTAGCAATAGAAAGAGTCAGCTGGATGCCCAAGTATGTAATGTCGCTGGGCACCCAGAAAGTCAAAGTCCTGACGCAGATCCTGGACCTCATCCTCGGGGACAGAGATATTAAGAATTTGTGATTTTGCAAAGTTTACCTTAAACCCTGTAACCTTTCCGAATTCGAGGAGCTCCGCCGCCAAGCACCGCAATGTAGAGCGAGGGTGGGTAAGCGATAGGATAACATTGTCTGCATACATACAAATTTTGTGGGTGTCCGCGCCAAACTCGATTCCTGCGATATCCAAATTCGATTGTATGCGTTGGGCAAAAGGCTTCATATAGAGCGCAAAAAGTAGCAGGGACAAGGGACACCCCTGTCGCATTCCTCTGGAAATGGGGAAAAGGGATGATTTACACCCGTTCACTCTCACCTTAGGGGCCGCGTAGAGACATTGAACCCACCGAACAAAGTTATCACCGAGACCAAAAGTTCGCAAGACTGTGAACAAATACTCCCATTCCACCCGATCAAATGCTTTCTCCGCCTTGATGGAAAGGAGAAAAGCCTCGTCCCGAAATCGGTGGACTAGGTCCATAAGATGAAGAACTTGCTTGGTATTATCCCCTTCCTGCAGCATTGGAATGAAGCCGGCCTGGTCCGGATCAATGATACCGTCCATCAGGCGGTTGAGTCGAGCTGCCAGGATACTCATGAAGAGCTTTGCGTCGATGTTTAAAAGGGAAATTGGCTGATACGAGCCACAGTCTTTAGGATTTTTCCCAGGTTTGTGATCGCTGCCTCCGACATGGAGGTTGAACCTCCCCATTATCAAGGAAGGAGTTGAAAAGCCGTGTTAAAAGAGGAGCCAGCTCCACACAAAAAGTTTTCAAAAACAAGGCGGAGCCCCCAAAGTAACCACAAAACCCCATACCCTAAACCATAATGCAAGAAAACATAACGAAGATGCCATGTACAGGGACAACAGTCTGTCTTATATATCAAATGATTAGGGGAACAAGGCACCATTCTGGGTAATATAGCGCGCCTGATACAGGGCAGGACCGCCAAACAGGGTTGAGTGATGATGCCAACCACAACAGAGTGTTTCCCACCTCCGGCACCGAGGGGAAAAAAAAAAAGAAAAAGAGCCCACCTGATGCCATTCGTAGGTAGCTCAAGGGATGCCGGTATTATCCGTCACCTGTGCCACAGACGTAACAGCCGCCACTCTCTCTAACATACTAGTGGGCATGTATGGTTTTGAAGGCGGGGGGAATTTCACGACACGTTGCCATTCGGTGCATCGCCTGATCTGGTGCCTCCAGGCTGAGGTGGGGGCCGCTCCAACCCTAGGACATCGTAGGTGGCTTCTAGAGAACGGATCTGCAGCAATTTGCCATGGTATTTGAAGATAAGTCGGAACAGGTGGCCCCATGAGTAGAGGATGCCTTGTTCACGCAGATGGCTATTGATGGGTTTAAAATCCCTATGATTGGCTAGGGTGGAGGCCGCCTAATCCTGGAAGAGTGCCGGTTCATGGCCCCGAAATTGCACTGGGTTGAGGTCACAGGCCTTGCAAAGAATTTGTTTCTTAAGTTGGAAGTTGTGGACACACACCAGTATGTCCGGCGGGGGAGCCTTAGTGCTTATGGGTAAGCCCACCCGATGGACATGGTCCATCTGTATTTCTTGTTCCTGACCTTCCCCCAAGATCTGACGGAACAGCTCGCTGACGTACTCACGCAGATTGTCTCCTTCCCCCTTCCATGGCACCAACCGGATTCTGATATTGTTACGGCGGGAGCGGTTCTCTAAATCCTCGGCGTGGGCTTGGAGATCCAGATTCTGCTCCGTGAGACGAATTACATCTTGCTGGAGCTGATGGAGATCGTCCTCACGTCCCAGGTCGTGGTACTCCAAGGTTGCCACCCGTTTCCCGATGACATCTACATCCCGTAGGTCGGAGGAGAGCTGAGAGCGGAGCTCCTGGATATCCTCCTTTATGGCTGAGAATAGTTCTATCATAAAAGCTTTGGTCGCCAGCATATCATTATCCTCAGGCTGCTGCGATTTGGCGTCTGGTTGAGAGGTGGATTGACCTGCCGATTTCTTTAGGAGATCCTTCAGAGGCTTGTCTTTCTTACTCCTGGAGGAATACATGTCGTCCAAGGCAAAGGCCCACTCTTAGGTATGTGTGATCAAGTCAGCGGCTAAGCCAGACCCCCAGGAAGCATTGTCAAGGACCGCTCCCGGCAAGCCCAGCCCCAGGGCAAGGGCCAACCAGCAAGTTGTGTGAAAGAGGCAGGGCCCTATTCACGTTGTAGGGTATATAACCCGGGCCGGAGGGTACTCACGCTGTTTGCCGCACCCGGGCCCCTCTCCGCCAAAGCACTGCCACAGGTGCAAGGGGCAGCTGAGTTGGGCCTCTACTAGCACTTCCAAGGCCCTACTACTCTCAGTTCAGGAGTCACTCTGCAGCAATGGGGAAAAGTCACCAAGAGTTTGGGCCACAAGATTCTCCGGTGTGGGGGTTGTAGCCCCACAACCAAGGGGCAACCCCACTGCACGCACCAGGGGGCCCCCGCCGTCGCTGCCTCTCCGCTGCCGGGCCCCACAACACTACACCGCACCACACCAACCGCCGAAGCGTGGTGTGAATATCGCCACCGGGGCCCGTCCTCTATCCCTTGCTGCTCCCCACTGCACGCATATTAGAGCAGGCCATCGGGTTCCGCTGAGGGCTGAAGGCCGAAGTAGAACTCTCCCCTGAGCTCACAGGTGGGACACAGCTTCAGACACCGTCTCTGCGGGGGGGCACACCCAGCACAGGCCCAACTCCCAGGCCCTGCTTTCTGCACACAATGCCAGGCGCCATCTCATAGCCAGACAGGGGTGGTGCAGAGGCCGCCGTGTACAGCACAGTACTTTCCAGGCACAAAACAAGGCCTCGTGCCCCCTGTCAACAAGCAACACCCCATCCACCGACACGCGGACCGAGATCCACGTCCTGGTGTCTGCTGCCCTTCCGCTGCTCATCTCGATTCCTATGGGCCTCACGCACCCCGGTCCCTCTCAGCCGCGGCACGGGAGCACATCCTTGCTCACCAGGGGTCTGATTTTCGCCGTCCCACAGCGAGGTTCAACTGGGCCAAACACCGATGGGCCGCTTGTGCTGTCGCTTCCGCTGTCCCCGCTCAGGCCGGGCCTTCCTTATGTGCAAATGGCGGCTGCAGCACGGGCCCTGCGTCCGTCCTCACTACGTCGCCTCTCTGTAACTGGTGCGGCCATCAGCCGGTAAGGTCATCCCCGCAGTCGAGTCATCGGGCCACCCCCGGAACAGCCGGGGCATCGCAGGGAAGGGGCGCTACAGCAGAGACTCGCTTCGCCAGGACCACCGGGCCACAGCGAGGCCGGCGCCGGGCAGCCCGGAAAAAGCAGAAAATCTCCCTACAGCATGGAAATAAGGGTACCGCCGGCACCAAGGGGGGTCATTACGCATAGCAGAGCTCAGTGTCCAGCTCGGATGGGCACCAGGAGGGATGATAAACAAAGCTAATGTTGGGTGGCGCCGGAGGGACAGGAAAGCACGTCCTACTTCGCCGCCATCTTGGCCACACCCCCCTACAGTTTCCTTTAGAAGGTACCTTTTACAATATAAAGTTTCTTGAGGAAACTCATGAATGATAGAAAGTCGTTACCAAGACCTACACAGTTTGAAGGATTAAGTAAATGGGAGACAATGGCCAAAGAGAAGGAAAGAAAGAAAATAAAGAAGCAGGGGAAGGGTTTGTTTAGACAGTAGCTGGGAGGCTAGTGGGATCATCATGAGAGATATTGAATAGAGGTCTGATAGAGGAAGTGAGAGTTTTTCCCACATTAGTCAAAGAGACAGCAGACAAAAAGAAAACCAAAGAGGGAGATATAGAAAAGCGGAACCGAAAATGAGATGCAGATGAGGAGGTTAACTTTTTTAAATGATCTTTTGAATTCTAGACCTCCTCCATACACTGATGGGATCCCAAGACAGGAGCAGAGTTCTGTGGCACTTGATATGGGTGCAACTGAAGAGGGTATGAGTGTAAAAGCACAGTGATTGACAGCACTTGCAGTTTCATGTGAGTCAGTGAGTGCCTCACCTGAAAATACATTGGCATTTTTATTAAGTACTAGCAGAGAATCTTCTGTTTTCTCTCCAGCTTCAAGTGACAGGTCTATTGCCGTTACTGCTTAGTGTCCGAAAAAGAGAGGTTAATATTGGGCTTTTATAGAACGATTTTGGAAAAATATTGCAGGGATCAATTGGCACAAATAGGTTGATGACAATAAAATAAATTATGGATGAAAAGTGGTACCTAAACAAAGACCAGCAAGGTGCATTAAATAAGCATATGATAGGCGCTTCAGTAACCAGCAAATGAGGGGGAGGTTGATATGAGTAAAATTAGAAATGTACAGAGACATTGCAAAATGGATCTGACCGATGATAACATAAAACAACTGGGCTTAATAATTTAACATTCCCACATTAAGGATCTGGTTGATAATGGACTGGAGGAAAGGTGGAAGAAGAAGATTATTACTAAAAAGAAAGCTTCAGAGGCAGGAAAGGAATTAAAGGGGTCTGTTAGTGATTCTGAGTTAGTGGCAGTTTCAGAATTTCCACTGAGGGAAGTACATGGAGAGAATTATGTACATGTAACAAGAAGTGTTATTTATACTTTTACAAAACAACACATTTTCCAGAATTGCAAGAGGAACCAGAGAAATAGTGTGAGGAAGTTTATAGATTCACAAAACACTGGAAAATGCTTCAGACTGATTTGGATGCAGTGTTTGAGAATGTTGTTCCTAGTGATTTATGGACTGAATGTAAGGTTGCTGTTACTTAACCAAGTGAAGAACCAGCTAGGTCTGTGGCTGATAATACTCCATCTGAATGGATTGCTGACAAGTACAATGAAGTGATAGAGCATTTGAAAAAGAAAGTGCCAGAGAGCAAAATTAATCAGGGAAAGAGTTTGAGAACAGTGCCTGCTTAATATGAGAGGCTAGTTGTTTTGTTTCTGCCTTTGTTATGAGGTTGGGTTCTGAGCTTAGTTTGCATATTCAGCAGAGTGTACTGTGCAAGGATACTAAGGGTATTGATGAGATCCTGAAGTATGCCACGTACAGTTGTGATTGGTTTGATGTGAAGCAGAAAAAGATCTAGAAGAAGCTGATGGCAGCCCAGACAAATCTGTTTCACAGACATTTCAGTAATCAGATGATAGTTTCTGATATGGGTTTTATGTTGTCTACCAATTCTGGAATGACAGGAGTGCATCTGATGCAAAGAGTGAGAATGGAAAATGAAATAGTGCATGTGCAAAGTCGCGGAAGGGGAGTAATGAATAATTTGGGAGTGAATGTTAATATCGATTTGCTGAACAACAGCAATGCTTGTTATTTCTGAAGTACATTTGACCACTGGAATTGGGCAGGTAGACAGAATCCAGTTCAAATCTGGTGGAGTCACAGTCTGTAGCACCAGGCCAACCAGCTTCTGTGCAGAATATGCAAAATTGTGGGCTGTTTCATATGAATATGCCCTTAGTTCCATAGACATTGTGTCTTTCTTGATCAATAGCTACTCGTGATACAGTTCATTCTTTAGAGGTTCTAGAACCTACTCCTTTCGGGAATCAAGTACAAGTTGTAGACATTAGCAATAAACAGATTGTTAGCCAGGTAATGGCATACATCTGTGTTAAAATAGGATCAACGGAGAATAATGATCAGTTCATAATGTCTAATTTAAGTTCTGCTAATTTTTTGTTTGGGTAGAGACTTACTTTGCAAGATGAACTGTGTGAATTATTATACACTGGCTGGTTTCACAATTTAAATCCAAGAGGAAGATTCAGTGTTTAAAATTAAATCAAATAATTCAAGAGTTCAGTTGTTTCCAGTCCTTATTAAAGATGATTCACCTCTACATTTACGACATACTTTAAAAGAAGATGTATGAGACTTCACAGGAAAAGAAACAGGGCTGCTAAAAAGTGCAAAAACTGTCAAGATAAATGTAAAATTAGTTTTCCGTAGAAGTAGACAATACAAACTTTCAAAACAGTCATAAGAAGGAAGGATGCCCATCACCGAAACAATATTGAACAAGGAATTATGCGGGATGTGATTGGTCATCCTTGCAACTTTCCTATGATGGCCAATAAATAAATGAGTGGTAAATGGAGAATTGTTCAGGACCTTTGAAAAATAAATGAAATAGCGATTGTATGTTGGCTGGTGGGACTGAATTCTACAGTAATTTTGTTCCAGAGTCCAACAGAGGCAGAATGGTTGCAGTTATCAACTTATGCCAAGCTTTCTTCTCCATTTGTCTGCATGAGGAATGTCAATATCTTTTTGCATGCCAGTTCCAAAATAAAGTTCTTATTTGGTGTTGAATCCCGCAGGGGTATGCTGACAGTCCTTCGATTTTTAATCAGATCCTGAAAAAAGATTTGAAATGTTTGCAGGTGCCCTATAACTTAGTCCTGGTTCAATATTTAGATGACCTATTGGTGGCACCTAAGCAAAAAGAACACTGTAAACGTTATACGATTGTATTATTGAATCATCTAGCTGACAACGGTCACAGGGTTTTCTCCACAAAGATGCAGCACTGTAATAATGAAGTGAGTTATCTTAGTCATCACAATGAGAAAGAGGCAGGAAAAGTTTCAAAACAATGTGCTTTTGCAATTCTAAAGATGAATCCTCCTATCACCTAGACGGTGATGAGGATGCACTTGGGAATTGTTGTCTTCTGACATCAATGGATTCCAAACTTTTCCTTGATTGCAGAGCCTTTAGTAAGGCTAACCTACATTAATGTCAGGGACCTGGTACAATTTAATGATGATTATTTAGATATTATCCAAGTTTTGAGGGAAAAATTGTGCAATGCACACGCCCTTGGAATGCCTGATTACAATATGGATTTTCTTTTATTTTACTGTCATGAGAGGCTAGTGGGCACAGCATTCCAAAGCTTCGCTGCCAGGTAGGTTAAAGACCAACCGCCACTCCTGGCTCTCTTGATCATTGGGACAAGGAACAACTCAAGAATATTTGCCCTCAAGACACTTTTGGCCTGATAAATAGTGGCCAATTACCAAATGACCTGTATTATGCTTTGCACAATAAATAATGCATAAAGCCTTAAATTGTATCCTACAGCTTATAGTCACCCAGTGATGAGTCTTTACGCTGCATCAGCTGAACTTATTTTCGGGATTCTCGGGTAGCGGCTTTCTGAATGATCTGAAGTTTTGTAATCACTGATTTGTACCACCTAAAGAAAGCTAATTGCATTAATCATGGCACAACCAAATCAGGCCATGAATCAGAGTTCTGCATGCCTCTTTCGAGAGCCATTTCAAGACCAAAAACATCTCCCAGCCACCTTTTTTTGCGTGGGAGGCCATGGTTAGCTGATTGTCAAGACCCATCTGTAGACTTTATATTTCTGACTTGGGGAATGGGCGTTCACCTAGGGAAGATGACCAAATAATATGATCCCAGAGCGTTGGTTTGTTCCCTATAATCAAGAACTCATTCATCTTTAGGCAACTGGCTGCCATCCTTAATACACATTTTGCAGGTGGGAGGAGCTTGGCGGGCATCCGAGATGGCCGCGTGAGCCCAGCGCTCTCCGGACCCCCGCCGCTCCCGGCTTAATATCCTGCTTTAATCCTGATTTTTGCGAGGATTCATATAGAGGACGTTGGGCTGATCTACCTGGACCTTTCAGAAACTGATTTGGACATCGGGTGCCTGAATTATGTTCAATTGAACTTTTGGGCTCCGCCCTCGAAGTGCGCCCGGGACTGGGTGAGGTTCGGTGGCCGTCTTGGAGTTGAACAACAACGGCAGGGGGATTGGTCTTGTGAGTCCCCCTCTTAAGTTTCGGTTTCGTTTCTGCCTCGGACTGGGACATTGGTGAGAGTGTCGGGCCAGAGCTGCGGCCGGGACACACGTAGGTTGTCTGGCCCTTGGCTGCCCTGTTCCTGGAGTGGGCTGCCTCTATCCTGGTGATACCCCTCTTGTAGTCCTTTGGTCCCGGGGCCTCCATTTCTGGTGCCCGGTCCGTCGACCCTGGTGACATTACTCGTGACGCATCTTCAAAATGGCGGGCAGAGGGGACCGAGAGACGCGCAAGACGAAGACACCTCTGCGCGGGGGTCCGGTTCAATCTAATGTTATGGATCGTTATACCCACTCTAAGGGGTCCCCCGGAGCTGTCCTGCCCGGTCCCACTGCGTCGGACCAAGTAATGGATGCGTCGACGGAGCCCTCCTTGCAGGACATCATGGGCGCCATTTCTGGCATGAGGGAATCCATAGGCCAACAGTACGAAACTTTGGCCCACAAACTTGACACTGTGGCAATTGAGGTGAATTTGATTCGAGCCGATCTCTCCAAGACGAACGAAAAGGTGAAGTCGTTGGATATCAAATCTTCCAGCCTCACGACGGACGTCTCTGATATTCAGACGGAGATTGGCAATCTCCGTAGGGTGAACGATTTCATGACCCGGCGCTTGGAGGATTTTGAGAACAGGGCACGTCGCTGTAATGTTCGCGTGGTTGGTGTGCCGGAGAACCCGGAACCCCACTCGGTTGATCTCCTGGTTGAAGACCTTATCCAGAACCACCTTTCTCCGTCTGGCCTTAGTAAATTTTTCGCAGTGGAGCGCGCACATCGTGTTCCGGGGGGCAAGGGCAAGCCGGGCGCCCCGCCGAGACCTATTGTTGCAAAGCTTTTCCACTACAGAGATCGGGACGCTATCCTGCAGGCCTCGCGGGTGAAGGGCCCGGTAGCCTTTGAAAATGCCACGGTGAACTTTTATCCGGACTTTTCCCAACAGGTCCAGAAGCAGCGTATGGGATTTCGTGGTGCCAAGAAACGTCTTAGGGACTTGGGGATGCGTTACGCAATGCTCTTTCCGACCAGGCTGCGGGTGGAGTATAATGATCGAACTTTCTTCTTTGATCGGCCAGATGCTGCGAATGACTGGCTGGACTCCCTGCCTAATCGTCCCCCTGAGACTGAGTCCGAAGCCCACCCGGGCGGTGCTGAAGGTGGTGTAGAGAGCTGAACGTTTCGTCTTTGACTGATGCCTTGTTTTGTATAACTGGTCCAGGGCTGTAAGCCTATGTTCCTCTACCTCATTTGTGTTTTGATGTATGGTCTTCTTCTCGCTATTGGTTTGATCGGGGGGCGGGTGGGACGGAGCCTTTCCTCCTCCGGGGTCTTTGTGTAGAATAGGGGTTCTTGGGCGACAGGCACACTGCAGGTTGGGGTGGCTTTTTAGCTTTTTGCAGGGGTGCAGGGTGGGGGGTGTTTTCTTGTTATTGGGGGGGTGGGTGGTTGGGAAGTTCGTTGTTTGTGTGTTCTGTGTTCAAGGCGACTTTATTCTGTATTTGAATTGCTTTTTGTGGTCATGCTCATTGATGGGGGGTTTGGGCTTTGTCGGGTGGGATGGGGGGTAGCGGGTTGCGATTTGTTTCGTGGAACGTTAACGGTCTGGGTGATCGTATCAAACGAAGTGTGGTGTTGAAATGTATACGACGTTTATCCCCTGACATTGTTTTCCTGCAGGAGACTCATTTGATAGGCAATGTTTGTCATGCAATGAATAGGTGGGGCTATCGCCTCGTAGCACATTCGGGGTTTACCTCGGGTTCCAGGGGTGTGGGTTTCCTTATTCGGGCTTCCCTCCCCCTGGCTATTGATGATGTTATTCAGGATGACCGGGGGCGGTTTGCTGTCCTTGTGGGTCGATATGAAGGCCGTGCCCTCTCCTTATTAACTGTTTATGTGCCCCCCGGCTTGCAGACTTCTACCTTTTCAGATTTGGGCCGTGTCTTGTTGGACCTTCCTGATAGTACTCTCTTTCTGGCTGGTGATTTTAATTCGGTAGTCTCTGGCCTCCATGATCGCCACCTCCCTAGGGATACCCCGGCGGCTCAGCAGTGGTTGGGTGGCTTTTTGGATACCTTCGGCCTGGTGGATTGCTGGAGGCTTTTGCATCCTACGCAGCTTCAGTACACCTTTCACTCTGGTGCCCATGGGAGTCTGTCTCGGCTGGATTATTTCCTGATGCCTGCGGCTCAGTCCCCGGCGGTGCGTGAGATTGTGCACATGCCCAGGGGTATCTCTGACCACTCTCCGCTCTGGCTTCGTTTTGAGGTTGGGGTGGAGGCTGTGGGCAGGGTGGCTCCCATTAATCCGTGGTACCTTACCTCCCCCGAGACCCGCACCCTTTTGCTTAAGTCCTTGGACTCGTATTTTCTGGATAACGAGGGGTCGGTTTCATCTGCTGTGTCCCTGTGGGAGGCCTTTAAGACCGTGATTCGTGGGCAGGCCCTCTCCCTTATTGTTGAGGCTAAGAGAGAGAGGAATAGAGAGGTGGTTGATCTTGAGGGGGAGATTTCTGTATTGGAGGAGGGTTTGGAATCTGGTATCACGCCTGAGAAACTCCATGCCCTGGGTCTGAAACAATTTGCTTATAAGTCCTTGGTCACGGATGCCGCCAAAGTGATGTTTCGGGAGCAACAGGGACGTCTGTATGATGTGGGTGACAAAGCGGGTAAATTGCTGGCGTGGCTGGATAAGAAGGAGAGAGCTAATCGTGTGGTACCCGTGATTCAGTCTGCATGTGGTGTGAGTGTAACGGACCCGATTGGGATAGTTGACCGGTTTGCCGAGTACTTCCGTGTGGTGTATACCCCTGTGTCTGTGAGGGATGTGGTTGACTCTCGCCTTCTGTTGCGTGATATAGCCCTGCCCATTGTTTCTGATTTAGACCGTGTGGCGTTGGACTCCCCCTTTACGGTTGATGAGATAGCTACTGCCATCCGTTCCCTCCGTTCGGGCAAAGCATTGGGCCCGAACGGGTTGCCAATCGAATTGTACAAGTTGCGTCCCGATAGGGTGGCTCCGTATCTCCGCGCCATGTTTCTGGAGTCCCGGGAACGGGGTATTCTCCCTTATGATCAGAGACTGGCCACGATAGTTGTCATCCCCAAGGAGGGTAAACCACGTGATCTTTGTTCCTCCTATAGGCCCATATCCCTACTAAATGTTGAACCCAAGGTATTGGCGAAACTCCTGGCATCCCGTCTCTTGACGGTCATTAGTGACTTGGTCCATCCGGATCAATCTGGATTTATCCCACATCGCAACACGGCTCTGAACCTACGTCGTCTTCACGGCGCGATCGCGAGGGCGGGGCTTCTGACGGAGCCGGCCATTTTGGCATCGTTGGATGCATCCATGGCCTTCGACACGGTGGAGTGGCCTTATCTCTGGGCGGCTCTTGAGAAATTTGGTTTTGGACCTGAGTTTATTGGTTGGGTCCAGTTACTGTACGCGGCACCTCTGGCGCAAGTAGTGGTGAATGGTAGGGTCTCGGCTCCTTTCACCCTTGGCAGGGGTACCCGTCAGGGATGCCCCTTGTCTCCGTTACTGTTTGCTCTCGCCTTGGAACCATTGGCTGCCTGGCTTCGGTGGGAACCGTCTCTCAAGGGGATTCGCTGGTCTCCGGACTTTGAGGACCGCGTTTCGCTTTACGCGGACGATATCCTTTTATATCTCACTTCCCCGCGTAAATCTCTGTCTGTTCTGTTTGACGTTCTTGCTTCTTTTGGAGCCAACTCGGGCCTCGTTATTAACTGGACCAAGTCCTGTGTATATGTTCTTTCGGGGGTTTTGCCCCCCTTGCCGAGCAGACTTCCTATCCAGGTGGTCCAATCGGGTTTCAAGTATTTAGGGATTTTTATTACGTTGGACCCGACGCTCCGCTTTGAGCGTAATCTCCTCCCACCGTTGCTTAGACTGCGCTTGGATGTGGCCCGTTGGCGCAAGCTTCCTTTCTCTCCTCTGGGCGGCGCGGCCCTGCATAAAATGATGTCCTTGCCGCGATTCCTTTATGCGCTTCACAACTCCTATGACGCTATTCCTAAGACCTATTTCCAAGAGATTGAGAGTCTTCAACGGCAATTGATATGGGATGGGCGACCGCGTATCGCACTTGCAAAGCTCACCATCCCCTGGTATGACGGGGGCATGGCGCTCCCCGATATCAAGCGATATTACTGGGCTTCCCAGTTGTCTGCCATTAATCACGTGATGTTTTCCCCGGGTTGTAATCTTGCATTCGAGATGGATAGACTCCAGCTTCCGGGTGGGGACTTTACCAGAGCGCTTTATTCCCGATCGGCCGGGCGCCATCTTGTGGGCCCATCCAAGATTGCAGTAACTGTATGGCGAGCTGCGAATGTGAGTTAGGGGTGGGAGGATCGATTGACTTTGGCGACGCCGCTTTATGCCTCGGAACGTTTGGGCGGACTCTGGTCTACCAAGGGTTTCGACCGCTGGGATGTGATTGGGATTTGTAAGGTGGGTGACGTGTACTCGAACGGTTGTGTGAAGTCGTTCCAGGCCCTCCAGGCGGAATATGGTTTGAGTGGTAGGGAATTTTTTCGCTACCTGCAGGTCCGGCACGCCCTCGCCTCAGTCTTGGTTCCTGATGAGGCCCTGCCTGAATCTTCCCCCCTCGAGGACCGTGTCCTTGATGGGCATCTTCCCGATAGCACTATTTCTCTGATTTACAAGAAATTGATTAATAATCGGGCGGACTTACTGGTCCGACTTCGGGAGGCTTGGGTTGGCGATGGGTTGGAACTGGACGACGAGGATTGGCAGTCGGCACTCTCTTCTCCCAAGGAGGTGGCCATTCCTGCCCGTCTCTGTTTGGTTCAACTTAAGATTCTTCATCGAGTCTATGTCACTGGTCCGAGTCTGGTTACGATGGGCTTTTCTTCGGATGGGCTATGTAAGCGTGGATGTGGTTTGAGTGCGACCTTTTTACATATCCTTTGGGAGTGCCCGGTTGTAGCTGCTTACTGGACTGCGGTGCTTGAGGTGATGACTGTTGTGACGGATGTGGCCCTGCGGCCGGAGCCTCGACGATGTCTGTTGAATGTGTGGGAGCCCACTGACTACTCTGTGGCCCAGACCAGATGGGCTACCCTTGGTTACATGATTGCGAAGCGGGATGTCGCGCAACTCTGGGGCGCTTCCAGGCCCCCTGAGGTCTCGAAGTGGGAAGACAACATGGACTGGTCCATGTTTCGTGAAAAGACGGTTTATGTGGCCTGGGGCAGACCCAGGGCGTGGACGAAGGTTTGGGGCCAGTGGAATGATTATCGTGGGGGTATTTGCACCCCTCCCCTTGTAGACACTGCTGAGATTGTCCTTTCTCCCTAGACTAGCGTTCCCGGAACCTTTCCATAAGGTTTTTTATACTTCCGGTTCTCCCCGCTGCTCCCCTCCCCCCCTCCCGACTTGATTGGAGCCTCCGGGCTCTGGGTGTGTTCTCCTGATCGTGGACCGTCCCCTCCGTTCTTTGGGCTGACCTTAATTCTCGTGCATTCGCCTTTTAGTGTTTGTTTTTCTTTTTGTAAAAAATAAAAATACAAATTGTTCTGTGATAGCTGTAGAGTAATGCTTTGTACAAGAGCTGTGCCTAACCGCGGGTGTACATTTTTATTTCATGCATTGTGCCTTGTTATTAGCGGCCAGCCCGTGAGGATGTAGGCCCATTCTTGTACCTTTCTATGCTTACTCCAATAAAGGTTTTTGAACAAAAAAAAAAATACACATTTTGCAGACAGCTATTATGCCCAGCGGCAATGGTGTCCATGTCTGGTGGCAATGTGACAATTAACTGGGTATAGTCTGCGTAGGATAGCATCTTCAGGCTGTAGGAACAAATAACGTCTACGAATGGGCAGTTATAAATGTTAAAAAGCGTTGAGTCCTGCAGAACTCCACAAAGCAACTGATGGCTAGATGACAAGAATGAGCCCTCACTAACCTGAAAATTGCACTTGTCCAAGAATGAGGCAAGCCACCTAAGGGCTGTTCCTGTGATACCAGCTTATTTGAGTCGATGGAGAAGAATAGGGTAGGAGACCGTATCAAAAACAGCACTCAAATCCAGAAGGATCAGTGCTGCTGATACACATTGATCATTTTTAGATCTTCTGTGGTCCTCAAAAGAGCTGTTTCAGTACTATACCCAGCACGAAAAACTGTCTGGGTAGGATGAAGAATGTTATTAATTTCCAAATAATCTGTAATATTTTTATAGATAATTTTTTCCAAATTTCTGCTAACCCCTGGTAGTAAATAGATGGGCATGTAATTACTTATTATCTCTGGATCTTAGGGGCTGATTATGGTGGCGGCCGGACTCACGTCTGACCGCCATTGTATCGGGGATGGGACCGCCCGACAAGCTGTCGGCAGTCCTGCACCCTGTATTACGATGCCACAGCCTTCAAGGTGGTCTTAAAGTGCATTTTTTGTATTGCGGCGTGTGCTGCAGGCTGCAGCAAAGGCCGCAGTCCAAGAAACGCATATTTTGCATATACCTGGAACTATGTGGTATGCAGCATGCAGTGCCTCCCACATGGTGCAGGGATATGTAGGGGGCAACATAGGTGCCCTCCAGGTCCCATGTCTGGAGACCAGGGGGTAAGGGGACACATTAGAGGCCCCCAATTTCCCTTTACACCAGCCTTTTCATGGCGAGTTCACCACCTTGAAAGGGCCAGCAGAAACTGCCATTGTTGTGCCTACGGTGGTGCCTGAGCAGGCACTTCCACCATTGTAGGCATTACATACCTTCCCACAATCCAAAGGGCTTCTTGAGCCTTTCAGATTAGTGTTGGACGGCCTTTCAGCCCCCGACCATCCACCTGCCACATTCGGATTGTTGTGGGCGCATGGTCAGGGGGCTGAAAGACTGTAGTTTCTTGTTGAAATCCAACACAGACTTCCTTGAGTGAATTGAGGGACCTCCAAGAGGAAGTCCCAGAGAATGAGATTATAAAAAGAATTATCAAGATGTTTGAATTACTCTTGAGTATAAATATATTTTACCCGATTCAATGTTAAAATGCATGGCTAGGTATTTATGTAATCCTCCACATCAAGGGAGAAATGCCAGGACTGTAAAACTTTCAATAAGCATTTATCACATTTCTGAAGTATTGCAGAAGATTTATCTGCCTATTCTCTAAATGGGATGAGGCCTAACCCACCCAGAGATCAGATAGCATGACAGTTGCCAAGCTTTTCTTGAGTTCTGTGCAAACTATTGATGGACGGAATGCTGAAGAAATCAAGCATTCAACTCCACTCATGAGCTCTGGGTTAACTCCATCATTCTTTGGCTCACCATGCCACCCCAGTTTGAACCCAGCCATATGCAAATCAGTCTTGGCCCTGCTCCTCATGGGAACAGTCCAGCCCAAACTGCCAAGCCAGGGACACCCTTGAGTGGAAACAAGCTTCCTGGCACCGGTATCACCCCTCATCAGCCAGGCTAGCTTTAATCCAGTGGCATAACAGGCACACGACCCACACCTGGGCATACCCATCCCACTTAGGGTGAAAAATGCTGCGCAAGCAAATGATGGACGAAATGCTGACAATGGATTTAGCCCAGATATCTTGAATGGGAGTGAGTGTTTGAAAGGTATCAGCTCTCTATCCATCATCTTGTTATGTTTACTAAGCTTTTGTTGAGGGAATTAATTTTGGCCTTCCGACTTCAATGGAGACAAATCGTGGCTCCCATTTTAAAAATGAAACTTTCAAATTGATTTGTATAGCTGCCCACGTTGATCAATGGTTCCATTGTGGTTATCATTGTCAATCATCTGGTATTGTAAAGCGGATCAATGGGACCATAACAACAGGCTGTCCAAAGTGTAAGCATCAACCAGTTTGAAAAGGCCAGGTGCTATTCCTCTCACCCCATGAAGTTTTAATTGGCGTGCAATGTGAGTATGGGTGTACCTAGCATCTGTGTATGAAGAAGAAGAAGAAGAAGAGACAGATACAGAGAATTGAAGTCCAATAAACTGTTGCCAATTCATTTTTTAAAATGAGCTAAAATAAGAAGACTATGATTGATTGGTTAGGTAGAACCGTCGCACTCCTAAGGTATTCCGATGGTCAATATGTTGCACAAGGTATATGGGTGCTATTTGGTGAACCTCGTGAGTGAGAGGTGAGTAAACAAATATGCTAGCGTTGGTCAGTCTGTGAGCAACGCCCCCAAATGCACTCCATCAATAATGTTTACAAGAAACCCTTTGTGAACAATATTGTTTCAATCTTTTAATAAAGTTATTTATTTTGAATTCATTTGTCTTTCTTTTTCCTTTTCTTATATTTTTAGTGTCCTGATATTACATTCATATCAAAAAAGTTCAGCGAATCAATGTTATTCCTGCCCAATGCATTTCGGGCTTATTGCCCTTCCTCAGGGGGTTCATTAGCTGTTAGGAAGAATGTACACAACATAAAATACTGTCAGGATTCTAGAATGCAAATTCTGAGCAAACATGTTATAATACATAGTTTGTAAAATGACCTTATATCCCAGTTGGTCCGTTGGATGTATCAAACAAACAGTGAATTGATGTGTTACTGTGTGACCTAAAAAGAACCACAGTGCCAGGTTAAGTGAATCTATGTGAAACGAATACCGCGAAAAAGCGTACAACCTCGAGCTTGCTTAATAGCTCTAGAGTGAAAATAATGCAAGCGTACCTGAAAATTATCGATGTATGTGGAGCGCGTTCTCCAACTTCCTTAAACTGATATTCAAGGGTCTAAAGCCCCCCACTGTTCTAGAAATGTTTGGGAGATTTTTCCCTGACTTACCTCTCCTTCGGTACCCCGGACCGTCTTCTGGCTGCCCCAAGCGGTAACCGGCAGGAGAGTGCGCGACCTATTTAAACTCTGTATAACAATAGAAGTGGATGCAGCTGGCTTCACTAATTTTGACGCATCTTGAACGCATCACCACGCAGTGAGGAATGATGGGAAATGTAATCTCACGTACCTCCGTAGACACCACATTAATAGACTACAATATCGTGAAGGCTCATGGGAAATTTAGTGTTCACTGAGCAAAGTCTGGTGAACTACCCCTTTGACTGTACTAAACTTGTGGCATTCTGAGCGCATCATTGCGTAGAGAGCAGTGAAACAATGTGGTGTCCTAACACATTATCGACACCATTCATTGCATAGCTGCAATTTACCAAACCGGCGTAGACGCCGCATCATTGAACTACAAAAAGGCAAAGACTCATAGGAAATGTAGTTTTTCCTTTCTGAAAGAGTGCAAAACAGTGACTGCGCTGATTTCATGGCCTCTATTAGTGTATGTTCCCACAGTTACCAGCTTAAAAACTACAAAAGTAGTGTGAAATTTGGTGTCCCAAATGGTTGTCGACACCTCTTTGCAAAACTACAATTATCCTGGAGGATGATGGGTAATGTGGTTTTCCTTACCTTTTACCTCCGTTCTGCGAAATGGTTTTGTTTATACAGTATACTGACTTGCACTAGATCTTGGTTGCTGATCCTTGCGGTACATGCTCTCTCGGTCCACAAACAATACACACAACAGAAGTAGACATAGGTACTGCCAAACCTTGGCGGCAATTAAAACATACCAACTGCAACAGTGAAAAGTAATTTAACTTATCAGTTGCCCATGCCAATTGAAAAATGCCTGGATGACGACTCGTCAATGGGGCATAATACCCTAAAAAAATTTGTATTTTCTATAAAATAAGATGCGCTATCTTCACCCTTCATCTACCTGTCAGATTAAGACTTCTTGGGAATTAATTTTAAATGGGGTGTAAACTGATTGATGGTATATTCCAACAATTCCATTAATCCAGATTTTTTCCTCCCCACAGAGTGGTGCCTCACGCCCTGAGCTGCTGCCAGGAGTGGTGAGGATTTCACCCATATATGAACGGGTAAGAAAATGAACTTTAAAAATATCTTGAATGCACAAATTATTAAGAAATGATAGGAACATATATGGTAAAATAGTTCCTTTAGTGATACAACATTTTTTTGAGTACATACTGATATGATTAAAGTATTAACATGGAATAGAAAGTCACTGTGTTTATCTTTTCCCAGGTGACAAGACAAATGCTGTAGATTCTTCGCAATGAAGACCACAGGTGATTGTAGGTTGTAACGTTCCACCTAGGTGTTGTTACTGTATTTAGATTTTGTTTCACACACACTTTTTTGCAGTAGAATTATCATCTAGGTCCTGAGGAAGTCCAAGATCGGAGTACGATCGTCATGGCTGAAACATGTAGACCCTCTTTGTAGATCAATGCATTTGCAAATTCATTCGGATCGCGAAGCAATAACCATGAAATTTATTTTTTCGGTTGGTAGTCAATTTTAATGTCACTTTAATACCTTTGTTGGCACTGCAAACACTTCACCCCACATACGTTTTTTACATGCTTCAGAGATCTTAGGAGATCAGACCAACTGTCCCTCTTTAAAACATCTGTGAGCTCCTCCCTCATAGTGAGGGGGTAGCAGCCCTTGGTTGCACTAGGAATTGGAACTAAGAGGAGATCCCAGATGATGAAGCATGCCACCTCAGTGGGTGATGGGATTCTGTCCTTTTAAATGGGACTCCTTCCATGTTCTCACACTATAGTCGTGTCAGTATCATTTGTGCTTTCAAACTGCTCCTTGTAGGAGTTTTATAGACCCGCGGATTTAATATGTTTATAAAAGTATTTAAGTGGGGATTGTGTCCGCGTAGGTCTTTAAACTTTTCCCTGAGACCCTCTATTGCCTTGTGTGTTGTTGCATTCATTGAACTGCCAATTGTTAGCAGTGCCCAATTCAGTGCTACACAGACATATTGTGAGCTTTTGTTAAAGTTCTTCTTCAACGTTTGTTCAGGCAGTGAGTTTTGAGTATTACGAGTCATTCAGGAGTGCAGAAAGAACCAAATATAGAGACTATCCTTTTGGAGCATACAGCGCGCAGTTGGGACAATCTTTTGCAGCGCAACTAATTCAATCTACTACTAACAGTTAAATCAGCACAGGAAAGTTACTAGTAGATATAAATATATGTATTTATACTTACCAAGTTTATAATCCCTCTGATTCCTTGAGTGTACTGTGCCAGCATCTAGTAGGGAAACAACAAGACTGAACTAATACTGACAAGATTACCATAGCATCTTAAGTAAAGAAATTACAATAATAAGACAAATATGAGAGAAGCAAATTACACTGTTATTACAGGTAAAAGAGATGTAAGGAATCAAAGGATGAGAGTGAGGGAACATTAGCTGAAGAGAACGGGTAGGTTGGGAAGGGGCAGTGAGTAGTAGTAATTCTGTGCTTTGTGTTTACAGATGTGTGGAAGCCGCAGTCAGGTATTTCAGTAGAATGACACTGCAGTGGCAGTCTCTCTTTACTCCCATTACCCTTTCCGACTCTTTACTGCGAATTGATTTACATCGGCTGCAGTGGAGTTGGGAAGTTGGGAACAGTTCTTCTGATCCTGTGGGAGCAAGGTTCAGATACTCAGCTTTGACACTCTGATCCTCATGATCCCATCCTCACTGCAGGGCAGGTAGCCAGGTCACTATAGGGAGTCACAACCAGCAAGGGATGTTGTACGTGTCAGTAATAACAAACTTTGAAGGATCCAGTTCATATCCAGAGCAGGACTCAGACAAATGAATTCCTTCCATACTGTCTCTATCATGCACCCAGGTCTGCTTGCACACACACCTTAATTCAATACATTGGGCCACAACTATCTTGGGGACCCGTATGCTTTGTTAGGGCCTGTTTACATGTCTCAGGTGGACCTGTGGCATTCCCCCACCACTGTTTACTGAGGCCAGTCAGCAGGGCATGAGGTAGGATCCCTACCTGTACAGTCAGGACATGGTCTCAAAATGTCCTACTTGGAATTACAGTTGTCAAAAAGGTCTAGAGTAATAAGGGTACACACTGAGCATGCTTCTATTCTAAATACACATAAAGGATGGTTCATGATCCAAAACCTTGGAAAGGAAGACCCACATCTAAATATTAAGACAATGTCTCACATACAATAGAAAGAGACAGGGAATTGCGTTTGGTGGCATATAGGTCAATGCATGTAGTACACACGAGTCACAAGACATTTCAACATCACTTACTTTCATCACATGATCATGTCTTGGTAACAAATTGGTATGGATGTAAATCATCTTTTATTAAACAGGTTATGCAGATCCCATCTGCTCTGCATAACAAACATTCCTCACTGAGTCATGTATACCATAACAAGAGCATATGGTACAATATTGAACAACTTCAAAACACGATAACCATAACAAGATAGATGAGCAGAGAGGGATCCTGGGCATTTAGAAGGTCAGCATCCCACATACCTCACAGTTCAGACATGGGGGGATGAGACCATGGCCTCTAGTACAAAAGCCACTGTTAACAGTCAACATTTTTGCATATGTGGATTCTAAGAGACCCCCCACCCTCCACGTGATTGAAGGAGGAGATGTCAGGCATCCAGTCTTCCTCACATGACGGAGTAGCTGCTCCATCTATCCCATGTCAGGACTACCTCGATAGGTCTTGATCATGTATACATGAGCTTGGCCCTTCAAAGTCAAGTTTCTCCTGTAAGTCCTGTAACAAGTTGTCCTACAGTTGTCCTACAGCCTACTTATTGCAACCTGTGGAGGCACACGACTTACTCCATGTACAGCGCAGTTGCCTTGGCCCTACTCCATTAGAGAGTTGCTGATACCAAGTGTTGCAGTGTTGGGAGTGCAGTGGCCTAACAATGCATGCAAATGGCTTTGCATGATATGAGCATTTACAAATCCATTATTTCATTGGATACCTTTAAAACCTCACCTGCATGAATATCTCCAGCAGAATCCCCTCCAATAGAAGGAGGTTGACTCAACCCATCACTGTGTCAAGTACATCTGTGACTCTGGACCTTAGGTTCGCATCACACAGCCATGCCCAGAACATATGTATCACATCCAAATTAGGTGCATCACATCGCGGACACAGAGGGCAGAACACAAACTTACAGGGTAGTACAGCGGGGGTGAGACATGTCCTGTGCTGGGTGTCGAATTGAATGTACTAGAGTTTGGCATGACAACATACTGTACATCTGTAGTGATTAGTGCATCCTTACTCCAAGGCCGTGAATGCTCATACTATATCAGTGTCTCATAGCCAGCAAATGGGTGACAGTCATCATGTGTGCAAAGCTATTAATAAACAAGGTCACCAGTCCCCGACCTCCACCCATGACATGCAGGCAGTGGGTTAGGGGATGATGCTCTGGTTCAGTGTTTGTCACTCTCGACAGGTTTCCCATCTCTGCTATCATTGTGTCATATGCCAAGAAATGGCCCACCAGAATGTCACGATCTTCCTGCAATGGGCCAAAGGTAATGTGCTTCTGGACCCTGAATAGTTCTCGACTGAGGTCATGCTGTCAGTCCTTCCCTAACAATGCTTGTATGGGACAGTTATAGAAAGTGCAGACCAACAAATGGAGAGTATGAGATCATGTTCATCAGTAACCTTAGGCCCTTATAGTAAAAATAAGCCACTTTCACCATGCTGTCAGCTCCACAGGAGAGCTGCGCTCCAGGGAGAAACATTGATTTGCCATCTCCTGTGCCCTGCATGTTGGGAACATGCCCACTTCATACAATTGACTCCCAACCAAACATCACACTGACCATTGCAGCGGTGCTGCCATGTAAAATTTCAAAGAAACTGCACACCCAGGACACTCTTTCACAGTAGCAGATGCAGCCTGTGCAGAGCCACACTTATCCTTCTCCTATTGCAGATCAACCCTTGCAGCATGGTGCCCAACTCCCTGGAGGTGGCATGAGGCACAGCCACAGCTAGGTGATGTGAAAAATACAAGATGCAGGAGAGCATTACCATCTTGGAAAGTGATATACATACTTGTGCTGTAACTGGGAGAGTGCTACAAAAATCCATCTGTGGACATAAGGAGGATATGGGCCTGGTCAGATTTCCACAATAGGATTGTTTGCATCATGACAGTTACAGATCCCTAAGTACCTAAACATTCGAAGCTCCCACATCACCCGCTGCTCAGCCGCAATTAGCTCTTGTGGAGGATATTCCACACAGAAGGGGAAAAACACAGCACTTGGCCCAGTTAACACCCAGACTCAACACACTCTGGATATCTGATAGTCTCAGAGAAATATCTGGAATTTCCCTGCAGATATACTGAATATAGAGCAGCTTGTCGTCTACATCAATGGATGCTACATGTACCTCATCGCCTAGTGGAACTCCCCAATCTTACCACCCTTAACAAAGCAGCTACATTGCCAGGGCAAAGAACAGTGGGAAAGGGCCTGGCCCTGATAATTCACCCTGACCAATATAAAGAGGGTGACATGTCTTTTCAAAACCTGACTTGGACAGTTGGCTCGGTAGGAAAAAGACAAATATCTTGTTGCAGCCGCCATGCAATGGGCAGTTTTGACAGCGTGGTAAACAGGTATTCGCAATCAGCGGTATGGAATGCCTTCAGTAAGTCCAGCATTAAGCAGGCTACGTAGGGCCACCTACCCTGGACCAACTGCAGCACCCTATTTTGCCTATGAATATTAAGTGCTGTGAATCAATCAGAGAAATAAAGATTTTGGACCCTATACACAAGATGCTGCATGTGTACCAGCAGGCGAGGTGCCACTACCGTACTAAGGTATCAAAGTCCATTGCTAGCATGGACATTGGATAGTAGGACATCAGTTTGGTAGGGTCAGTGTTAGGTTTTACCAATGATCCCAACAAGTACTTCCACATGGATTGCGATTGTCTCCCATTACTAAAGGTGGCATGAGAGAGCTACAGTCACTTGGGGGCAAGTAAAAGTACATAGGCCTTGTAGAGCTTGGATGGAAGGTCGTCCAACCCCGGAGTTGTCAACATGGCAGTGCGCATAATCACTCTGTGTATCTTCTGTACCATCTAATGGGTTGTTCATCACTGCACGTGATGTAGGATCAAATACAGGCAGATTAAATCCAATTAGGAAATATCTACCTTGCGCACAGACTATGGGGGGAATGTATTGGCCACAACAATACACAGTGAAGGATTCAGGGATGGCTGCCTGAATAGTGTGCATGCGGTGCAGGGGATCCCCAATTATCTTCATGTGCTGGGTTGTAGTTATGCCATGGAGGAAGTATGCCAGGAGTTGCCCTGACTGATCTCCTTCGCGTGCATCTCAGTTTGTTATGTTTCAAAATAAAAGCAAAGCAGTTGCTCAATGAGATGGGTGTGGTGTGCCTGAGCATCTGTCAGCGTGGGTAACATCCCAGGCTGCAACTGGACCGCAGCCTCCTGCTGGCCTAGTGGTGCCTCTGTTTCCATCAAAGACTTGTGGATATTAGCCCTAGCCCCCACCAAAGCCCCAAGCACATGCATCTCAGTACTGCTTTCAGTGCTTTCTACTCTAACAAACTACAAGTGGCTGTGTCCCAGTTGTCAGTGAAATAATTGGAAATGGATTCCCTCAGTAATTCACAAAATGCATGGGGCAACAGCAATGTAGCATGTGTAGAATGGGGGTCGTTGCACACTACACCCAATGTGTATGTGTGTAGAGTTATGCTCTGAGAATGGTCTTCACAGGTATTCAGCATCTAGCACCTCAGTCTGTAGTGTGTGGTGATAACAAATATTCCCAATCAGAATGTGCAGATTGTACTGCAGAGTAGTAGAAGTACTTCTGGGGCTCAAGATGTAGGATCCACCAACAGTGTCAGAGGGACCAGTGCGCAATCCCTTGTGTAAGGCATGCTGACAGCACTGGAGAGGATGGCAGGGGGATGAAGCACAGTTAATCTGTGGCTCTTGGACACAATTGAAAGTGCCATCTTCAAGCAAAGGGATATGGGTACACCTCGTGAGGATGTGAGATAGGCACAGAATGAAGTTCGGTATGCCCGCATTCGGCACATAAACACTGCCCAATAATATTTGCAAACATCAAGGAGGCCCTCTACAAAGACATATTGCACTCAGGCTCCATGGCAGTGTCTAATGTACAAAATGGGACCCCTGTACAGAGCTAAACAAGGGCTCTCCTTGTCAAACAAGAGCAGAGGATGCAAAAAGAATGTCTCTGCAAGAACTTCTGGCACTGTGTCCCAAGCTCCCTCGTCACATGGGTCTCTTGTAACAGTGCAATGTTTTTTCCCAGCGCATCTTGATATATCATCATAATGCGTGTCTCTTCCTTGTTGTCCCCATACATCTGACATTCAAAGTCATAATGCCATGAGTACCCTTACATGTGTAGTGTACTGGGAAGTGTGGGAAGGGGTTTCTGGAGTAGCCTGCTCCCAGGAGGGCTACGAACACACATCCTGCAGTTATTACTTGTGGGGCTATGGGCCCTAATCGATGGCCTGCCCTTCAAAGGATCTGCATCAGGAATGAAAACATAAACCATCAATATCTCCACCCCAGGGCAGTATCCAAAGGGAAGACTATGCAACCAGTGACAACATCAACCTACAAAGTGAAACCTAGGAGCCATCCCACACACAACTCAGCCAAGGCATGCAGAGTGGGGGGAACGTGTCCTGTGATGCCAATAGGTTTCACATTTGCTAGTGGACTCCTAGCGTCCATTTCTAAAATCTGTAATGAACAATCAGTGGCAGACAGAAAGCAGCAGATAACACAAACTACCTCCCTAACTTTCATCTGGCAATTGTTTTTGCTTGCTTACTTCTACTTATCCTCTCCATGGGTACCTTTCCACATTACCTCTTGGCCAGCATATTCTCTACTTGTGCTGATCTGACCCCTCTCACATCCACCTCAAAGTACTTGCGCATCTCTCAATATATCCTTTATCCACAAGCGCCCTACAATCACCCTCTGTTACTGTCATTCTTAACACCATTTCTTGCGTTTAAGTTCCACACTTGAACCCTTACTATTTCACCCAGACTCTCACATTGTCATTCTTGTGCTGTACCTCTTACATCCACACCTACATTCCCTGCACAACTATTCACCTCTATGTACGCAACAGCTCTCCGATTCATGCTATACATACAATGTACTGTACTCATCACCTCCTCAGCAGACGATAACCGTATCATTTCAAATTTAGCCCTCTTATTCCCATCTCTTCCCTTTACACTGGCTTTGAGACACTCATTTTTGCCAAGTTGCACCATTATACCCATGTCTTACATTCACTCTTAACACCATACCACATCTCTCACCCTGACAATTACATTGCTCAATGAATCTGGCCTTTTTCATTAGCCTCTCACCATTCACTCACTGTACTCTGCCTAAGGCTTACTAATTTTGATGAGACAAACTAGAGTATCCACATATTCAAACCTTTCATCTCTACATCCTGCTTCCTAACTTACACAACTGGTGAATTCCCTTGACATTCACATATCCACTCTGTTTCCCGAAAAACCTTTTACCTTTTCTCACTGTGTCTCTCTTACATCCATATCTTAGTTCCATGCTCGATACCTCTATTAACTTCTGCATATTAACAACTACCTTACTAAATGATGCTGCCTTTATCACAGCCACCTTTCATTATAGTGCCACATACTTCAGCTCTCATCTCCTGCCAGCCTCTTACCTTGTCTAGCTGGTTCGACCTCTCTCACATCTACCTATTCCTTGCATACCTCGCCCAGGCACCCAGGCTTTATCAAAGTCTGGGCGGAGTGCAAATAACCTCCACCGCACTACGCGACGGTCAGGGAGCAGCAGAGTGCGTTAGATAAATGCAGTTCTCTGTGATTTTCAGTGGCAGGTGCTTGTCCGCTCTGTGCAATCATTGCGAACAGCCCCATGTGCAGCGCAAGTGGGCACTGCTTCCTTTCTGCCACTCAAGTAGATTTTTACTCAAGCGACTGCTTTCTCAACGCAAATGGAAGTTTTCTCAACGCAAGGAACTGCGAGCATACGAACCACTCACAACTACCAAAGGCTCGCAATATATCGACTCTATTATATTCTGGGGTCGATATATTGACGATTGTATTTTACTGTGGTCTGGTTCGGAGGAACTACTAAATAACTTTTTTACATTTCTTAACACGAATTCTTGGGAGATCAGGTTTACTATGCAACACAGCCAAAAGAGCATTGAGTTCCTTGATCTAGAATTCTACATTGACAACAACACCTTACAAAGTAGACTCTATAGGAAACCTACCTCTTGCAATGCAATTTTACATGCATCCAGCTCGCATCCATCAAACCAAATACATTCCATTCCATATGGAGAATTCTTACGAGCTAGACGTAACTGTAGTGATCCAACAGAATTCAATAACTGTATCTCAGACATGACTAATAGATTCCTCAGGAGAGGGTATTCAGAGACAACTGTGAATCAAGCCAAAAAAAGAATCGGAAAAATTAAGAGACCTGACAGTCTAGTCAAACGTACTAAACCCGAGTCCGCCTCTAACAATATAAGACTCATAACCGAGTTTAACGCTATACACAATGTTGTGAAAAAAAGCTTTACCAAACATTGGAATCTTTTAAAAACAGACCCCCAGGTGAGGGTAATGATTCCTGACAAGCCATCGATCACATATAGAAAAGGTCTAACACTCAAGAATAGACTCAGTCCCACTGTCCCACGGTACATTACCATCAATACCTGGATGACCAAACTAAGTACCGGCTTCTTTAGATGCGGTTTTTGTACCATGTGCAGATGGGGCAAACATAGTACCAAAACATTTGTGGGGTTTGATGGGACCACATACAATATCAATCATAACATTTCCTGTTTGACCAAATTTGTGGTTTACATTATAGAGTGCCATCGTGGCAAATATTACGTAGGTAGCACCATCAGAGCCCTTTAAGTTAGGATGTCTGAACACATGAGGGCCATACAGAAAAGAGATCCAAAATACCCAGTGGCACTACATGTCGCTGATTGTCAATCTATGGAGGATGAGGGTAAAGTACGGTTTTACGGTATAGATGTTATTCCACGAAACATTAGAGGTGGAAATCGTGAACTAACTCTCAGACGTAGGGAAGCAATGTGGATCATGCGTTTACACTGTATTGAACATGGGCTCAACTACGATCCGGAATTACAATTTTTCTTAGGTGATTGAAACATTAAGAAATGTAACAGCAACACAATGCTTTATGATAAGTCACAACAGATACTACAAAGCAATCTGAGGATATATGCTTCTCTTTTAGCATTGTTCTTCAAGTATTAGATTTAGAAATTGCATTTCTGTAATGTTATTTGCAATCTGTATAGGTTATCTCCATATTTCATTTGTAACAACTGTAATATTAGACTTGGGATAACCGTAGATATTGTTTAAGATATTTTATGATGTAACAAGTAGTATCTTTTATTTCCAAAGTAATGCAGAAATAAGTAAGTTTTAACTTAAATATCTGTATTAAGTCACTCGGAGTGGGGTGAATCACACGTTTTTCACGAAATACCGAAATTGGATTAATCACCACTTTTTAAACACTCGGTACATGATGCACATTGTGAGTCCTCGTATCTTTCGAACGTTCTACAAAATGTTTACAAATTCAATGTGCACAAAAGTTAGAGAATATGTGCAACTCTTGGCATCTCTGTTAACACATGTGCCCTGTCAATAACGGTCAATGATCTTACAGCACCATAGACAATACCGGATAAATAAATTACATATGGATAAGCCGATCACACATAAAGTGTGACCGCATGACCGATGGTTTCAACTTATATAATATATCTATATTTAAAAAGATAACCTCTCACCCGTTCTTTTGTTTTCCTATAAAGACATTCATCTTTACAAAAGGAACTTTTAATCAAACTTTTATATATTTCTGAACCACAAGCAAAACCGGCACTATTATGCGGTTTCTCGCTCTAGTCTTTTTGCATCACACACTACTTAATCCCACTTCGTTTTCCGGTCACATGACCGTATTCGGAAAACGGCGACCGGGAAACATAGGAGGAGGGATAACGCGTTCACGGTGAGTGTCTCTCTCGATAGTGAGCTGAAAGTATTCAAGTTTAATGACATGGCAACAACCTAGGACTTCTCTTTAATATTTTGCCTGTAATTATTTTATCGTAGACTATCCGGCATCAGGTAGCAATCACCAGACCCCGAAATTGACACAGTTTCCCCTCCCGTTCCACGGCTTGGTACACACACATATCAAGGTACTTCACTATCTATCGCTTAGACATGCTTGTTATTTTGTTAGTATATAACAGAATCCGTGTCTGATCCTAGGTTTGGTAATTTTTGTCTTTTATCTCAGCATTATTCGAAAAACACGAACTTTCGAGTGACTGCTTGACAGCATTTGAAGACAAGACACACCTGTGATTCAATTCATTTACTCACAACCACAGTGAGTAAGAGAAACCCCCCCATCTTTTTAAGGTCCCTTGGTCTACCTCGTGATCTAATGTTTGTAATTAGACCATTATCACCACGGACAGGCTGACTCTTATCAGTCTCATCGTGTCCATGTATTTTGTCCGTAGGAGGGAGCCACCACACCTGGGACCCTTTTGACAAATACGAGTCTTCCGTTCATTATTTCATCGCCATACCAGCATTTCTATATAATTTGAAAGAAATCTCCAACAACATCACGGTGAGAGGCCATAACAATTTAACTCATGATGCCTTGTGGCATTTTTTGGTGCTGACAGATAATGCAATGTAGTTTTCAATATATCGTCCAGGATATAAAAAATTGGATGATATTTTCCAGCCGCCCCCAAATACTTATATTTTCCCCTTTTTTATCACCTTCTCTACTACAGCAACCAGTCTGTAAAGAGGCACCCACCGGGACAGAATTGTCTCTAGGTTGTGTCTTAAGGTATGCGATTTTTCGAATTTTCGAATAGAGCTACTTTCCTACACAACTTTGTCTAAGATTGGGTGGGCATGCGTGCATGACACGACGCACTGAGAATAAACAATCATGGAGTGCATGCCTGTCCTAACACCAAAAACTTTCACAGGTCCTTGTTGGTTCTACTGTTCTTTGCTCTTGCTTTTATCTCTTGGTAAGGCTGTAACTCTTTAACACCTTTGTTTGCCAAATCAGTCTTTTTGTAAAATGATATGGAGTACCTTTACTCATTTAAAATATAATTTGATGTAATACAATGTCTCTAGGTTCTCCACACCTAGTACACTACTCACCAACTTATGTTTCTTTCTACGGGATTTTCCATGGGAATTTTCTTTCTTTACTGCTATGTTTCATTTGACACAACAGTCACCAATCACCAATACACACTTAGGTGTGTTCCTGTGTTAAAGTGTAACCAAATGCCTAATCAAGAATGTACATGTCTGTACACAACCCAAGTACGTTGTACCCACACTATTGTGCTTCCTCCGCAGCCCTGAGGAGTCGCGGTGATTTGTTCCCACGCGACGAAACACGTGTCGGCTGGCTTACGGAACCAATAAACCTACATCAGATTCCTTAAACATACGGTTTTGGATTGCAGTTGTCGTGATTTAGCTCTACATTGTGAACATTATTGTGATTTGACTACATTATCTTTATACTTGAATTTGTGTGTGCGAGGGCTTTGCAGTTTTACTCACAATGAGAAATCTGACCGCCTGCGTTGAGAAATCTCACAGGGAGGTTGATTTTCCACGCTCGTGCTCGCCAACTTGATGTTGCTGATCGCAAACAAGGAACAATCTTGCCAGTAGGTGGATTTTCCTTGCTCGTACTCGCCAACTTGACGTTGACGAATACAAGCGTGTAACTCCACGAGCGAAGTTCACTGCCCAGACTTAGCTTTAACCCGTTTTTCAAGGTCTGACATTCTGATATCCACACCCCAGCATTTTCAACAATTCACATTTTAATAATAAGGATACTCTACGTGTCCTATCCAAGAACTTCCTTTGACCATAACTCCTTCCTTCCACTCTTATCTAAATTGTTTCTTGTTCTGGCCCTATTACATCTGAGTCTCCCCTCCATGCACAAAATGTCAACACAAATCATTCTCACCTCTCCCCTTGTTTAACTAGCTCAGCCCCTCCAACATTAAACTATCAAACAACATGTGCAGCTATGCTTCAAATTTCAACACCCACCTCCTCCTTTGACTGTCAATATAGTGCATGGGTGAAACACAGGCTCCTGTAGCACATGCACAGCAGACGGACCCACAACACTTCTGGGGACTCACAGTCCACTCGGCTGACCACATGTAGCACACGGCAATCCACTAGCCCTAACAACCCTCCAAGTTCATCTCTGTGTGATCTGGGCTAGCATCAAGCATTTCTCAAAACTCTTTCCCAATTTTAAATACACAAATGACTATATACACACCTATCATATGCTCAACCTCAAATGCTGTGTGGGTAAAATAGTATAGTCATAGCTTGTAGAAACAAAAGATTTGTCAGTCAAAAAGTGTGAACAAAACCCAAAGCGCATCCCTTTTTCATTCTTCTTCCTCTGCCCGCATCCTTGGTGAGCAGTGCCCATTGGGCTACAATGGCATAATAGCTGTCCCATAGGATTCACTGATGTTCATTCAGGCAGAGGCAGGTGCCAGTCACATCCATAGCATCCTCAAGTGATGTGACTATTTGCTGTCATTATTCCAATGCATTGTTTGTGCCAAGTGAGGGGTGACAGCAAGGCAAGCATTGCAGGAAAAAAAAAACTCAAATTGAACATTCTCATTCAAGTTTGTAAACTGAAAGGCTGTTTGTGCCAAACATATCAAACACAAGGAGATGATGGACAGAGTGCTGAAACTTTTCAGACACTAACCCCCAGTCACAGATCTGGGTTGAATCCCTCATTGTTCTTTATCTCACTTGGCCACCCCAGTTCAGACACAGCTATATGCAAATCAGTCTTGATCCTGTGCCTCATGGGAACAGTCCAGCCCGAACTGCGGAAGCAATGTCTTCCCTAGACCGTAAACAAGCAACCGGGTATCAGTTTCGGGGTAACACCCTTCATCAGCCAGGCTATCTTGAATCCAGTGGCAAAGTGAGCAAGGGATTGACTTCTGGGCATACCCTGACAACTTAGGGCAAACAAAGCAAACACAAGGAGATGGTGGATGGAGCGACAACATTTTTCAGACATGCACCCCAGTCACAGATCTGGGTTGAACCTATCATCATTCTTTAGCTCACTTCGCTATCCCAGTTCAGACACAGCTATGTGCAAATCAGTCTTGACCCTGTGCCCTATGGGAACAGTCCAGCCCGAACTGCAAAGCCATGTCTTCCCTGGACTGGAAACAAGCATCCTGGGACTGGTTTAAGGGTAACACCCCTCAGCAGCCAGGCTAGCTTGAAACCAGCGGCAAAGTGAGCAAGGGACCCAGGTCTGGGCAAACCTTGCCAACTTAGGGCAAACAAAGCAAACATAAGGAGATGAAGGACTGAGCACTGAAACTTTTCAGACACTCACTCCCGGTCACAGATCTGGGTTGAGATGATCAATGTTTGACATTGATCAGCATTCTGTCCATCAATTGTTCTTTTTGCATTTGTCAGCCCGAGTGGGATGGGTATGCCCAGAAGTGGGTCCCATCTGCTCTCCATGCCACTGGATTCAAGGCTAGCCTGGCTGACATGGGGTGATGCCCCAAAACCGGTCCAATGATGCCTGTTTCCGGTCCAGGGAGGACCTGGCCTGGCAGTTTGGGCGGGCTTTTCCCATGGGGAACAGGGTCAAGACTGATTTGCATTAGGCTGAGTTTAAACTGTAAAGTAATGGGGAGCAAAACAATCATGGATTTAGGCCCAGATCTCTGTAGTGGGGTGAACGGTTTTGCATTTGTCACCCCGAGTGGGACGGGTATGCCCAGACATGGGTCCTGTGCTCTCCATGCCACTGGATTCAAGTTAGCCTGGCTGATGAGGGTTGATGCCCCGAAACCGGTTCCAGGATTCTTGTTTCCGTTCCAGGGAAGACCTACCCTGGCAGTTCGGGCTGGAAGGTTCCGATGGGGAACAGGGTCATTGTTTAAACTGGAATGACATGGGGAGCCAAAAATTATGGATTTAGGCCCAGATCTCTGTACTGGGGGGAATGTTTGACATTGATCAGAATTCTGTCCATCAGTTGTTCTTTTTGCATTTGTCACCCCAAGTGGGATGGGCATGACCAGACATTGGTCCTGTGCTCTCCTTGCCACTGGATTCAAGCTAGCCTTGCTGATGATCTAATGCCCCAAAACCGGTCCCAGGATGCTTGTTTCCGGTCCAGGGAGGACCTGGCCTGGAAGTTCAGACTGGACTGTTCCAATGGGGAACAGCATCAAGATTGATTTACATATGGCTGGGATTAAACTGGAATGGCATGGGGAGCAAAAACACAATGGATTTAGGCCCGGATCCCGGTAGTGGGGTGAATGTTTGACATTGATCAGCATTCTGTCCATCAATGTTCTTTTTACAAACATATTGACATCTCATCCCATTTCTAAGGGACCCAAGTGAGGGGTGTTGTTCATTTATTGTGTCTCACCCTGCTGAACTATAGCTAAAAAAAACAAGGGAGGGGGCTGACCATCTGTAGCTCATAACAGTGCTCTGCTGCTAGGCACTGTAGTCATTAGCATTTGTGAGGCCCTGGCAACTGTACATGGGCGGCCCAGCCTGGACTGGCACACATCATCCACACTGAACTAAATATACTCTACACCACTCCTGTTACCAACCACAAAGGTTCAGTCTGCTTTCATGAACTGAGCCAAGAAGGAGATTGTTGCTGAACATTATCATGCTGAAAAGGTAAACCTTCCCCTGTGTCACATGAGGGGGCTAGAAGCTGCATTGGAAGACCAAGCATAGACAAATGTCGTTCACTCATAATTAGGCTGTCCTGTTGTAGGTTTAAACCTATAATAACTGATAAAACCCTAGCAAACGGGAAATGGCCCTCGCCAGTGTAAACATATAAACACTGAAAAAAACACCTGCACAATCACAAATGAAATGTCATTAAATGAAGGGTAAAGGACAGTGAAAGAGTCATTTTTATTTTTTCCTGAAGGGGCAAATACAATGTAACTTCGTTATACAAGCAAGTTAGCTGCTATGAAGACTGGGCTAATATTATTCTGCTTGAGTTTTGTTGTTCAGGGATGTCACTAAAATAGTGTTTCTTCTTCCTTAGTCAAATTTGTGGTCTTTGGTCTAAAGAAGCAGGGTGTAGAAGCATGGTTTAGGTCTTGTTTAATTATTTTATAAACTGTAGAGAATCAGGAAATATCAAAATCATATTAAATATTTTGGTTACATTTGTTTCTTCACTGATAGGAAAAATAGCTGGTTTCAGAAGAATCTTTCACAATATGTACCATCACATTTATTCACAGAGAATGGGTAAAAACCATTCATACATCAGCACCCTTCTCTAGTGAGTCAATATTGATAGTAGGTGTATTGCCAAACACCCCGAGTTTTAAACATTCAATAAAAGGTGTAGTGACAGGTATATGTTAGAAGAATTCTGTCACCACGCATCTGGGATAGTGTCACATAGAATGTTGGTGCAAAAAGGTCTTACCAAGTTCAACAAAGATTGGAGTGATATTGTTTGTATTTGCAGTGATTCAGCTACGTATATGAAAAAAAGTGTGCTGACCTGTCAAAATCGAAACCTGAGTTGAAGGGATTGCCTGTAACTTGTTAGATGATATGCTGAAAGCATCTTTACAATCTTCAGAGTGAATGAAGAATGCTATTGACTTTTTAGTCAATTCTGGTGCAATGTTTTGTTATGCGTGGGAACTAATACGCAAATATTTCTCGTTTTGAGATTATGGGACATTAAAGAAAAAAGAAAGAGTCATCCCAACTGTGTCACTTAGCTGGTGGTTCTCAGTTTTAGTGGCGGTAAATTCTATATTATCCATGTGGCAACTGTTCACCGAATTTTTGATGAGTGATGATGCCAAAGGCAAGAAATGTGAAGATCTTTGGTCTCATATTGATAGTGATGTGGAAAACAGTACAATACTGCATTCTTAGATTTTTACAGAAAACATGACTACTATAGTGGACATATTAAAAAAAAACTAGAGTCTGATAACACCCTTGTCTACCAAGTGTTCAGCATAATTGGTGTAGATGTGAAATTTGAATTCAATGAAGCCTCACTGTGGTACTCTGCGTAAGTTCTAGATCCCTTCCATTAATGGGAATTTTCTCCAGAGTTTCAAAAGTGCTGCCTAGTTTTTGACTGGGAAGGAAACAGCGGGCGCGCATGACCAAAGACTCACTGAAAAAGTATTGTATGGTGTACTACAATAAGTTTGATTTGTAAAAATATATTTGGACCTCATATACACTTTTTGTACACTGTCTATATACCATGCTCTATCGGTGCAGAACCAAGCAATAATAAAAGCAAAATGTTCCATTAACACCAGAAAACACATTTTCTGTTGTTATTAATGGTGCAAACATGTGTAACCACTGATAACCACTGTTTTTTAAGGTACTGAAATCACTTGAAAACACTGGGAAAAAAACCACCAGAATATACCAAAAACAGAAACTGAAAACAGGAAAGCCTACTCTTAATGTACTAACAGGACTTAACATAGCCTAGAACTCCCAACAGGTCAATTTGTTGTGCATAAAAAATACCCTTAGAAATTAATAGAGTTTGGATGAATGTCAGAAACATATATAACACACTTGGACCATGCACTACCCACCAGTGTCCCAGAACAAGTAGATGACACATCTTGGACACAACAAGTACAATCCACTCCAGTCACTATCGTGACAACTCCAAATCCCTATGGAGCAAAGTCACATGTGTGTCACATAACTGATACGACTATCACAGCCTTTACCAAATACAAACTGTCTGCCATCTTAGGAACAATGTTAGGTGTGTTATACCCAATCTCAGAATCATCACATGCCTGAAAGGACAACATTTAGAACTTCTGCCTAAATGTGAAATGCACTAGCAAGATCGTCATTTGGGTGGAAAAGGTAGCCACATACTAGTGATACACATCCCTATGACTCCAGACAACCTAACCCTTGTCAAACTAAAATAAACAATAGGTTTCATCTAAGGAACAACATAAAGCATGTGACTATGCAATGAATAAATAGACTTAACCACAGAACCACAAACCAGAAGTCCTACGCACTGTGTAGCACAGTTAGAATATCACACATCCTCTCTACCCACACTCAACTTCACTTACCTCACAAATACTCATTGAAAATCTTGGACAACAAATTGCAACTAACATTACCCTTGGATAGGCCATACATCCCCTACCCTGCTACTTACCAAACTCCGGTCCGGTGCATCATATCTCTGGATGTATGAGCAAAGCAGGGCCATTTGTGCGCCAATACAGAATACAAAGGCACATGACATAAGCATGATTTGGCCTATGACCAGTTCACATATTAGGACAATTCTCAGACTCTCACACTCTAACTGTGGCATAATCCCAGATTGATAGGTACATTACAACACTAGGTACTGCACAACTCTACAATTACAGCATGTCATCACTAGCATTCTAATTGTGTGACAACCATTCATGTACCATATGCTCGGTCAACATGCAACTAACAAATACAACAATTTTGTCTCTGTGAGGACCGATACATCCTGTAACTTACAGAGACATGTCTCTGAGACACACACCATCCACATGAAGTACCCCAACAATATCAGGATGTAATGACTAACATCTAATTTTAAATGCACTGGAGGATACAGACCACAGACACCTTGCCTAACAGGAATATCTGAAGAAAGGGGAGTCCTGGAAGGCAACAGGGTCAGGGCACTATTCAAACAATACTTACTGCACACTCACCATGGGCACAGGACATGCGCCAAGACACCTGGGGGTATTCGTGCGCTGTATAAATTCCATTAACATTAACATTAACATTAACATTAACATAACATATGGGTCAACTGCCTAAAAGGGAATTGCATTACAGTAGAAGCCACCTGTGGCAACGTTGTCATTTCAACTCGGTAACCAGATTGATTGAAGGCATATACATTGCTCCACCACTGTCAAGTCACATACATCAGTTGTACCATTACTCTGCGTACATATGTGTGTCCAAAGTCACTACAATGTAGGCAGAGTCCATATGTCTCTAGGTGTATTGATGAGACAGTTGTCTTCCAAGCCATTTCATACATCATGGTTCTCCAAAACTGTTTTACTTTGCCACACTTGCACTATGTTGACATCTGTAAGCAGAAACTATGAAGAAGTCTAATTTCAAAATCAAAGGTGTGTGACTTCATGTCACACTCCTAGAAAAAACTAATTTAGACATTACCCAGACAATGTAGGCACAAGAATGTATGCCACCACCTAACATAGTGCTTATACTCCAGGGACCATATGCAAGCCATGCCCTACCACCATCACTGTATACTTAGATCACTAATTGCACATGATTTACAGTTAACTACAAATACATTTTGGAGACACATAAACCTGACAATTAAAATATAACATGCTTTATTCAGCATAAAATGTGTGTTTTAAAGATCGCCAGTCCAACCGAGTTCCTCTCATGGGCCAAAATATTCATGCCCATCATCTCTTGCCTACACTTTTCCTGCAAATGGACACCTCTCCCGGGAGGGGCATCCAGGGGGCAGGCCAGGCACCAGAGGAACAAGACTAGGGAGGACTGGGTAGGTCGTTGGGAGGGATGGAGTTAGAAGGGGGCTGTGGGATAACTTCAGTGTGAGGGATAGATGGGGGTGGGACAACTGCAGTGGGATGGCTAGATGGAGGGAACACAACTGTAGTGGGAGGGCTAGATGGAGGGTAGTGGGCCAACTACAGTGTGAGAGCTAGTTAGAGGTGGGATGGGCTGGGCTTCAGGAGTTTGGGAATACGGTAGTGTTGAAGGGTTTGCAAGGGGATAGGGAGGGCAGGTGCATTTTTTGGTTGTCAAGGTACTGGTGTGGGATGTGGAAGTTAGGGTTTCTGGAGGGAGTGGGAGCTTTTTAGAACAGGGTGAATTTCTTTTGCAGCAACCTTGAGGCTACTTTATTGGTGGGCTGGGTGGGGGGAGTCTGAAGCATATGGCAGGGGCATCATTTTCTTCTTTTTGGGAGGCGGTTGGTCAGTTTGAGTAGGGAAGAGGTCAAGAGCAATGATTTAGGGTTTCTGGGCAGAGTGGATATCAGGAGAGGCAAGGGTAGCAGCTGTGCAAACAGAGGGTTGTGAGGTGTGCGGCATGTCTGTGGATGCTGATGTGGTATCTGTTGGTCTGTCTGTGGTAGTGACTGTGACATCTGTCTTGTGAGTGTGCATGTGTTTGCCCGTATGTCTGTGTGCTGCGTGTGGATATTGAGGTGGATGCATGTTTATGTTTGCGTGTGCTTTGGTCAGGGAGGGTACTTGGGACTGTGGATATGGAAAAGGCAGGAGGGGGGGTCGGAAAGCTGAATTTGGGCCAATGCTGCCAACAGTACTGGTTGGGCTGAGTGGGAAGGTGTGTGTAGGACAAGGCCTGATGGAAGATGCAGTCATTGCAAACACTCCTCCTCCCACCCAGCCCACCTGGAACTTAGATTTCCTGACAGTGATTGGAAATTTACTGCCGGAATGGCTGACATTGGTGACTGGTGTTTGGAGCACAAGGCCTCAATGTTAGTTTTGGAGAAGTGTGTTCATCATAATAGTTTTGAGCATTTTCATCTTCGTTGCAGGTAGGTGGGTTATCTGTATTACATATACATCACATGATCTTTGACTATTGGTTTGTTTGAATCTGAAAATGTTCATTTAGCCAACTGGGTCCATTACAGAGATGTCTGCAAAAGTGTAATTGCTAACTTGTGTGAAATGTGGTGTACCTACTTACTAGACTCCTTTGTTTCTGGTATTCCAAACAAGCTCTCCGGCAGAGGGATGGAACACACCTTCTCCTCACAGGTAGTAAAGTGCACAGGTGATGCAGCAAGGCCACTACCACTGCATTGTGCAGTCTTGTGCTCTTGGCAGGACTTTATTTAGACCCTTCTTCTGACTTCGTACCACCTCTTTTTGATATCATCCATTTACCTTGTTGACTATCCTGTCCCACATCTAAGTTTTTCTGGCTGATGGGGTCTGTGGACTAGGGTCCCAAATAAATGTGGCTCTACTCTAAGGATTCAATCAACAAGCACTCTCAACTCTTCATCAGTAAAACATGTCTGCTTCTTCTTGTACATAGTGAGGGTGAGTGTGAGTGTGAATGTTAATTGGTGGGTGTGTCTAAAAAAAGGAATCTGAAAAAAGTGATATGTGCAAGTAATGGTGTGAAGGTAGCGCATGAGTGTGTGCAGGACTGACAGCAGTGACTGAAAAAAGTTCTCCCCAGTTCTTCCAGCAGTGCTGTGTGGGCAAAGGGCCATGGTCATTTTTTGTCTTTATATAGGTGGATTTTTGGGTGTGTCTACTATTTGATTTTATTTTTTTGGGTGCTGCCTGTGCGTATTGTTGTTGCTAGACCTGAATTTTTCAGTTTTGCACTTGACATGTAGCACACAAACCGCCATGGTTCCGCAACCACGTCGGATGCATCCTAATCTCCTCGGCGGGACAACCGATGCATGCTCATAATCGGAATCCCTATGGTGCAGCCTTTCCGACTGATGCTGTTGACTTACAATTGATTCCAACCAACGTGGATGGATCGGAATCATCCCCGACCAATGTGGTCGGAGTTTTCCTTGCTATGCATCATAATACTTCGGTCGGAGACATCGCAATCTAGCCGGTCGGAATGTATCTGTGACCAAGGATGTGGGATGGTCTTTCCGACCAATATCGTAATAAGCCCATAGTATTAATGCTGATGACACCACATACATCCCAATTCCTTCTCCAACATGCATTTCATTATCTTCTTCCTCTTTATACTATTGACTGAATGCAGTGTTACAGGTTGAAACTAAATGCCCATTGGAAGGGAGCAGAAAGGTTGTTACTAGCACTACACCTGAAGTCAACAGAAGCGTGCTGTACCTTATTTCATCACAGGAGGTTCCTCTAAAGACAGAAGAGTCGTGTAGTACTTCAGAGCATTGGTAGAACACCTGATGAAGTTAGGAGAAGAGTGCAATATTCTAACACATTGCTAAAGGTCCCTCAGAAATGGGCAGAATGTGTTCAGTGCCTCAGTTCATAACTAGAGGTCCCTCTGACATCCATAGAAAGACTGTAATAGTTTGAATCAGTACTATTGACCCAACTAAAGTCAGCTGACATGGTGCCATAGCACAGTTGCTACTACAGGTGGCATGCTGGTCAACTGTAGTCTAGTTTCACCTTGGATAATGTATGTGATGATTCAGACAGACATATTTTCCAGGTGAAAAGTGACAACATATTTTCATGAACTGTTCTTTTCTCTGCTGCAAGCCACAGTAGATGGTGCAGATGGCAAGGGCACAAACCTTGCATTCTCCTCTTTAAGGGCACACATGTAGCAGGTAAATGCTGTGGTAGGCCCAATCATCAGCACATCGCATGCAATGAATAACTGGTAAGATTTCCCCAAGCCAATCACAATTCATTCCACAGTCTTTGAGGCCCAACAACCAATGAACAATGGGAACTTCCCCAGCAAGCCCAAACCAATGAAAATTCATCCTGCATACCTACATAAGGTTTCCCTCAAATGGATTCTTTTTAAGCAAATTCATTCTGAATAGCTCGCTGGAGCATTTGAAGCAATTATGGGACAAAAGTCTTTCAGTAATTAATAAAAATCTTTGAATCCAGTCGCGATAAAGGCTTTTTGTGGACATTTTAGGCAGGTTGTTACCCATGTGAACAACATAAATTAAAGCTTAATTATAAACAGTAAAAGAATATGAAGAATTATCCAAATTAGTATGTAAACACTCTATAATAAATTTTGGATCTTATTTTTAAAATAACCCTTTCTTTTTTGTAAGTTGATGTTCTTGTGCTGCACAAAAATAATTATATTTTAAAATAACACCTGATAAAAAGTAATTTGCCATTTACATACATGTCTACATCATACGCCAAGCAGTCATTTGTGGCTGTGTGGCTGTTAGTGTGGTAAGTGTTCTTTGAGTGATGTCACTGTCCATGTCATGAGTGATGTAATATGTGACGTCATCAGCAGTGCATTGCAGGCGCGCAAGTTATAGTGAGTCCAACTAACTATAACGTGGGAATTTCAATGGTTTTATGCGAGTAAAATTTCCTGGTAACTATAACTGGTGTGAGACCTATGGTTTTTTCAGTGAATTTAATAGGTTTTTTAAATGCTAATTCCTAACTATAACTGGTTTGAAACCTATGTTTTTTTCATTGAATTTCATAGTTTTTTTAATAGCTAATTTCTATTTTATAATGAATCCTATATCGTATATTTATATAATACTATTTTTTTTTTGCCCTGGAGCGCTCCCGGTGCGCGTACCGGTGCGCTCACCAGTAAGCGCAGTCTTACGGCGCGCCCCGGTGCGCGTACCGGTGAGCGTCCCGTTAGCGCTATTGCCGCGAACGAAAACATCATCGTGACGTATCGCGTAGCCGCGTGATGCGTCTTATGACGCACGACGTAAGCGCACCCAGAAGCGCCCGAGGGCATACGATCGCGCAACATAAGTGCCCCCGGGCGTGCCCCGGAGCGCGTAGCGTAAGCGCGTCGGGTCATGTGACCTGAACATAACACTTTTCATTGGTTCAGAACACTTTTGGTTTCCAAATGATGAAAGACCGGGTCATGTGACCTGAAAATAACACTTTTCATTGGTTCAGAACAGTTTTGTTTTCCAAATGATGAAAGCCCCCACCTTTTTTGCTCATTCTCACTTTGTTCTTTGAGTGAGGAAGACCTGTTTCCATTGATTGAAAAATGGCTACAGTAGCAGCAACAGCTGTAGCATCTGCACCACCACCACCACCACCACCACCACCACAAGGACCACCACAACACCACATTGGTGGTGAAGAAGAAGAGGAGGAGGATGAAGAGGAGGAGGAGAGGAGGACTTTCCTCCCTGAAGACAATCCCCCTTACAAACCGAGAGAGCACACTGTGTGGGAGTTTTTTAAATTCCCAAGAGGCCACAAGAAAGTAAATGCGGCAAAAGTAACTTGTCTAATCTGTGGCTGTGAACTTTCCAGGGGGAACCCTACCAAAAAATATTCTTTTGGTAATCACACCATGATTCGCCACATGCAACGCAGGCATCCGAACAACTATTCTGCGGCAGAGGTGAGAGAACTGAGCAGAAACCTTCCCCAAACATCTTCCAGAACCTCAACAAGTAAAGAACCCACTCCATCGGGTCCAGAGACAAGGGAGATGATCCCAAACATCCTAACCAAGTTTGGTAGATACAAAATTAATTGTATATTTTGTGGCAAAACAATTACGTATGGTGAGCAAAGTATTAATCTCATCAACGTTGCTGGTGATAACCACAAGTGCCCAAAGAAACCTTAATTTTTTCCTGTTTTTTTTTTGCTCCAGTTGAGCCGTTTACAATTCCCTGTTTTATGTTTCTCCCCATAAAAATACAAAAAAAATAAAAAAGTGTTCAGAAAAGCCAAAAAAAGTAAAAAATGTTCATAAAAACAATAATAAAAAATATAAAAGAACAAAAAGAATAAAAAAACAGTTCTTTTTAGAACTACCTCCAATTAATAAAAAAGCTACACTTTTTTAAAAAACTCTGTCATTCTTTTTTCCTCAGGGTACGCTCCCCGGTACGCTCCCCGGTGCGTGTACCGGGTGCTCCCCCCACATCAAACCTAGGGGGTCCGGGGGGTCTACCCTGCCCCCTATTGGTCATTTCCCCCTTTGTTTTTGCCACCTCTTGTGTCTCGATCCTACCGAGACACAAGATGGCGGCCTCTCCGGACTGTTTGGAATGTTGATAGACACACGAGAGCCAATCAGCTTTCCGCTCGCAAACTCGCGTTACGTGCTGGTACGCGCCCCGGTGCGCGTACCGGGGCGCGCTTATAGATAAATATTTTTTTTAACCTAAATTACTCAAAATCCACTGGAGCACATATCTTGAGACATAGCAAAGGCAGATCGGGCTGCCAGTCCCTACAATTTTGCCAAGTTTGATGGGAATCCATTCAGCCGTTCGAGCTAAAAGTGAGTCCAACCGCCCTATGGAAATTAATATGGGGAAAACACGTTTTGGGACCCCCTTTTATCTCGGCCCCTGCTAGACGAATCCACCCCAAACTTTCAGGGAAGGAGCAGGGCGGAGCGGGCCATCTAATTTGAGTAATTGTCAAAGATTCGTCCACCGGCGCCAAAGTTATTCCCAATAGAATGTTGCGTATTTCCTATGGAAACTAGGTCCTAACTATAACTACCTACTGGCGACCGCCAGTAGGTAACATATATATATTAGCAAATCAAAAAGGAGAGAGAGGACTAGGTAAGCTAGTCCGGATCCCCTGGTTATATGTAAGAATATCAAAAGGGGACTAGCTAAGTTGTGTTAATGAGACTCAGAAGGTACGTCTGTAGGCAAACCATTTGGTTTGGTCATGAAGCCCTCACACACCAACCTAGTTGGTGTCATGCTTCATCATCGGGCCCACCACAGTGACACCGAATGTGTCCCGGGTGTGCTGCGACTCCAGATTACTGAGGAGCTGGTATGCTTACTGAGTGTGCAGTGAGTAGTGGGTATGAACGTGATGTTAAAAGCTATACAGGTGGTCCCAGTTCCCGAGGGTATAAGGATAATTTTAATTCCTGGGCCCCTGTTAGCAGATAAAAAAGGCTTGCGGACGTTGTGGAGTGTATTAAGAGCTCCTACGTCCTGTGTGGTCTACATGTTTCAGCCAGGCCTTTTGTTAAAACTGGCTATCCTCAGGACCAATGAGTATGTGTGGGTGAAAAATAAACTATATTAAGTGATTTAGTGTGTGATAAAAGTGTCGCACTCGCTAAGGTGCTGTACGTGTTAGAGGGGGGTTCCCTCTGCTTTAACTTGCTACTTGCTGTTAAAGCCTCCTGGATCACCTGGCAGGGAGAGAAGACCGGTATTTCCGATCAGAGTGCTCCTGCGACCTATCGTCCTGCTCCGGTGTCCCGAGTCAACATATATATATTCACTTAAAAAACCATAGGTTTCAGGCCTTATATAGTTAAGAATTAGCATTTTAAAAACCTTGCAAATTCACTTAAAAAACCATAGGTTTCAGGCCTTATATAGTTAGGAATTAGCATTTACAAAACCATTGAAGTTGCTCCTATATAGTTAGTTGTACTAACTATATTTCGCGCACCCGCAATCCACTGCTGATAATGTCACATATTACATCATTCATGACATGGTCAGTGACATCACTGATGACATCACTGATGACATCTCAAATGACATCACTGATGACATCACTGATGACATCTCATTTGACATCACTGATGACATCACTGATGACATCATCCAGTGACTGTGTGTTTCTGTAAAGTTTAAATATGTTTTACACATTGAAGAATGAGTGGATGTATAAGTGTCTGGATGAAGGATTTAGTAGGTGCGTGACTGACTGTATGAGTGAGTGATTAAATGTGTCTTACTAAATGCATGGGTTAGTGACTAAACTGTCTGAATGTGTGCATCAGTATGTCTGTTGTTGTGTAAGCTGCTGCATGTGTTGATCAGTAGCTATATGAGTGGCTATATGGGTTATTGATTGGTTGCCCAAGTATTTGAATGGGAGACTGAGTGTGTGTGTGGTTGGCTGGGAGGTGTGTGACTCTGTGCATAGATGTGTGAGCAGTTGATTCACTAGGTGTATGAGTTCAAGAGTGCATGTAGAAACAGCTATATGGGTGGTTGACTGTGTGCATGGGTGTGTTGGTGAGTGAATGGATATCTCAGTGCTACATGTCCAAGTTAGTACATATGTAAAACACAGTGCATGTGAGATTTGGCATATATAAATGACTATACATGAGAGCCAGTGAATGTGCGAGTGGCTGTATGGATCATTGTGTACTTGTATCAGTGATTGTATAAGAGAGTAAGTATGTGTTAGGATATGTTTGAATAAATAAGGTGTTTTGTGTATAACTGTATAGTTGAGGAAATGGAAGTGTGATTGATTCTTTGCATGACTGACTAGGTGTGTGAGTAACTCCATGGATGAGTGGCAGTGTGTGAGTGTCTGTATGGGTGTATGAGTGCATATTATAGTGTTGTATTGATGAGTGACTGTATGTATGATTGATTCTATGGGTGAATGAGTGAATGTGTGTGTAGACCTAGGAATCAGTGAGTGTGTATGTAGTAACTGGTATTGGTGTGTCAATGGTTTCAAGAATGGTAGTCTGTATTTAACACTGGGTGTATCAAAGGTTATATTAGAGTGTGAGGAGGTGCATTGTATTATCACATGAATGATATCATCAGTGATGTGATCAGTGATGTCAAATGAGATATCATTAGTGATGTCATTTGAGATGTCATCAGTGATGTCATCAGTGATGTCACTGACCATGTCATGAATGATGTAATATGTGACATCATCAACAGTGGATTGTGGGTGCGCAAAATATAGTTAGTACAACTAACTATATAGGAGCAATTTCAATGGTTTTTTAAATGCTAATTCCTAACTATATAAGTCTGAAACCTATGTTTTTTAAGTGAATTTGCAAGGTTTTTAAAATGCTAATTCCTAACTATATAAGGCCTGAAACCTATGGTTTTTTAAGTGAATTTGCAAGGTTTTTTAAATGCTAATTCCTAACTATATGAGGCCTGAAACCTATGGTTTTTTAAGTGAATTTGCAAGGTTTTTTAAATGCTAATTCCTAACTATATAAGGCCTGAAACCTATGTTTTTTTCAGTGAAATTGCAAGGTTTTTTAAATGCTAATTCCTAACTATATCAGGCGTGAAACCTATATTTTTTCCAATAAATTTCAAAGATTTTGTAAATGCTAATTCTATTAGCGGAAAATGTTTATATATGTTATTATCCTTCTGGGACCACCTGAGCAGCCATCTTGTTTCTCAGGAGAAGTGAGGCACAAAAGAGCACAAAACAAGAGTGGAAAACGCGAAAAGGGGGCAGGGTAGAGACCCCCTGACCCCCTGACCCCCTAGCCCTTCTCAGGGGGTCCCAGAAGGACCACCAAGTCTAATTTTTAAATTTTTTTTAAATCGCGGGGTACGCGCACGGTATGCGTACTGTACGCGTACGGTGCGCGTACCCTGCGATTTTTTATTTTTGCCCTTGGGGGACCTTTTGGGACCCCCTGAGAAGGGCTAGAGGGTTGGGGGCCTCTACCCTGCCCCCTTTTCGTGTTTTCCACTCTTGTTTTGGGCTCTCTTGTGCCTGAGTTCTCCTGAAAAACAAGATGGTGGCCAACACTTCCTGGTTTGGATAGTTTAGAATGTTGACAGTCGACTGCCAGCCAATCAGAAACTCGCTCGTGCACGTAAGGGTACGTGCACGTACGCGTACGGTACGCGTACGGTGCGCGCACAGTGAGCGCATATAGATATATAATTTGCTCAAATTCAATTTTCTCAACAACTACTGGAGGGATTTTCACCAAATATAGAAAAGGCACTACTGCATACCTGTCCCTACCATTTTGCCAAGTTTGGTGTAATTCCGTTCAGCCGTTCAGGCTGTAGCCGTGTCTAAAGGTCCCATAGAAAATGCCATTTGAAACATTTCAAATTCAATTTTCTCAAGACCTACTGGAGGGATTCTCACCAAACATAGCAAAGGCACATCTGCATACCAGGCCCTACCATTTTGCCAAGTTTGGTGTAATTCCATTCAGCCGTTCGGGCTGTAGCCGTGTCTAAAGGTCCCTATGGAAATTTACATGGAGAAAACACATTTTGGGACCCCCCTTTCGGCCCCCACTTGACGAATCCCCCCGAACCTTTCAGGGAAGGAGCGGAGCGGAGCTGGCCAAAATTCTGGAAAATTACACGTAAATTCCTCAATCGGCGCCAAAGTTATTCCCAATAGAATGTTGAGCGCATATAGATATATAATTTGCTCAAATTAAATTTTCTCAACAACTACTGGAGGGATTTTTACCAAATATAGAAAAGGCACTACTGCATACCTGTCCCTACCATTTTGCCAAGTTTGGTGTAATTCCATTCAGCCGTTCGGGCTGTAGCCGTGTCTAAAGGTCCCATAGAAAATGCCATTTTAAAAATGTCAAATTTAATTTTCTCAAAAACTACTGGAGGGATTTACACCAAACATACAAAAGGCACTGCTGCATACCAGTCCCTACCATTTTGCCAAATCTGGTGTAATTCCGTTCAGCCGTTCGAGCTGTAGCCATGTCAGAATGTCTCTATGGAAATTAACATGGGGAAAACACGTGTTGGGACCCCCCTTTTTTCTTGGCCCCCGCTTGACGAATCCACCCGAAACTTTCAGGGAAGGAGCGGAGCGGAGCGAGGCAAATTTAAGGAAAATTACAAACAGATCCCTCAATCGGCGCCAAAGTTATTCCCAATAGAATGTACGGAATTTTCTATGGTAACTAGGTCCTAACTATATATTCACTGAAAAAACCATAGGTTTCACACCAGTTATAGTTAGCTGGAATTTTTACTCGCATAAAACCATTGAAATTCCCACGTTATAGTTAGTTGGACTCACTATAACTTGCGCGTGCAATGCACTGCTGATGACGTCACATATTACATCACTCATGACATGGTCAGTGACATCACTCATGACATCACTGATGACACCATCCAGTGAATGTGTGTCTTTCTGAAAAATAATTATGTTTTATTCATGTATATGTAAAAGTTGATGGAAGAATAAATGGGTAAATAAGTGTCTAAATGGATGTTTTTTTTATAAAAATTTGATTGGTTAAGTGGCTTATTAAGTGTATCTTAGTGAATACATATATTAGTGAGTAATGTTTAAATATTTAAATATAAGGATTAGTGTTTCACTTTGTGTATAAGTGGCTGCATGGGTTGGTGAGTAGCTACATGTGTATGTATATGGGTTATTAGATGGTTTTTTTTTATATCAATATGAGTGTCTATATGTTTGGTGGGGTTATTACTTAGAACATAGATGCATGAGTGACTGACTCTCTGTTTGTATGTGTTTTGAAGACAGCATATGTGCAGGACTGTATGGGTGGATGAGTGTGTATATGTGTGTATTACTGACTGAATGACTGTCTCACTAGTGTCTTTATCAGTAACTACATATGTTTTAATATAGTATATGTGAATATTGATGTATATAAGTGAGTATATGTGAGAGTAAGGGATTGTAAGAGTTCCTGTTTAAATAAGTATATGTTTCTATAAGTGATTGTTTAAGAGAGTAAGTATGTATAAGGTTCCTTAGAAGTAAGGTGGTAGTGTGTGTATAGCTGTATATGCAAATAAATGGATGTTCAATAGTTTATTTGCGTGTGTGAGTATGTGTGTGAGTAACTTTTGGATGACTGTCGTGTAACAGGATATATAGGTAATCACTATATATGATGACTGAGTATATGTATGAGTGACTACACAGAACTGTTGGTGAATGAGTGGATGTGGATATAGATGGTGGAATTACTGAATTGGTTGTTGTAACTGGTATGGGTATCTCCATTGTTTTGAAAATGTTAGTTTCTATTTTTGAATATCTGTTTCAAAGGTTACATTACAGTGAAAGGAGGTCTGTCACTCTGTCACAAGGATGGTGTCATCAGTGATGTCATGAGTGATGTCACTGACCATGTCATGAGTGATGTAATATGTGACGTCATCAGCAGTGCATTGCACGCGCAAGTTATAGTGAGTCCAACTAACTATAACGTGGGAATTTCAATGGTTTTATGCGAGTAAAAATTCCAGCTAACTATAACTGGTGTGAAACCTATGTTTTTTTCAGTGAATTTAATAGGTTTTTTAAATGCTAATTCATAACTATAACTGGTGTGAAACCTATGGTTTTTTCAGTGAATTTCATAGGTGTTTTAATAGCAAATCTCTATAGGTATGAAAAGTAATAATTTTTATAACGAATTTTATATTGTGTAAATATGTATATATATATTTTTTATATTGTTTGCCCCGGGGCACTCCCGGGGCGCGTACCGGTGAACGTACAGGTAAGCGCAATGTTACGAAGCGCCCTGGGGTGCGTACCCGGGAGCGTCCCGTTAGCGCTATTGCCTCGTTACCAAAACAACATCGTGACGTTTCCCGTAGTCGCGTGATGCGTCATATGACGCACTGCGTAAGCGCACCCGGAAGCACGCGATCGCATACGATCGCGCAACGTCTCGACTCGCTTACGCGACGCGCTCCGGGGCGTGTAGCGTAAGCGCGTCAGGTCATGTGATCTGAAAATAACACTTTTCATTGGTGCAGATCAGTTTTGGTTTCCAAATGATGAAAGCCTGGATCATGTGACTTGAAAATAACACTTTTCATTGGTCCAGAACACTTTTGTTTTCCAAATGATGAAAGCCCCCTCCTTTTTTCCTTATTCTGACTTTGTCCTTTGACTGAGGAAGACCTGTTTCGAGTTCTATCTCAGAAAATGGCTACAGTAGTATCAGCAGCTGGAGCATCTGGCCCACCACCACCACCACCATCTAAAAGACCACCACAAGATTACGTTGGTGGTCAAGAGGAAGAGGAGGAGGATGATGAGGAGGAGGCACAGAGAAGGGAGTTCCTGCCTGAAGATAAACAGCCCTACAAACCCAAAGAGCACTTTATATGGCAGTTATACAAACTCCCAAGGGGTTTTTAAAAAGTCAACGCAGCAAAGGTGACTTGTTTAATTTGTGGTGCTGAGCTATCCAGGGGGAACCCTAACAAAAAGTATTCCTTCGGGAATCATACGATGATTCGCCACATGATGCGTGCGCATCCAAACAACTACTCTAATGCAGAGTTCAGGGACATCTGCAGTAAACTACCCCCATCAACGTCTAGACGCTCAACATCAAAACAACCCACTCCATCGGGTCCGGGGGCAAGAGACACATTGGCTACTATTCAACCTAAGTTTGCTGATTACAATATCGTGTGCAAATTTTGTAACAAGACACTTTGCTATGGTGAGCAAAGCATCGAACTTATAATGGTTGCTGGTGATAACCATAAGTGTCCAAAAAAAACCTAATTTTTCCTGTTTTTTTATGCTCCAGTTGAGCCATTTACAATTCCCTGTTTTTTGTTTCTCCCCATAAAAAATACAAAAAGAATATAAAAGTGTTCAGAAAAGCCAAAAAAAAAGTACAAAATGTTCATAAAAACATAAAAAAAATATAAAACAACAAAAAGAAGAAAAAAAACAGTTCTTTTTAGAACTACCTTTACTTTATAAAAATAAACCTATATTTTAAAAGAATCTGTATCAACCTTTTTTCTGCAGGGTACGCGTACTGGTACGTGCACTGGGGCGCGCACCGGGGAGCGCACCAAAAAAAAAAGAAAAAAAAATGAATGAAGGAGTTAGCTTGAGGGAACAAACACAAAGAGAGTAATGTTAAGAGAAAGAGAGCTAGAGGGAGAAACACAGAGGGAAAGTTTATTACATATTTAAAAATAGAAAAGGTGTAATAGGGTGAAAGTGAGAAAAGTAAAATCACTAAAGGAGCGAAAAAAGGGAAGAGAGAGGAAGAAGACTAAAGTAGAGATAGTGGGAGAATGTGAGTGGGTGTTGAAAGAAAAAGATAGGACAGAAAAAAATTGAGAATGAAGGGTAGTGGCGTAACTGGGATAAATGAAGAACGGTGAGGGAGGGTAAGAAAAGACCAGTTAGTATAAGTAAAGAGGGGTGAAAGAGAGTGAAAAATTGAATTAGGATAAGAGATGGGGAGTGACAAAGAGAAAGGACAGAGAGAATAAAGGAAACAGTACCTGAATGGGTTTGAGTGAAATAGCAAAGAAAGATAAGTAATGCAGTGTGTGTGACTTATAGGGAGTCAGTGGGTGTAGGTCGGGGTGTGGGTGTGTAAGGTGTGGCTGTGGGTGTTGCTGTGTGGGGTGTTTTGATGTGCGTGAAGGTGAGGGTGTGTGAAGTATGTGTGAGCAGTGTATGGGTGTGGGGTGTATATGTGTGCGATGTATGTGTGTGTATGGAATGTGTGTGTGTATGTGAAGAGTGTGTGTGGGAGGATTTGTTCTGTGTATGAGGTGTGTGTGTGGTGAGTGTATGGGGTGTATGTTAGAGGTGTGTGTATGTGTTGAGAGGGGGATGAGGTGTGTGTGTAGGAGTAAGATAAATAATTAAGAAAAACAGAATGAGTGAAGAAGCAAAGGAAGGGAACAGAGAGTAAGTGAAGTAAAGAATAGGGATTGAAAGAAGTTGAATATGAGAGGGGAAATAGGGAAATTTGAGTAAACATGGAGAATAAGAATAAGTGAGGGAAGCAGAATAAAGACACAGGAGTGAGGTTTGTTGAGAAAATATTAGTGAGCTTAAACCAAAGGGTGATCACAAAATACATTTTTATAGTCATACTTACCATATAATTAATCTAACTTTGTATCTGTGAAAGAGAGAAGAAAAAATAAGTTATAATTAGTGAAATTTGTATTTTAAATTAAAAGATACAAATGAAGAGGTTAAAAATCATAACACTGTATTTAGAAATAAAGTAAGAGTGAAGGACACAGAAAGGGCAATAAAGTGAGGTGGAAAGATAAAATGAGAAAAAAAGAAATAGAATGAGAGCAAATTACTAAGAGTAAGGCATATAGATTCACTGACACAGATGAAGATAAGAACAGAGAAATGAACTGAAGACAAGAAAGATACTAAAACAATGTGAGTTAGCAAAACTAAATCAGGAAACAGTAGTAAGTAAAAAGATAATAACAGAGACGGAAAAGAGTCTAATAAGGATGCATTTAGAAGATAAACACAAGTGAACATAACACAAGGAGAGTGAGGCACTCAGGACATAAAGGTAGTGAACGAAAAATAGAGAGAAGAGGTCAAAAGAAAGGAGCAAACAAAGATAAGCGAGGGAGAGTAGGTGAATTATAGTGATAGAGTGTGACAATACTACTCAGTGAGTAAAGAGGAATTACTAAAAGAACAAAGGAGGAAAATACGGAAAAGGGAAGTAAAGCAGAGAGAATGAAAGCTGAAAAGTGGTGCAAGGGAGAGAGGGGATGCAGACAGTTGAAATGGAAATGAGGGGTTGTGAAAGAAGTGGAGTAAACGAATGGGTGTGAAACAGAGTGAGAGAAAGGCAGTGTGAGTGAGTAAAGAGAGCTGAAAGAGAGAGGAAAAAGGAAAGTGAGTGTCAGAGAATGGGAATACAATTTAATTTACACAATCCAAAGTATACAATAACTTGTACAACATGTTACATAGTTTATTTTTGCTGTTCTCAGAATATATTGAATTTCACTTAAAACAGTGAGTTCAAATTACTCATCATATGACAGCGGGAAAAAAAAACACAATCTAAAAGATTGTGTTTAAAAAAAAAACTTAGATACTGACAAATGACAAATGTACACTAATCTTGGATTGACTTACTTTTCCTTGAGGCCAAATAGTATATCATGGAGGTCCTTTTCTCGTTGCAAAGTACTTTGCTGTTCAGTAAAAAATCCATTTCATCGACTTTCTAGAAGAAAAGCTCCAAGAACATCTGAAATATTTTCATTATTTTCATATACTCCTTTGTTTCAGTCATGACTCTTTACTCATTCCTGTACCTTTCCTTTTGGCCAAATAGTGTCAGATGTATGAGCATATTTTCAAATTAATTCAAAGAAACTCTGAAATGACCTTTTTTCCGACATTCTGAAAGAAAGGCTCCTCAACATTTTCACAATATTTAAGTATTTGTAAAAGCATCTCTGACTCACTCATGTTCATCATTTTGTATGATACTAATATCACTTACTATGAGATCCACTTACAGTACCTATATGACAAGTCAATTTTTTATATTACCTGGATCACTTTTACTCAGAATATATTTTTAAACAGCAAAATAACCTTTATTAACTGCTCCCGTCTTCATAGGCCAATTACCTTTACCTAAATTTTGGTTGTAAAAACACTAGGTATGAATTTTTTAAGCCAAAAGGCAAACGTTGTTTGAAAGTCAAATGAGTGTCGTTACATTGGGTCCAACTTTTACAACTTTTTAAATAGCATGTGTAATGCCCTTCTGTTGTAGAAGGACCATCATGAAAAATAATAGCTGCAGTTGCAAAGGTTCTTCCTGATATCGATAACTGTGAAGCCACAACATTTTTAATAGAAGTTGTCAATTTAGTTCCATCAGGTCTACATTGTTGGAACATTAAAATGACATACTGACCATAATTTTGTAGAAATAATGTGGACAGCATTGTAGACTTACATTGGGGAAACACCATATTGTGATCCGCTGCTTTAACTAGATTATTAAAAGGCACTGATTTGCAGTCTGGTAAAGTCAAATATATAAATCTTTCAGTGTCTATTCTAGTAGTACTTGATAAAGTACAGTTGTCGCAGTCATGCTGCCACTGATAACAAAGGCTAAAAAGATTTTTAATATCTACACCTTCATCTTCCAATACATCAAACATATACATTAAAAATTCCTGACAATCCTGCTGAATATTCTGTGAAAATTGATTTTGACCAGTAGATATGTCTAGAAGATTTCGAATTTCTGAAACACTTTCTATTTTTGCTCTATCACTGGTACATTTCTCAAACACGGAATTCAACAAACAACAGAATCTTTGATCCCGATTTTCAACAATCTGTTCTTGTATATTTTGAAGAAAAAAACAACATTAACCACTACATTAGCATAGCAGTTGACAACAGAACTGTTTTCAAACTGAAATCCAACAACATCTTCAACAGAACCTTTTTTCCTTCTGCTTACAATTACAGTTTTCTCTACTTTTTGTCTTTTTGCTACTACCTCACTGCAATTACTCTCATTTCTTCTTTTTTGGCCTACCACACGTTTTTCAATCAGAGGATATTGAGGCAAATGTGGAGCATACTCTCTTCTTAACCTATTGTATTCTTTAACACAATGTAGATCTGCACAAATCTTTGTTTCATCACACTCAATCAAGTACAATCCTGATAAAGTTCTGACTCGTGATAATGCCACATATGCCATACCCTCTTTAAACACAGAACTTCCAATGTTCACCAAAGCGCTATCTACACTTAAACCTTGAGACTTATGAATTGTCACTGCATATGCCAAACAAATAGGAAACTGTTTTCGCCGAACATATAAGTCTTTCACGAGCAAAAATCTAGCTGAACAACTACAAATTTGTTCTATTTCATCAATGCCATCAAATTTAATTTTTAAAATTTCAATTGCATCTCTATTTTTGTAATTCACAAAACCAACAACATGACCCATTGCTCCATTTACCAGACCTCTTTCAACATTTAAATTCCTTTTCAAAATGATACGACAATTTAAACACACATTCAGAGTCTTTTCAAAACCAGCAGTTTTAAATATAGTCTTCTCTAATGAATCCAATTTTGATTTCAAATTTTCAGACAAAATAATTGTTGCTCCCATATGCTCTATTTTATCTGTAGCTTCCAGTTTCACTATCTCTTCATTTTCTAACTGTAACATTTTGTTGTTGAACATGGAACATTCTTTCAGAGTTGGCATCAAACATATGCCAGATTTCTTCTCCTTAATTTTCTTAAAAATATTCTCTGGAAGAATGTTTTCATTTGGGTACAAATTTGAAATTAATCGTCCATGTAAAGCTTCTTTCCCTTGCTGACTTACTTTTCCGATTCTTACATCTTGTAAAATATTTTTATAATCTTCATCCTTTGCCTGCCGCATATTTTGAAGCAGTTCTGCATATTTGAAGTTTAACCATATATTAATGTTTCCAATACTTCCTAAGCACTTCCTGGTATCTTCATGCGTGAATATTTTGAACACAGGTTGTCCTTTCACTGGAGTCAACTGCAGTAGATCTCCAAAAACAATAATGTGTTTTCCTCCAAATAAGACATCATAGTCTGTTCTAAGAATTTCTTGCATTCTCAAATGCACAAAAGCAAGCCTTATATTTGACACCATGCTTACTTCATCAATGATAAGAAGTTTCATTTTCTTCAGGACTCTCGAAACTTCGGAACACGCATCTACAGATAGCTTGTGGTACTCCAATTTGTTATCATGCTCCACTGGCAGCATCAGTAAACGATGTAAAGTAATCCCTTTAATGTTATGTGCAGCCAGCCCAGTTGGAGCGGTAACAACACAAGATAGCGGTGATTCAGTCCTTTTCTGCAGATAAGTTGCAATTGCTTTAATCAGAAAACTTTTTCCAGTTCCCGCTTCTCCACTCACGTACAGTTGGACAGGCTTAAATGATGTACATGAGCACTCTTTCTTCTCATGACTGAATCCATGTTCAATCTGTTCTGTGACTTCGTCATATATCTGTTTCTGCTCAAGGTTTAGTTGTTTCACCAAATCTTCTAAGTCAACTACATCATCTTGAGCTTGTTCCATAGCTCTTTCCACCTCATCCATGGCAGTGGCAGCTTCATTTTGTATAATTGGTCCTCCAAGTGGATCCTGACTCAATGAAGCAGAACTCTGACTGTCTTGAGAACTGTCTCTAGCAATCTCTGCAGCAATTGTGGCTTCTTGCTCTATTTCTTCGTTCAACATTTGCAGATAATTTGGAAAAACAGGGCATTCTATGGTATCATTGATTGCATTAAAAGAATCTTCGTAACACAGAAAATCTCCAAGTAGTTCCTATTCTGTACGCCATAGCTTAAGGAGTTGCAAAAGAGCTAAATAGTAAAATTCCCTTTTCTCTGGATTTTCGCAACTCAATTTTCGATGATTAATCAATTGGCCTTTTTTCTGTCTCATTAGACATTCTTCACACCCAATGATAGCATATATTCCCTTGTTGATATCTTCTCTGATGGTTCTCTTATAAATATAGTTTTGCAGAACTTCATACAAACAACTGTTCTCAAGATGACTACTTCTATTTGGATAGTATGTATCCAACATGTTTGTCTTCAAAATATCTGTACTTTCTGGTTCTTTCTCCGCCAAATACTCTATTTCTTGTACAGATTTCAAAACTCGGTTTCGTGTTGCAGCAAGACCTAGACTCACCCAAATGATGGTTCTAGATTTGGAATAGAGACTTGCTGACGACAATCGATCAGAACATTCATATGCTCCAATTTCTCGATGCGACAACATCTTCAGACTGTAACTGTATAATTTCTTGCTTAGACTCTTTTCATGTGAAATGTCCTCCCACATTTCCTTCAGTTCTGTCTTTTCTTTTTTTGTGATGTAAGACGTCACATATCGAGCCACAGCAATAGAGTTGTCAGCAACGAACTGAATATCCATGTTAGCATTCCACATGGACAAAATCACTGGGTTGTAGTCGTTGATGTACTTGGACTCTTCGTTTCTTTTTAAATTGTATGTATTTTTTGGTGATTTCCTCGTCACAGTATGTCGCAGAGAAGACATCAAATTATTTACTCTTCCTTTAGAAATCACTGGTCGTGGAAAGCCGAAACGACATTTTGTGTAGAACTTGTCCTTGTTTTTGAATTTTCGACGACAGTACTTTCCACAACGATGGCATTGAAAGCCTAAAACTTGTTGCCTTAAACTGTTTTCCTCTGTAGTTTTCGGAACTGCTCATGTTGAATACTCTTCAATGAAACTCATCACTGTTTCATCCGAATCTGTTCCAAATTTGGGTGCATCTTTAATCCACAACAACATATGTATGTGAGGAGCACCTCTCGCTTGATAATCCTTTCTCCAAAAGAAATCCAAAACCTCTCCAAGGGGAGGATTTTTTTTGTTGGTAATAAAAGACATCATTGCTTCAAATCTATGATTGAAATATCTGCATACATTCACTGGATCCAAAGAACACAGCTCTCCAGGTGTTTTGAATTCTATATTTTGTATATTTGCATTTGCCTCTTGTAGAAATTGAAGTAAGTCGTCCCATGCATACTCGGCACAGCTAAGAGTGAGGAACCATGTATCTGTTCCTAAGTTTCTTAGCATACATTTCAATTCCCCATGACGACTGTACCAATACTCATTTGTACCACGCTGACATGCCATGAGATTGATTAGATGAGATTCCAAAATATTATCTTGCAGATTCACTTTCTCCATAAAGTCCCTCGCCGAAACATTTTGCAGATGTGCTCCACTTTTCAGTATATGGTTTACTGCATAAGAAAGCCCAGACAAGTCGCTTTCATACAGTAGATGAAACAAATAGGGAATGCATTGACGAAACCTTGGATCTTCAGCATATAATCTTACAGTTTGATATTCAGATGCAGGAATTTGAAGTGGACGATCGTCATATCGTCCACCTCGACCTGTTGGAAATAGCTGTGGAAAACAACGAGCTTCCCAACTTTCTTCCCATACACTAATGGTACTTCCTTTCGCTGCTTTCATTTGAAACAATTCAATTGCATTCCCCATTACTTCTTTGGAATGCAAAGGATGAACAGTATAATGTTCATATATTTCTTCACTTCTAGACACATCAACTTTTTCAATTTGGCCGCCTGAACAGTCACTGTCTTCATCTGCAGCTGTTTCCTCTGCTGCAACACATACATCTTTGTAATACTCATTGTTTTTTACTAAATACAACGTTGCCTTTTTGACTTTCCTAACATCCACTAAATCTTGCCAGATTTTCTTACTCTTTGTCGGAACCCCATTAACTAGAATAACTAAAGGTTCCTCTTCTACTTTTTCTATACCAATTGTATCAATATTTTTTTTCAAATCAAGAGGCAAATAAACAACTCTTCCCTTTAATCCTCTCTGCAAATCTGTAGGAGGCAATTTCCCTATCTTAGGCTCCATGCGAACAATTGCCTGAAAAGGATGGACACATTGAATCAAAATAGACTCATATGTATTTAAATCCATCAATTCACGGTTAATGTCTACCAACTCCAGATTATTATGAACACCTCTAGCAGGCATTCTGTTTTGATTTAATTTATCATAACAATATTTACAAATACGCTGATCAGAACTCAAATCAAAACAATTCTCCACCCACAAATAAGTTGCAAAATACTTCCACTCATAATTATTCATCTTTTCACTTTTTACGTATAAATCAACTAATCTAGTTTGATGTTTATAATGACTTCGTCGACAACACACACAAGTAAAATTCGGCCTTTCACTTGATTTCACCTTAAACCTGGTAATTTCATGCTCAAACTTTTCTGTACTTGAAATCTGTACATTGTCTTCCACATTACCTTGAATTGCTGTGTCAATTTCTACACTATCCTCTTTTTCACCAAAATAACAAATCTCAATTTCTTCACAAATCTTCTTCACATCTAATTCAGTTCCATGCAAAAGAGCACTGTTTAATTGTTTAAGCTTAAGTGCTGGACTTTTTGCATAATACAACATTCTCACTAATTTCCTCATTTTGGTATGATGCACTGCTAACATCCTAAAATGATGAAAAACACTCTGACAGACTTTTCTAGAAAGACAAGCCAGTGAATGCCCTTGCAAACCTGTGTTTTCTCTCACTCTGCAAGGATCTAAGTCTTGCAACAACATCACTTTCTGCTTTAGACTTTTCTTACTATATGTATGTAAGAAATTACAAAACAAATCAATTGATTCCTGTCACACACTACAAATACGACTACACTTCCAAGTGTACACTGGACCCTTAGTACGTCTCCCTAAAACTTCATCAGTTAACACCTCTTCTGGTTCTCTAGGCACAAGTTTCTCTTTTTCAATCGGACAACCGTCTTTCACTTCATACGCTCGACCACTGGTGTCAACTGCATGCACTAAATCATTCTCCTGGAAGTAACTCTCCTCATTAAAAAATGGCTCACAACTTGAACTGTGCATCCATTCTCCAGAAAAAACTTTACAAAAATGAGTCCGATTAATTACTCTTTTCCATCTACTGTTTGATTTGAAAACATCAATTGTCTTGTTAAGTGTCCTAATTCTATTGATTATTAAAATAAATATTTTTTCTTAACTTCAAAAGCCTGATCAACAATCTTCTCTACACTTTTCTTTTTCTTATAAAAAGCAGCTCTCTGTTTACCTTTCCTAATGTTTTTTAACACATTTAAAACCACCCTATTGCGAAGCATTCGTTTACGAATGTCTCTAAACTGATTATGCCTTCTATTCCTATACATATTATTCTCTCCTGCTCCAGTTGTAGGATTCTTTGAGGTTCTCTCCTTCCTTTTCAAATTCATTCTCTTTTTCTACATGCTGTCCAACAATATTTTTTGAAGTACATATGTTCCGTATAAAAGACTTAGTTCTCTTACCAGGAGCTTGGTTCCTGTTTTTTGAAGTATTTGTTGTGGAAGAGTGCTGTAATTCCGTTGCTGTTTTTGTTTTTTGGCGGTTATGTTGTTTTCTTCTCCTTTCCCTTGAGGGCATGTTTGCTTACTCTTGAAATCTTGATTTCAATCTGTGTTAAAAAAAAATAGCACATTATAGACCACTATTACCAAACAACAAAGCAATGACAAAAAGCAAACGATCTATTCAGGGTTACAGATCAGGTGAGGATTCTCCAGGGGTGCACAAAAGGTGAGGCCTGTATTAAAGAGTATAGTGGAAGACAGCTCTGTTCACAGGTACAAAGAAGATGAGACCTGTGTCTAAGAGTCCAGTAGGGGATAGACTTCATGAAGTCTAGTCCACTGCACTCTTATACACAGGCTTCACCACCTATGCTTCCCGGGAAAGGCCTCTCTCCCACTACAGTCTTGATCATAAACCTCACCTCCTCTGTCCCTCTGCACATGTCTCACCTCATCTGCACAATCTACTTCCTAATCTCAGGTAACACAGGTGACATAATTGTGAAAAGGTCAAATTTTTTTATGTAATCATGCAAACACTGTTTATTCTTTATCAAAAATGTAGAATTCATTGATTAGTCCCAAAATCGATTTTCAATAACATTTTAGAAACACAGTGTAGGTCCTACTATTTAAACTTTCTCAAAAATGTAAAACTCATTAATTTGCAGCAAAAATATTTTAGTAGTGTAATGAAAAGCTTATACATATGACCTTTTCATTGTTTTTCAAATGTTATTCTAAAAAAAAATTATAAGGCCTAAGCAGGAATACTCATGTGATGAAGCCTGTCCAGGGAAGCACAAAACGTGAGGCTTGTGTCCAAGAGTGCAGTGGACAGGACTAAACTGGAGTAGTGTGCAAGAAAAAAATAAGCCTCATTTATAAAGCCATGCGTCAGTTTTGCGCTACTGATGCGTCACTTTTTGTGACGCATTGGCGGCATAAAACATGTGCCTTGTTGCGCCATATTTAAAAAGTGACGCATGTAGGTAGATGCGTCATTTTTTAAACCTTTTGCGCCACATTATACCTCTGTCAAGTGTAATGTACAGAGAGGGGTCATTTCTCCGCAAAAAGCCTCGTAATAATGACACAGTGAAATCTTTGAGATTTCACTGCGTCACTTTTAGGACACTGTTACGTCAAAATCTTGCACCTGCCTCACAGCAGGGATAAGACTGAGGCAAACGCTTTCACATGGGGCTTTCCCCATGTGATACGATTCTCACACCTAAGCAGGAGTGCAGATGAGATGAAGACTGTCCAGGGGAGCACAAAACGTGAGGCTTGTGTCCAAGAGTGCAGTGGACATGACTAAACTGGAGTAGTGTGCAAGAAAAAGATGAGCCTCATTTATAAAGCCATGCGTCAGTTTTGCGCTACTGATGCGTCACTTTTTGTGACGCATTGGCGGCATAAAACATGTGCCTTGTTGCACCATATTTAAAAAGTGATGCATGTAGGTAGATGCGTCATTTTTTAAACCTCTGCGCCACATTATACCTCTGTCAAGTGTAATGTACACAGAGGGGTCATTTCTCCGCGAAAAAGCCTCGTAATAATGACGCAGTGAAATCTATGAGATTTCACTGCGTCACTTTTAGGACACTGTTACATCAAAATCTTGCACCTGCCTCACAGCAGGGATAAGACTGAGGCAAACACTTTCACATGGTGCTTTCCATATGTGATAGGATTCTGACACCTAAGCAGGAGTGCAGATGAGATGAAGACTGTCCAGGGGAGCACAAAAGGTGAGGCTTGTGTCCAAGAGTGCAGAGGACAGGACTAAACTAGAGTAGTGTGCAAAAAAAAAAGAATCTCATTTATGAGGCCCTGCGTCAGTTTTGCACTGCTGATGCGTCACTTTTTGTGACGCATCGGCGGCATAAAACATGTACCTTTTTGCGCCATATTTAAAAGTGACGCATGTAGGTAGATGCGTCACTTTTTAAACCTCTGAGCCACATTATACTCAAAAATGTAAAAGCCATTCATTTTCCCCAAAATCGTTTTTGACATCACATTTAGGAAACACAGCACAGGTCCTATGTACAAGCATTCCATGTCATTACTGAAACCTCACTATTTTACAAAATACAATTCCTCTATGCAAACAAACTCAATATGCTTCCTACACTGAGTTAACACAGGTAACATCATTGTAAAGAGTCAAATTGACGCCTGTGTCTAAGAGTGCAGTCGGGGATAGGCTTCATGAAGCCTAGTCCACTGCACTCTTAGACACAAGCCTCACCACCTACGCTCCCCAGGAAAGCCCTCTCTCCCACTACAGTCTTGAACAAAGGCCTCACCTCCTCTGTACCTCTGGACATGCCTCACCTCATCTGCACAATCTACTTCCTAATCTGAGGTAACACAGGTGACATAATTGTGAAAGGGGCACATTTATGTCTTTAAGCATGCAAACACTCTTTATTCCTTCTCAAAAATGTAAAACCCATTCATTTTTTCCAAAATCGTTTTTGACATCACATTTAAGAAACACAGCACAGGTCCTATGTACAAGCATTCCATGACACTACTGAAACTTCACAATTTTACAAAATACAATTCCTCTATGCAAAGAAACTCAATGTGCTTCCTACAATGAGTTAACACAGGTAAGACTGTCCAGGGGAGCACAAAAGGTGAGGCTTGTGTCCAAGAGTGCAGTGGACAGGACTAAACTGGAGTAGTGTGCAAAAAAAAAAGAACCTCATTTATGAGGCCCTGCGTCAGTTTTGCACTGCTGATGCGTCACTTTTTGTGACGCATCGGCGGCATAAAACATGTACCTTTTTGCGCCATATTTAAAAAGTGACGCATGTAGGTAGATGCGTCACTTTTTAAACCTCTGCGCCACATTATACTCAAAAATGTAAAAGCCATTATTTTTCCCCAAAATCGTTTTTGACATCACATTAGGGAAACACAGCACAGGTCCTATGTACAAGCATTCCATGTCACTACTGAAACCTCACTATTTTACAAAATACAATTCCTCTATGCAAACAAACTCAATATGCTTCCTACACTAAGTTAACACAGGTAACATCATTGTAAAGAGTCAAATTGACGCCTGTGTCTAAGAGTGCAGTCGGGGATAGGCTTCATGAAGCCTAGTCCACTGCACGCTTTGACACAAGCCTCACCACCTACGCTCCCCAGGAAAGCCCTCTCTCCCACTACAGTCTTGAACAAAGGCCTCACCTCCTCTGTACCTCTGGACATGCCTCACCTCATCTGCACAATCCACTTCCTAATCTGAGGTAATACAGGTGACATCATTGTGAAAGGGGCACATTTATGTCTTTAAGCATGCAAACAGTCTTTATTCCTTCTCAAAAATGTAAAACCCATTAATTTCCCCCAAAATCGTTTTTGACATCACATTTAAGAAACACAGCACAGGTCCTATGTACAAGCATTCCATGTCACTACTGAAACTTCACAATTTTACAAAATACAATTCCTCTATGCAAAGAAACTCAATGTGCTTCCTACACTGAGTTAACACAGGTAACATCATTGTAAAGAGTCAAATGTATTTCTTTAAACATGCACACATTATTTATTTCTTCTAAAAAATGTAAAAGCCATTCATTTTTCCCAAAATCGTTTTTGACATCACATTTAAGAAACACAGCACAGGTCCTATGTACAAGCATTCCATGTCACTACTAAAACTTCACAATTTTACAAAATACAATTCCTCTATGCAGTAAAAACTTTTTACCAAGCATTATCAAAAAGCATGACACAAAGCAACATTAAAAAAACATAATTTGCTTCCAAATCTTCTCCATAGAGTATACAAGTCTCTATGTATATTAAATGAATCATAACTCACCTTTACAAATGCTCTAGGAGATTCACAACAGTGTCAGATACACACACCAATATTTCTTTAGCAGAGCAAAAGGTATGTTCTCCAGGCACTGCAACCATTAATGGCACAGAAAACCTCTGTTTCTACACACATATTGCTCATGGTAACCAATCAAAACTCTTCCCTCTGTATTTTCAAACCAACACCCTTCCCCCCGACAGCCCTTTCTACCTGTTACCATAGCAACTCCCTCCTCACTGAGCTCTCAGGTTTAAAAGTTTATTCTACAATGTTGCAAATCACCTCAGCAAGGATGTTTGACCTGCGAATACACCAGCTTATCTGGTGCAATGTTTCTTTAAATGACTTTTTTTTAACCATTCAAATTACTTCTTACACAGAACACAACCATGCACCCTAACTTTCAGTTTTCAACTATCTCAATCTACCAATCATTGCTTGTGATTCAAGAGCACTGAAACTCCACAGGTTTTTTTTTGCAAACTCCTACTGTTCCAACTGCCCTTTTTTTCCTATACTTCATCTGACTGCACCAGAACCTCCTCTACCATGTATTCTGTCTGGATTATTGGACATAGCTATATCCACTGGGCTCAAAGGTATGCAGCTACCAGAAATTTTCACAACCTTGATTTACCAAAAGTGAACATTAAAAGGATTGGCCAGAGAGGATTGAGATGTCACCAATTGATACCATTGGTGAAAACCTTTTTCCATTTGCCACACCCTAACCTCATAATTCTGCACTGTGGTGGAAATGACTTAGGCACTTTGACTGGGGTAGGTCTGGAAATGCTTTTAAAGGACAACTTTGAACAATTGATGGCACTTTTTCCTCAAACTGCCTTGGTATTTTCCAATATATGCCAAAGACAGAAATGGAACTGGTCCAACCAATTTTGTCCACAATTTGAGAAAGCACGGAAACATGTGAATAAATCTGTTTCTGCTTACATGAGAGACTATGGAATGGGTTCAATATACAACAACAACTTGCGTTACAACATGCAAGATATCTACACAGGAGATGGTGTGCACTTCTCAGATGAGGGGAATAGAATATTCCTCCTGAATTTAAGACTGTGCATTGGTACCTACTTGTAGGTACCTAAATCAGCCACAGAACCCAAAAGCTCTTTTCAGAGCTACCCTACCTCTGATCACTCCAAATGATTATCTTTTTCTAACTTTTTTCACTATTTTTCACCAAAGTACGCTCCCCGGTACGCTTCCCGGTGCGCGTACCGGGCGCTCCCCCCACGAAAATTTAAAAAGAATTTTTTTTTTGGTCTATATGGGCCTCCTAATACCCCCTCAGAAAACGTAGGGGGTCAGGGAGTGCCTACCGTGCCCCCTTATACCCATTCCCAACGTTGTTTGTCCTCCATTTTCTGTCTCAAATCTACCGAAACACAAAATGGAGGACTCCCGTAGCGCTGCCGGTACGCGTACCGGGGCGCGCACCTGGAAGCGCTCCCAAAAAATGTGAAAAGCTAATTTACATAAAAACCACTGGAGACACTTTCACCAAATATAGAATAGCTCATACTACATACCAATCCCTACCATTTTCCCAAATTTGGTGGAATGCCGTTGAGCCATTTAGCCTGTAGACCTCTCTAAATATCCTGAGGTAAATTACTTCACAAAAACACATCTGAAGTGTTAGAATTGACAACCAATTAAAATGTTACTTTCATTTTCTACTAATATTTCATGACATTTGATTGGTTATGTACCTGAATATATATAAAGAAAGAGAGGGAAACACAGCCATTTTGACTACTACTTCCTGAAGTACATTTCAAGAGCATTTTCACTGACAACTTCAACTGCTTTCTCAAAGGTAAGTTATTATTTTGAAAACTGAAGTATGTTGTGCACTTTAAGTTAATTTGGAAAACTTTTTCTGATAGTTATATACCATCGCTCTGTAATAGTTATAGATTGAGATAGACTTCTCTGTTATAGTTATGGATGGAGTTAGGCTTGTCTTGTATAATTATGAATTTACTTAGGCTTCATCACATACACTTTTTTATATTTCTACTTCCAGTCTGATACCATACACTGCCCAAAGATAAATTCACTGTTAAAAAATCCAAACTACCTGTCTGAACTTAAACCCAACAGTGCCCTATTCCTACTGATATATTTATTTTTTATGCAAATTACAGCACGAAAATGGAAGGAGAGCAAAACATTTCCTTTGAAATTGTTCTGGAGAGCAACAATGAAGAAATTATTGTACCCAATGATAACTTGGAATTCATGGATGAATCACGGGACTATGAACTACTTCAATGTGTAGAATCAGTAGATTTGCTGATTCAAAATGAGGACATTTCTGACAGTCAAATATTACAAGTTCTGTTTAATTTGGAAAAAGAATCTGAAAAATAAATTTATATTTAATAATTCTAAAATTGTTTGAGACATTATTCATTTTATATGTAATTTGTAAACTAGTACCAAATTGATTATAATGTAAACTCAGACTTATAGTATACTGTGCAACTTTTTTATGTTACATAGTAATTTTGCTCATAGATACTTCCTTTCTCCCACTATATTATCTCCAATGTGTATTTGACATCTCTTTTTCATCTCCTGCCTCCATGTTCTTTCTGCTTTCCTGACAGACTATATTATAGATTCCATATACCACAATACCTTCTGTAACAACATGACTCTGCATTGGTACCTACATGTTGGTACTTAAGTCACCCACACAACACAACAATTCTATTCAGAGCTACCCTACCTCTAAGCACTTTAAATTATCATTTTACTGTTTCACTGAGTTTTCCCCATGTGTGTGGGGGCGGGGGAGGTGTGTGTGGAGGATAGTGGGGTGTGTCTGTGAGGTGGGTGTGTATGTGTCTGGGGGGGTGAGGTGTATAGGTGTATGTAGGTGTATGGAGTATGTCGGTGTGGGTGGGGGTGTGGGTGTGTAAGGTGTGTGTGCGGGTGTGGGTGTGTGGGGTGTTTGAGTGTAGGTGGAAATGTGGGTGTGTGAGGTGTGTGTGTATGTGTGGGATGTGTGGGTGTGTCTGTGAGGTGTGGGTATGTGTGTATGTGTGGGGGGCGGAGGTGTGTCTGTGGGATGTGTGGGGTGTGTCTGTGAGGTATCTGTGTGTGCGTGTGTGTGTGTTGCGGGGGTGGTGAGGTGTGTGTATGAGTGTGGGTGTGTGGGGAGTGTGTGGGTGTGGGGGTGTGGGGTTGTGTGCTTGTGGGTGTGTGTGGGACGTACTTGTAGGTACCTAAAAGAGCCACAGAACCCAAAAGCTCTTTTGAACCCAAAAGCTCTTTTCAGAGCTACCCTACCTGTAATCACTCAAAATGATTATTTTACACTATTATTTTCACTATTTTTCACCAAAATACGCTCCTCGGTATGCTCCCCGGTGCGCGTACCGGGCGCTCCCCCCGCGAAAATCGAAAAAAAATTATTATTTTTTTTTTACCCGAGGGACCCTTTTATGGCCCCCACATCAAACCTAGGGGGTCAGGGGGGTCTACCCTGCCCCCTTTTGGTTATTTCCCCCTTTGTTTTTACCACCTCTTGTGTCTCGATCCTACCGAGACACAAGATGGCGGCCGCTCCGGACTGTTTTGAATGTTTACAGACACCCGAGAGCCAATCAGCTTTCCGTGCGCAAGTCGCGTGGCGCGCCCGCAGCGCTCCCCGGTGCGCGTACCGGGGCGCGGCTATAGATATATAAATTTTTTTGAACCTAAATTACTCAAAATCCTCTGGAGCACATATCTTAAAACATAGCAAAGGCACATCGGGCTACCAGTCCCTACAATTTTGCCAAGTTTGGTGAAAATCCATTCAGCCGTTCGGGCTAAAATGGCGACCGACCGCCCTATGGAAATTAACATGGGGAAAACACGTTTTGGGACCTCCCTTTTATCTCTGCCCCCGCTTGACGAATCCCCCCCAAACTTTCAGGGAAGGAACGGACAGCCGCAAGGCAAAGTTGCTGAAAAATTCAGGCAGATTCCTCAACCAGCGCCAAAGTTATTCCCAATAGAATGTTGCGATTTCCCTATGGAAATCAATCCTAACTATAACTACCTACTGGCGACCGCCAGTAGGTAATATATATATATCTATTTTAAATAACACTTACCACACTAACAGCCACACAGCCAGTTGTGTTGTAGCGCTTTCCTTCCCGTTGCTTCCTTTTAATATTGGCTGCTGCGTTCTCTATCTGTTTTGCTGTTTGTTGCTCTCTAGCGCCTTCTACGTGATGGCCGCCTGATGAGTTTCGGTGTCGGTATTCTCCTTGCTTGTTATTCTTCCTGTATGGCTCTCAAGATGGCCGTGCCGCGCCCTTTATGAGTTTACCTTTGGCCCTTGAGTTTTTGGGGTTTTTGTGTAATGATTCCACTCGTTGGCTGCTGCCTGCCGCACTGTCTCTGCGCTGGCTTAATGTAGTGACGCTTCTCCCCCCCCGTGCTCCTCCTAGACTGGCCAATCTGTTTGTTATTTTGGCTTTTCGGGCCTTGGATTTTATGGGATGTTGCGCCGGTATTGCCCCTCTTTGTTTCCGGCTTGCCTCGTGCTCTCTGCTCTGGCTTTGTGTTTTGGGCCGCACGCTCCCCAACTTACTTGTTGCCAGTATTTTGCGCTCGTTTTGTCGCTTCTTTCCTCCTGTGCCCCTCCTAAGATGGCCACGCTCTTCGTGAGTTTCGCTTAGGCCTTTTTGGCTTGAGGGGTTGTTGCTGCCGTTTCGCCCCTTATCGCCTTTGGCCAAACCTCGCTCGCTCTGCGTTGGCTCTACGCTCCGTTTCTCCAAGCCCCCGATATGGTTCCTGCCAGAGGTCTGCACTTGGTTTTGTCACCGCTTTCCTACTGTGCTGCTTTCAAAATGGCCGCGCCCCTCCCGAGTTTCGTTTTCATTAACCAGTCCCAAAATGGCCGCGCCCGTAATGGCTTTCACTTTTCGTGTGGCTCCTGGCAGTAAAGAACTCAGCGTATTTCTGTGCTTAATTCGTTTTTTTTTTTTTTTAGGAGTGGGATACCGCACTTTAGCTTCTTTCTACTAAGCGACTTGCACGCACTGACCTTTGGAGTCTTTTGCTTGCGAAGCTGGGTGTGTTGTCTCGGCCTGCTCCTAGATGTTTCTGTTCACACGCGCCATTTTATGTTCGTTCTCGTATGAGCTGATGCGGATGTGAGCTAAATCTCAGTGTTGCCTCGTCCCCGGGCCTCCTGCTGCACTTCGTGTTGTTCCTGATTTGTTCCGATGACTGCTGAGCCGCTTTTTGGTTAAAACGGCGTCAGTTCTCGCTGTTAGTTAGGTTCTGATCCCGGGGTCAGACGGAGCTCCGGATTTAGGCTGCTGCTCCCCTTGCCATCCAAGCCACGCCCCCATGTTTGTGTGGTTTTAACGTGTTTTTATAGGGAAAACAAGTTTTCCTGACTATACCCATATCTGTAAACTTTGTTTTTTTTCATTACATTTCAATGCTTTTTAAAGTGTTTTAATAAAAATGTGTCTCAAATCATAGTCTGTGTCACAAGTGGAGAATTGTTATGTGGATTGTCAATAGTACAGTGGAAAAAAGAGTGTTGGAAAGGCTGTTGTCATATACTGGAATATTGTAGATTGGAATCTAATGGAGCAGAATAGAGTATCGTAGAGTATTGTGCAGTGCAGTAAAATGCTATATAGTGTAGTGGCACGGTGTTTCACATAGTGGACTGGAGCAGGGGAATGGCATGTTGAACAGTAGAGTAAGGTGGTGTAAGCTGTCAGAGCAGGGTAGAGTGTTTGTTTTTGAGTGGAGTAGGGTGAAGTAGAGCATCATATAGTGGAGTATTGTCAAGTGGAGTGCCGTAGAGTACAGGGGAGGAGAGTGTCATAGAGTGGAGTGTTGTGACATATAATGGAGTGGCGCATCATAGAGAGAAGTTGAGCGCATGTTGTTGAGACCATATATTGTAGTACAGTGGCGTAGAGTGGATGGGCATAGAGAAGAGCACAGTGTCTCAGAGTGTAGTACAGTGTTTTCCTCTGGGGATCCCCAGGGATCCTCACTCAGTCCGACATTATTTAATGTTTATGTGACTTAGCTAGCGGAACTGATTCAAAACTTTGGCTTGACTCTGACGTCATACACAGACGACACACAAATAGTTGTGTCGGCTTTCACAAATGAGTTATGTACTTCATTACGCTTCCATGGCTGTATGCAGGAGGTACGTTCAAGGATGAGCAAACATTGTTTGAAGCTTAACTCCAAAACAAACCTGGTAATTGATAATGCTTGGTAGCCTTTCGTCAGCATGGGCCTCCCCCTAGAGCCCTGAAGAATTAGGTGCTTTACCTAAACCCATAACAAAGCTAGGAATTTAGGTGTCCTGATTGGCAATAAGCTGACGTAAAATTAAGAAAATTCTTCCTTTTTTTCCAACTAATACTAGAAGGACCGTTATCATATGCATTAGTGTTATCAAAGCTGGATTATTGCAATAGTCTCTATATGAATAGCCAAGCTCAATATGTAAACAAACTGCAGATTGTTGAAAATGCAGCTGGCAGATTATTAATAGGTTTACCCAAATTCAAAATGCAGCTGCCAGATTATTACTAAGTTTACCAAAAATCCAATCCGTCTCAAAAGAAATTCATAAACTACACTGGCTCCCAGTAAGAAACCTTATCAAATTCTAGGCTCTATGCATTGCCTATAAAGCCTTGAATAATTCCGACCCTGACTTCCTTAGGCATATTTTTAAATGTTACCAGCTCACCAGACTCCTGCACTCTACTGGGGCAAAACTAATTGTTACACCCAGATTCTGAAAATCGAATTGGGGTGGGAAGAAATCTGATCACAGAAACAGCTAAGCTGTGGAACACTCTCCCCCCTCATATTAGATCCCTGCCCTCACTGTTCTCCTTCAGGAAGGAGCTTAAAACGTGGCTGTTTTATAACTAATATCTTCATCCAGTCGTGTTTCTTCCTATTCTCAGGGCCAAGGCACATCAGGGTATACAAGTGTTCACTAAATTTTATTAACATAACATAGAGTGGAGTTGCATTCAGTGCAGTACAGTGTTGCAGAGTGGAGTGGCGCAGAGCGGAGTATAGTACAGTGGCGAAAAAGTATAGTAGAGTGGAGTATAGTGAAGTGGAGTACAATGGATTGGAGTAGGGTAGAGTAGAGTAAAGTGTCATAGAGTGGAGTAACATGTCGTAGACTATAGTGGCATAGAGTGCAGTAGAGTGGAATGGCGCAGTATACAGCAGAGTAAAGTGTCATGTATTGGAGTACCATGTTATACAGTAGAGTGCAGTGGAGCGTCATACACTATTGGAAAGTAATGTACACTAAAGTAGAGTGAAGTGGCATATGGTCTAGTTGATTTTTGTGAAGTGGTGTATAGTAGAGTGTTGTAGAGTGGTACAGTGGATTGGCATACAGTGTTATAGAGTGCAATGTCATTGAGTGGCACAAGGTAAAGTGGTGTACAGTGCAGTGGTGGAATAGAGAGAATTACTGTGTCAGAATAGAATGGAGTAAAGTGGAGTACATTGCCATATGAAGAATTGAGTACAGTTTTATATAGTTAACTAGAGTATCATGGAATAGAATGTTGTACAGTGGCATACAGTGTGCCAAAGTGTTGAACAGTGAAGTGAAGAGGTATAGATAGGAGTAAAGTGTCTGAGAATGGCGCACAGTGTAGTAGAGTGTTGTAGAGTGTAGTCGCATAGATTAAGGTAGTGTGTGAAACAGAGTGAGTGAAAGTCTCATACATTGGTGTAGAGTAAAGTAGAGTAGTGTAACATAGTGCAGAGTAAAGTATGATAAAGGTTATTAATGTGTCGTAGAGCATAGTCGCATTCTGTGGAGTAAACTGGCATAGTGTAGGTAGTAAACTGTTATAAATTGGAGTGGGGTCTTGTACAGTAGAGTGCAGAGCTGGGTCGCATAGAAAATTGTTGTATAGTGGAACAGAGTGTTATACATTGGAGTGTATGGGCCTAGAGTGGACTATAGAATTGGACATTGGAGGGTACAGGAATAGAGTGGAGTGGAATGTCATAGAGTGCCATGAAGTGTGGTAGACTTTTAAAGTGTGGAGTTGTAGAGAGTGGAGGAGAGTGTCATACGATAGAGCGGATTACCATAAAGGAAAGTAGCATACATTGGAATAGCGTACAGTCGATTTTATAAGAGTGGAGTGGCATAGAGTGGAAAAGCATTAGAGTTGAGTGGTGTAGAGTGGAGTTGTGTAGAGTGGAGTAGGGTACAATGGATTAGCGTAGATTGGAGCGGCATACATTGAAGTTGCATAGCGTAGAACCGAGGAAGCTGTTATGAATTGTAATGGTGTCTCATACAGTAGAGTGAAGGGCTATGTTGTATAGTGTTTGAAACTGTCAGTGGAGTAGAATGTTGTACAATAGAGTGTACAGACAGATAAACAAGTGCAAATTTTGACAGTGGAGTGTATGGGGATAGAGTCTAGTAGAGTGGCATGGAGTGTAGCAGAGCTTTGTAGAGTGGAGTTATATAGAATAGCAGAGAGTACACTGAAGTGGCGTAGAGTGAATTATCATAGAGTGAAGTGGCATAAAGTGGAATAGCATAGAGTAGTGTAGACTTGAGTGCCATACAGTGGAGTGGTGGAGAGTGTTCTAGCGTACTGTGTAGTAGTGGAGTGGAGTGATGTCCAGTGAAGTGGTTTAAACTGGAGTGGTATATTGTGGGGTAGGATACAGTGTAATAGCACACAGTGGAGTGGTGTACAGTAGAGTGGGGTAGGGTGGAATACCATAAAGTGGAGGGGCTAAGACTGAAGTTGGGTCCAGTGTAATTGAATAGAATGGAGTGGCATACAATGGAGTGGTATACAATGGAATAGCGTAGAGTGGAGTATAGAGCAGTGGTGTCGATTACAATAGCATAGAGTGGAGTATAGTGGCGGGGTGTTGACTGTAATAGCATATATTGGCATAGCGTACATTGCAGTAGCGTACAGTACAGTAAAGTGCTGTCGCTTGGAGTGGCACACACTGGAATGGGGTAGAGTGTAAAGCATATCATGGAGTGGCGTACAGTGGGGTGGCGTATAGTGGAGTGGTGTCCAATTGAATAGGGAAGAATGAAGTGGGGTAGAGTGGAGTTGCCAATAGTGGAGTGCCATAAAGTGAAATACCATATACTGGAGTAGTATATAGGGGAATGGCGTACATTGGAGTGGCGTAACTTGAAGAGACATCGAGTGGAGTTGCATACAGTGTACTAGTGTAGAGAGTAGAGTTGTGTAAAGTCTAATGCGTAGAGTGGAGTAGCGCAGAGCTGAGTGTTGTACAGTGGGATGGCATTGAGGGTAATAATGTAGAGTGGAGTAGAGTACAGTGGAGTGGCGTATAATGGAGTGGTGTAGACTGGAGTGGAATACAGAGGTGTGGGGTAGAGTGTAATAGCATACAGTGGAGTGGCATATATTGAAGAGGGGTCCAAACGAATGCATAGAATGAAGTGGCATATTTGGAGTAGCGCAGAGCTGAGTGTTGTACAGCGGAATGGTGTTGAGGGTAATAATGTAGAGTGGAGTAGAGTACAGTGGAGTGGCGTATAATGGAGTGGTGTAGACTGGAGTGCCATACACTGGAGTGGCGTAGAATGGAGTAGCCTGCAGAGGAGTGGCATACAGTGGAGTACAGTACAGTGGAGTGGTGTACAGTAGAACAGCATAGAGTGGAATAGCATATAGTGGAGTAGCATCTAGTGGATTGGCGTACAATGGAGAAACATAGACTGGAGTGGCGTACGGTGGCATTGCGTACAGTGTAATAGCATAGAGTAGGGTGGCGTTCAGCGGAGAGGCATAGAGTGGAATGTCATACAGTGGAATAGCATATAGTGGAGTGGGTACAGCGGGGTGGCATACAGATGTATCTGAAATTTAGCTGCAATGTAGATTATGGTGTGCAGAGTAACACAAGACAGCGAATTATGCTGCCTCAAGTTTCTCCAAATTTACCAATCAAAGCAGGGCCATCCATGGTGGCCTTGCGCTCCTTGTGATGCAAGGGTACCACAATCCAATAATACTGCTAGGCCTTAGTTATAGTTTGGGCAGGTATACTTTGCAGTATACCGTAGTACATGGCAGTGACAAGCCAGTATATAATTGGGTAATGGCTGTTTTCCGAGAATGAAAAGGCAGCTATATTCTTTTTAACCACACTTTGGCTGTGTTCAGTGTTAGGGCCTTAGAGCTAGGCAAGTGGGAGGTCTCTACCTACTACCACGTTATTAAAGTGGTAATAGGTAGGTATATGTAATTACAGTTCAAAAAAAATATTTTTAAATAAGTTTACGTCCATATACTGCAAACATTTGTGAAATTCCGCAAAATTACTGCAGTGACAGATATCACTAAGTTTAAATAACTCCTAACTTACAAAATTTTTACCCTACTTAACTACAGTCACCAAAAAGCATCATCTCTGCCCCATAATGTATAATTGTGCCAACTTTCATGTAAATTCATGCGGCTGTTTTTGCGCTATATCAAATACAATAGTCTATGAAAAATGCATTGGTGGAAAAAACGCATTTTGGGGCCTCCTTTTTCCTTTGCACCCTAAAAACAAAGCACCACAAAAACTTACATCATCTAAAAATTTAGAAAATGGCATTGGTTTGGAAAGTTTTCTGGTGATTCATCAAGCGGGTGGAAAGTTTTTAGGGAGCTATTATCCAAGGAATTCCTATCTTTGAGAATACCAACTATAACTTCAGAGTGGCAATCAGATTTAATGTGATTTCTTTCTTTTCATCTATTGTATTTATTATGTATTTTGTCTATTCTTTTACATAAGCATGAGACCATAAATGTGTATTTTAGTTGTGCATGTAGTAATCATGAAACTTTACATATGCAATCTATTTTTTGGGGGGCTAGGGCTTCCTTGCTACCTTTAGTAGGATTGTCCTCCATATAAAGCGCAAACGAAATGAATGCGAATCATTGTTATTATAAAAAATTAAATTATATATTTTTCCTAATGGCAAATTATCATGTCCTATAAATTAGTTTGTTTATCTCACTGCTTGGCCGTTTTTTCATTTTGGTGCACAGGAGTACATAATGAAGATGGTTTTTGTTTGGCTTGTTGGGCACAGTTTTATTTTGTGAGCAAGAGAGCATGGAAATAAATTGTATGTAGATTACAACATATTTTGTTTGTTATGTGATTGTTTATTGGTTTCCAATTATCATGCAGCCATAATGGGTCTTTCAGTTGTTCATGTATTAAATCTGAAACTTACATATGCAGTCTTGTTTATTTTTAGGTCTTCCTTGCTACTTCTAATAGGATCGTGCTACATATGAAGGCCAAGTAAATGAAAGGCAATCATTGTTATTGTTATAAAAATAGAGATTTGTTTTGTGGGCAATTAAGATGTCCTCCAAATAGTAGTTTGTGGGACTCACAGCTATTTGAATTTTTCATTTTGTTGCAGAGGAGTTGTATATGAAAGATGTTTTTCATTTGGCTAGTTGGGCCACTTTTATTTTGTGAGCCTCAAAGCATGCAAAGAAAACTTATGTAGTTTAAGATGCATTCTATTTGGTATATATTTGTTTATGGGTTTCCATTAGAATGAGAACCTAAATGGATCTTTAACTTATTCATGTAGCAAATCTGAAACTTTACATATGCAGTCTTGTTTGGCTTCCTTGCTACTTTTAGTAGTATTGTGCTACAAGATATCACTAAGTTGAAAAACCTTATAGCTTAAAAAATACTTACTATACTTACCTGGTGTACCCAAAAGAATCATCAATGCACCCTAATATCTAATTCTGCCAAATTTCAGCAAAATCTTTTTTATAAAATTTTGTTTTCATCAAAAAGGTCGCACTGTCCGCAGAATATGAGCTGCGGATGTAGAGAATTTATGCTGTAGTTGAAGGAGCCCCCTCTTGTTTGGTATATTCAGATATATGGTAAAAGGAAGCATGCCGGCATAATAACCACTATCTATGTGAATCCCAAATCACCACTAGGAATAGAATGAGATAACAACTAAGGCACCTATAGTTAGTATAACCCAAACAGGATTCAGGGAAAGAAATCTATAAATAATATTTTAAATTTGTGAATTTCTGTCACAATGCACACCGTTAATTCCCCATGTAGCTTAAGATATTTAGCCAAATCTAAAGAAAATGGGTCTGACAGCGCCACATTTGAGGGCTTTACTTTATTGCCCTGCATGTAACACAGAGGTATGTGTACATAAACTCATATGACTTCCCCCCTCCTTTTTAATTTTTTTGTCTTGGATAAGACTGGTAGCAGACAGTGTGTTTCTTGGCAAATGGACAGTTAAATTACTTTCTGTTGTCGAGACCAGAGAAAATCATGTGTATGCTGTAGTAAGATCAATTACGAGTGGATGAGATTTGAACTGTATGCCTTAATAGCGCATATCGATGGACACTAGAGCGAATCTTAGGAGAATTCCAAAATGCTGAAAATGCTAACAATTTTAGAATCACCGTTGTGTTATAGAAAGTGGGTGGCAACACTCATAATGGCTCTTATCCTTAAGGTTCACAGGATCCATAGATGGAAATTGTGTCCATACAGGGGAAAACTGATGGACATTTCTCTTTTCAAAATATAGAAGTTTAATACATTATTTCTAATAAGGTAAGTGAATGAGATTTGTCAGCGGATATGGAAACGATATGGTATATGGTTTTTGAGGTGTCATGTTTTATGTACTTCGTCACTTTCTTTTCCGTTTTGGAATAATTTAACTTCCCCTTAATGTCCTATGCTTGGTACCTACAGTAAATATATAGGAACAACATTGAATCACACTAGAGACAGAGCCCTGGTTAAGGTCACCGTAGCCATCAAATATGGTGGATTTGTAGGCAAGAATGGCATGTGGATAACTGGTGCTTTTTTCTGACTATTTGTATAAATATAGTAATGATTTGAGATAAATCATTATTTTAACTGTTTGTTGGTGATGGTGTCCGGAAAAAGAATTATGTGACAATGTTTAACAAAGTGATCCTTTCTTTATTTCTCTTACCCTTTATTGAGAATAATTGATAATGTTTTCATAGGAAATCTGACAAGAAAAAAGAGGATAATTATAAAAGAAATGAGGCAATTTGTAAATGAATTTAAATGTGTACCACGATATCAACAACCTGTCTCTTATGGTACACATGTGTATATAGATGAAATGTAAAGTTGTAAGATTTAATAAGTAATGTAAGTTATGTTTGTAGCCCTGAATAATCACATAACTGGGCAAAACGCGTTGGCTGAGAGGAAATTGTTTTTCTTGACTTGAAGGTGCTTGAATATAGAATTGCATTATTCAAGGAAATTACCTCTCAATTCATCTATTTTTGAACAAGCAAGATTTGGTGTTTAATGTTTGCTTTAAAGTTTCCTCTCTGTTGTGTTTTTGAAAAAACTTGTATATTGTATTGTTTAGATTGGTGGCAAAGCGTTTGAGATGGGCAACAATTGAATTTTGGATTGAAACAAATATAACACATGTGGTAGTGCGACAAATGGTCCCCCTAGCCGCCATTACATGTTCATCCTCTAAATCAACCTGGCATAATCAGTATTAACAAAGGTTATTTATATGAAATGTCAGTTGAGCGCCAACTCATAATAATCATGTATGTTTCTAAGTCATGAAGAAATAATAAACCAGATGGCGCACTCCTTGATTTGATTCAGTTTGATTGAACTGAACTATGTATCCAGTTTAGCGTGCTATCCTCCTATCATGCCTGCCGTGCATATGTCAAGACAATGTACAGGGAGGGCCAAGTTATATCGATAGCTTGGGCTGGAGAGTGCACTGCTGTCTGAGACTAGGCCTGGTGTAGGTCATTATATTAGTGAGAAACCCAGCATAATCCACAAAATATGTAAGATCATCAAAGAAATGATCTGAATAGAATACTTAAAGAAGCGATTCAAATGTCTATCACTTGTGATGTAGATGTGAAGAAGTTTTTGAGATATACGATGTGTGCCTATCACGACACACCTCACACTGTCACTGGAGGTTCTCCTTTTTCATTGCTGAGAGGCAGGGAGGCTCCTACAGGTTTACTACCCACATGGTTGGATGATAAAGTACCTTCAAGAGTGATGCAAGAAAGGTTAATGGATGAAGAGTTGAGATGTAAAGTAGAAAGTTCACAGAACGGAATGAAAAAAAGCCCCCATTCAAACACATTGTTTGAATAATATCAAAATGAATGTAGGTTATTGTTTGATGTTACATAATATGAGGCCTAAAAGGTCAAAGGTGGATTTTCATTTTAATGGACTATTTAAGGTGTTTAAAGTGGCTCCTACCACTGTTTTGTTAGAAGACAATCGCTGGTGGTCAAAAAAGAACTTAGTTCTTTTAGAAGATTTTCAAAAGAGCATTCTTATGAAGAGGTTAAACGTCCCAAAAAGTAATATCTTTTACCAGTAGAGATATTTCTAGAATGTGATTTTTCTATACATGAAGACTTGAGATAAGAGAATCTTCTAGGGGTTCCTGCAAATAATTTTGGGGCGTCTCCTTTATTAGAAGGCTCTGCTGCAGTTTCTTATGACGAAAAAGTTGCTGTAGACAAAGGATCTGAGATTATCACTACCAGATCTGGTCGTGTTTCAAAGGAAACCAAGTTATTTACTTGATTATGATGTATAATATATGGAATGTTAGGTATTCTATCCCATGTACTTGTTATCTTGGTCATTATGTAAGTTGTTTTTTGTTTTTTTCTCTTAATTTTCATTTTCTTTCTCTTTCCCTGTTTAATTTTTTGTTTTCTTTGTTGTAAAGGGGAAGATGTTGTATCCTCATATTAAGGTATGTTTCTTTGTGAAATATTGCACTCCAGTCTTCTTAGCGTGACTCTGGGATTCTAGCAATGAGGGTTTGAGGGTTGATGGTTAGAGAGATGCTGGCCAGTGTGAATTGAAGCACTGATGAGCCTACTCTCTGAACCTAAATAAAGAAGATTTCATCTTACCAGGAAAATTGTGACTCATTACACACTGCTTTTTGCCACTCCTGTATTTCACAGATTGAATAATAGGCCATCACTCATCTTCGAACAGTAAATTAAACTCAGAAAAGAAGTCAAAATGTCTTCTGCTGCATTACAACATGAATGCTTGCCTTGTGAAGTGAAAATACATTCACACAGTTTTGAATGCTTTTTTTCAGAAATCCATTTCAAAATGACTGCCAATGTGTGAGCACTTGTTGTGCTATAGCAGAATCCGTCTTGAAATCTGCTTTTCTCGTAAAGACAAAACATTTCAAAATGGCTGCAAATGCACCTAAGTGTGAATTCTGTGTTTTTGTAATGTTTTTTACTATGTTTAACAAACAAGCTTTTTTCAGTGATTGTTGCTCTAAGCTACTGCTACAGCGAAGTGGTTCAGAAACATATTATTTTAGCTTTTGCCATTCACTTTAAATTTGTATATATATGTGCTTGATTTTTTACCTAAATTTACAGTGCATTAAATACAGTTATGCAATGTCAAGTCCAGGCCTATTGCTGATTCTGTGTGAATTCCGGTCACTCTGTGATTTAATACTTGTGTAGTGTGCCTGGAGTTGAAGAGTTGGTGTTGGAATTTTAAGTGCTTATAGTTGATCTCTAATTCTTAGTGATACCTGATTCTTGGATTTTTCTATTAAGCCTGCTGTTTTTGTCTAGGATATCTTGGTTACTATGTTTAAATTACAGAGTCTGGGTGGCCTATGGTCTCCAGGAGTTGTTGAAAACCCTGCTGTGTTTGTCTGGTATTTCCAGATAATTTTAGTTAAATTGCTGATTCTGAGTGGCCTCCTGTCCCTGTGTGCTGCTGCAAAGCCTGTTGTGTTTGTTTAGTATATGTCGGATGTTATATTTAGATGACTAATTTTAGTGGCCTCTTGTCCCTGGGAGCTGTAAATACTGTTTTGTTTGTTAGGATATCTAGGTTATTATATTCAAATGTCCAATTCTCAGGAGCCTCTCTTTCGCGGTTATTGTGGTATAGCCTGTTGAGTGGGTCTTTTGAAATGTACCGTCTGCTTTGATATTTTTAAGTATTGATTCCTAATGGATTTCAAATACATTTTAAGCCCACAGTAATGCCCTTCCCTGCTGTTGTCACAGGGGTCACCACCACGCTGGTTCTGGGATCATTGTCTTGAACATCTAATCATGGGGTCTCACGAGCTGACCCGCGGTGTTGGGAACCTCCCGCCTTCACACCAGAAAAAGGTGCCTCATCAACGTCAGGCCCCATTTGGGTCTGCCAGCACAGTCCGTGGCTTTTGCTTAGCCCAGTTGCTGGGGGTCCTAGCCAGACTTCCCATATCTCTCTCCCCTTAGTGCTCACCGGAGTCCTGGAGCCCATATTACATATGTTTGGTCATTGTGCACACTAAATACCAGCGCCCAGTGACGATGGCGGGAGGGCTTTGCGCCGGTCCGCTCGATCACGGCAGCTGGAATTCAGTCTTGGCCTGGAGTCTATTTTACCTTCTTTCCTTTCCATTTGCTTAGAAAAACTCATCAAGATAGCCACCGTCACCAGCCCATAGGGAACAGTCTCATGAGGATCGGCACAGTTGGCCATAGAAATTAAAAGAGGACCTGGTTCATCTTTCACTGGCATTAAAAGGAAGGTGGGACTACTCTATATGCATTCTAATACTCCTATGAGGAAAACCTGTAGGTCTTATCATCTGACTCATCCTAGGGATCGGCCATACTATAAAGGGGCTCTGTCTCTATCCTATTTGCAATCTAATACATCTAAGAGGAAAACTTGCAGGTCCTATCATCTGGTTCATCCTAATGATCTGCCATACTTTAAAGGGGCTCAGTCTCTGTTCTTACCGGCCTGATTGTCTCTCTCTGACCCCTTACATACCTCTAGCAGTTTAGTCTGGCCCCTAGGTCCATCGCCAGTTGGTCCTTTCTTTATAAACACCGCCCAAAAAAACACTAGGATACCGTAAATTTGCTCCCACCCTCACAAGGTCTTACCTTGACCTCTCACATAATGGATATAAGTCTTGTCTCCACAGTACCCAACTCCTTCCTCTCCGAAAATGTGGCCAAAAAACACAAACACCTGTTACTATAAACCTGCCCCGGAACATTACTCTCAGATGTTTACTTTTGTGTCAACAAGGGTAAACTATCTAATGACCTCATCTTATACTCCAGAAAACGAGCTCGTTGGAGGTCTGTCTTCCACTCCATGCTTTGTATATTGGGTACCAGGAAAACCACGCATGGCCTCAATCTTTCAGCCTCGCCATCGCCCTTTTTCAATGCGTATGCCACCATCACCCTCTACAACCACATTATTATCCTAATTAAAGCATCCAATGACAATTTAGCTATGATGGATAATATTTTCCCTATTCTCAAACAGCAGCGATCTTCAAGTCCAATCTTTCCGGCTTAATACATCCTAAAACACACAATATCACTCTCACACTCACCACTGTAACTGGGGGGTCATGAACCCCTCATAACTCTCCTCACCACATATGTGATATCGGATTATCTCAATCCCATGAGTTAGTTTTACCAGACCCCTCACTCTCCACTAGACCATAGACTCAGGTGGCTAATGGCACTACATCAGCATATTCTTCCCTGATCACTAAGCGGTCACACCACGATACCAGTGGCAGGTTTTCTCCTCACTCTCCACTGCCCTTTCTCTTTCCTGGTGATCTCCTTTGCGCGATACTGCCAAACATGCCACCATCTCAACCAGGCTCCAGGCTCTTGCCCTCTACAGTTTCTATCCAATCCATTCCATCCTACCCCCTTCACCCACCTTCTATCCTTTATATGTAGCTCACCCCACCACTGCCCTATCCTCTCTCCATGTGAACTGGTACTACACAAGACATCATTGAATCACTGGCTCCACCTCACCTCTCCATTGCCGCTTTTGACCCACCAGGTTCCCTCCCACCCCAGAAGAATAAAGACCAAGCTATCGAACAGTGATATTGATGTTCTTCTCCTCTCTTATGCCCTCCCATTAAATACTGACATGTCCCCTCTGGCATCATGCAAAGTCCCTCTGGGCTTAATCCAAGCCATCCATCAAAACCAGGACAGGGAACCCTCCCACAACCTCAGAGTTATATACAAGGACAACCTCAAGCGAGTGAACATCATGCAGACTCAGACTGCCCATGAAACTCTCCAATTGAAATGCGTACTACTCAACTGCAGATCAGCGAGTAAATACGCAGCCGATATATTTTACCTCATTCAAAACAATGAGTTGGATATCATCATCCTCACGGAAACCTGACTAAATGGCTCGTCCACCCCTATCCTTGACCTTCTAGTCTCACCTAGCCATGACATAATTCAATAGTACAGATCTATAAAACAGGGTGGAGGATTAGCCTGAATACACTGAAATACACTCTCGGTCTCACATTCTGATTCCTCCACTTTAACCTTCAGTGAGTACCTATGCATCAATATTTCTAGCAATCACCGTACAGTGTGCAAATTACACATATTCTACCACCCCCCTGGAGACAATCTTTTCTTCATTAAACAATTAATGGAAATCATCCCTTCCAATTATAACACCCTGGTTTCCCAAATCTTCCTGGAAGATTTCAACCTTCACTGGTCTAGCCCAAACGATCAAGCTGTAAACTGTCTAAAATCCTTCCTATTGAAGCACGAGCTGACACAATATTGCAAGAGTCCGACTCATAACAAGGGTGAAACTCTGGACCACATCATCTCCAAAGGAAAAACCATCTCAATAGATGCCGTTTTCCCTTGTGATTGGTCTGACCATTACATCATATTATTCCTAATTAACAAGGAGGTGTCCCCGAAGAGGGTCCAACCCAAAAAAATGAAGCAGTGGAAAAGGAACCGTAGGAATATAAACTCTATTGATTTAGCAACACACTGTAGAAAGGCCTTGACTCCTCAATCGGACATGCCTGAAGTTCAGGTCCTCACGGATTTCTATAATACCACAATAGCTGGCGTCCTGGACGAAGTAACCCCTCTACAACAAAAAGGTGCCTCCTTAAAAATCTCCAACCCTTGGTTCAACGACAACCTAAACGCTGCACGCTGTAACCTAAGGGTAGCTGAAAGATCCTGGAGAATCAGAATCCTCCACTGAACAAATAATTCACCTTAGATCTGTCAGGAACACTTATAACAATAATCAGAGCTGCAAAGGCTGAACTCATCTGAACCCAACTCATTCAAACCAAAAAATCGCCACAAGAAACTGTTTGAAATGGTTAAACAACAATCGGGCAAGACATCCAACAGCTCTGACCTTGGAGACGGACTTCTATCATGCAACGATTTGGCAGCCTTCTTCACAGAGAAATCAAAAAGCATCTGTATTGATCGGAAAGCAAAGAGGCCTATTGTCCCATCAACCAGAAGGGCTGCTCCTCCAGCTCACCATGAGCAGACCATTCCCTCTAGTATTTTGTCCAGTTTCGTGCCAGAGCTGAGGCTGGAGTGCCCCAGCAACTGGTTTGAACCGGGCTATGCCTGGGACACCTTGTGTGCTCCAGGCAGTGTCTCGTTTCTTTCAGCCCTCCCTGTCCCAATACACTAAGTCCTGTCTGGGGTGGTGCTAGCACCTCCCATTGCAGAAAACATATTGTCCAAGCCTCCCTCACTGGAAGGACTCCCAGCAGCAGGAGATCAGACTTGTGTCTGTGGCAGCAGCATCCATTTTGTGATGCTGGAGCTCTGGATAACTTTAACCGGGTACAGTAACTCTAACATGTCTTCTCCCTCTAGAAATGAGGAATGCCACCCCCGTTGCCAGAATTGGCGAGGGGGTAGTATTCCAAAGTGTTTGACACCTTACACGACATGTTTCGATAAAGCCAAACCAAAGTTAGCATTAACCGCGAGGATTATAATGCACTTAAGAGTATATGGTATGGCGATATCATAGAACAGCTATAAGGACATGGTTCCGAAAGCTGCAGATAGGCTCAGCTCATGCTCGAGCCCCATCTCACACATAACCAAGCACTCTGCCTCCAGGATTGTTAAGCCATGCCATAGGAGTGACTTATAGGTTACTATGTGTCTATATATAAGGTAGGTATAGGGATACTATACCTAAGCAAGGGGTGATTACATGACCTTGCCCCAGCTGAGAGATCAGCCAGTTGTGTCACTGTGGTGGGCCAGTCAGGGGTGGCATAATACATGCGGCAGCCCCTGTTAGGGCTTGGATGCACCTCTGCCCTGGGTACCTAGGGTACACTATACAGGGGCTCATAAGGTGATCCAATATACAATTGTGTATGTACCTAAAGTACATAGTGTGAATTTAGAGAGAGAACAGCTGGGTTGTGGGTCTGATTAGCAGGCCCACAGCCACATCTAAGTCAAAAAACCAGTAATGCAAAGCAAAAAGTGGGGGTGACCATAGGAAGCAGACCCTACTCTCCTACACAGACCTCCTCCGTTTCTATGGGGGTTCCACAGGTGTTTTCACTATCACTGATACTCTTGAAGATATTCTTAAAACCTTTGGCAAATGCTCTGAACTCCGCCAACATTCTCCTCCATATGTATGCGGATGACACTCAACTTCATCTGAACATCACCTCCCCTGAAGACTTCATCTCACTCAACTCTACCCTTATGATACTCAAAACTGGCTAACTGACAACCACATCAACACCTTCAAAACAGAATTCCTTGTCATCACTCCGCCTAATCACACCCCCAAGATCGACCACTGGCTGAAATATCTTACGGCCTTCAACTGTACCCCCCACATTACCGATTCTGCAAAATCCCTCGGAATCACACTTGCTATGCAATGAACATGCAGAATCACATTAGCAATTTAAGCAAGGGTGCTACACACCAGATGAACACACTAAGGAACCTAGGACCATTCCTTCTACAGGAGGACTTCAAGAGGGCAGTTCAAGCTATGGTACTACCTAGGCTAGACTATGGTAGCTCCACGCTCCGTGGACTTCCCAAATATAACTTGGCCCCACTAAGATCCTCTATTAATGCAGCATCTAGACTGATCACAGGTACGAAAGAAACAAGAACATCTACCCAGCGCTCAAATCCCTAAACTGGCTGCCATATGAAGCTAGAATACAGCTAAAGATAGCCTGAATGATCCACAAAGCCCTACATCTCAGGACTCCCACTTACCTGACTCAAAAAATAGAACTATCTGGAGAGTGCAGACAGCCAAGAAGTGCAAGTTCATTGCTCTTAAAAACACAGACCATCCACAAAAGGAGAACGATTCACAGAGCCTAGTCTGGTGGTGCCCCAAAGATTTGGAACACTCTTCCACCGTAAGTCCGATGAATTTCTTCCTCTGCTACCTTCAAAATGTTTTTGCCAAAACACGCCCCTTGCCCCACAGCTTATTGAATGCCCCCTGTTTGACTAATAGATTGTTGGACACCTTTGAATACTAGCATTCGCCTGCCAACCTTATTTATGTATCAAACATTATTGAATATTCCTCTCCATGGCCTATATCCGCCCTACCTTATTTGTGACACACTCATATCTTGTTGTTTTATGCATATTCATGTAATACCTATCCTAATTGTAAAGTGCTCTAATACCCGCCTGGGTCACGTTCGTGCTATATAAAACTTTCAAATCAAATCAAATTGCTGAGCTACTTAAGTTCTGCCCGACTCTAAATGAGTTTAATTTAGTGGAGAGGGTACTCCATTGCCATTGCGACAGAGTACCCTCTCTGCTGAACCCTAAATCAGGCCCTTAATCTTTTTTACTTCGCTCTCTGCGATCCATCTCATGCATCCTTGCATCAAATCATGTCTTATGTTACTATCTCTGTGTCTGATAACGTGTTCTAGTGGTGAGGCTATGTTTTTACAGTACACTTTAGAAGGTGGGCACCCAAAATATGAATATGTCTCTTTACATTGCGGATTTTACTCCGCGATGCAAACACAACACGGTAGTTACAATGACCGCGTTGTCACAATGCACTACCATTACAACGCAAGTCTTTACAATGACTAGTGCTAGATGGCGCAGTGGACTTAGGAATAGTATGATTTACTTTCCAATTCCAGTGTGTGCAACTCAAGGGAAAGTGTTGGAATAGTAAATCATACTATTCCTTATCCTAGAGCGCCATCTAGCGCAAGTCATTGTAACAACTTGCGTTGTAATGGTAGTGTGTTGTGACAACGCGGTCGTTGTAATGACCGCGTTGTCTTTGCATCGTGGAGTAAAATTCGTGATGTAAACGTTGTTTCCCCCAAAATATCGACTTAGGAATCACGATGGCACCAAGTGTTGCACACACAATACTGAAGGACAAAATATTGAAAGGTAAGTAAATATAGATTTTTTATAGGTAACTCCACATATATGTACCTTAATGATATATATATATATATTTAAGGTCTATATATATGGAGTTAGGAATAGTTAATCTATACCTCCTCCTTAACCACTTATCTTTCTTTGTCCCTCAATATACTCTACAGGATATTAATGTATCTCTATATTCCTAGCCTCGATAATCTGTAGTACAATACTTTCAGAACATGCTGCAGAATAACCTTATTTTCAAAAGAGCAACATAAATCTATCCTTCCAGTGTCTAGGAGAGGAAGCAGGTGCTTCCCAGAGATCACTGTGGGAAGAAAGTCCAACAGAGATGCCAGTGTTCAAGGACTTAGACAATGGGCTTGTGACAAGGGAAATATAATATGAATATAACAATGAAAATGCAGCTTTGTACATTGCAAATAAACTCAAAAGTGTCTAATAATGGATATTTATATTACCTATCACTGATAAATCCACCCCAAGCAGCAGTGTGCAGACAAACGCAGTTGCCAGAGCAGCTTTCATTCTGCAAATAGAAAAAGAAATGTTTAGCAATTTTGATTTCATTGAAACTGGAGAGGAAGCAGAGGGCCCTCATGACCATGGAAAAAGCTACTGAAACAGAAGACTGGTTGAGATCGGATGACAAGAAACCCATTTGAATATCCCACCATTTAACATGACAACCTCAGATAACTGAAACATGATTTCCCCTTTATTTGTTTTCAACTTTTAGGCCCTGCAGAAGTCCACAGGATTTGCAGACTTTAAAGAGCAACATGTTTCAATTTAATTCAATTCAATTTAATACAGTTGTAAGAAACAAAAACTATTTACATTTAATGTAAACAGAATCTGGTGGAGTTTCATCTGTAAATCACCATTGGTGGAGAGGTAGGGGTCCCCAATATGTTTGTAAAGAAATTAAAGGTGTCTGTATGTTCACTATGTATCTCAATGATTTGTCAGCAAGTAGTCCATGAAGGCTGTTTTTAGAAGGCTTGTGCGGGATGCACTTCATGCTGAGTTATGCGCTTCCCATCAGACAGACTTCTGGCTTCTCACAATTCGAGGACCCCCTATAATACTTAATTTCTGGTGTGAGTAGGTGAGGTTTTAGCTTCAGGTCTCCTTAAGTAATACTCATTCAATTATAAATTCTGCATGCTTCAAGGGGGAGCCATTTTAGAGAAGAAACAACAAAGGTGATATGGTCTCCTTTATTTATTGGTCTGAAGCTAGCCAAGACCTTTTGATTTTGCAGAAATTATAGCTACTGTCTAACGTCATTGTGAAGGACAACCACTCTGCTCTTTACCATGGCGCACATCCACCATGAAAGAAGTTCCCTTCAGTGCCAGGGACTCCCATGACAATGTATACTTTTGGAGACCAAATTCATTTTTACTTTTATCCCAAAATTTGTAATAGTGGTGAGTGGGCAGCAACTCCCCACAACAATAATTTTGTACCATGACAAAAAAACTTACAAAGCCAAAAGGATGCCAGACCCATAGGCTTCTGTAATGCTTGTCTATGTTTAAAATGAGGTGTGCTACAGAGTGTATGCATACGTCAGAAAGGAAACAAGTCATTGCATCTGATGTGAGCCAAGAACTTTTCATTTTAATAAAAATATATAGACCTTAACATACTTATGTACAGAGAATTTTCGGGCAACCATTTTCATCCATTATTAAGTTGCACGGTCAATCATATGCTTCTTCTGCCCACCAAATAATACAGCAGGTGTATGCGGTTGAGCCCACTTCTGCTGTTGGTTTCCTCATGTGTGAGTGAAGGCATTCCGAAGAACAGTGCAACGGATTGGTAGGTCAATGCATCACTTTGTAAAAATGTGTGTATATATACACATACATTTTCCATTGTGTGTATTCCTAGAGAAGGCCCTAATCAATCAGAGCGACAGACGTAGAGAAGTAAAACGATTATTACTTTTTAGGATACAACTGACTCAGAGGGAGAAGACTCCTTGAATCAGTTTGATTTGTATGGCAATAGAAGGGATCAGTAAAAAGGTCCACCCCAACAATCTTTTTTTTAGGGAACAGAAGGAGGGACTATTGCCCCAGATTTCGGAACCAACCCAGGGGGCACCTCCAGGATCCAGACCTGCCTCAGAAATATCTACAAACCAGGAGCCAACAATGTTGGAGAAACTAAACACCATACCTGTCTTCAATCTATCTGTAGAAAATATTGGTTCTGTGGCAGAGGATCTTTTCACAAAGGAGATTATCCTAGTCCAATCTACCTTCATTGATAGATTTGAATCAATCAAAGATTTGTATGCCTTCTTTTGACGGATTAGACAAAAAAAAGAAATTTATCCATGACTGAAGAGAACTAGTCCGGTCTGAAACCACCTTCTAGCTTTATTCCAAGTTTAGATCAGATAGAACTGGAAGTGGAAATCTTTGAAAAGGCAGTTATTTCTAAAATGTTACAAGTAAATAGATATGTCCCCCGCCCACCCCGCCGAATATGTCTCAACAGGAAGATCTAGCCCTTAATTTATTGAAGGACAACAGTAATATTACTATCACACCATGTGACCAAGGCAGGGGTATTGTTATCTTCAACACACAGGAATATAAAACCAAAATCAAAGAACTGTTTAGGATACCTGAATACTATAGAAAGATCAGAGGAGATCCTGAAACGAGGCTAAAAGAAAAAAAACATGTCATTGGGGAAAGGGCAGTTCTGGAAGGTGTTATTTGTAAAAAGGAAACAGAATTACTTACACCAACCAATACTCCCATACCGGTCATCTATGGGGTTCCTAAAACACATAAAGACACTATTAACCTACCTTTGCGCCCCATTGTATCCGCCATAGGAGCAGCCCCAAGAACCCTTGTCTAAATACATTGACGGGTCACTTAAACCTTTGGTAAATAAACTACTATCCTATGTCAATTATACAGGTCATCTTATTCCTAAGATGCAAGGCTTGCCCTTAAATGCCCAAAAGGAATTTCTGGTAACTATGGACATAGAGGCGCTATACACGAATGTGCCTCAAACCCAGGCCCCTAAAGTTATTTGCGAGACTCTGCACAAGGACAACAACAATTCCAACCATGGCTTCATCCAGCCATGTTTGGAGATAGTTCTTAATGAAAACATTTTTTAATTTGATGGCTAGGCTTACCAGCATACCAAGGGAGTGAGTATGGGAGCAGCATGTGCCCCTAGTATAGCAAATCTATATATGGGTAGCTTTGCGACCAAGTATATCTGTAAGGAAATTGCCCCATTTTATGAGAACATACCCACTGGTTCAGTTTAATTGATGACATCTTTTTCACGTGGTGCGGAAACGAGGATGATGTAAACTAATTTTGTCAATGGATCAACCTATGTGATATCCATCTGACATTTGTTGTGAAAACTAGGACAGAGAAGGTGGAATTCCTGGACATATGGATAGAATATTGTAATCAACAACTTCAAGTTTCCTAATATACTAAACCTACGGCTAGGAATATGCTCCTTCCCTTCAGTAGCTTCCATCCTCCTGTCAAAAACAGTGAATTACCTTTAGACAATTGTTACCACCACAGAGAAATTGCACTAATATTGAGGAATTATTTAGGCATGCCGATGTTTTTAAATCGAAACCTTTAGATGGAAGGTATCCCAAAAACCTTTTTCAAGATTCTTTCAAAAGAGCTATATATTTCAACAGAGACAGCATGTTTGAGACTAAAAATGAACAGATAGAAGAGTAGTTAGTCTGTCACATGGCACTCTAATCTTGATCAGAAGATCAGATAAGCAGTTAACTCTCAGTGGCACCTATAGAACATTAAAATGAAGAGGTCAAACTTTTGCAATAAAGAAAAATAAAAACCTGCATAACTTTTAGGTGAATACCAAATTGAGAGAGAGAGAATTGCCAAAAGTCGATTACTGACACACATCCAGTCAAGGGAAATCACAAATGTGGCACTTGCCACGTCTGTGAGAATGCTATAGTATTGGACTCTGTAACAGTTGGAGAAAAAGCTATTAGATTGAGAGGCATGACCAATTGTAGGATCTCAAACATGTATATCTCATCCTATTCCCATGTGGACCTGGATACATTGGAGAAACTGAACGCGAGTGCAGAACGAGAATAGGAGAACACGAATCTAATATCCACAATCACAGGGTTTCTGCATCACTTGTTCAACATTGGTCAGAAATGAAACACTCTGAGAAGGATCTCCGATGGACGTTCATTGTAAAGACTGTACCATATAGAGGAAGGGATGACACTGCTCTTCGTAAGAAGTGAGAAGTGTTTTGGATTTTTCTGTTTGACTCTCAGAACGCCTTAATGAAAATACACCCTGGGAGAATGCTATCAAATGTAACCCCAGAATTATATTGGTTGCATGTTTGTCCATTGGACAATGCCCTGTTGCTTTGTGTTTTGAGCCCTGTTCAGCATGTTTATAATATGGCTCTTTAAGTCTTCTCAGTAACTAACTGTATGTAGAATAAAAATATAGTTTCATTCTACTTAGTCTCCTGGAGTGCGCGCTGCTATTCTACAACATATTTTCTTTAATTACTTTTAGTATAGACAGTTTTAGAGTAAGGAGTACTTTGATCTTTCATATTGAGAGGTTTTTTCTAGCACAAATCTGTTTTACAGTATCTATATATATATATATATTCACTGAAAAAACCATAGGTTATACACCATATATAGTTAGGAATTAGCATTTACAAAACCTTATTTTACTCACACAAAACCATTGAAATTCGCATATATAGTTAGTTGCACTAACTATATATCGCGCACCCGCAATCCACTGCTGATCATGTCACATATTACATCATTCATGACATGGTCAGTGACATCACTGATGACATCTCAAATGACATCACTGATGACATCACTGATGACATCTCAAATGACATCACTGATGACATCACTGATGACTACATCCAGTGACTGTATGTTTCTGTAAAGTTAAAATATGTCTTACATATTGAAGAATGAGTGGATGTATAAGTGTCTGGATGAAGGATTTAGTAGGTGCATGACTGACTGTATGAGTGAGTGATTAAATGTGTCTCACTGAGTGCATGGGTTAGTGACTAAACTGTTTTAATTTGTGCATCATTATGTCTGTTGTTCTGTAAACTGCTGCATGTGTTGATCAGTAGCTATATGACTAACTATATGGGTTATTGATTGGTTGCCCAAGTATTTGTATGGGAGACTGAGTGTGTGTGTGGGTGACTGGGAGGTGTATGACTCTGTGCATAGATGTGTGAGCAGTCGATTCACTAGATGTATGGGTTCAAAAGTGCATGTGGAAACATCTGTATGGGCGGTTGACTGTGTGCATGAGTGTATTGGTGAGTGAATGGATATCCCAGTGCTACATGTCAAAGTAAGTACATACGTAAAACACAGTACATGTGAGAGTTGACATATATAAATAACTGTGCAAAAGAACCAGTGATTGTGTGAGTGGCTGTATGGATCATTGTGAACTTGTATCCGGGATTGTATAAGAGAGTAAATATGTGTTAGTATATGTTTGAATAAGTAAGGTGAGTATAACTGGATAGTTGAGAAAATAGAGGTGTGATTGATTCTTTGCATGACTGACTAGGTGTGTGTGTAACTTCATGGATAAGTGACAGTCTGTGAGTGTCTGTTTACACTGAGTGTATCTAAGGTTATATTAGAGTCTGAAGAGGTTCATCGTATTATCACATGAATGATGTCATCAGTGATGTGCTCAGTAATGTCAAATGATATTTCATCAGTGATGTCATCAGTGATGTCATTTGAGATGTCATCAGTGATGTCATCAGTGATGTCACTGACCATGTCATGAATGATGTAATATGTGACATGATCAGCAGTGGATTGCGGGTGCGCGATATATAGTTAGTGCAACTAACTATATATGCGAATTTCAATGGTTTTGTGTGAGTAAAATAAGGTTTTGTAAGCTAATTCCTAACTGTATATGGTGTATAACCTATGGTTTTTTCAGTGAATTTTCAAGGTTTTGTAAATGCTAATTCCTAACTATATATGGTCTATAACCTATGGTTTTTTCAGTGAATTTCAATGTTTTTTTAATAGCAAATATCAGAAGGTTTACAATGTATACTTCTTTAAATCGAAAAAGATATTTGATATGTTTTTAATATAATTTTTTATGTATTTTTTTAATAATTTTTTTTTGTTGCGCTACCGGTCCGCGAACCGGGTAGCTTCCCGTTAGCTCAATTTGGTGCCGCGACTCGGTCCACGAACCGGTAAACGTTCCGTTTGCGCAACTGCCGCGTTAGAAAACAACATCGTGACGCGTCGCGTAAGCGCGACGTATCGCGTTGTCGCGTAATGCCTCTTATGACGTGCCGCGTTAGCGCACCCGGAAGTGCTCCGGAGCACGAACTGAGGCGCGAAGCGCAGCACCCCGGAAGCGATCCGGGGCGCGGCGCGGAGCGCGTAACGTAAGCATAACAGGTCATGTGACTTGTTAATAAAACTTTTCATTGGTTCATTTCACTTTTGGTTTCCTATTGATGTAAGGCTAGGTCATGTGACCTAAAAATAACACTTTTCATTGGTTTAGAACTATTTTGTTTCCCAAATGATGAAAGCCCCCTCCTTTTTTCTCACTCTGACTTTCAACTTTGTGAGAGGAAGACCTATTTTGATTACTAAGAAATGGATTCATTAGTAGCTGCAGCTGGTGCACCCCCACCACCACCACCACCTCCTAGGAAGAGAGGACCACCTCCTCAGGTTATCCTTCCGCAAGAGGAGGAAGAAGAGGAAGAAGAGGAAGAGGAGCAAGAGAGGAGGCAGTTTTTGCCTGAGGAGCAAAGGAGGTCCCATGTAAAAGAAAATGTCATCTGGCAATTTTACTCATTTCCCCGGGGCCCAAAAAAAGTAAATGCCCGCTACGTTACCTGTCTCATCTGCAAAAAAGATCTGTCCAGAGGGACTGATAAGAAATACAGCTATGGCAATTACACCATGCATCGGCACATGGAGAGGTGGCACCCTATAAATTATAGTGCTGCGCAGGTACGTGACCTGCAGGATAACCCCCCTCCTGTGGCCAGTACATCAAATGAAGAGGCAGTGACGGGACCAGAGGCGAGGGAGACGGTCCCAAATATCCAGCTGAAGTTTGGGAATGTGAAGCAAGTGTGCATTTTTTGCGGCCAATTGATTTGCTACAGGGAGAGTAGCATAAATTTAATCAACACAGCTATTGACAATCACAAATGTCCAAAACGCCCCAGAAAATAAATTATCTTTTTTTTTGTTGCTCCTGTTGAGCCCTTTATAATGAATCATTTTCGTTTCCCCTCCCCCAAAAAACAAAAAATATATAAAACCGTTCAAAAAATACAAAAAAAGTAAAAAAATGTTCAGAAAAATAATAAAAAAAATATAAAACAACAAAAATAATTAAAAAAAAGTTCTTTTCAGAACTACCTCCCCTTTATAAGAAATTGCTAGAATGTTTAGCACTCTGGCAACCTCTATTTCTTTTGATTCGCTTCCCGGTTCGCGCGCCGGTACGCGAACCGGAAGCGAACCAGAAAAAAATGTTTTAAAAAAAGAAAGAAAAGTAAGTATAA